>NW_026521895.1:7182500-7782500 GCF_021234435.1 Artibeus jamaicensis
CACAAGCCTACCTGCACAGTAGAAATAGATTATTCCATCGTATTCAGATGGTTAACAGAGGTTAGCAAGTCCTGTATTATATATTTATATCGCTTTCTAAGAAAGTGCATATTAATGTTTACTTTAAGAATGTGTAAATGGTGCTATCAAGAATCTGATAAATTTTATCCCCATTTTTTGTGTACCACTTCTAATGTATGAGATTTATTTTTCTATTGGAAAAAAATAAACAGTGTGAAAGCATTGAATTGGTAGATTTTAGTAATTTAACAATGAATGGAATCCCTATATTACAGGCCCTATCTTTCCTTGGAAATTTTAATGGTGGTAATAGATTTCAACAAAGGTTCTGATAATCACATCTCTTTTAATTCATTCTTATATTGCATTCTTGAATCACATGCTAATTCCTCACTGAGTTCTTCAGTAAATTTTATTTACTCTGTCTTCTTCAAGAAGGGAATTCTTGCTTTCCAAGGCAGCAATTGAAAGGAGATGAAAATATAATTTAATACTCTTTACATCCACAGACACAATTTGAGACCAGTTACTCTGTTAGTAGGAGAAATTCATCACTCATTAAATACAGGGCAAGCATGGCAACCCATAATCATTTTGAGTGCAATGCAGTCTTACAAATTTAGTGTACACACTTTATTGAAATGATGCAAACAGCCATATGAAATTGCACATGATTAGAAAAGAGGATGAAGTTCTTTTGCCTCCTGCTTGGTTTCTCATAAACATAAATACATAATATTGTTATGCACTGTCGTTCATAGATGTCTTATTACATAAGGGTAAGTATCACTTTAACAGATTATTTTTGGAATTTTGCATGTTTTTTGTTTCATCAGATATGTGCCCCAATTAAATAACATTTTTTTAAAAATATGAAAGTATTAGAAAATTTGTCTTGTTAATTTTGAAAAAATTGAAGTGTAGTGCATATTCCTAGATAGGATGTCATTCCACTGGTCTATATTTAAAAAAACTGTTTTTGAAAATTGAAGCATTACCTTGTGTAATTAATAAAGTACATCAAATCAGATTTGTAAATAAATATTGTTTAAATCTAAAGTATTCAATATTTTGATTAGATTATTTTTTTAAGGAAAACTATTTGACGTGTATGTGCCGAATTTTTTTTAAATAGTTTTTTATAATTGCAATGGAAGGGCAATTGTCTCATTACAAGTGGTACAGAAGCCAATACTTGGGTTACCATAGCTATATAAGCAAGTAAAAACTGTGGAACAAGTTTTAAGCTCATTTTGGAAAAAGAAAAACAGTTCTGTAGAAATGCATATTTGTATTTGTTTCTCTAATAAATCTGCAAATAGCTTTAAACACAAATTAGTTTTAATTATTTAAATTATGAGTTCTGTTAAGTAATTTAACATCTGTTTTGCCTTACATTTGTGAAAACATTGTCTCATGGAAATTAATAGAGGCTCGTTGTGGAAACCAAGGTAGGTCTTCAAAAAGTCAGGTATTTAGCTTTTAAGTACATTTACCTCTATGAAATGATTAAAGAATTTTAATGAAAAACAACCGTTCTTTTCCAAAACCACATCATTATCCACTGCCCAAACAAAGACCAATTTGCATCAGCTTTAACTCAGTATAAGATAAAAGAACAAAAAATAAGTGAAAATGTATGTTCAAATGGTTGATAATCAAAAGATTATTTGATTCAGCTGACTTCTTTATAGTAGGCAACGAAGAATTATGGACTCTTCTGAACCACAGTGCCTCAATCTTAAAGATGTGATTTACACATTACAATTAATATTGTTAAATAAAATACATTTCCTGTGAATTGTGAATTTATAATAATGCATGTTGAATAATAATGTTTTAGGGCAAAATATGGTAATTTCTGTTATTAAACAATGTAGAATCTTCATTTTATTTTAAAAGCTTGCTTTGTGGAGAATAGATATACTAAATTTAAGCTATCATTCTGTTTGAACAGAGATACTAAGCTTTTGATTAGGACTCAGTTGAGTATTCCAATCCTCTTGGACTACAAAGAACATTCAAATTATAATGAAGTGTTTGGCTTTATGCATTTATTTTTATTACTAAAATGTTTTGGGAGATATGGCATAGAAAAATTTTAAGCATTTTCTGAAAGTGTCATTCATTGGCCTTTTGTCAATAATAAAAATACTATTTCTCATTTGTATTTAAGATGTTGGGTAATTATATCATTTTTTCTTAAAAAATATTATAACCTAAATTTCAAACTAATGGCTTCTCAAACCTTTCATAATTTTAATGCTTTATCATTTAATCTAAATATTAATATAGATCAAGTCCTTAGTATACATTATATTAAAAAATACCTTAATATGTTTACCAAATCATCTCAAATAAATTAGATTTTTTATATTTCCATATTTTGTCTATTTTAAGGCATAGATGTAATTTAATTTTTAAAATGTTGAAAATGGCTTTGATTAGATGAAGTTCATAGACTTATAGTGAGATGAATCCATGCTGAAATTGTATCATAAAATAAACCACTAATTTTAGGGTTTAAAACATAGACAACAATTGCACTGCAATTTTAAGAAATGTCAGCTGGATACAAAAAAACTTCTATTGCATTTAAAAAAATAAAAAAACTAAATGAATTTTTTTTGAATTTAGTAAAAATGTAACCATCACATTTTCAAGATATCTTAGAATAAAAAAATAAAAACTGTCTCTACTCAATTATGTATAGGATATTTTTATGGGGTTCAAGTTCCTAGTAAAAAGTGTTTGTATAAATTCACCACTCAGGAGACACATTCTTAAAGGTCGTGAACATTTCTATCTTAAGATTATGGTTTGGGGGGGTGAAGAGGGAGTGTTGATATGCAGTTGAAAGAGGAGTTAAGCAATTATCAGGACTAGTTGCTTCAAACTACTTGTTTTATTTTTTTAAAAAAAGATTCAGAAGGCCAAATACTCAAGTAGCTAGTTTTAATTAGATTATCTCATCACTTTACCAGTAGAGGGAAAATCTTTAAGTTGAACTGTAAAATTTGACTTTATGAATTCTAGAAAATGTTATTTCTGTATGCACTGAAAATGCTTAATCTAAAGAACTTTACAATATTTAAGTTGATGGAACTGACTTTTGTATGTTCTGGGAGATAGCTAAATCATTGTTCATTGTCTTAAGAACATGCTCGTAATTTCAAAGTTTTAATTGATCACCAATATAATTATTTCTGGACATAAAAAGACTTACTTTCTGTGAATTTTTAAAACCTCTTTTAAGACTTTAAAAAAGTCTCTTTGTAATTTGTCCCTTTTAGGAACTATTTCATTGAAGATAATTGATTGGCTTTCAAAAATTATACCATTAATTTCTTTTAGTTGTCTTTACCTCACACATTAACTTGTTTATTATAAAAGTTTTTCTCTACATATTAAAGATATGTGAAGGCTTTATAGTTGGTTGTAATGATGAATTTTTTAAAACTTTCTGGAAAGAATTCTAGATACTGATGGATCCAGTCATCGTCAACATGCTAAAAAATACCTCCCGTATAAAACTGAATCTGTTTGGCATCAGTTCACGTGGATTTCTACATTGTGAACAGTCAGGTATTCTAAATATGTAGCTTGGACAAAAGGAAAAAATGGTGTAAGAAGGCAAAGCTCTGGAGAATCAGTCTTTCAAAAGGAGTGACAGGAAAACCAAGTCAGAGAGCTAAGCCAAACAGGATACCTCATTCCGAGAACTTGACGTTACTTAGGTATACAGAGGTTTATGACAATGTAAGATTATTTCTGTGGAGCATTTTCATATTTTGTGGGTTTATCCTATCTTGAGTAATATTTGCAAAATAATAACTGTCATTGCTGGTTCTTTTATAGTGATAGCCAATAATATACATTAATTAAATTACCACTTAAGTGGCATATACAATGTCATGATACCACAAAAACAAGTTCCTACATTATGCTGGCATTACTGCCCCCATATCTTTATTACCTCAAATATTACAGATTGACACTTTTGGGATATTTTTTTCTCATTCCTGCCTGAATCACATTTTATTCCAATGTGAAGAAATCATTGGTTGGAATGAAGAGACTTCCACCAATTTTTAAGTTTTGAGCACAGTATTATATATCCAGGAGCACAAAATCAATAATAAAAGTACAGATTCAGAATTGCTGATTGTAGGTTTTAACATTAAACTGAGATTACATATCTTATGTATGTACCAATTCTAGTTTTGAATTAAGTTTTTTTGCTAACAGTGTTACACTTGTCTGTAGTAAGACAATAAGACTAATAATATATTAAGCTTATCGCACCTCTTTTCCTATCACTTCCAGTGTTTCAGAAAAGCAAAGTTAGTTAACTATGATATTTTCTGTACTATAAGCTTTATTTCCATTAAGACAAGTATATTTTACAAGTTGAACTTCTCTATTTAAAATTTGCAGGATTTTTTTAGTATAGAAGTAGATAATTTTTCTCAAGTACCGAAAAAGTAGTTTTACAAATGATGTCTCAACATGTGATGAGATTATAGAATGGATATGCACATTTTCTTCCGCTAAGTTCAAAGTGTACATTTGTTCTTTATTTAATTCTCACAATATTGTCAGGTGCAGGTACTAGTTTTATTCCTTTCTCGGATCATGGAATTACTGCTGAGTCTCAAACCACTGAGATAAAGTTAATAAGTTGAGGATTTATCCAACTTTACTGAGAACAGAAAGATTTCAATGTGTAAATTCAAATTATAAGAAAAATGTATTAGTGCATTTTAAAATAGTAAGTAACATTAATGCAAGTTAGTGTTTGGTTTCCAAAAAGTTTTAAAAGTCTGAAACTTTCAGAATTACAGCTATCGTATAGAGCAAGATACACACTTGAGCATGTTGCCCCTGTGAGGCCTGTGCCAGTACGTGTTGCCTCCTTAGAGACACCTTGAAAACTGGAGAAATAACATCATAATTTTTATGATAATGAAAGCATTTCATGGGAATAACATGTTTATGCAACTGGAGTTGCGTGATAGAGATACATGGGGTTACTGGGAATAAGCGTCTGCTGCCTTATCTGCCCAGGGCGTGGTTAAACATGGGGCCCTAGAGAAACGTCATTTTAGGTGCTCACAAGGTGCAATGCACTTCAGTGTTTCCAAGCAGTTTCTCAGTGCTATTTTTGGTTACCTTTGTTCTTAGAAGTTAATATGAAAAGATTTGCTGAAGAATGCACATGGTGCAGAAAAACCGAATGCTGAAAAGTTTGATGATGTTTACACTCACAGTTGAACTTCTATAACCACTGGAGGAGGAGGTGAAGGATACATATTCAGAGAGTTTCCTTTTTTTAAGTGTACATTTGAAAACAAAAGAAAACAAGTCCAGATCAGTTTTAAATTGTATAAATAGCATATATTTGGAAGAATAAATGATCTTATATGGAAGTTATGTGATACAGGATGTCAGTTTCTTTTAAGATGCATGAGCATACTAACATTTTTTTCTTGACGATTCTGTTGGGGATCTAAATTTTGAAGATTCTTATTCATAAGAGATATTTGGTTTATTTTATAAATTTACTTAATCTTTAAGTGTACTACATTATAAAGATTGTTGTGTAAAATAATTATCAGAACATTATTAATGTGTTTTTGGAAATAAAAAGAATGTGTAATAAGCTCAGGAGTGACATTTTATGAGACTAGTTTTAAAATACCAGATCTAAAAGAATTTTTAAAATTCTGCAATAATAATTCTTTATCATTTCTTGACCTTCATCTTTCTGAGAGGCAGGAAAATTAAAAATAATGTGGACAATCTTCATATCTGGTATTAAGTGATTATTATATGGTTCATAGTTGTTGTTTTTTTTCAGTCTTCTTCATGGCCAAATGCACTCTTTATATGTTTTGTCTTTCCTTATTCATTTGATTCTCAAAACAGTTACAAGGACCAAACTGACTCTGTCATCACATTTAACGTGTTCAGAGGTCTTATTTTTTTGTGGGATAATGACAACACTTAAAATGTCAAGTCCTAGAAGTGGTTCAATTATTTTAATGGGAGTATTTTCATCACACATTCCCTATGCTGTTTCTTTTTAATTTCCCCCCCCAAAATGAATTAAAGGTTAAAAAAAAAACAAAGTATTTTCTAACTCATTAAATGTTTTCCAGTTGGAAAAAAGTCTTTGCATATTGATGCTTAAGAATATATTTATCTTATTTCTACTTTTTTTCAGGAAAAGCAAAAAGTATGTAATGTCTGAAAATAATCTTTATAAAATATCCTATTTGCTTTACACTTTAGAGTGATAGAAAAAAATGAGGATTAGTGTGGCCACTCCCTAGTGAAATTATTCTTTTATCTAAAATAATAATTATCAATCAATAGTATGTCCCAATAGGAAAATTATATAACTGTCTTAATCTCCAATGTTTAAAAATTATTGCCTGTGCCTTATTCTCCATAAGAAACATAAATAACTTGAAGAAACATAAATAATTTGATTTTACTAGATTTTCATTCTACTGTAAAGCAGAATCTAGGCTGTCCTGGGCAAGAAGTCTAGTATATCTAAAGTATAGCCTAAAATAGATTGTTGTTAATGTCTATAATTGATACTAAAAATGAAACATGGTAAAAATTAAGATTCATAGGTATTTCTATAGTCACATTTAAAAGTGGTAAGTTTCAGGGTACTTTCATAGTTAGGAAAAATATTTTGTGACTAGCCTTAAGAAGTTACATTTATTATCAGAAATTTTAACTAAAAACATCAGCTACAGAATATAAATCCCACAGATAGAGCACAGCATAGAAGAAAAAGTGAACCTTGGACTAGACACCCACAGATTTGAGTCTTAGTTCCACTCTTGCTGTTACTGAGCATTTTGTAGACTCCAGTGTCTTGTGTAGGGTGGGGATCACCATTCCCCCAGCATGCAAGGACTGAAGGAGTCACTTGTGTTATCAATACCTAAATTTCAGTCCCTAAATTCAGCCTCAAGTAGGTAAGAGATTTTCAAAAAATATCATTCGCCTCTCAAAATCAAGGGAAACAAATTAATAAACTATCTTAAACCAGAATCAAGTAAAGTTTGAGAATACCGCTTACAAAATATATGAGCATGAAGGAACCTGAGATAAAGACCTATATTTGAAAAACATAGACCTCATAGAAAAATGCTACATACAATACAAACACAAAAAAGGCATTTAATATTTTATCATACGCACATATTTATTACAGCTTCATCTGAGTGATCCCATAAAGATATCACAGTACATGTTTATTAAATAATCAAAAGAATTTTTCATATTGGCTAGAACAAACAGCAGCAACTCCCAAAATTAAAGACTAAAAAAAATTATTATGTAAAGACGTGGGGTTTTAATCCTGATTGATTAAATTAAATTAAAATTCTAATTATAGGTACAAGAGAATATTTATGAACACTAAAGGAAAACAAAAAAATTATTTCCCTGTACCTACAAACTTCAATGAATAAGTGAAAAAACTTAATACTCTAAAAGTTATAATAAAAAGACTAGCAATTAGTGGAACCAGCTGATATTAAATAATATTGGCAAGTATGACTATATTTGAGACTAACTGAGGGAACTGACAAGTTTATCAGATTGTCCATTAACTAGTCTTATTTCAATTTAAGACCCCAATAAATCTGCTGCTGCCTTGTCATGTAAATAAAAGAATAAACTGAAAAACTAGAAATCCATCTATTGCACTGTTGAACATTAATAAATTATGACTAATATCTCAGCAAAAGCTTCTGTGTTTAGCACTGTTTTACATTTCAAATAATTTCCCTTAATTTATTATCTTTAGTAAAGTTAAATATATGATAAAATCAAAAACACTATAAGCCTTTATATTTAAAAGATCTAGTGTGCATGCTTTATTAAAAATAAAAGAAAATTTGATTTGAAATTTTTAAGGGTAATAAGTATGTACTTCTAAGAAAGAACTCTTGAAAGTTAATGGAAAGTGTCATAGGTATGTCAGTATTTTTTGTCTGTATTTCTTAACAGCATTGTAGAATAGCGTGTAAATATAAAGATAGCAATGATCAAGATAAGTTTGCATAATCAGGAACATGAGAGGATATTTTGGCCTTCTTTGCAGGGTATATAGTCTGTGAAAAACTCTTAGCTGCACCTCATTCCACAAAGTGTATTCACTGCTCAGGCAGCACTTTGAGGTGTAAATGAGTCAGCAGGTCCCGGCACTTTGTCAGTAAGATCATAACTGCACCCTGAAGTTTTCAAAGTCCTTTGACATTGCATCAGCATTATTTTTTTTCACAACAACCCATTGTAAATAGCAGAATCAGTATCAAATTTAATGTTTTTTCCTAAGCCCTGATTATGATTTACCCATGTTTAAGTTTGGGGAGAAAGGCAAGGCAGACATAACTCTGTGTTGTGGGAATTTTAACATATACCTCAGTGTGCTGCTGGGGAATTCAAAATATAACCCTTGGGCAGTTAAGGATCCCACATTAGAATTTAAATGTTGTGGTCAAAGTTTCTTCACCAAGATAAAAAGAGAAAATGAAATGACAATCCCATGGGAAAAATTGGCATTTCAGTTAATATTAAGTGGGCTGATGAATCCTCAAACTATCTGTCATTTTAGTGATAGCTACTGGCCATGAGACATTTGAAACTCCAATGAGAATATATTTTCAAAGTGCTCATTCTCCTGCCTAATTTGAACAGTCGGTGCCTTTGCTGAAATTGGCTCTGAAGGTGAGCCCCCATGTTTGGCTGAGCAGTATTCCCCATTGCACTTGGGACAGTGTACAGGCAGAGACTTCAAACGCCTCAGAGCCCCTTTTCCCTGCTAAAATGTGTTTAATTTTATTCAGGACCTAATACATTACTAGTTTTGTGTGAGTATGTTCTTGAAAGGCATACAAAATATATAAACTCAACAACACACAATTGCTTTTTCACTCTGGTCAAGAGTTACTCATTGTAAAGAATGTGTTAACCGAAATGAAATTCAGTGTAATATATTAAATAGAGGCCTAGCTCCTGGGATAAAAGTGTTTTTGCTGCCATTAGAGTGTTTCCTAAGACCAACCATATTAGAAAAGGGGGAAATATTAGAAATATGAGTTAAGGGCAAGATACATAGCCAAACGAGCTAAGGCATTGTTAGTAACTGTTGATGTTTGAAAACAACAGGATTTTAATAATTGAGTAGGTTTTCATTCTCATTAAATTGAAATATTGGCAATTGTCATGTCAGGAAATTTTGCTTTCTATGGTCTTGAAGGCATTAAATTGAATATTGTGATTAATGTTAAAAATACACTATTTTTCAAATGGTAACAACACTATTTTTCAAATGGTAACAAAGGTTCTCTGAATTTAAAAAAAGCCTGTGAGGATCAAGTTAATAAGGAAAAAAAGGAAATGAATCATTCCCAAATTAAGCCATAAAGCCTAGTTTATTTGTGCTTATTATGATTTCTGGTGTGTAATAAGCAATGGGAATCATCTTAATCATTTTTGGTGGATGACTGTATTTATTAAGAAGATAAAATAAGAAAATGAATATTCTACAACCTAGATATTAAAATCAACACATTAAAATGATTGTAATGGCATGAATTTAATATAGTGACCAATTTGTTATTACTACCAACACAGAGTTCTGAAACAGAATGTGGTTTGTAAACCAAATTTTCTGACTGTGTGGAATGCTAAACCCAACATCAGTGCTGGAAAAGTGATGACCAGCCATGACCCCCAATACACAAAGGCTTACTTTATCAGAGTTGATCAGTACGTATGAACTTTACCCATGTAATTGGATCATCATACCAAACATTTAAAAAAACTAAGTCTCAATGAAAAATATACTTTTTAAACCTACTGATTTTAACTGTAATTTTAAAAGGGGGAGGTGATTTTTATGTTTTTGAAGGAATTCATTTATTCATGATTCAAAACCCTTTTGCATGTCAGTCTTTGGGTATTTAAAAATGGAAAACCTCAATGTAACATTTAGAAACACTTTCCTTAATTTATGAGAAATATATTTTTGCTGCTAAGGCTTAGAAGGTTAATAGCATTTCACTTGAAAGACTTATTTTTACAGGTCTACTTAGGGAAATGTCTTATTTTTATTTGCCAAAAATATTAAAAATTATATGTCAAGTTAGCTACTAAACAATATAAGAAGCACCTTTTGTGTTAATAAAAAAAGGTACAACATGGAATGGACATAAAAAATAATCCAACTTCATTTTTCTTGCCATCTGTTTATCTCTGACTTCTCTGTCTGAAAATGACATGAAAAGTCAGTAGAGAAAGTTCCTTGTACATGTAAAGTAGGAAACCTTGGCCTGGCACATTGAGAGAAACCAGGTCCCTCTCCACCCTGGGCAGGGAGAGGACTGAGGATGACCCCGGGGGCCAGCCAAGGTGAAGATGGCAGTATCCCCTTACATTTGCTCCTTACTATCCAAAGTTTCTAACACTTTCAAGCAGTTACCTCATTTGATTTCTCATACCATACTTTTTAAATACTAAAGTTCACTACATTCAACAATATGAAATTTTAATATATACATCATAGATTATTTAAAGCATCAAAAAATATTATACTTTCAAATGTAGCCCATAAATTCAGTTCTCTCAAATATGCACTGCAATCAGTTATACATTGTTTTTAGAGAAGCCTGAATAGGAAAGCCCTGAATGTGAAAAAATGGAAATATTCTTTTGTATATAATACGCCTTGCAGGTACTCTTGAACTTAAAATATCAGAGGAACAAAATCAACAGACGTGAATGCTTTATGCAGACTAGCCACCTTTCTTAGTATGAAGATCAAAAAAAGTACCTGAAAAATAAATACAAATAATCGTATACATATAGCCTACCTTTCCCCCAACATTGAATCCTAGATTAGGTTGTGTATTGATGAAGTCCAAGAGATAATAGGTAACCTTGTTCTTTACTTTTATATTTTATAAAATATATTTTATTTTGACTGTCTTTAAAATGAAAAGTAAAAACAAATCGTGTATATGTATAATGTGAATATCAACTAACATAAATTATACTGAACCCTATATATGCCCTCACACTATAGTATATGGTATTCCTCAAGAATACTTTTCCTTGTATTTTACTAAAAAGCAAGAAAAATGTAATTTTAAGTATGAATCTTTACATCTCACCTGAAGTTCTCAATATATGGAGGCTGCTTCACGGTTAGGGCCAGTTCTCCAAGGGCCAGTTAACCTTCAGTGTGTATGAAGAAAATGCCACATGATTTGGAAAAAAATGGAAAAATTAACATTTAAATGTGTAATGTGTTACATTTTTAACCTGTTTGGTGCCTATCCAGATTAGCAGCTCTCAAAAAATAACCCAGATTCTGAGCAGGTAAGTTAAATGCGCTTTGATTTCACTCATTATATTCTAAACTGTTATTCATGACAGAGACCTGACTTTTCACTGAGTAAATACCCACCATTGGCATAATAAACCTCCAAATGGCCATTTGATGTTAGAAATTTCACAGTGCTCACTTAACTAGATTAAGACATAGCAGGTGGGAGATGGGTTATGTGTAGCATCTATTGTAAAATCTATTAAGATTTTTTTCCTTTTTACATTGAACAAACCTGTATTTTGGAGCATGCAGCTGACCCCAAGAAGTATGACTGACAGACCTGGCTCCACCCTTTTCCCCCTTAATTCAGTCTTAAGTGATTTTCTGCTGAATGGCAGAGTGAAGCATGCCTGGTAGGATAAAGTCCCCTGGTTGAATTTAAACAACTGGCTCCTAATCAAATCCGTGCTTAAAAGGTTTCTAACTGCTCTTATTTTCAGGGTAACAGATACTGGAGATTGCTTACTGGTAATAACCTGTAAAATGACTACATAAAATTAAATAATACTACAAAATACAAAACTCCTGCTCCCTGTGGACATTGTGTGCAGTCCACGTTATGCACAGACAGATGGTGGTTCTGTTTCTAAGTACAAAGTCAATCAACTCTCTTACCATGCGGTGTGTATATACTTGTGATCTTCACATTCCCATATCTCTCCACAACATCCTCATTGATTAGGGGTGGAAGTGAACATGAGAAATGACTGTTGAACACTGACTGATGGCAGCATCAAACCAACGCATATTGGTAATGGTAAGTTTTCACTCAAGTGTTCTTAACACAAAGAGGGCACAAGGAACCAATCCTAAAAACCTTCTTTTAGGAGCAGACTATGCAATTACAATTCCACAATTTACCATCCACATTCAGATTTACATAACATCAGCACTAAAGAAGAGAGAACTCGCCTACACCTGAGTGTTCTTCCCTCAACTACCTTCACGCCACAATCCAATGTTACGATTAAGTATGAAGTTGAGATCCTCATACTGCTAAAAATGCACAAATGTTTAATTCCTGAAACACAAGCTTCTATTTTCTCATATTAAATACTATCTTCTAACTTTGAAAAATGACTTAAGCATTTCAAGAAATATTCCTTAGTCCCTCGAGAAGGAATCTGAGAAATTTTAAGGAAATAAGTTGCATGTAAAAATAATCCTTCCAAATTCATAATCTTTCCAAAAAATAGTTAAAAAACTAAAGACAAAAACATCAAATGAGATACTTTTATTCATTTAGCATATATATTCTCTTGTTTTAAACAAGGGATAAGTCTCAGAATAGGTTTATAATTATAAAAAGCATCTTGCATTTTCATAACAATTTTGTCACATAAAAATATAGAGAATTTACATTTATTGAATTAGAGTCTCCTCAGTACCACGTATGGAAGTCTATGGAACTTCTATTTTCATCTTTTTAAGATGAAAAAGAAATAGATCTAGCCATGACTTTGGAGGAAACATTAAAGGAGATCAAGGAATATAGAATACTATGGTTCATGATATATAATAGAGGATTCTCATAGAATAATTACAAAATGCACAGGAAGGCACAAAGGAGGTAGGCAGGGATAGGTGGAGATATAACCAGGTAGGGTAGGCTTTGGGTTTTTTTGTGTATTTGTTAGTGATTGCATGGCAAACACATGACAGAGCTACGACAGGAAATCGGGCTTCCTGATCCTTAGCCAAATTTGCTTCCCAGTAATCCATACCATGTCCACAAACTTAACTGGGAAAATGTTTATTTTAACATCATCATTCTATTAAAAGTAACCTGTTTTTAATAGTCAAATATATTGTAATCCAGAAAAGAAATGACTGAAAAAAGAGTCTGAAAAGAAAAATGTGCATTTATTTACTATTCTTATAGTCAGAGACCAGAATTTTAAAAGTTCAGGAACGTTAATACATAAACCCTACATTAAGGTAATTTTACAATCAGCCTTAACAATGGTACAAACTAAGCTGTACTATCTTCTAATATTTATGAAATCCAGGTACAGATTGAGAAGCGTACTTTCATTTTCCAAAGCTAGATAGAGTGGGGAGGGGGAATGGCTCTTATGTATTGAAGCAGATAGTGATAATTCAAATTATTAAGCTTTTGGAAAGAAATATCCTCTCAAAACCAACAATAGCAGGAATCATCAGTCACAACACTATGAATAATTAGACACAGGGATGACAAGAGTGTGTGGAGTGTGAAGAGGACTTTGGGTGTGAATTAAAGAGTCAACAGTCAGTGACTCAAAATATCTTTTCCCTTTTTTCCCCTGCCATTGCCCCTTACATAACACACTCTTGGATAGGTTAAAAGACATCAATGGTCTCTGTTAAAAATTCATGTTTACTGGAAAAGGAACATTTAGCCACTCTAATCTTGATACAAATTAATTATTTGATGGACCCTAATGAAAGCAGAGATTTGAATAAATAGAATCTGAAAAAAAATAAAACCAGGAGAAAGGATCAAAAAGTAAATAAGCAAACTAGTTCCAGAACAAACACCTCGTGGAGAGAAACAAAATGTTGGGGTGGTGATAACCGGCCTCCATCTGATCGGGGAAGTGTGTCACTGGAGAAATGACGGTGGAGAAGTTCTGGAAAAGCAGCACTATGTTTGCCTTCTTCACAGGGTGCCTACTCATATATTTTTGAGTGTTCTGATCTTCAATTCGTTCTTTCCAAGCTTTCCATCATCTGCCGCTTTCCCACGCTCTCTACTTTATTTACCAAATTCCTGTTTGAATTTATCTCTTTCTGCTGTCTTCAGTCAAGAATGTTTCCAGTGAAGAGCTCCAATCCCACCTGTGTCCTGTATCAAAGCTTGGCTCAGCCTGATGACTGGCAAAAAGAGAAGAATGCTGGTTGCCAGGCAGAACATCCTCAAATGGTCAAACCATCCATCGTGGTCCCTCCCCTCACTCCCTAGTGATAGCTCTGGCCTCACACAGAGGCCATCACAGAGGGGAGGAAGAGAAAAGAAACTGTGTAGTTAAGACTCATTTATTGCTGTCACAAGGCAAAGGGTGAGCCATGAATAATTAACAGTGGTAAAAAAAACACAACAGGATTTCCCAAGCAAAGCAGAATATTTGGTCACACTAAGCCAGTAGCTGCCAAGAATCAGCTCTGAATCACAGCTCTAGTCACTGAAGTGAAGGCCTAGTCACTGAAGTGAGAATATAAAACAGACCACTGAGGCCAAAGAAAACTGGGGGAAAATATCTACCTTTTTTCATTGTGGTGACAACCGTTTGCCTTCCTGAGCACAGACTTTTAAAATAGAAAAAGATTTGAACAAGCAAATCTTGAAAACACAGGCATGAAATAGATCTATTTTATAAAAACATCCCAACACCAAAAATTGCCAGGTTCTGGGTGTTTTAAATAAGATTTCTTGTTTTGATAGGTAAGTCCAAAATTAAGGAACTCCCTAATAAAATCTCTGGCTCAAGTTGTGGTGACCGTTCATATTTGGGAATAAAAAGAAATTGGGTCAGAATTCTACTATGTACCATTTCACAGCACTTCATTGCCTTTGGAACAATTGATGAGGAAGCCTTATGTAAAAATGACCCCCACTCCCACTGAGTTACTATGGGGAGTGTGATAGTGATAGAAGCCTAATGAATTTACTCTGAGTAGTAAGCTTGCACATGCGCACACAGCCCTTAATGTCTGTAGCCAATTTCTAACACATGTGGACCCAATGGCTGCCGTCGCCTTCTTGAACTACCTCCGTGCCAGCCACTTCCTGAGGCGCACCCAGTCTCTTTCAGCACTTACCTCTGGAACACCTCGTGAGTGAAATGCCTTTCTTTTTCTGTCCTACTACCCTCATGCACCATTTTTTATTTTCTCTTTAGCTGACTTATTTTTAAAAACTTGCCGTCACTAAAATGTGATATAGGGAACTTCTAAGAAGGCTTTTCACAAAAACTGGCTAATAATGCAGAACTAAAGGCCAAGCTGGAAAAGGTAACGGGATAGCTTGGGGAAGAGAGGGCTTACAAAAACTTAGTAACCAGCTCTACCTTTAGAAGGCCAGGCCAGGTCAGGTAAGTTACTGAACAGTTGTGTTCTATTTCTACTAGAATGGAGCAAGCTGGAATAGTTTTATATTTTAAAAAGAAGTTCACTCGTCGAGGGAACTGGTTTGCTGTCACAAACACACCATGACTTCTCTAACTATTTTAAGAAAACAGCAGTCGTATTTCCTCCTGAGTTACCGTAAAGGCAGAGTTTCCTTGGCAGCACAACAATGCAGTGGCTTTCTAAATTTTATTCCCAAGAAGATGTTCTGGCACCCTAATAATTTTCAAAGTGTAATGTTGAATTCAACACAAAATCAAGAAATTAAAGTATCTGCAAGAAGGCACTTTCTAAAGGATTATTTCCAACCATCAGTCTACTAGTCAACAAAAATACAATGAGCTCATATGGCAATATTTCTCCTTCGAGAAGGTGCCCACATCTCTGAGCCCTCCATGCAATGAGTACTGTGTGCCATTGCTATTGGATGAGTGAAGTATTAAGAGGTTTGAAGTTGTACTTAGGAAAAAAGATATTCATCCTAACAGAGATTACAATTCATTGTGTGTTTTATAATCATGGACTAAGTTTATACACACGAAGCTATTCTACAACTGACATTTCTGCTTTCGTGCTGGCTTACACTTCTTATGTAATAATTCATTTGTGCTCACAACAAATCCTCTACTTAAAGCACAAATAATCCTGTAATCAGGTACGATTGTGGCTTCCTACAGAGGTAAGAATTAAAAGGGGTTTTTTAATGTTCTAATAATATAATCTTCAGATTCTTGGCAAAACCCATGGAAGAATTTCAGGCTCACTGTTCTAACATTACTAATAAATATACTCTCTGTCCCTTCAAGGGCTTCTTAGTCTCTAAATTACTACTATTTTATTAAAACATTTTTCAGTTAGGAAAATTATGTAATGATATAGGAATTTTAGAGTTAAAAACATTTTAAAACACATTGCTAGAAAAACAGACATTAAAAGAGTGAGTGACTTCACAAATAAGGAAACCAAGCACAGACTGAGATAACACGGTTTGCCCAGGGTGGCATGGCTTGCTCTCAAAGTGGAAAAAAGGCAGATTTCCTTTAGAAGATCAGCTGATACATAGTCCAGTGGCTCCTCCTACCTACCACATTTGGAAGGCAAAACGTGGCTTCCAAATTCTATTATGTGACTTGGGCTATAGAACTGAGAAAAAAAACTTAAGGACAAGCCCATCTTATATGTTAGTGGGAGAAGTCCATTAACTTTTATCTTAAAATAAGGAAACATATGTACAACTTAGCTACTTTTCAGAGATAGCACTAAAATACATGTGGGAGAAATGGAAATATTCAATCTGTACTAGAGGACGCAATAACCAATCCAGTGTTGCAATGTGTCATGCTTGCTTTCCATCATATATTACATTTCTTTTCATTCTTATGAGGGTGTAACATTTTCTTGCAACTGATAATAATAGAGCCCGAGAAGCCAGGCAGCAATTAAGCTGAGACCACAAACAATTCAAAGAATGGCCAAGATGCGCACACGCAGATTTTCAAAGGAGTGAATAGGCTGCTTCTGAACGTGCTGTTCAATGAACTTCAAAACACTGACACTGTGAGCAGTACCTACAAGCAGAGTACCTGTCTGACCTGTGCACAAAGGTGGACCAGGTTTGAGGACTCACAGGGAACTCCCTGGCATTTAATCTAACCTACTGATTCATCAAATGTGATTGATTTCTTGTCAGCCTAATGAAGTATAAGCTTTCATATTCCTTATTCATTAGCTTATGTAAACCCCTGCTAAAGACCACTTATAGGTTTTACTTTGCTAACACATGAAAATAAGAGGTCTCCTAATGCATTTTTGTTTCCCAGAAGAGATTCCATGCCTTGGTATCATGGTTCATTATCTCTTCAATCACTGCCTTGTCTAGAATGCATGGTACACAGTATAGATCTAAGTGTTTGTGCAGACTTAGTGTGTGTATATGGTCAAGACCCATTTCAGAGGAAACATATATAAAAATCATGTTCAAAGTATTTTCATATTTGTTGAATTTCAAACTAAAGTCTATGTTTTACTTGAAATACATGTTTCTCACTTCACTCCCTGACTTCTTAAAATGATAATTCCCTTAATAATGTTTCTTCCCTCAATATTTTAATTCCTGAATCTCCTCAATCTAATTTAGAATAGAAATTACTATTAAACATTACTAGATTGCCCTTAAAGGTTTTTTTTTCCTTCATTTGTTTTAATCCTTTGGATTCTGAATGTAATGTAAGTACATGACCACACGCTGTAGGAATTGTCTTTGTTATTCTCCGCAGTCCTTTCCTGGATTCAGAAAGACCACGCAGATCTCCCTGTGGACAGTAACCGACCTATCTGGTCGGCTGTCCGCAAGTCCGAGGTTGCCACTGGGTTCCGGTGAACAGAAAGTCCCTCCCCTCACTCTGTGTGCACCGTCAGGACTGCCCCTCTCAGACTGGAACTAAAACCTTGCAGAGCAGCAGCACTTGTGAATCAGTTTGTACCTCTCCCTACCTTTGATTCCCTTGGGTTTTTTTTCCTGTTGGGATCTATTATAAAGAATGAAATGTAGAAACCTTATTTTTTTTCAAAAAATCCCCTTTCTCAGCAACATGAATTTCTTAACAAGACTGCAGCATGAATACATTCACCCTATAGCAAAAAGGGGCTGAGGGGAGCTTCTGCGAATGAGCCCTTCACAGCGCAATCAAATAAGCATCATGCATTTTCTTCTCATACAATGAAGGCCTGGCACTCATGCTCTGCGGACCTTGGTGGCCTGTCTTAAGGAAGTATAGGTGTGTTCTTCTAGGGCCAAGGAGTCAACTTCTGGAAGAGCCTCTTTTCAGAGGAGCTACGGACTACAAATAAAAATAGGTTAACAAGACCCAGAGGAAATCGTAATTGATAAATCCTAATAATTAAGGGACACCAAGGGTACTTACAATACATGTCAGACCTTCTGAGGCAAATCATATAGAGCATAACTGCGTACTTCCTTGAAGTGAGCTCTGGTGCCACTGACTGTCCAGCCTCTTCAGACAGAATACCCTGTCCCAGTCCCCTTTTCAGCCCCAGAGATGGCAGCAGTCTGAACAAAGAGCCAATGCTTCACAGACGAATGAATGAATGAGCATACGAAACATCCACTGTGCTTAATTTACTGAGGTTTAAAAAAAGAGTAAAAGAATTCCACAGAACACAGCCAGATGGATAATTGGTCTGACGGCAGTGGCAGTTATTTCGTTTTGAGGCCAGGAACATGGAGGATAAAAGAGCAAATACGTTTAGAAATGAAATTGAGACACAAACCTTGAAAAAAAACACTAGTTTAAAGGCATGTAAATCCTTTCTGCATCTCAAAAGAGAAATTAATAATTCCAATTTACATTAACTATATAAGAATCTCCCAGGGTTGAGGGGAAAACAGATTCAGGTTTTGGAATTCGTGCCAGAGGAACGCGACCTGAACAAAACCGCAGTGGGACATGCACGCTCCTTCCGTCTCTGCGTGTGGCTGCCAGAAAGCAGGTCACTGAAAGAGAGAAAGTAATTTGCTTTGAAAATAAAGTTTAACTGCAGTTTTAACTCCAGTTCGTGGTTATATAACCTTTCAGAAAAATAAATTGTATTGTTTACAAAATATTTAGCCTTCTCCAAGCAGCACAATCAACAACGAGTAAAAAAAATAGATGTTGACAAGTAAATGTTAAACCTTACACCGTGTAACATCTCAATAATTATACATGTTAGTGAGAGCAGCCATAAACACAATCCATCTGTCACATTCTGCTTAATCTGTTCACCGAGTTGAAGCCTCTGTGAAAACCAGCTTTCCTTTCTGAGCTGTCAGAGGGGAATTATGATGCACACATTCCGGCCCTGACTCTGCTGGGGACCATATGTCAGTCATCAAGCCATTGGACTTCTGTAAGCATTAAAGCCTGGTCTCTATAAAATGAGAAAACTTTCATGATTTCCAAGATGCCTTCTAGATCTACAGAGTGTTTTATGTTTTAGTTACAGAAGTTAATTCTGAGACCATCATGCTTACAGATTTATAAACAGTTACCAAAATGACTTAGCTTTTCACTTCATCCTAGGTTTCTTCGTGTAAATTTTGTCATTAATTCGTCTGTACTCCAAACTCACCGTTGAGCCATTCCCATCTATCTTTCTGGCTTTCCAATCATAGATGAAGTGGCCTATCATTTATCTACGTTCGCCTTAAATTTCTCCTCCTTCCCTGATTCCAAGCCCAGTTTCTCACAGGGAAGTAAAAAGAGCAGCAATATATTGAATTTCTACTAGCAAAATTTATTCAACTTGCCCTAATATTTATCAGGCTTCTGCCATAGGGCCATTATTGCTTTTGGTGATAGCATGTCGCAGAAATACAAAAAAATTAGGGTTCACATGGTAGAGGCTTATAGCTGTCATTATAATAATTCTGTATATAGTGATTTCAAAGTAGTAAGCACTATCATCATCATAGATAGCATCGTCACCGTCATCACGGTTGCCATTATTCTCTGCAGGCCCCACTTTATTTTCTATGCCATTTAAGGACACATTATGCAGATTAGGCAAAAGCCAAGGCATCTTCTTGGCAACAGAAATCTCTCCTTGGGAACCAAGTGTACACTGAAGACAAAGTGGTCAATCAAATGTCATTTGCCTTTGGTTTGGGCATATGACTGCCCTTGACCTGCTGTGATACAAATGTAGAAAAACGGCCTCATCCCAAACAAATCAGGTCACAATATTCTACTCTGAAGACTTTACCCAGATGTTTTCTTAAGTATCTGAACATGACAGTGTACAACTGTTTACTTTCCTCTAAGGAAAAAGCAACAAGGTTTCACATAGGTGCTTCCAAGTTCAAAAGGGTCAGGGAAATTAAGGAACAAAATTTTTAATGAAAAATAATTTTTAAAATGAAAAAGTTACTGATACATCTCATTCTTCCCTTCTCTCTTCCAATGGAATGCATTTTAGAATAAGACTATCTTTGGGAACACACCAAATTTAAATTTCATCTGATTCTTAAGTTCACTAAGGCCAGTCCTGATTGAGATTTTCCAAAACCATTTCAAAAGACACCTTTGGAAGTCCCCTTCCAGGCTGCTGACCTGGCTGCCGGTCCCAGCCATTGTGCCAGGGCCTCCCTTGGTGGGGATGAGAGTGCCTGAGTGACATGACTCAGAGGATCCCTAAAACCAGCTGTTCCATCTTAGCTCTTGCCTGATATTGTACTGTTTCACTTCTTTACTTTTCAAAATATTTTATTTATTTACTTTTATAGAGAGAGGAGGAGGAAGGGAGATAGAGAGAGAGAAACATCAATGTGCGGTTGCCTCTCACATGCCCTCTACTGGGGACCTGGCCTGCAACCCAGGCATGTGCCCTGACTGGGAATCAAACTGGCGACCCTTTGGTTCACAGGCCAGTGCTCAATCCACTGAGCCACGCCAGCCAGGACAAGTTTTACTTCTTTAATAAGACTCTTATCCTTAGCCAGTGAAATAAGATGAGAAAAAGAAATGGCGTAGAGCCTTGAAAGGGAACAATAATACAGCCTCCTTTCTTGACTTTATTTAGTCTCCTAAAGATTAACAATTTTAGATGTTATTAGTTATTTAATCCTTAGTGTCTGTTTCCCCAACTAAATGGCAAAAAAATTCTTAGGGATAGAGAACATGTCTTATTAATTGTACTGACCCCTGACCTTCTCGATTTCTAACTGCCCTTTCCTCCCCTAACCAAGAAGTGTACCTGACACATGTGAGGTGCTCTACAAATGTAAACGATTGGATCCAATTAAATGGAATTCAGTTTTTGTTTCTTTCAGTGCTGATGCTCATCCAGTACCTCAATAACTAACAAAGAAATAGTCTAAAACTTGCTTTGTAGATGAATAATGAAAGAGGTACGGTAATCTGATTCAGCTTGTTGCTACCAGCCTGCCTTTGGTACCAATTCTGAAATTTCTCCTATGGCTAGTGAGAGCTGTTTTCTTACTCAACTAATGGTTGCCCTAAGGCATAATCTGTTTGGAGAAATTCTGTGTACTTTATATTTTACATTTTTGGACACTGCTTTTAGGATTGTACCAATAGAAGAGTGCATCAGGCTATATATCTTCTAAGTACTTACAGGTGCTCTCTCTACATTGTCAGAATAGTATAAACCCAGTTTTGCATGTTATTGATTGGCACATATAAATTGCCTTTAACATATGTTTGGGTATTATTTCTCCCTAGAAAAAAACAATTGAAAAGAATATAGAATAGTAGACTTTCAAGATATAAATATAACCATTTATTCATCACTCTCTTTAGTATAAATGGGGTCATATATTTTCAAACTCATAGTCTTAGTATCTGAAAAGACTCAATACCAAAAAGAGAAGCCACTTCTTTGGCTTCCCTGGTCATACCTTTTAAGTTTATGTGTTTATTTTTAGTATCCATCTCCATAATCCCCACTCTACACTGATCCTTCCCTTTTGTCCAATAAAGGAGACAAAATGACCAACTTTACTCTTGCTGTTAGAGTGAGGTTCTCAGTAATTGGGCTCATCTAAACTTTTAACAATCTACTTGAAGAAAATTTAATTGATAATTAGGAGCACTTCAGATCATCACCCCAAAGGACTTTTAAAAAATACATGAAAAGCACATGGCTCTTTGCTTGGATTAAAAGAAAGAGAAAGAGAAATTTTTTTAAATTAAGTACATAATTAGGTAGACAGTCTTGACTGCTTGAATCAAAGCTCACTGCATTACCGAGAGGAATGAAATCATGAAGTCGCCTTTCATGGTTAAACTAGCTTTTCCACACTCATATGGATCACCCCATCCACAGGAGCAGTATCACCTGTGATTAGTTTTGTCTATCCGAGCATGCAGGGCAAATACCGAAGACTATACCTCCTTAAAGAAAGGCCAGTTAGACCTCCCTTATTTTTTTAAAGATTTGTTATTATTATTTATTTATCTTTACAGGGGAAGGGAAGGAGAGAGGGAGAGAAATATCAGTGTATGGTTACCTCTCATGCATTCCCTGCCGGAAACTGGCCTGCAACCTAGGCATGTGCCCTGACTGGGAATCAAATTGTGATCCTTTGGTTTGCAGACCCGCGCTCAATCCACTGAGTTACACCAGCCAGGGCAGACCTTTCTTTATTTTTGACCATAAATGTTCAATGTACAGCCAGACACTTCAGCAGGTACATAAATAATTCTTAACTTTCACATACTTCCATCCTCAATAGTACCACAAAGCATCTGTTTATAAGTTTAATGCATCCTTTAAACTCACAAATTACATGTGAAACATTGTGTGTGTATCTATGTTCATTTATCTAAAAGAGGGTCTGAAGTTTTTGCCACACTCTCTAAGGCGCTGATGACCGTGAATGTTGAAGAATTACTTCCCTCTGTGAACACGCTCTGGAATCCCGCCAGAAGAGTTACGCCCCCGCATCATGTTGGTCAGAACTCAGTGGGAAGTCCCTCCTTCCTAAACAAGTGTTGCTTCTTAAACTTTACAAATCACTGAATTTTTTAAATCACCAAGTCGGAAACGGGGTCTAAGATTCCAAATTTCTAACGAGCTCCCAGGGAACGTTGAGGCTGCTGGTCCACAGACCACACTTGGAGTAGTGAGGTCTATGCTTCCTGTTACATAACCCCTTAATCGGCCACAGGCTAATCAATGGCAAACACTTATTAGGCATCTTTTTCTGCTTCATAGTGCTGGGTGCTATAGAAACCCAGGAAACATAAGATGTCTGCATAAAAATTTTCATAATCTAAGTGCAAATTTTAGCTAGATGAACATAAATCAGCAAGTTACACCTTATGAATATAATTAAGTGTGACATTTGGTGGTATAAATTGTATATTTTCAGAGTTTAAAGGAAAGAAAAATATAGTGTCTAGAGAGAAGAATTAATGAAGTAGAGGTAGAATTTGAACTTGAACTTTGAAGAGACATATGATTTAGGGTCAGGAAAAGAAAGGCAATTCCAAAAACAAACAAACAAACAAACAAATATGCAAACAAAACCCCCCACAAGCCTGATTTTAACACCAGAAGTGAATTGGGGACAGTAGAGAGAGCAGCCTGATTAGAGTAGAGTTAATTTGGTGATCGGGTAGAACATAAAGACAGCTAATAAGAATATCTAAAGTTTTAAGACTAACTGTAATTATGTACAATATTTCCCACATAAAAGTTGAGCTGCATTGCATATAGTATCTAGTTAGCTTTTAACATTCGGCTCATGTTGGAAAGATTAAAGCAGTTTTTCACTTTTATGCATGTGGTAGCCATGGCGGATCGGAAAGAACAAGGATAAAGCATTGGCACAAAATTCACAAAGGGCGTGATTACATTTCTGTTGTCAAGTGCAGTAATTGCCTCCATTGCTTTGCTTTACTTTACTCACACTACTTTCCAAAATGTTTCACAGATATTTAATAGAAATAAATTAGTGACTTGTGCAACATTAAATTGCACAGAACTTTCTTATCAGAGGATTAAAAATAACCCGGGGTGGGGAGCTTATGAAAATTCTCATCAGAATACACTGCATTTATGATTTTCCTGAAGTAAGTGAATGTGGTGCAGAAAGTGAAGAAGTCTTGGTTCTAGGCTCAGCTTTTCCACCGACTGAGTCTCATTTCTCTAAGCTTGAAAATAAAACAGGCTGAATAGGTGTCCCTGAGATGCGATCAAAACCTAAAAACACCAGATGATACCTCTTAAAAGTGTTTTTTAATATTATAATGCATTACGGATGGGCTTTTATTCCAAAAACAGACACCAGAGGGTCTGCTGAGTAAACAGGTGAAGTTTCTGGCTTTTCCTCTCTACAGTGTAGTCCAAGAGAACGTCCATGGTGGAAAGAGTCTAAGCAGAGTTTCCAGGGGTGGCAAGCTCCTTGCTTCCACTTGCAATAAGAAAACACATCAAGGTCATCCCTGGACTTCAGATAAATGCCTCATTGCTCTGTCAGGAAATCCACACCCAGCAAGGTTCTGGGTTATCTTGCCGGCAGTGTTCGTACACACACAGGTTATGTTAGGCCCACATGTGGCCTTCCTGTGTGTATTTGGTGTGTTCTCTGCTTCAAGCTAGGAACAGGAAGTATCTCTCCAGTCTCCAAACTGCCTCCTCAACAGCAAGTTTTCCCACATTAGCTCCCCTTAAACACAAACTCCTCCTTTGTCGATGACGACCCCTCAATTGGGATGGCCCCCTGGGGATGAAAAGTAGTGCATATTTTGGTGTCTGTGAAAGGTGTTTAACAGCAGAAGGCTTTGTTGTTTCTCACTGGCCAGCCCGGAAAACCAAGGGACAGCCCAAGGAGGTGGGCTCCTGAACAAAAGAATCTATAGAAATGTGAAAAATCTCAAAAACACTGATTAAGGTCACCCACTTAACAGCTTCTCCAGCCTCAGACTTGCACCTCTGCGTATCTCTATACGAAAGGCAAGCAGGAATTAAGAGTTTTTGCACAGATGTGAAGAATATGCAGCTAAGGAACACAGCAGTGGCAAGCGCCTAGTTCTGCAGCCTGTGGGAAGAAGGATTTATTTTTTTTTCTATCAGAATCACTGTTGTGCTGTTAATTAACCCTTGTTAGGATTGGCATTGTATTCATTTGGGTTCAGAAGAAAGGAATGTACACATGGGAGGCTCGTGCTTTGTAATGTGTTGACTATTTTTATTGCTATTTGAAAGAACATCATGCAAAACAGAGCTATAAAAATCAAGATCCAAGCGGGACGGATCTGTTGTCCTGAGATTTTGCCCAGCATTAGGCCAGCCCAGCACCTGGCCATGAGCCGATTGACGTCAGCTGTAATATTTTTCACTAGGAGCCTGGCCAGTGAAAAAACTGTCAGATAAGCCCCAGAATTTACTTAGAACTCCGTCAGAGGAGTGTTCTCTGGGCAAAAGCTATTTCTCCTCTTCCTCTGCATCCCACAGAGATGATCTGAGCCCAGAGCTGGCTTTGATGTCAGTAAGAACTTGGCAACCTGATTGGTTTCACGGGGAGCAGACAAAGACAAGCAAGAAGCATGGAGAGGAGCCCCTGCCAACTATGAAATTCTCTAAAACGTAACTAAAACACACACAGAGATGCAGTGTGCAGCATTCACATACACGTTTTGCAGATAAGAAATGAGATCACTCTAATGTCAATATCTTTGCCTCCCCCAATATACAGATTCCACCAAAACTATAGCAGAGTGCGGGTTGGGAATGAATCCATTCCATTTCACCAAAAACAGAAATAATTTCAGCTGTGGATGGCTGGAATGAAGAAGAATTAAAGAAAAGAAATGGTGCAAACCCATTAGGAATGCAGTGCTCACCTTCATTCCTGTTTAGTATTTCTTAAAGGTAGAAACTATATTATGTTAATATAATGTCCAGGCCAAGTAATAACAGCAGCTCATGTGGCTACCTCTCACTGTGCACGAAAGCCTTCAGTAAAGCTTCTAACCCATGACCTACGGTGGCTTTGGAGCTGTGTGCATGTCACAAGGTGACTGTGGCCCCACCATCCACAGAGACTTTCTCAGATCCTCAGGGGTGGCCTGGTCTCAGGCTTCAACATTAACGTAACCAGACTTGCTCTGAACCAACCTCAGGAGCCCTGATTTACTAAATAGAAACTAGGAATATCCATTTCATACAACACTTCCTTTCAGCTTCCTTCCTTCCTTCCTTTCTCTTGTTTAACCCTGTCTCCACAACAAAAGACACAGCCAAACCTACGCTGCAGGGAAAAGAAGAAATCATTGAAAATATAAGTTGACAATGAAGCAGGGAAAATACTGTAGAAGGGCTTACGTGCCAGGCAAAAAATAAACTTTACCTTGGAGAAAGTGATTTTTGATGGAAAGAAAATCACTTTTCTTCTTACCATCATTTTTGATGGTAAGAGTGTCATTTTAGAAAGATTAAGAAGGGATCTGCATGGAAGACTGAGTCAAAAAAGGAGAGTCAGAGAGACCAGTTTGGGGGCCATTACCCTAGATGGAGTGGTGAGGTGACGAGGACCTGCAGGAGGTAAGAGCAGTGAGAATGGGAACGAGGTCAGCATTCAGAGGCTGTGTGTGTCAGGACTTACCGGCTGTTAGCAACGGTGAGCACGCATGAAGCATGCACTGCACTTCTCAGTATTTTATGCACATACACAGATGTAATTCCTTCGTCTCTGTGAGGTGAATACTGTTAGGAGGAAATAGAGGTACAGATGGCTTAAGAAACTTGCCAGGATCACACAGGTGGTTAGCAACAGAGTAGAGATGAACCCGGGCTGTCTGAGTCCCTAGTCCCTGCTGTTAGCTAGCCTACTATACATACACTATACTGCCATGCATGGCAAATAGTCACCCCCAGGTGCTCTTGCCAGCTTTTACACGGTGGCACAAATAGACATTATCAATTATGTCACAGGGGGCAATCTGTGGGGAGAGACAATCTTTGTCCTCATTATCATGAAGCACTTGGCTCTCAGTGCGGGTATTAGTCCTTTTGTGGAGACACAGCCTAGGTGCTGGCAGAAAGTGGACTCCTTGTCTTTCCCATGTAATGAGGAAGCCAATCTTGAGAAAAATTGCTGATTTTTCAGGACAGCCAGCGTATTCTTCAGTGGTGAGAAATACTGGCTGGTGTGGCTCAGTGGACTGAGTGCCGGACTATGAACCAAAGGGTCATTAGTTCCATTCCCAGTCAGAGCACATGCCTGGGTTGTGAGCCAGGTCCCCAGTAGGGGGCGTGCGAGAGGCAACCACACATTGATGTTTCTCTACCTTTCTTTCTCCCTCCTTTCTTCTCTCCAAAATAAAGAAATAAATGAAATCTTTAAAAAAAAGTAAGAGAAAGAAATACTGACCCCTTCGAAAATACCCCCTGCAGTGCCCCCCCTGCAATTGAGAAGAATGAAATATCTACCAAAGGTGGATTTACTAGTTATACAGCAGATTCCGTAGACCCCTGATCAAATAATAATTGTTTCTCCTGGAGAATTTATATCTATTGTAGCCCTTTACCTGCATGTTCAAAGTACTGCTTCTGACTTGATTCATTAATTCCATTTTATTTCTCATACAAACACAAAACAAACTCTTCTCTTTCTGTTCAATAAGAGATTCTGGTTCATCGTGCTTTGCTGGGTATCTGGATAGGTTTGTGAGAAAGGCAGACGGGCCCTGGTATGGAATCAATGAAAACCCTAATTAATTCATTTGGGTGTTTCATGATATTGGTGGATTTATAATGTATTCCATTTGTGTCTTAACCTGGTTAGGGTTCACTTGCAGCCAAAAGTGCTAATTAATTCAGATTTTATGGACTTAAATCACTCCCTTAACCTGTCCCAGATTTGCAGAGGCTCCTACACACTCATTCACTAGCAGGTAAATAAGAACCAAGTACCCCCAATATATTCTGGGGCCAAAAGCTTCATCCACAGGGTAAAAGTTCAGAAGCCCATAACAGAGCTGTAAACAGGCAGCCATCACACAGTTAAGGCACCAGTGGGTGTGGTTAAGTGGGCCAGTGGGTGGGCTAAGCAGAGCAGAGCCCATTGCAAGGGAAGTCCTTCTTCTGTAATGGAGAGGTACCAGGAACATGAGGGTTGTCCAACTCTGGGACTCGTGAAAAGCCAAGAGGCACTAGCAAGCCAGCAAAGAGTAGTTCTGTCTTATTACTGTGCAAAGTGCATTTGCATAGTCTCTGCCCTCAAGGAGCATTTAACCCAGTTGAATTGGGGCAGAAAGGAATGTTTTAGAGTTGTCTAACCCTTTTTCCCAGGCTGCAGGCTAAACCACCTACTCCATTAGAGAATGTTTTTTAACCTGAACACTGAGCAATATTGCTTCCACCTAAGAAAAGGAGAGTGGCAAATGTGTGTGTGTGTGTGTGTGTGTGTGTGTGTGTGTGTGTGTGTGTGAAAGTACAGATGTAGGTACTTAGATATGAATACCCCTCACCACACAAGGATATGTAAAATGCAGACACAGTAACGTCATATTTACCCCTCCTGGAGTCTGGAGTTAAACTACCTGGGTTTTCATCCTACCCTTCCATGACCTTTGAGTTTGGAAAGTGATTCAACTTCTCTCTGCATCAGTTTTCTCATCAGTATAATGAAGATTATAATAGTCTTTATTACTAATAAGTAGTACTGATGATAGATAGTACTCATTATAGTCGCCATGACATAGAGTTTTCCTGATTTTAATTAAGATAACTCACACAAGACGCCTATTGCTGTGGCTGTGCCCAGGGCTGCCCCCACATGCTTCTTTCTGTGACTGAGAGCCTTGCTGTAGAGAAATCTCAATCCTTCTCCTAAGAGCTGGATGAAATTCGAAAATGTGCTGACCTTTTGTGTGTATGTATATATACAGATATCAATATGAAAATCATTATCACTAGTGTTCTGTTAGAGTTAATTTAATGCTACCTATTGAGCTATAAGCATATATTTTTGCAGGTAATAAGTATATGATGAACAGCAGTTATTATTAGTAGTATTACTGTTATAACAGAATGACACCTGGATAAACACATAAAAGTTCGCTGGGAAATTTGCTGCAGTATATTTGCAGTGTCTAGGCGTGAGTGTGCCACAAAATTGGACCTGGGTTTTCTAGTAGTCACCATAAAATGGGCAATGTTGCTGTTACACCATCACTGTATCTACTCAGCAAATACTAATCACTATCGAAGGTGAAACTACCCTGGTTACTAGGACCTGGGAGTCAGTTCTCTCAGGAGTCTTTATATACAGTAGACTGTGGGGAGCAGAAACCCATAATCTCAACAGCGACCTTGCAGGAGACATTGGTATGAGACCAATATCTTACATAGCATGACAGCACCACAAAAAAAAGACATCATTTAGTAAAACAATTCTGTAGGGGCAGAGGGTGGCGGTAACTGCACATATTCCAAGTACCTGGCTCCTTCCACATCTTGTTCGACCCTGAGGAAACTGTATACAGAGAGATTTTTTTCATAAAGAACTTCACATTCTGCAAACAATTCTTCCTCAGCAGTGTGTCTCTCAACAGATTTTTTGATAAACATTGGGCAGTAAGATCAGAAAGACAGTCTGAGAGATAGAAGATGAGAGGGAGAGAACAGTATTTTACATCCTATTGCAAGTTCTAATGCCCAACAACAACTCATTATCATAAGGAAAGTCTAACCTGAATTCCCTTTAGAGAGTAGAAGCCCACTGCAGTTACCCTGTTCTGAGAGAAGATGGGGACTCTCTGGTCAATGTCATTCATAGAATAACATGTACTGGAAGATAGTTCAAGTTTCCTTCTGGATTTTTAATGCATATGGTGACCATATGTTACTGCGGTTTAGATGGATTTGTGAGCTGTGGTTTATCATAATACTTGTACTGGACTTTGCAAAATGAACTCATCCTATTAAATATGATTTGCACAGATTATTGAGTCAAAATATTGTCCCAGTCATTCCTGATAGTAAAAGCAAAAGCACACATACTCCCTTCCAGAGAGAGTAATGAACACTTTATTTCCAGCATACGGATTGCATCCAAGAGGCAAAGCTCTAAAGTGTTATAGCAAATACATACCTGTAAAAAAGCGAGAGGTAATTCTTCTTAAACAAATATTATAACTGAACATGTTAAATTATGTTAAACTTAGTTCAAGCTTGCTTAACAGTATTTACCTTGGGGGCTGGGTGTGTTCAATTCTGAGATGCAATTCAAGTCAACAATTCAAATTCTAAAAGATCATGCTTGCAACTGATGTTCTCTTTTTATAACATACTTTTTTAAACTATTTTTAATTATCCTACAGATTTCAAATAACCACTAGCTGAAAATGTGATAGAACTTGAGTTTTCAACCTGCTGAAAAAAATAAGTGTGATCTCAACATGCCTATTCATTGGCTACTAAGTAAAGCAAGTTTGGGTGTGTCTTCTCGATTTTAGAAAAATGAGTCTAATTTCCATGAGACAATGTGAGGCACTGTTAGTAGGCTTTTACCTGTGAGAGAAGAGCACAGAGGGCAAATAGTCATTTTTGTTTTTTCCCATGCACATGACGGGAAGGAGCACACTTCACATACACGCCACTGGTGCAGGCTCAGGTGTGTGTAGATGTCCCACTCTCCTTTCCAAGGCTGAGGGGAAGGCACCAATGGTTCTGCTTCCAACCGAGGAAGGAAATGGATGGCAGCCCAGGAAAGAAACCCTCAAGTTTTATCTACTTGAAACAAAATAGTCCCTGCTCCAGCATGGACAGAAGTAACACTGATGCTTTCTGATGCTCACACTTATTCTGCAAGTCCTGTGGGATGCACAGATTCATTTCAGGCACAAACTGGTAGGAATGGGCTGGAGCTGCAGTTCCAGACACCAGTGTATTTGACTACTGTCTTGAAGAATGGGACATGGTCACTGGGATTTCTCGATCCTCAGTATGTATGGGGGAAGAGGGTGATGTAAAAAGTGTTTTTTCATTTTTGTTCTTTTTTTGTATTTTTAAATTTTTCATTTGTGTTTTTAAGTGTGTAATTGTCATGCGAGTCATTTAGCAGGTCACAAAACCTTTCTTTGTTAACAAAAGAATTAGGCTTTTATTAAAATCTGAGTGCTGTATAAGTATTTGTGACTTATGTTGGGCAAGTTATGAACACAACATACATGCATCCCTCACAGTGTTCAAAACAGGACTTGGAGCAGAGGCTCATGGTCTCTACCCAAGTAACATCTGAAGCTATAATAATGTCATTTCTAAGGTTTTGTTCAATTGCTTTTCCATTTGTGTTCCTTCTTCCCTGGAAATATAACTCTAGATAATTAATGAACATGTAATTTTTTAATGTAAACATTTATGACACCATGTAAAAATCTACAAGTATTTTCCAAGAAATACTAGTAAATGCAAAGAGAACAATGAAGAGTTTCCAGTATCACCTTCATCTGAAATATTTAATCTCATCAGGTAAGTACACTCTACCCAACTTGGGGAAATGGCTAACTTATTGATGGATGTGAAGAAACTAGATCTGGTCAGAGAATCTGAACCAAAGAATGGCAAATTTAGTGGTGATAGGTATTTCATAAATACCTCCTGTTCAAACTGTCTATCGCTGCTTTACAGACTATCCATATGCTGGCAATTCCGAGGATGGGGGGGCGAGTTTCTGCTGCTCCCACTGGGGATCAGTTGGGTGATTGCAGCCATCAGGCAGCTCGACAGGGGCCACAAGGTGCCAGAGAGCCTCCCTCGCATGCCTGGCAGGGGTGCTGACAGCTGACTGGGGCACTTCGCTGGTCTTCTAAGTGGCCTCTCATTCTCCAGGGGCCTAAACTGGGCTTCTCGCAGCCTGGCATAGTCTCAGGGCTCTGGGATAGTGAAAGAGGACGCGTAAGGCCTACCAAGATCTGGGCTCCAGAGTTTGCACACCAACATTTCTGCCACTTTTGGGTCAATAAAAATCACATGTTTGGCCCAGATTTAAGGGGTAAGTAAAATAGAGTTCACCCCTTGGTGGGAGGAGCAACAAAAAAAACGCTGCAGAAGGCATGATTCATTAGGGGCCATTATCTAACAGTCTATACCACATCTCTGAATTATTTGATTGAAATAAAAAGCATCCTATAAAACAAGTTATTTGGTTTTAAAAATCTTTTATTGCAGTCATTTAAGCAGCAGGATAAAAATCTCAGTAGGAGCGACGGTACCAGAGTCGCAGAGGTTATAATTCCTGACAGAGCTGTGCTTTCTGGTTACTGAACATGGCCATTCCTCGGTGCTCTGCCCGAGTGCTCGCTGGCACGTGGCAAAAGCTCAAGGAATGTTTATTGAACAAATGACAGAAGAAATAATGGTGTATAATGTACTAACAAATATACAAAAAGTCAAATAGGATACATATTTGAAAAGCAGTTCTTCAATTCGTCATCAAGAGTTTGAATCAGACCTCTAGCCCATCCGTCAGTTCTCCTCTTTAGTTCCTCACTGCTGCAAGTTTGGTACTGCATCACTGCTTGCTCTCCTGTAAAATAAAATGATGAATGCAGGACTTTTCTGGGAGTACAAAGGAGTCCTTTAGGACAAAACTGTTGATTCCCATTGACTCTTAATGGTTAATCCATATAAGGTTAATACATTCTCCCTGTTTAAAAAACAATGGCTTCAAATTGATCACAAGTTCCCAACTTTTGGTCACATCAACTAAAAAAATGTTTGTTGAAATTGTAGCCACTGTAAAAAATCAAAAGTTACCTGCAAGAGAATTAATTAGAGAAAGGAACATTCTTCTGAAAATTATCATATCAATGGCAACAATATGAAGCACTAAGTGGTGAGGGAGGGACCACCATTGGCAATGTCAGTCTGGATGTACACGTGCACATATTTGCACACGCATGTGTGCTGGCTACCTGGCATCCCAGCACTCCTGTGATTCTTGAGACACCCCCCCCCCCAGTGAAGCTTGGTGGCAGAAAGCCAGGTACTGTCCATCTTCACCTTTGGCAGCTAAGATATACACTTCTGACCCTTTTTGGCCTTTAAATCTTGAAACAGTGATGTGAAAGCACATGGATAATTGAGAAAATATTTACAATAAATGGCAGCAACATCCTAATGAGCCCAGCAAGGCAAGGGGGAGAGGCCAGGCAGAGCAGAGCGTGAGTGCTGTGCCCTCCCCAGGCAGCTGCGATGCTCTGACTTCAGCTCCTCCCTCCGAGCTCAGAGCCTGCCTTGCTACTCACCACCAGACCCTGGCTTTCAGTTTATGAACTACCTACTTGCCTTCCCTATTTGAAGGGAATTTTTTTTCCACTGAACTCTGTGACTCTCTGCCCCTGAAAATTCGCTGATACAGGGAACCACATATTTTTATGGTTTTCCTCATTTAATTTACCCCTTCAAACTGATATTAAAGTGAATCAAATGAATGCGTTGAATGAGTATCTGAAATCCCACCTAATTTTGAAATCCTTACATCAGGAACTAATAGGATGTAATGAATTCTGAAGAGTTAAACTTTTTCCAGATGATTGGTTTTGACCCGAATTCACCATGTTATGAAAAAGAGCTGTTGCATCTATATTTACTTCTAGAGATTTGAGGACACCAAGCATTAACTCATAACGCTCAAAAGGGCCTGTTCCAAGGAGAAGAGACCAAAGCATCTGCTTCATTACTCAAAGTAGAGAGCTCAGTCCTCAAAAAGTAAGCTGCCCTGCCCTGGCTGCATGGCTCAGTTGGTTGGAGTATCACACCATACACCAGAAAGCTGCAAGTTAGATACCTGGTTGGGGGTACATACAGGAGGTAACTGATGTCTGTCTCTGTCTTTCTAAAAACAATTGACATATCCTTGGGTGAGGATTTTTTCAAAAGTACGGTGTCCCCTTGCACAAAATGCTGGGCAGCACTGCACAGCGGAGTAAAGCCAGACTCTGAAGCCAGGCTGCTGGGTCCAAATTTTCATTTTTCCACTTAGTACCCATGTGCCTTTGATGGAGTCATTTCCCATCTCTGTACTTAATTTTCCTCGTCTGAGACTCTGTAGCCAAAGGGTCCATGAAGGTTAAATGGCAATATGTACAAATCACATAATCTTAGCACATGTTTATCTCTATACTGTTTAGAAAATAACTGAGGTGCAAAAATAAAATGCATATAGCATTTTACATACTTGTATCTAATCTTAGAACATATTATAAACAACAATGACAAAAATTCTTTTTTCAGAAGCATAAAAGTTATGCATTACAATAAGATGAAATCCTTGCTCAAAATCTGTAGGCATTCATTCATTTATTCACTCAGCCACAGCGCGGTGAGGCTCTGTTATGTGCCAAACACTGTGTTGCCCATGACACTGGGCACGGAAGAAAAATTCAGAGTCACTGCCTTCAAGAAGTTTAGTTTGAAGCACTTGAGCATCCTCACCCTCAAATAGTTGAGATAATAAAAAAGTACAAAATTTATTTATTTCTTTGTGCCCATCCAAAGCAAGTATTGGCAAAATTTTCTTTTCTGTCAGAGTCCAGGGAGTAAATACATTAACTTTGTGGGTTCCATGATGTCTCTCCATCACAAACATTGTCCTCCACCACGGTAGCACCTGTGCAGCTGCGGAGGACACATCAGTGGCAAACACAGACAGACAGAGGCCCGATTTGGCTCATGAGCCATCATGTGCCAGTCCCTAAGCTAAAATGTCTTATGATTGTCATCCTTACAAAGCATCACTGACTCCTTGAGACCAGAAGAAGAAAACTCACTGTCCACTTTTATTTACTAACACACTTGTCCCCCAGCCTTAGTCACTGACTGGGAACAGCCACAACAGCAGGCAAGGAAGCAGAAAGCCATGGGTACCTTTCAAGGCTTCACAGGTACATTATGAGCAGAGAAAACTTCAAAATCTGAGCTGCACTCAGATTTTTCATGTTGCTAATCATGATTAATTCCTTTTGTATTTATTGTAGGAACATTAATCATGATTAATTCATTTGGTTTGAATGTGGATATAACATTTAATTCCTCCCAAATTTCAGAGGAGCCTATTTCAATGAGTAATTGAACAAAAATGAGTTGCAGAAGGAAGAAAGGAACAGTTTGCAGCGCTGAGCACAACAGGCAAGATGAAGTAGAACTGACACTGGACGCCACAATAATCAGCGATGCCTCACGGTGAACCGGCGTTTGCAAGAATTCAGGAGACTCCAGAGACAGGGAATGACATACCTCAGGTCAATGCGCAATTGTTGCTGGTCCTCTGCTCTCCGCTTCTGGTCCTCTTCCCAGAGTGAAGAAATGGCAGAGTGACATTTCTCAATCACAGCAGGAAAAAAAACTCTCAGTTGAAACTACAGATGTCTGAAATTATTTCTTTATAATGCTTTTTTTTTGCAAGGTCAAAACAATGGTTTGTCATTCTCCCTTTCTCTGTTCAATATGCATATATTACTGTTTGGTCAGAGTATCAGTTAGTGAAAAAATGATGTCATTAATTGATCTGTTTTCCATCCCTAGTGCCGAATCCATGTTTCAGTTTTTAAAAACTGTCCCTTCCCTCTGTGTAATACCACAAACTGTATCAGGAATTGCCATGTAGAACAAGTCGGGGGTGGAAAGATATGAAATGTATACAAACTAAATTCTATTACAATACCCAGAAACAACCACATTCTCTTGCTCACTCTAATTGTAAATGTTATTTCAGTCTTTTCCATTTTCTGCTACTGCTGGTGACATTTGAACTGAAAATTTCAAGACAGAAAGAGAAAAGGCTTGACTCTTTTTTTTCAATCCTCCCCCAAGGACATGCTTATGGATTTCAGAGGGAGAGGAAGGGAGGGACAGAGAGAGAGAGAGAGAGAGAAACATCGATTAGTTGCCTCTTGTACACACCCTGACTAGGGAAGGAACCCACACCCTACGCATGTGCCCCAACTGCAGAATCAAACCCACAACATTCCAGTTTGTGGGACTACATACCAACCAACTGAGCCACACTGGCCAGAACCGAGGCTTGGATTCTTAAACCACAGGGCAAATGAGTGCAACTAGGCAAGGAAAAAAACCATATTTCCCTCCCACCTGCCCTTGTCCTTCTTTCTTCTTCTTTTTTTTTCTTTTAAATAGACTTGTCTTCCCTGCAACACAGCTTAGCTAGGACACACCATTCACATTCCCAGGTCACCTGGTAATGAAGGCTATTGTTGCATCTCCAGTGTGGACTTCTCATATTCCTTGAGGGTTGGTTGCTGTTCTTGGGCACCATATGCTACACAGAGTGTTATATCGTGGACGATAGCTACACATTTACCTACACATTCAGACTGTGAGCTCCTTGAGGTCCTATTCCTGATCCATCTTTGTGTCCTCTCTCCTGGTTCTGTGCCTAGCACACACAGCCTGACACATGGTCTAGTGTGTGAGTACACGTGTTGTTTTGAGATGATAACCTCACATCTGAGCACTGGCTTGCCTTTCTTCTGCTTGTTTTTCCTTTTCATTGATGACCTCTTCTTTCTAGCCCAAGGGATAGATACAGAGTAAAATAAAATAGAAAAATATGGCTCTTATAATATTTTTGCCATGTTAATTTTCAGTTCAAAAGTTTGCAGCAGTTGATATTTAATATTATTAGACAGCCCAGCTTCTTCAGCCTTTTGCTCTCTATCACTTAGTCCCACCATAATAATTTCTCTTGCTGCTGTACCCAAAGGACTATGCACATGGTCCTTTCTTCCTCCCAATGACTGATTTTTCCATTTTTCACTTCAGCTTCTCTCTCCCAACTTGTAGCTACTTCCAACTAAACAAAACAGAACAAAATAAACCAACAAGAATAATAAAATTGCTCAAATTTTCTGTTCTAGGATTCTTCTCTTGTTTATTTCTTTTCTGACAAATATTTCCTTAAGTTGTCTTTCTCAGCTCTTGTTTACTACCCTTGTTTGAATGCTGCCATGTGAGTACACTTAAATCCACTGCATAGATATGTCATTTGCTTCATGATCCTTAATAGCAGCATCAACCAAGAAGTAGCTTCAGGGGCAGCATCTCTGCTGTCCCTTCTTAGCCAAGGGGTTTGGGTGGGATCAACCCACACTCACTTTCAGACGTGTGCCCTAATTCACCCATTTCCTCTGGCCAAGGAATTGGTTCAAGGATGGGAATGTAATCCTCTCAAACTCAATGACTTCATAAAAGATACTTGTTGATATTCTAAAAAAAAAGAGCTTCTCTCATCTCTAAAAGTTAAGAATCAGTCTTCCTTTTCTGATTGGCATGTGGATGATGTGCCCACCAGGACCATGGGGGAGGTGTCCTGGTGTCCTGAGAGGGGGGCAGAGCTGCTGTGACCAACATAACCCCTCTTGAAAGACAAGACCGGATGGACCACAAGAAATTATGTCCTAATGATGGCATTTAAACTGCCAAAACAAGTTGCCACTGAAACCAACCTCTGCTTTTTTGGTTACATGACATAACAAATTTCCTTTATTGTTTTGGCTCTTCTGCACTGGGTTTGCTACTACTGAAAACTACAGGGTTCCTCACCGATGTGTGCGGCAGGGCCATGAGTCAGCGCGGACCCGTGTGGGAATCCTGACTGCATCTCGTATCAGCCTGAGCAGTCACGTGAACTCAGTGTCTCTGTCTTGGTTTTCTCATCTGAAAAATAAATATAATATCTATTTTGCAGAGCTTATATCACTATAAAAGACATCTATAAATCTGGCTCATAAGGGGGCTCAACCAATGTTAGCAACTGTTACCTTTATCAATTTAGGTTAATCTACAAGTCCTAGTACTTCACACATTCATAGATACTCAACACAACTGTCAGCACTGATTGTTAATAAAATACACACATGTATGTGAACATCTGTGTGTGTGCATTATACACACATGTATCAGTATTCTACGCCACAGGTCTGGAATGAGTCATGATTCACCAGAAGTAGGTAGCGAATAGCTATTTGCAAAGCTGGATTATAAATCTCTGATTTAATAAACCTTTCTAAGGCTACAGAGTTTTATTTGCACTTGACAGAGATCTGTGGAACTCTTTCCAAGTTGTGACAAGAAGCCATTTTTCCCCACTTTGATGAGCTCATACTGTTGCTGGACTGTATCTTGTAAATCAGGGGAAATCATCACACAAGTTCTTCTGGAGGAATTGGATACGTCAGCTGATCTCTGCACCATTAATTTCCAGTTGCTCATTTTATACAAATTACATTAGTTCCTCCCTGGATGGAAGCTGGAGGAAGAATGATGGAGCACCTGAAAGGGAGGAAAGGTTAATGGAAAGGCACACTGTTTTCTTGGGTTTCAGTTACAGCAGGAATAGAAGAAAACATTTTATTATGACCATCAGTTCGGATGTATTGCCATCATGGAGTCTAAGGACTTTTATCTAAAAAATCAGGACGTCCGATTTTAATTTCCAGATTGTGTTGGTAATATAGCAAACACAGGCTATTTCTCCTATTTCCAAAAGGAGGGAAATGTAGTCTCTCTTTTCCTGGTGATGGACCAACACCAATGAGGGGAAAGCAGTATCTGAAATGCTAAGGGGCAGGTGGTTGATTGCACAGTCGTCCAGATCCAGGACCTGCTAAGTGTTTACCATCCTGAGATGTGAATGGGGACAACGTGCTGGGGACATAACTTTAGGTTTATCTGATGACTTGTCAGCAAATGCTGTAACATTTTCATCACTCAGGATGATAAGTTTTGCTGAATCAGGAAATAACTTGTTTTGAGGCATGCAGTTGTCTGTGTGTGTCTTGTAAACAATCTGGGGGGTAGGTGAATCGAACAACAAAGGGCAGCTTTGCAGATCACAGCCCAGGATGATTGCTTGACAAGCCTGTGCCAACTCTGCTGGCGAACAAATAAAATGAGCCATTCCCCTTCTCTGAGGACTCTGTATTTTTAAAGGGGGATAATAAATGCAAAGCTGTGCAAAGCCTGGCTGGGGGAAATGTGAAATCCATCTCTCCTCATTTGCATAAAATAATCAGCAGGGCTCTGATAATCAGGCTGGGGGAGGCAGCTGGAATCTGTGTTCCGTGGAGATGTCCTGAAGCAAGGCCCAAAGTACCTGCTGTACATTCCTGAGCTAGACCCCAGGTGCCTGGCATCCCTTGAGACACTCCCCTCCCCAGGACTGAAGAGCACTAGAGCTGGCACCCTGTCTTCACCAGTTCTTCCGAGACAAGCCAGGACCACACCACAGTAAGGCCTGCCTGCATTATCTGTTCCTGTCCTTTGAAAAAAACCTGACATTTGTCCAACTCATAACTGTGTGCATGGTGACATGACTGAGTGGGAGCATTTCACACTATTTCTTGCTTTGTGCATGGATGACTCATATTTCAGGGATATAAGTCTGGCCATTTCAGAAGGTGTCTCAAGACTAAGGTAATTCTTATCATTGTAATTCTACAGCACAAAGTGCTACAGGGTCCACTTTGCATTAATGTTTCCATGGAAATCAGATACTTGACATTTTATTTAAACTATTAATCTAGAATGGCTCACCAGCCTATGAAAGTCAAACCCCACGGTTTTACTTTTGGAACCAACACCAAACCATTATGTAAGGGGCAGAATTAACTTTCAGCATCTCAAAAATCCATAGGCAGGACAGGTGCTAAACACATCACAAAACATAAGCTCACTCCAATTGCTCCCTTTGGGGCCTCCTTTTGTTACTTACATTCAAAAGAGATGGCAAGGGCTGGGCTTCCTCCGCCGGCCCCCTCCACCCTTGCCAGGGCCCTCCACACCAGCCCCTGCGCACTGCAGCTCTAGAGTCGATTCAAACTGCGTATGATTAAAAGATGGAAATATTCCCCATGGACACTGGGCAATTTATTTGTGAAAAAGATTTAATGAAGAATTTCAAAGCAGCCAGTGCCCCTACAAAGAAAGCTCATTTGTGAATCTCTATGTTCTCTCTGCTGCCCTGAGTGCATCTGAGGGGAGGAGGAGGAGCCGGTCCCTGCAGCTATTGCCAAGCGTATCACATGTGAGTTTCTCAAGATATAAATATTCCCAGGCAGCCAAAGGCATTAGAACAGGCTGTTTTTAGATGGTCACCTCTAGTCTGGGCCGCCCCCACCCCCGGCCAGTTTGGGAGAAAGGCTGTCTGCCTTCAGTCTCCTTGAGGTCTCGCTGGGTCCAAGTTCCCACACCTCCATGGTATCTGCCCAGTGACCCTGGACAGCTCCAGATGAAGCCACCCAGACTCGCTCCTGAAGGTCTCTGCTTCTTTCCTCATCACAAAATGGCTTTGTCTCATCTTTCTATGACTTAGTATTTGGATCCTAGCTGATATAACTGCCCACCTACTCACATGATAATAATGGTCAGTAAAGAATAATAAAATTTTGTGTCCTGGAACATTTAAGCTTTAGAGTAAGAGGGACGTGAATCCTTCCTTATGAGCTGTCTGACCTTGTACAAATTATTTACACTCCTTGGGCCTCAGGCATCTTACATATAATTTGGAGAAAAATAATTTTTCACTTAAAAGATTTGTTTGCGCATGTGAATAAGATAATGAATATAAAGCTCTTAAATGCCATCTAAATTGCTGGTTATTATTTGTAGCAGAGGAAACCCAAGGACACAATATTTTAATCCAAATAAATAAATTCAAGTACATTCAATGTGCAAGAGAAGACTAGTCAAGCCTTTCAGGGCCGCTACAATTGCATCAGAAAGTGATATCTACAAACTCAGTATAATCCAACCCCAAATCTGTGCAGATTTCATATAGAAGTTGACAAGCTGGCTCTAAAATTGATATGGAAATGCAAATGACCTAGAATAACCAAAGCAGTCTTGAAAAAAAAGGGCACAGTGAAATTTATTATAAGTCACAGTAGTCAACAGTAGGACTGGCATAAGAATCAACATATAGATCATTGGAACAGAATGGAGAGCCCAGGAATGAACCCACACTTGGATAGTCATTTGATTTTTTACAAAGCTGCTAAAGCAAGCCAAGAGGGATGTCATGTTTACAAATGTTGCTGGAACAATTGGATATCCATAAGAAAACAAAAGCAAAAATCACAAATCCCATCCCTACCTTGTATTACCATGCACAAAAATTCATTCCAAATGGAACATATCTAACGGTAAGAGATTTTAAAGAAAAACAGGAAGATATCTTCGTGAATTGAGAAAGCAATAATCAAAATTAGAAACTTCTCTTTTGTTTATTAAAAAACGCAGATCATAAAAATAAGCCAAAGACTGGGAGAAAATGTTTACAAAACATATTTGAGGAAGACTTCATAACCAGGGTATATGAAGAAATCATTATATACCTCAATAATAAAATAGAGAATGAAAGCAATATTTGAAAACTTGGCAAAAGAAGATATACAAATGACCAATAAGCAAATTAAAAAATGCTCAACAGCAAGGTTGGGGGTGGGGAGGAGGGTAGAGAGATTGAGCAAAAAAGAAAAAGGTCTCACGGACATGGACAACAGCATGGTGATTGTGGAGAAGTGGGGCATAAGGGGACTAAGTGGTATTGAAAAAGTACAATAAAAAGTAAAAATGCTCCACATCTTCTTTCATTAGGGAAATGTAAACTAAAACCACAATGTGATACCATTAAATATCATGAGAATGGCTAAAATTAAAAGACTGATGAAAGCCCTGGCTGGTGTGACTCAGCTGATTAAGCACCGCTGGTGAACCAAACAGGTGCTGGTTGTATTCCCCAGTCAGGGCACATGCCTGGTTGTGGGCCAGGTCTCCAGTAGGGGGCGTGCGAGAGGCAGCCACACATTGATGTTTCTCTACCTCTATTTTTCCCTCCCCCTCTGGCTAAAAATAAATAAATAAAAATTTAAAAAGTAAAAGACTGATGAAAGCAAGTGCTGGCTTATACATTTTGATGTGTTCTGTAAGATTCTGATAACACTAAATTTATACCCTACATTACCCATAATCTATGATCCACACATAGGTACTGACCCAAGAGAAGTGAAAACTGTGTTCACAGAGATACTTGTACAGGAATGTTCATGGAAACTTCATTACTAATAACCCCAAACTAGGAATAATCTGGGTGTTTATGAACAAGAGAATGAATAAACAAACTATGGTATATTAACACAATCGAATACTATTCATCCATCAAAAGAGATTAGTAACCAGTACATACAACAATATCAATGAAGTTCAAAAACATGTTTAAGTGGAAGAAGCCATATATTCAATAAAATATGCCATGTGATTCCATTAATGTGAATTCTAGAATAGGTAAAACTAATCAATGGTGGACAGTACCATAAGTTGTTGGAATTGGGGATTGGTTATTAAGAGGCATAGATACAATATTCTTGTCTGGATAGCAATTCAAATTACATAGATTTGTATATCCATTAAAAATTTGTGAAAATGCCATTAAGAGTTACACATTTTAGAATATCTAAACTTCATTTCCCCCCAAACTATAATAAGTATTGAATTTTAGTTCATAATGTACATGCTGAAGTGTCTGCATTTGCTTTGAAAAGTGACAAAAATCAGATGGATATAAGTATTGACAGAACACTGGATAGACTGATGAGTATGTAATAAAGTAAGCAAATTAAAAATGTTAATGGTTCAATCTGGAGAGTTTTCACTATAAAAATCTTTCATGTGTATGTTTGAAAATTTTCAAAATAGACTTCCGCCAAGATGGAGGCATAGGTGGGAATACTTTTCATCCTCGCACAACCAAATCTAAAAACAACAAAGTTTTAACAACAATAAACATAACCAAACCACACAGAAAATCAAATACGGAGTCCAGAAACAACGGACCACTCAGCTAATCCAGTGAGAGGGGCAAAACCAGCAGCAGAGCCAGTTGGGCAAAAAAGATCCGGGCGGTGCACAGGCAGCCGGGGGTGTGGATCCCAGGTGCCGGCTAGCTACGGGCAGAACCCAGGGAAGAGGTGCTGCTGGCTGTCTGCGGTCGGTCGCACATTTGCATGCAGATAGACCAGTGAAGAAGCGAGCATTGAGACAGATCTCGCAGACCTCAGCAACTGGCGCAGGGCAGCAGACTTGCACGTTTGCGCTCGGATAAGCAGGCAGGGGCGAGCAGTGAGGTGGACTGGGCATGCAGAGAGGACCGCCATTGCTCCTTCTCTGACCCTGCCCCCACATACAGCATCAAAACCTACGACCTGGGTGGCCCCGCCCTGGTAAATACCAAGGCGCCTCTCCTCGTAGGTAACAAGCACAAACACATCAAAACATGGCTCAAGAACAACTCAGAGCCCCAGAGCCGATAAATCTAAGTGACCAAGAAATAGCCAAACTTTCAGATGCACAGTTCAAAACACTGGTGATCAGGATGCTCACACATATGGTTAATTATAGTCACAAATTAGAGGAACATATGAAAGCTAAACTAATTGAAATGAATGGAAATGCACAGGAAACCAATAGTGATGAAAAGGAAACTGGGACTCAAATCAAAGGAGTGGACCAGAAAGAGGAAAAAAATGACCAAACAGAAAAGGATGAAGAAACAAGAATTCAAAAAAAATGAGGAGAGACTTAGGAACTTCCAGGACATCTTTAAACATTCCAACATCTGAATTATAGGGGTACCAGAAGGGGAAGAGGAACAGCCACCAGTGGAAAACTTATTTGAACAAATAATAAAGGAGAATTTCCCCAATCTGGCAAAGGAAATAGACTTCCAGGAAATCCAGGAAGCTCAGAGAGTCCCAAAGAAGTTGGATCCAAGAAGGAACACACCAAGGCACATCATCATTATATTAGCCAAGATTAAAATGAAAGAGAGAATTCTAGAAGCAGCAAGAGATAAGGGGACAGTCACCTACAAAGGAGTTCCCATCAGACTGTCAGCTGATTTCTCAAAAGAGACCTTACAGGCAAGAAGGGACTGGAAAGAGGTATTCTGAGTCATGAAAACCAAAGACCTACAACCAAGATTGCTCTATCGAGCAAAGTTTTCATTTAGAATAGAAGGACAGATAAAGTGCTTCTCAGATAAGATCAAATTCAAGTTCATCATCACCAAGCCCTTACTATATGAAATGTTAAAGGGACTTACCTAAGAAAAAGAAGATAAAAAAGATGAACAGTGAAAGGACAGCAAACTCACAGTTATTAACAACCACACCTAAAACAAAAGCAAACTAAGAGGACAGCTAGATCAGGAGTGAACCATAGAAATGAAGATCTCATGGAGGGTTAGCAACAGGGGAGTGGGAGGAGGAGAAGGGGGGAGAAGGTACAGAAAATAAATAGCATAGATGATAGGTAAAAAATAGATAGGGGGAGGGTAAGAATAGTAGGGGAAATATAGAATCTAAAGAACTTGAGACACGCATTCATGAACTAAAGGGGGAAGAATGGTGGGGGAGGGGTGTGCAGGGTGGAGGGGAATGGAGGAGGAAAAAATAGAACAAATGTAATGGCATAATCAATAAAAAAGTTTAAAAAAGAACTGTTGACAATTTTCTTAAAAAAAAAAGAAAATTTTCAAAATAAAATGTAGGAAAAAGGGTGCTACTGCCTCTGTTTGCTTGCAGTTAATCAGAAAACTCTCAAAAGATAGTATCCACATTCCACGGTTTTTTCTTTTAGATTGAGTAGCTTCTATTTATTCATTTAGTTGACAAAGAGTTGTGGGGGGCCTGTTATATAGGTCTGTCCAGAAAGTATCCAGCCATACACTATGAAAAATAGAGACATTTATTGAGGAGGATATAAAGAACTTGGTACATGGAACAATGACATCTCAGTTCCCTTCAATATGGGCACCTTGAGACTTCACACAATTCTCCCAATTGCCATCAGCTGCCCTGTCATATTTTCCTGAATCTCAGGAAATTGATGTCCTGAAATCTCTTCCCTTTCAAAGGTGATCTTAATTTTGGGAAAAGGCAGAAGTCACAGGGCAGCAACTCTGGGCTGTGCCGTTTTTTGTTGTTTTTTTTTTGCCAAAATCCTCTGCACAAGATGTGATGCATGAATGGGTGCACCGTCATAACGAAGCTGCCAATCACCAGTCACCCAGAGCTGTGGCCTTCTGAATCATCGAAATCGTTTTTGCAGAGGGATGTCCAAGCTTAACACAAAATCTAATGCAGATTCATTACTCTACTTGCTTAGTCATTTTGATTGTGATGGCCACAGCACACTTGCTTACTCAATGGCATCTACCGCCTCCACTGACTAGTACAGTGAAGTCGTCATTGTTCACACATGCACATTCCAGTTGACTCTCCTTGGCTGCCAGGTTACATTGCTGTAGCACAAACTGTTCTCATTATATTAACAATGGCTGGACTTTTTCCAGACAAACCTCATATAGTGGGCACTGGGATAGGCACTAAAGATCCACTAGTCACTTATAATAGTCATAGAGTCTGCCTCCTGGAGCTCCATTCTAATGGTTACCTATACAAAATGAACAAATAGATGGACTAATAACAAATGGTGGTCTGTCATGAAAGCATCAATCACAGGACTAAGACTGAAGGACTGAGGAGACAACCCATCTTGTGTCAGATGGTCCCAAAGGGTCAGCCATATAAGATGAGGCTATTCGGAGAGCTGGGAGAAGAGCAATCGAATGGAAGGTACAAGGCATGCATGTCTTAGGGATACTCAGACAGCTAAAAGGCTAGGGAAACTGGCTGGGGAGCAGAATACGAAATGAAGCTGGAGATCCAGACCAGAACAGGATCAGAGGGGTCTTATAACTCATGGCAAGGAGTATTCTAAGCCTCATGAGAAGGCACTGCAGAGTTTTGGATCAGAGCGTGATGTGAAGAGATGAAAATCAGTGTCCCCGTTATGGTGAGTGTGCATAGACTGAGTGCCAGAATTCAGATGGAGAGACCCGGGGAGAGGTAGCAGAGCCCAGGGCAAGGTGCTGGCAGTGGGACTGGGCGGAGGTGGACTGGTCAGCGATGCGGCATAGTGGGCGCTAAGCGTGCCTGTTTGGGTTCTAATTCCCTGCTGAGCTATACATACATACATACACTTACATACATGAAAAAATAAAGCAATCTCTTAGCTAAATGTTGTAATTGTGCCCTGAAGTCGGGATGGAAGTGAGTTCGTACAAAGTTCTGCAGACCTCCTGGGAGGCAGAACAGGGCGGTGCAGAGGAGGCCTCTTTGCACACTCCTCTTCTAAACAAACAGGGCCGGTATCTTTTGTCATTCTAGTATTAGGTTATTTGACTGTATATTAGGAGCTTTTAAAAGTTAGTTAAAAAAAAAAGAAAACGAGAGTCTCGCTTGTGTCTACATGGGCTACATTCTGTGAAGCATTTAAAACTATCAATATTATTATCAGTGAAATTCTGTTAAAAGACCACTGCCATTGGAGAAAAACGCTTTTTTGTTTTGTTTTTAAACTAAACCTCCAGATTGCTTGTCAGTCTGTATTAATCAAAATCACCAGATAACTACTCACTATGTTCCACTTTGCGCGCATAGAAGCAGTCATAGAATTTCATCTTTTAAAAAAAACGACAAAACAGAAACATCAGGGCAATCTGGCTCCCACATCTGTCACCGCCCTGTCTGCCAGGGCTGATTTGGCCCGTTTGCGTGCGCTAGCCGGCCAGGCAGTTCCTACACGGCTCCCACTTCATCTCGCACTGTCGCTCTCCGTGTTCCCCAGTCTGAGGTCAGTGTCCTCTGATAGAGAAGCTAGTGCAGCTCTTCCTCCCTCAGAGACCTCCAAGCAGTATTCTAAAAACCAGCTTTGTTAGGGTGAGAAACAAAGGCTGACTACTGTTTGTATACAAAGAACAGAACTGCGCTTCTGTTTACCCACCACCGTGAGGAGTATTCATGTTTAACTGAAGTGAAAAACCTCTGTCTTAATTGGATATGTCAGGAAGGGAGGATATTAAACCGGGTTAGATATGTCAACTTGTTTTCATTAGGTAATTGCCATTGGAGTCTTAATGAAGGTAGAATAACCTTTCCTCAAACAGGCAAATGATCATTCTTAATACCACATGCAAACAAAAGACTAATTCATGGATGTACTTACTCTGCCTTTACGACTCACTGTGCTTTTCTATGGGCCCAATATACTTTTATGCAAAGCACCACCTTAGAGTTCAAGGCATTCAGTGTCTTTATGGAGAAAGAGCTACCAAGTTCTGCTCTCCATCTGGAGGAACACTGTCACCCCTCCCCAGGAAGAACCTGTGCTGCAGACTGGTTCCTCTGACAAAATCCAATGCATTCATTCTGAAACATGTGAGGGTGCCTTGTTCTTCCTTGAAACCCCTTTGCTGGGTGGTTTAGTGGGGCTTTGGAGAGAAGTGGTGTGTGCAGGGATTGGATGAAAGTCTTTGGTTTCCTCTTCCTTGTGGTCCAGGAGAGGCAGCAAAGGTCATCCCTCCTCCACTGTGCTTGTGTTCAAGGAAACTGCAAAGTTAAGAAAGAACAGGGACCAACCATCAAGCAGGACAGTGGGGGCTTTCCTTTTCAACCCGAGCTGGAAACATGGGGGCTCGCAGACCTTATCGGCAACTCTTTAAACAGGTGTCAAAAGGTTCAGAAAAAAAGGCAAGTCTATGAAATATATACTAAAGGCAGAGCCCACAGTGAGAGAGAGGAGTAATGTGTGATTTGGGATAGATGCCTTTGACGTACTCATTGATCTCAGTGACTTGCAGAGTTGCTGATAGCACTCTGGCCTCGGGGTGAGGCGCCTCGCCAGCTTCCAGATCAAAGGAGCGCCTAGGTGCGGAATCCCTGGCGTGCTCCCAAGCAAAAGTGCCTGGAGCCACATTTGCTAATTACAGGTTGTGTTCTGCTGTTTCCAAACAGGGTGAAAGTGACAGAAGTTTAACTGTGAATAATTACACACTTGAATAAGTATGTGATTAGCACTATTTGTTGTGTTGGGGACTGGAGTGACGGGACAAGAATGGAATGATTGCATTATTTATAGCTTAATTGTAGACAAGTAATTACTTATGTCAGCTGATGGTGTGGGGTCAGAGAGGACCTGCAGAAGAATGTAGATGATCGGAAATTCAACTTCTCAAACCAGTCACCCCATCCCCCACCCGCCCCAAGCTGGATAAAGAGAATGAACTCTGCCTTTCTTGAATGAAATGCTTCGGAATGTTAAATGTCTTGTTCAGTCTAAGCAAAGGGTCAGCGGAGGCATTTTAAAATCTCAGCTTCGAAAGTAATAAATCACAAATGCCACCTAGTGGTTCTTAGCATCCAGTGGCTGCATTGTCTGTATCCTGTAGCCACAGCCCAGTCAGGGGAGGAGGGTTTTTCCAGTGGTGGAGGCGGGCTGCTCGGTTATGGACGTTGACTGGAAGGGACCACGAGTCAAAGTCCATCACTCCATCTCCAGTTTCTCTCCTTAAGCCCTGCCTGCCTCTCCTTCATTCAGCCTTAAAACCTGCCTAACCGGATCATCAGGGTCTCAAATGTGCCCCCACCGTCCACCATTGTAACTTCTAGAGATACCGTGGATATTACACTGCAAATCGCTTTGTAGCTTTTACTTTCCCCAGGCCACTGAAACAGTAAACGAAAGTCAATAGTTTTTCTATGCTGGGAGTAGACTCGTGGTTTTGTTTCCTTGGCTGTCACATCTCATTCACCAGGTGGTTGAAAGCCACCTTCTCAATTACTTATGTTCTTCTGTTTCAAGTGTTAACGTCTCGATTTGGATCTGGAGGGATTCTGTTGCCACGAACTCACCTAGGCAGAGTGCCTGTTTGACAAATGCATTGGAGGGGAGGGGCAGAGAGAATAATTTTTTGTTTGTGACCTATTTATTTATTTTCATACACTTCCCCCCACCCCAAGTGTCTTCTCATGATTTTTATTAAGTAATAAGAAGTCATTTTTTATTAACAGCTCAACACTGTACAAGTAAAATTCTTTTAAAGGGCCTCAGAAAGTGTTATTGTACACCCAACAGTTCAAGGTCAGGTGTAAACAGCCTTGTTGTGTGGTTCTGTGCAGACACAGCCTACCCCAACCAACATGGTTACCTTTGGAGCCTCTACTTCTCTGGCAATAACATCAGGAAAAATGTAGTGGCTATTCTCCTAACTGGCCCAGGCCACTGACTCAACGATGCTGTTTGGAGGGGTGCCTACTGTCCATTCAAGAAAGCTACAATTTCATATATGGTTTGTCACTTCCTGTTGTGAGTCCATTTCCCCATGTGTTAGCAACTCTCAGCAGAAGACCCATGCTGCTTCCTTGTAGGGCATTTTGCTGCGGAAGACCACCGACCCACTCGGGCAGCCTCTTCTCTCAGAACTGCCCTCACACTCTTCATACTATTACCCCTCAAAATATGTCTACTTAGATCAAGCACTTTCTTTCTGCACAGACACCACTTTTGGGGATGTCACCAAAACTCTCTTTCCTTCCCTAAATTAGGGACATTACCCTTAGGTGATTTGTGCTTCATTATTTTCTGTATTTCTGATGCTTTGATATCTGGGACTTTGCTGATTCTGTAGCCAATTCCTAGAGATAGCGAACAACCTACCTACTAGAAGGCCTTTCATATACAAACGAACCAAACCAGTTCACAACCTGCCACCTCTCTGTCAGGCTCTTAAACTCTAGGCCACACTATTTCCCCATCTGCGGAAATCCCCTGGTATCCCCGGGGCCAGATACCAGACAGCTGGACACAAGCCCTGCGCCCTGGAGCACACGACAATTACTTAGTGTCCAACCCTAAACCTGCTTAGTGTCCAACCCTTTCCTGGCCTCTCCAGCCCCTTCCCTTGGAAACCACACACAGGCTCATGCCCAGGCTGTCCCCTCTCCCCCTGTGCCCACCTACCTCCCTGGTGCATGCTGGCTTGCCCCTCCTCGTGGGAACTGTAACAAACTATTTGTTTATTGGCAATTCTCTCCTGATTTGTTGGCCTCACCATACCCGATCAATTACAAAACCTACACTTAAAAACAGATAGCCCTTGTCTAAACCCAGCCGTGCTTCTCTAGAATGGTTACTGTAGGATATTTTAACTTTCTCCTTCCCATCTCAAATGCCCACTGAACAACACACCCATCTTACAGTAGAAGAGCCTATTTCATCAGAACACCTGATGTCCTGGCCACCACTGCCAAACCGGTCTTTGCTGTTCTCCTCACTCTGTCACAGACCCCACTCTGCCCACTCAGGGGTATATTTCGTTCTTTAAATCGGACAACTGAACCCACCCCACCCCAACCCCACCCCCGTACCGCCCACTGAAGGGCTACCCGATTTTTAGAACCGCCTCAGGCATACTCTTAAATCCCCTGCTTGTTTGAAAACAACTCTTTTGAAAGTATTCTTTACCTCCTTCATTTAAGCATTCTGATTTTGTGCTTATGTTTGCTTTGAAATATCTAAACTATGCTGCATATTTTGAAAAACAGAGATTAGCCTTCAGCCAAACGGCAATGGGTTGCAGTGGAAACAGCAGCATGAAAGGGGATGTTCACTGGCACGTCGGCTTGGAGTGTGGCCCCAGCTCTGCCAGGGACCAACCGAGTGAGTTGGCTGATTTGAGAGAGAGAGAGAGAGGTAGCAAGAGGTCAATGTGAGAGAGAAACATTGCTTGCCCCCAAATGCTCCTAGACCAGGGACAAAACCCACAACCTAGGCATGTACTGTGAATGGGGATCGAACCTGCAATCTTTTGGTGTACAGGACAGCGCTCCAACTAACTTAGCCACCTGGCTGGGGCAAGATGATTGTATTCTAAAATTAATGTATTTTAGCTATTTTTTTGAAAGGTGGGGGATGAGCAGCTTTGGGTTGCCTTTTACTTTCATCTCATAGTCACGAATGTAAGATATTCCACCCACTTAAGCAGCCAACCATAATACACACCAATCAAAAGAGAAAGTTAAATTGCTGGTGACTGCCATGCATAAGCTATGTTTAACCATTTACTTTGAATCTCTTTAAGACGATAATACCCTATCCTATAAGAGAATCAATATGTTGCATTAAAACAGGATTTGATGTCGCATAATACAATATTTAAAAGAACAATGGAAAGATCTTCACAAGAGCAATTCAGCCCTGAGTAGAAATAGATAACGATGGCTGTGATTTCCACTCTCCTGTTTTCAAAGGAGAGATATTCTTTCCTTCTTTCTTTCTTTTTCTTCCTTTCTTGGCATATATTTTAGTATGTTTTCTTCTATCGTAAGTTGTAAACTATGTGAGGCCACGGAGCTTAAATGCTTTGGATTTGTTTTTAAAGAAGTGCGTAATGTGGCTGGGAGGTAGGATAGCATGGTCCTAATCCCCGTTGCTGTGAAGTATAGCTCAGAATGCCATGAGGTGCTTATGCCCAAGCAACAGGTGAACGTCCTAGGGTACTTGCTGATGGGAATTATCACTCTCCCTTACTCATTTTCTGACTCCAGCAAAAACAGCAGGGTCTCTGGCTTGAAACCAGGCTAAAAAGAGCAGCAGCAGTTTGGAAGAGGATGAAAGAACGGGCAGTGGAGTGGAGATCGGGCCACCTCTCTGAGAGCTTTTAGGTAGTGAGTCAATATGGCTCTGCACCAAGCAAACTGAGCTCATTGAGGGAGTTTCTAAGGCATGCATCCTCCAAGATTCCTCTAGGTACTGCTCTGACATTGCCAAGTGTTTGCATTTAGTAAAAAGAGAACTTCACTGGGACTCAGAGTTGGCCACAAATTCGCTGACTTTAAGAATTCAAATCTTTTAGAACTGTATCCAAAGCCATTTCCTATCCCACAAGGACTTCCTGGTGTTAGTGAAGCAATGACTCAGATGTGCTTTGAGCTCCTTGGCGTGGTTCTAATATTCCAAAATGTTACTCTGCAAGATTTCCACGCTCCAGTTGATTCAACAGCAATTCTATCTAATGCCAATCTCTTTGAGCTGGGACAGGTAGGTAACTGGGATTTCCTTTGTTCAACCCCCCTATGACTTGAGGCGGTTTGGAACAGAATGGTTCGGGGCATAGATGAGCATCTCTGCTCATTTACATGGAGGATACAGAGGACTGCCACACTTGTTTCTCATGTCCTGAGATTTTATGAATTCTATCATGATTATTCCAGCAATTAGCAGCATGAAAGGGAACAGCACCAGAGAAGACATGAGCTTTGGAAGCATAAAATATAGTGTTTGCTGGTGACTAACACACTTTCAGTTTGCTGCTTACTTTAAATTTGTGACATCCTTTATCATGGAATTTATAATGTGCTTAGAATGTGAAAGTTGGTGAAACAAAGCATCTCAAAATTATTTTGGTGATTTTTAAAAATTTTATACTGTTAAACTCATAAATGCTAGGATGCTGTCACGTCCCTGACTCTATGCTCTCCTCTCTTTTCCCCTGCCTTTCCCTGGGAAATGCGTACGTCCACGGCTTCAGCTGAACTCCAGACCACAATGTACACCACGGTGTTGCACAGTTGCCAACCAAAGAGTGAATGCACTTGCAAACTAAAATCTCTATTCACCCTTTCTAATTTCGAAACGTAGAGAGTTACACTTAAATCTTCTCTCTTTCCCATCCCAATGTCCATTTAATGACCACATTCTGATATTCTTTCTGCTTAACATCATAAATATCCATTTTGTCCTCTCTGCCCACGCTCCCACTAGTATCTGAGATGTTATAAAAACCTCCTGGTACTTCCACTAACTCAGTCTCACTTACTTCCAATCTCTCAGCTTGCTGTCAGAGTGATCTTTCTAATCCGAATGTCTCATCACACTTAGAATCCTTCAATAGTTTCTCATTGTTTTAATGAAGAATCTGTTCTGACGCTTCTGTCCATTTTTATCTCTTCTAACCTCCTAACACACACTTTATGCTCCCAATCATACCAAAGTATGAATTTTAAAAACAGCCAAGCTCTTTCATGCTTCTGTCCTTGGGCCAACTGTTCTCTAGTCCTGGAATGACTTGCCAACCACCTTGATTTTTCTTTAGCCAAACTGACTGCTAATTACCCTTTAAGATTCAGTTATTGGAGAATCAGGTCATCTCAGAACCCCCTGATCTGAGAGCTACATGCCTCTCACAGTACCCTGTGCTCGCCTCAATCACAGCCACTCCCCCGCACTGTTATTTCGGTCCGGCGTCCCTGCGTCCCTCGCCCTCCACTGCACTACAGACTCTCAGGGTCCCGTTGTCAGCTTTTGTTAATCTCTTTATTTCTGAGGCCTGGCCTAGTGCCTGGAACACAATAAGGGATCAAAACAAGAAGAAACTTAGATTTTTGAGGGGGCAAACTTCATTTACCTTTGATGAAAAGTGTGTTTTACCTGTTGTAAAGGATGACAAACACAAAGCCCATTTAATAAAAATACGTGGAGATAAGATTCTGATTTCATGTTCTGGAGGACTGAGCATAGATCCATCATCCAAAAAGATTCCTGTAGAACCTGGACAAAGCAAATCTGGTCATCTAAGCTAAGAAGTGGATTAGAATTGCCCATACATCGGAAAATAGGAAAATGTAGGCCCAAATAAAGTGTGGCTCGGAGAGGAAGGCTCACTCAGTGTCCCATCAGCTGTCCCACATTTCCCAGCACCCCTTGCTGTTAGGGAGGACTTGTAACCTGTCCTGGCCAATGAAATGTGGCACACGTCACTTCCAGGATAAGGCAGTGAAAAGCCCATGCACAAGTCTCTTTTCTGGTGCCGGGACAACTGAAGAGATGATGCTGTCCATGTCGCATCTACAAGATGATACAGTTCTATCAATTTGGGTGATGGCATGGAACAGACCTTGGTGCAGACTAATATGAAAGAGAAATTAAATGTGCTGTATTAAACCTCTGAGATTTTTTTGTGGGGGTGATGGGAAGTGTTACTGAAACATAATGTATTCTATCTAGATCATACTAACAAAGAGAAGATTTAGTAAAAACAACAATGAAATAGGAGTGGCCTTGTTAAAATTGGACGACAATAATTTGATGTAGATAAGCTGATACTGTCTTTCTTCAAGGACGTTTAGCCTGAATTCTTCTATAGAATACGAGACAATTCTCCATGGATCTCTCACATGTCTGTCTACATGTCTTATTAGGAGAGGAACTCACTGCCTTTTCTCTGTACAATCTTTTCAAAGATGTTTGTATAGTAAACATCCTTGAAAAATTAAAATAGTGTTTTTGTTTGCAATACAGGGCAGGGTTACACTGGGCATTGGAAGATACAAGACAGTGTGCTTCTGTTATAACCATATAAGAGAGATTCAGGTTCTCCAGCCTCAGAGTTCCTCTTCCGTGTGCAACCCACTGCATGTGCAGGTACTGCTGACATCTTCGTGTTGTCCCCTGGGAGTGGGGCTTGAGGATCAGCACAAGAAAACACTGACATGCTGGCTAGTGTGGCTGCTGTGAATAAGACTTTGGTTTCTGACCCAGGATTCACGTATCTCTTTTAACAAAATTTAATTATCTTTTATCTAGTATACAATTACAGTGGTCCCATTTTTTTCCTCTTTTCCCACCTCCACCCAGCCTCCCCTCACTTCCTCAGGCAATTCCTTCCGTGTTGTCCATGTCCATGGACATGCATATATGTTCTTTGGCTACTCTACTCTCTGTTGCCTATGCTGTACTTCACATTTCCATGACTATTCAATAACTACTGATTTGTACTTCTTAGTTCCTTCAACTTTTTGGACCATCCTCGCACCCCAATTTGGCAGCCATCAAAATGTTCCCTGTATCTATGATTCCATTTCTGTTCTGCTTGTTTGTTTTGTTTTTTAGATTCAGTTGTTGATAGATATGTATTTGTTGCCATTTTATTGTTCATGTTTTTGATCTTCTTAATGAAGACTCTTTAACATGTCATATAATGCTAGTTTGGTGGTGATGAACTTCTTTAGTTTTTTTCTTGTCTGGGAAGCTCTCTATTTATCCTTCGATTCTCAGCGATAGCTTTGTTGGATAGGGTAATCTTGGTTGTAAGCCTTTGCTTTTCATCACTTTAAATGTTTATTCCCACTCCCTTCTTGCCTGCAAAGTTTCTTTAAGAATCAGCTGTCAGTCTTATGGGGGTTCCCTTGTAGGTTACTAATTGACTTTCTCTTGTTGCTTTTAAGGTTCTCTCTTTATCTTTAACCTTTGGCATTGTAATTGTGATGTGTCTTGGGGTGGACCGCTTCGAGTTCATCATGTTTAGGACTCTCTATGCTTCCTGGATTTTATGTCTATTTCCTTACCAAGTTAGGGAAGATTTTGTCATTATTTTTTCAAACAGTTTTCCGATTTCATGCTTTCTCTTTTTTTCCTCCCAGCACCCCTGTGAAGCAAAAGTTGTTGGTGTGCTTGAAGTTTTCCCAGAAACTCCTTATACTATCTTAATTATTTTGGATTATTTTTTGTTTGTGTTGTTTGGATTGGTTGTTTTTTGCTTTCTTATATTCCAAATTGCTGACTTGATTCTCAGCTTTATCCACTCTACTGTTGATTCCCTATAAGCTATTCTTCATTCACTTAGTGTATTTTTCATTTTCGACTAGTTGTCTTTTATTGTTTCCATGTCCTTTTAATGCTGTTGAATTTCTGAGTCCATCTGCTCTTCCCATATGTTCCTTAAGCATCATTTGGACCACTTTTCTTTCTCTCCTCATTTTGGTGGTCTTCTGTGTTTGTTTCTATGTACTAGGTAGAGCTGCTACATCTCCCAGGCTTGACACAGTGTTCTAATGCAGTAGATGTCGTGTAGGGCCCAGTAGCACAGCATCATCTACTACCCAAGCTGGGTACAAAATGTGTGCCCACTGTGTGGGCTGTGTACGCCCTCCAGTTGTAGTTGAGCCCTGATTATTTTAGGTACTTCTATGGTCCACCACTGTCTGTGTTCTGTCCAGGGTCACGCAACATAAGCTACAAAGCAATCTGCAGATGGCTGTTAATTGTGGGCTTGGAGGTGCCTCAGTGAAACCAAGTTGTGCACTAAAGCTAGCTGTTGCTAGTGCTGGGCCTGGGGCAACTTAGTGAAAGTTATGGGATTAACTAAAGCTAGATGCTGCTTGTTTGAGAGAATTTAGGAAAGACTGAAGCCATTTGTATAGAAAAGCCACTGGAAACAGCTTGGGTTGTCCTAAACATTGGGTAGGGTGGGGCCTCAGGGAATCACCAAGGCAAGGCAAAAAATGTGAGACAGGTTAGTGGAGTCTCAGATAAGTCACTCGCCTGCCAGCTTTGTGGTTTCTGTCTGGGAAAAATCTGCATCACAGCTCTTGCCCTGATGTTGGCTTATTCAGTTCCTCCTCATATACTTCTGGTAACTTTCAAGCTGCTGCCCCTGTGCTAGAGCTCAGAGCGAATGAGTCTCAGCAAGTCTATGCATGGATCCTTTAAAAGGAACTTCCAGGGATTCCAGCAGTTTCTGTCTTCCACAACCTCAATCTCTGCTGGTTTTTATAGCCAGAATTTATGGTAACTTCTTTTCCTGGCACTGGAACCCTGGGCTGGGGAGCCTGGTGCTGGGCTGGGACCCTGTGTTCCTGAGATACCCCTTTTGAGTCTTATCCACCACATGTGGGTGTGGGATAAGCCCATTCTGTTCTGCATCTCTGCCCCTTCTACCAGTTTCAATCCAGTTTCTTCTTTAATCCCACAGCTGTAGGACTTCCATTCGGCTTGATTTCTGATGATTCTGAATGACAGTTGTTCCATAGTTAAGTGTGATTTTAATGTGGTTGTTGGAGGAGGTGAGCTGTGTTGATCTATTCTGTCAACTTGACCTGAAGTCCGGGATTCACATATCTTTAACCAGCATCTGGAAACTATGATATAGTATCTTGTTAGCTTTCAAGTCAGGTAAAATCTCAGGCCTTTTGCAATTGTTGGCAAATACTAAGGAAATCAAATAGAATTTAGGGATAGGACTTGACTTAATGACAGTGAGTGGTGTGATGATACCCTTCTGAAGAATCAAACAGATCATAGGTAAGGGAAAGACTTCTTGGGGGATCAGAGTTGCTGAGGCCTCCATCAGAATGCAAAGGGATTTATCTCAAAGAGAGTGTTTCGTAGCCCAGGTATAAAATGCCTGTCAAGTGCAGCAGATAAAGGTTTAGGAAAGAAGCTTTAGGGTCAGTGTCGCTTCAGAGTATAAGTGCAGTGCTGTGAATTGTGGGGCATGATGGTGTTTTCCTGATGTCTATGGAAGGAGGAGAGAAGCAAGCACACAAAAGAAGAAATCACTTTAGAAAATACTTTAGCACTCTCATATGTAACAACATGCATGTACCCTAAAATCTGACCATTTCAATTCTAGATATATTTTCTACACAAACTCTTATACAAGTGCATCAGGAGACCACAAGAATTTTCACAGCAGCACTTTTTGTTATAACAAATTATTAGAAGCAACCCAAAGACAATTGACAGAAAAATATACAAATAAATTCCATTTTGGAATTTGAATTCTATGTAATAGAGTATTATTCAACAGTTAAATAAAACCTACATTGATGAATCCTAGACCATAAGGAACAAGTCACTAAACAATAGATATAGTATTTTATAATTTTTATAAAGCTCAAAACTAACAAATTAATGATATATTATTTAGGGCAGTGTTTTTAAAACTATTTGGTAATTGACCAAGGAAACAAATGTATTTTACACTGTGACTCATTGGTTACCATAGGAAATAATTTCATACATGTACACACAAACACACACAACAACACATGCACATAAGAGCAAAACAAATTTTCTTGCAACATTAGTTACCTTTACCATGTCCAGCATACTCTGGTGTTTCTCATTTTATTCTATTCTATTTCATTAAAACAAAATCCTGGTAGTGACTTATTAATTTTATTTCATGATTATCTAAAATTGAAAAAACAATTTAAGGATACTTTTAGGTTGTGGTAAAGCTTTAAATAAAAGCAATAGAAAAGTAAAAACTAAATCCATGATGGTGTAACCAAGCAAACCAGGGCTCATGCAGGTGGTGACTTGATGCATGACCCAACAATTAGTGTTGAGGAAAACAGGTTTTTATTTACAGGATCCCAACCTTGGAGGGGCTGGGAGCACTCCTGCTCAGAGCCCAGTTCTCCTATGAGACCCAGCACTCCCCTTTCTGTCCACCAGGCAATAAGCTAAAAACATGCCCAGAAGTTCTCCATATCCTTGTCTATTCTTAAGCCAGCTGGGCAAATCGTTTTTCATCCATCTGGAAGGCACACTTCTGGTTTTTAGGATTGCATCCTCTTGCAGCAGTTCTCTCCTTCAGGATCTGGGGTACATTATCCTCAACCTCTATGTAATAGTTCAGGTAAATATGTGCCATATTGTACTGGATCATGGTGAAGTCTAGGAAGACACACTTCCCAAGAGAGTGGCTTCTCTCTATGTCCTTCGGAGAAGTAAAAGTCAGCATTCCCTGGTCACAGTGCAGCTTTCCAGGCATCTCACAATAATCTGTGCTTGGTTAGGCAGGTCCCAGCAATTCCGAGCTCCATCGGCTCTGCAGCTATGCATTCCAGGCACATTTCTCAGCAGGTCTCCTCTTTCTTACACCAGCTCCTTCCTTACTACAAACTTCATGCCTCCTTCTTTACTAACTACAGCAGGCTGCAGGGCTGAATCCTGACTTGAGACTGAGGTGACTGCCTCCTCAGAGAAGCAGAAGTAGTTCCTCTCTCACTACAGACAGCATGGCAGAACCTCTCTCACATGGCTGCCCTCTTCACTATAGACCCGCATGGCTAGTCATGAGTCACAGTACATTCTGAAAGTCATGTATATCTTTTGCCCAGAGTGGTAGCACAGCTATTAACTTGACTTTTGTTATGCAAAGTATCATAAGTGCATATCACTTCCCCCAGTCTCCAACTATGGGCTGTGGGGAATACACTCTTTTTGGGGACCCTGCTCACACGCTGTTACAGTTGTGATGAATGGTAGAAAATGAGATTGTTGGAGGAGAAGTCCACAGGCAGTAATAGTGAGATTCACAATGTTCTAGTTTTCATTATAGTGTTGAATTCATGAATAGTTATTTTATTATTTTGCTTAATTATATATTTACATTGCATTCATAATGTGCATGTATCAGTAATAAAAGAATATTTTTACAAAATGAAATGTCAGAGTGAATGGAGGAAGGGAAGAGGGTCAGCAGAGAAGGAAGCAGGAGGCGGGCTCTGGAGGGGCCTAAGGTCCCCAGCCTTTCAGTGTCGTGATGACCCAGGGCTGTCTAAATCTAGGAGTCTGCACAGGTTTGTGAACTATGTGGATGCTTGAACCTGGAGTTCTGTCTTTGATTGCATGTTGGACTAACGCTGTCTAGGGTATCTAGAGCTTAGTGCTTCTTGTCAGAAACAACCTGTCCTGGTAGCCAGTTAGAATTGCAAGTGCCCCACCAGAACTTTAGGAAAAGGAAGACAGGAAGAACGACAGACCAGATAAAATACAGGGAGCTCTAAAGAGACAACACTGGAGCCAACCAACCATAGCCATGGTTCCCTTCTAGCCTGGGATGGCTCCTTACAGAGAAGAGAATTTTACACTTTGACCAGGATCATACTTCTAAGACCATACAAAATGAAAAAAAGAAGGGGTAATTAGTTTGCAGTTAATCACTTAAAAAAATAGTCCAGATTAATTGAGATTACATTGTGGATTTAAAACTTTTGAAATAGTTAGTATGAGTTTCTATAGTAATCATGCCGATTGAATCACTTTCATGGTTACTCTTCGACTTTTACTCTTTTCGACATTAAACGAAACAGCAAATGTCTGGGTGCTTGTGAGTTGTGGGTTAAACCCAATCCTCTAACCACCGGGTTGATTCCCCTGGAAGACAGCCCTGTCCTCATTAACATAAAAAGGGAACCATTTATCACTCTCCTCGCTTAGGAAATCTCAAGAGTTTCAGGAGCTCTATGCCAGAAATGAAGATAAAGATCAAATATATATTTCTTACTACAGATCACAATATCCCATGACTGTATCCCATTGACTTTCAATGGCTCGAAGTCACCTTGGCAGTTACACAGTGGGAACGCAACAACTCCTCTATAACATAGTCATGGTAAACCTTTCTGGAAGACTCCTGAACAGTTTCCTCTCAAATCCCATCTCTGCATTTTATCTTTTTCCTTACGGCACTCCCGGCAACCAGTATTAAGAAATCCTTCTATTTGAATGGAGACGATATTTTTGTTTTCATGAGCCCTGAAAACAGGTGGCAGGAAAGAGACACACAGGAGAATCCTCAATGGAAAATGAGAGGGAAGGCATTTCTGGGATATCTACTCTTAGGTCCTGACAGTACCAGAAAAGAAGATATTGATGAGTTTGAGACAATGGCAGTGACAACCCAATTGGCTATTTACATGGTAAGGTTTGAGATTGATCTCGATTAAACCGTGTCCAGTGTGTACATTGAGTAAACTTATATGATATTTGCTTTTACATATGTTAAATAGAAAAGAAACAGACATCCTTGGAGATACAAAAATATTATGAAAGCAGATAAGCTAAGAATATTTATTTTCAAGGTCATTAACCGTTCAGTGAAAGAGAATTTAGGGGACCAAGCGAATCAGAGAGTTTTGGAGTTAGAAAGAATGGTAGACATCATCCGGGTCACTTTCCTGATTTCGCAGATGAGGAAATTGAAGTCCCATAAGGTTAACTGACTTTCTCAGAGTCCAGACAGTTATTTGATGGGAGAGCTTGATTTAAATCCATTGCTACTTCCCGTTATATCAGACAATTTCAAGGTTTTCATAAAGATAAGATTGCTGTCTGCCGATATTGCACCTAGACCAAAGCCACCCAAACAGCAGTTCAATTATAAATGACACAGGAAACTTCAAGAAAGAATATGTCCTTGTACATGATTGATAGCACAGATATTACTCATTTTAGATGAACTTGAAAGATAGAGAAAACTATAATTTATATTTTATTTCCTGATGCCTCAATATTCAAGATTTCATAGACTGAATACACTTGTTTCAGAGAGTAGAACCCACTGGCCTAGGGTGATATTGTGTCCAAGCATTAACCAGATACTCTAAGTATATACAGACAGACATTGGGTTGTTATTTTTTTTGGGGGGGGGACTTTGAGTGAAGTCTCAGAATCTCTCAGAATGAAAGAAATATTTCACAACCTTCAAAGCAATGGTGAGCTCATGATGCCCTACACTACACTTTTGCCACTACATCTAATGACTTCCAGAGTCCTGTTGGGTTTTCCTTCAAAGGCCTCTTCCATTTCCCCTTTCTTCTCTAATGGTTTGTTCATTAAACCCTAAATACTCAGTTTGTTGTTTATATTTCTCCATAGTTCTGCTTTACCACAACTAACTCATATAGCTACAAAATGAATCACGATGATCAATGTTGCTCAAGCTGTCCTTTTCTTAAAATCATCTTTGTCCCCCTTTATGTCCATAGAATACTTTGAAGGTCTTTTCTGAAGCCTACCTTTTCCCAGTCTTCTCAAACTCTTCTGCTGCACACTAATCCCCTCTGTACTTCGAGTACTGCTCACATATTAGAATCCTGAGGAGCTCTGATTAAAAAGTTCCTATTTAATAAAAATACCAATGCCTAAAACGACATCACTTCAATCAAATCCCCTCCATCACCTTGTTTAAAAGCCCTTCAGTTGATTCCGAGGTAGAGAATCAACACTGAGAATAACTGTCTGAGAGAATTCATGACCCATGTCATTCATGTAGGTTCTAATGTTTAATATGTATGATACTACCCAATACCTGAGTAGTGCGTGAGTGTATGAATGTAAACCTGTGGTTTTACAAGTAAGATGAGTATCACATATTGGGCTTATTTTGAATTCCTGTGAAACTTGGTCCTGAGATGAGCACAGCTGAAATCCCTAAAAGGTGAAGTCCTGCACACTGGCTGCACAACTGAGCAGTTGTTTGTAGCGTTGTCGTGTACGCCAAAAGGTAGTGGGTTCGATCCCCAGTCAGGGCACATACCCAGGTTGCAGGTTCAATCCCCAGTCTGGGAGTGTATAGGAGACAATCAATTGATGTTTCTCTCTCTCTTTCTCCCTCTCAACCCACCCCTTCTCTTCCTTTCTCTCTCTGTAAAAATCATTAAAAACATATCCTTGGGCCAGGATTAAAAAACAGGCGAAATCCTGCTATTAATACGGAGTTGACCACAGCCTGCATTTTTTTAACTTTCTCTATACTTAAAATTTTTCAAGTTGTTTAAGTAGTAGATTTCATACTTTTGGAAAGAACATCCTTCATAATGACATTTATTTAAACTGAGGAGTAATTAAATTGTTTTGGGGTTAGTAACTTAGCTAATCTTTGTTTATACATGAAACAAACCCTTTGAAACGGTAGGCATCAAACCTTTCCTACTGCTACTGTTAGGATTTTCTGTTTGTTAGTTTTAGTGCCCAGGCACCACCTTCCCTTCGTTGCAACATTCTAGAATCAGCAAAACAAAGGGGAATTACAGATAATTTATAGATCAGTTATATTTGTTTTTTGTCTTATTGTGACCAGGAAGGCAAGATACAGTACCCAATCTGAGGCTAGCCCCTTGAAAGTCTTGTGGATCACGCACTTGAAAAAAGTTTAGAGCATTGTGAATGTCTCTCACACCCACAGCTTCTGGCTCCCAGACAATACAACCAAGGAACAATTCTGTGGGTATGATTTTTCATGCTTGATACTGCAAGACTTTACAGCGATCACATGGATTAGAGCAGGACGGTGCCTGAGTTTAAGACTAGGAATAGGCAAGAGGGGGACCAATGGAGGCTTTGGACTGGGAACTCCACCCAAGGAATACGTAGTCTCCTACAAAAATAAAGCAAACAAAAATGAAAACTGGTAGAATTAATCAAATTCTTTTTGCGAGGGGAGTGTGAATACAAGAAATAAGAAGGGTTTTTCGTGGAAAAAATAGAGATGTCCCAGAACTGGAACAACTAAATCACAAGAAAAGACTTCTTGGTCGCTGCCCTTTTCTGAATGATGATCCAAATCTTCATAAGCTCTAGTTTTCTAAAGTTAGAGGCTTCCTGAGCTACACTTCTTCCCTTTATTCCTGTAAGATTAACTTCTATTATCTTCCGCATCCTGAAAGAACCAGGCCAGCTCAAGTTTCCTCTGCTGGGGACATCCTATAACTTCCCCAGTCTTGCTCCCACAAGCAAAACACCACTATAGCTCATAATATGTATGCACAAGGTTCCGTAACAAATTACTTTTAAAATAATTTATAATACCACTGGGGGTGAACAATATTTGTCTAAAAATAAAATGCTACACAGATATTCTGCAATTGAGAACTTGGCACATGACTCAGGACTATTTGAGTCCTGAAATTAAATTATGGGATTATTCTTATTGCTGTTCTTGGCTCCTCCTAAAGCCTTTTCCTTGTGTTAATTGCTTACACACAGTGCTTAATATGTTCCAGGTACTATTTCAAACATCTACCCCATAGCAGCTCATCTAATCGCCATAATAAACTTAAAAGTGCTATTGTTATTATTACCATATTTAAGAACACTAATTTACATTTGAGGACACTAATACCCAGGAGTCAGATACCTTGCCTAAGTCATGTATCTAGGAAGCAGTGGGCCATGTTCAAAGCTGGGTAGACCCACTTCAAGGTCCATCCTCTAGTCTGCGTGCTATAGTGTGGCAGTGACTTACATCACCAGTATACCCCATTTTTCTTCTACAAGGGAGAATTATGAATGCCATTAAACAGTTATAATCATCAGCTAACTTCAAACAGATGTATTTCTAATCAGGAATTTGAACATTAGAGCCTTGGACACAGGTAATTGCCTTTCATTGACAAAGATTGTATTTAAATATTATGTTTCTGGATTAGTTACTTAGGAGTAGAAAATGGAAGAAAATATATACTTAACTGACAATGAAGAGCACAGAATTGATTACTTTTTTTGTTTCTATTAAAGCATAATGTGGGCAAACAAACAAACAAACAAACCCTTTGAGATTAAAAACACTTGTTTGTTTTTTCTCAGAATCCCATGGATTTATGAATAAGCATTATAAACATAACAATTTCCCCTGGTCTCTGATCGACTGGTGTCTCCACATTCATAAAGATACTGCTTTTCTTTATCATGTTTCCTTGATGAAATGATTTGAATCTCCAACAGCTCTCCTAGAGTCCTTGTTGCATTGACCCACGATCCATGACCCATCCATGTTTCAATAAATATGCTTCCTCTCTCCCCGTCCACGGATTAGCACCCAGCTAACCTGTATGAGGCAGGATCAGGTGAATGAAAAGCAACAGATGGGCGGAAAGTGAAGAGTGAGCCTGAAACCGTAGCATTATGCACAGGGCCTGTTTTATTATCTGTGTGCAGACTGCCTTTTTCGTAACCCCAGATAAGGGACAACTGTAGCCAGGAAAAGATGGAAACAGGGAGATTCAACCACTGTAAGCATTTGTTCTTATCTTTTATTTTTATTAAGCCTAACAAAGGATTCCAGCAGATAAAATCAATGCTTCATATGAAACCAGAATTCACAGTTTGTGTAGGTGCATTTTTTTTCCCAGAGCCACTAATGTTGTTGTGTTGATGCCCTACATTTCCATTCCCTTCCATGCCCAGGAGGGGAATTCAGAACTTGAATAGACCTTTGAGATCCTGTACTCTAACCCTCCCTCCTGGCCCCTCCTCTCCTAATAAGGAAAGCTAAGCCCCAGGAGGTTAACCGACTTGCACAAGGTCAGATGAGCTCAATTGTCTCCCAACTCCTCACGGAACTTTCTTCATTTCCAGCTTTAAATTATTTATTCAGTTTTTTGCCATTTTCACTTCATTGAAATGAACTCTCTCTTCTTGCTATTATATCCTGGAAGCTATTTATCCAACCTGATTTAATTGCATTTTCATGCAATTGTATTACATTTTGCAATTGCTATTACATTTTATATTCTCTGTGTTTTTATGCCCTAGTGCCAACTGTTAGCATCCTCTGTGTCCTGCTTTATTATTAAACTACCCCAGGTGTTTCTTAGGCTACGTTTACTTATATTGCAACATACAGTTAAACATACTAACATAGGCAGAATATTTCAAATCCTAATTTAGGGTCCAGGAGGGAAAGAAAAAGAAAGCTAAGGGTTATTATTGGAACTATTTCAGTGTTTGCCATATTACGGCTACAATAAATTAGCATCCATGGTCTCTCTCTGTGTTTCCAGATTCCCCTCCCATCCTCTCTATTTTATAGGTCCTTTCAGAGAAGCTCTCTGCTGGAACCGCCCCTGTCTTCTGAAATTAGCTTTAGGAAGTCATTGCAGACATCGAACATTAAGTAAATGAACCCCAATTTAAAAAGGATTTACACAAATTAGATGGAAAAGCTCAAGAGAAACCAAAGCAATCCTCATAGGTCAAGAAGTCTGAGAAATTCTTTAAAACATACTCTGTTTCCTCAGTGGCAAGTTGGTACATATAAACTGAGGCGAAGTTTAGGAGCTTGTTAGAGCGGGAGATGATTCTGACACATAGAAAACAAAACACCTTCAAAAGTGAAGAGGTATTCATTACAGCGGAAGTTGATAAAATATGTAGCCAAGAAAATGTCCTTTTTTTTTTTAATGGCTCAGTAGAATAATAGCACTTGCCAATTACGAGGAAGATATTTTGATGTCTGCTCAGGCTTGGGCTTTATTTAGATGGCCTCCAATCCAATCCACTGTCAGCTGAATTACATGCACCATGGAATTCAAAGACTTTGTGCTCAATGGGAATGTCCAGGATGGAGTGCTGTGAGAAATAAATGATTGTGCTGCAGTGCAGGCTGCCAAGCTGTGGCGATCACTTTTCAGTCACTGGAAAAATGCGGTGTGCAAATGGACATCACACTGTGATAAGGGAAGTCCAAAAATATCGTTGCAACACAGTGAGCAAACTTAATGGAGGCAGACCTTTCACTTCCCCGGCACAGGTTTGCTCCACGGGCTGGTGGTTTTCCTGGTGGATGACCAGTTGTGAATGTGGATGTGTAAATACATGTGCCGTGAACACTCCTTTCTTAAATAGGCATGTCAGGGTTAGAGTCACAGCAAAACTTGAAAGAGTTTGGGTGAAAGTAAAATTTGCTCCAGGTGTTTGCTTTGGCAGTCGCCATGACTCCTGGGTAGGACGGGGTTATCCAAGGGGACATTGATTACTTGTGACTGCCTTGGGGGACAGTGAGTTCCCCTCTAATGTCTTCTTCTGAGAGGAGACATGACCACAGAGACTACCAGATGGGGGATGAAAGCTGAAGCACCGCAGCTTTTCTCTGCACAACCCAGTTTTCAAACTTGAACCTGCATTAGGATCACCTAGAAGTCTCCTTAAAGTGGTTTATTGGGACCCAATTTCTACCCTGAGTTTCTACTTCCATAGGTCTAGGGTGGGCCCCAAGAATCTGCATTTCTATCAAGTTGCCAGGTGACGGTCCTGATGCTGGCCTGGGGACCCCACTTTGAGCACACTGATGCGTGGCCTGCCCCCATCCAGTCTGGATGCCTTCATGTGATTGCAAACACAATTTCACCTTAAACAAGCAGGCTGCCTCTCTCCTTGTGCCCAACTTCACATGTTTTGTGAATGCTGAAGTGTTAACAGGGGAGACCTGGTTCTTCTCGTCCATGCGGTGAAGAAATACAGACTGGCAAGTCTATTAGTGTGCAAGCAGAGTTTATTGGTGATGTGTCTCATGGAAGAAAAAAGGTCATACCAAGGTGGGGGATGAAAAGCATCAGTTCAGAGCAAAGCAGGGTAAGGGCCGCCAAAGGCTGAGGTGGCCAGTGCATGCACAGTCCTTCGTTCTGAGGACTTACATAGTTGACCAGATAGCGGTGAAGAAGTTACCACAGTTTTGCCTTGTAAAATACTCACCCATGTTTTGGGCCCTAACTTTCAGAAAAAAAATATGTTGTTTTAATTTTTTAATTCAGTTTTTGTGTATTTACATTTAGATACTTGATTTTTGTAACATAAAGGAATTTTAGCATTTATTTTTGAACATATTATGGTACAAGACATTTTATGTAACAAATAATTATAAAACACAAGAATAGATACCAGGTGCTTCAGCTACTACCTATGTATAATGCACATCCTTATTTTCTCTCAAAAATTTGGACAGAAAAAGTGCTCATTCTATGTGGCAAAATGCTGTACATATTGAATGACAGGTGAAGGAGGTGCCAGCTTTGGGGAGGAGATGGTGTGAGTACCCAAAGGTGTTAATGGGCTACTTCCGTTGCTTTCAACCTCCTGTATTAAGTTCTTTGTTAGACTGCAACTGCCTGCCTTTATTCCCTCTGTGGCCACTCATTCCACCATAACAAAAGCACAGGATGAGAACCGCTAAAGTACAGACACTGTTCTTGAGCTGGTGAAGACTCAGATTACTCATCTCCCCACCTCAGAATGTTGAAAGAACACAAAATTTTGATGGTTGGATGGGTTTTATGAAGGAGTCACTTTTATGCACTACTATTGACTGTCTTTGTAGAGCTACGTATTAGACTTAAAAAAGAAGTATCATTTTTCTTCTTTGCCCAACTCCTGTCAAGGAAGCTGGCTTTTAACATATAAGGTCTGTCCTGAAAAAGTCCAGCCATTATTAATATAACAAGAACAGCTTGCATAATATCTATGTAACCTGGCAGCCAAGGAGAGTGGACTGGAATGACATGTATGGACAATGAGCATTTCACTGTACTAGTCAGTGGGGGTGGTCGATGCTATGGAGTGAGCATGTGTACTGTGTGGCTGTTGCATTCAAAATGACTGAACAACTAGAGAAACGAATCTGCATCAGATTTTGTGTTAAGCTCAAACATTCCTCTGCAGAAACTATTCAGATGCTTCAGAAGGCCGCAGCTCTGGGGGACTGGTGATTGGCTGCTTCATCATAGCAACACACCCACCCACTCCTGCATCACTTCTTGTGCAGAAGTTTTTGCTAAACCATCAAATCATCCAGGTGAGTCAGCACCTTTACAGCCCAGATTTGGTGCCCTGAGACTCCTGGCTTTTCCCAAAACTAAAATCACCTTTGAGAGGGAAGAGATTTCAGACCATTGATGAGATTCAGGAAAATATGAGGGAGGCTGATGACCATTGGAAGAGCTGTGTGAGGTCCCAAGGTGCCTACTTGGAAGGGGACTGAGTTGTTATTGTCCTGTGTGCAATGTTTCTTGTAATTTGTATCTTCTTCAGTAAATGTCTCTATTTTTTATATTACATGGTTGTATACATTCCAGACAGACCTCATATACAGTAGTTCCTGATTTTAAATCAATATGTTCTTGGTGACACTGACTTGAAGTAGTTATTTTGGGGAAAGATCCTCATCAGTGAGAAGCTGTGGTCTTTTATGCAGTTTCAAGGTAGCAGCTTAGCACTTTTCCAATAAGGGAGTAGGTTTCAGGGTAGAAATTAACTGTAGTGAGCCAACATTTTACTTTAGGAATAGAAAATGCAGCCACACTTTAAAATACAACAAAGTAGTTCATAGAAAAAGAAGTGAAATGTGAGAAAAAGAATCTGAACCCAACCCTACTTTTCAGTGAGTTGAATTTGGAACAACAGGGAACCACCATCATGTATCAGATTGGAGTGTGCATTGGGACAGCATTTTGGAAGTCCTTTCGGTGATAATTATCAAAATTACGAATGCACGTGCTCTTTGACTCAGAAACGTTATGGAGATAATTGCAAAATGAAGTACAAGGATGTGCATGGAAGCACTACTCTATAGAATCACAATCGCACAGTTAGGGGTTGACGAACTTTATTTTGGTAGAGCTATACAGCACACACCAACGTCAAAGCAAAGGGGCACCTCTTTACTGGAGGGTTGTATTTTTTTTCTTTGCACAACACCCAACCCACTCATTACAACTGGGGACTGCCAGCCTTCAAAGTTGGGCCCATATGTACTACAGAAGGAGAAATACTAAAACACTTTTCAAGCTTCCCTCCCCTGTGGAGTGAGCACAGGCCTTAAACTCTTCCATTCGGAATGAACTTGCACAGACTATCAAGTAGAAGCTCGTGATGGAAAGACACTGGGTCGCACGGAGTCCATTCTGATGAGGGTGGTGACAGCAGTGGCAGCAGCTTGTTCCTTCTGCAGGGCGGTGTTCCCGGCCGCTGTCTCCAGGAGCCTCTGATGACTCAGTCGTCAGCTGAGGAAGCTCAGTGGCTGCACCGGGGGGCGGTACCTTCTTCAGAGGGGCTTGGCCATGAAGTTTCAGAATAATCCCCTCTTGTGAGAGGTCTCACACCTTGTTCTCAGGCCATTTCAATTCTGAAACCAACCGTTTTACTTCTTATAAATGTCAGTTTGCCTCCACCAAGCAGATTTCTGTTGCTTACAACTGCCAACCTTGACTGGTGCCGTCTTGAAGCACTCATACAGCAAAAGCTCAAGACAGACTTAGTGAAAAGACGCAGAATAATGAATATCATATAAGGGGTCTCTCCTTATACATGATTACAAAATTTCAGATACAAGGGTATACAGAAAAAAATGTTTTACCTTTTCATTTTGTACACACCTTCAGTACTCTGTTTTCTTTTTGATTGCCCTATAACAGTGTTGTGCAGTAAAATAAAATTTTAAGTAAAATAACATTTACTGGTACTTAGTGGCACAACTACAGAATTCCAAGGTTCTTTATTCCTGCTTTTAACTCTTTGAGTTCATCACAGGGCTTTTCTGGGAAGCCCTGCCTGGTGCGTGTGAACCGGAGCTGGGGACTGGCGGCGCCCCCGCGGGCACCGCACACGCTGTCCCACTGCGCGTTTGTTTTCCTGGCGTTGCTGGAGAAGGTCTCCAGGTACAGTTAAAATTCTGACTCTGGCTGTTAGAGCCCGAACAATAGCACCAGGTGAGCTGTCTTCCCTATGATGTGGGGGCCACCCCTCAAAGAGCAAGGCTCGCCGACGCCGGCTCCAATCTGGTTTGACAATATGACCAGAATGACTGGGAATCCTGTTTGGCTTCCCTCGGTCCACCCGGTGCAGTCCGGGTGAACTAACGTGCAGTGATGAGGACAAGTTCAGGACAGAGAGGCAAATTCCAGGCCCAGAGAATAAGGCACAAGTACCAGCGGTGCTAATACTCGCCAGTCAGGTGCTTTGTGGCAGATACTGTGATGAGTCCTCCCCCTTGATTGTGCAGTAAAGGAATGGGCACAAGAAAAAGTCCTTAGGCTTTGTGGCCACACTGTCCTGGGTTTGAATCCTTGTTCTCCCCCGTTTGGGCTTCAGGTTACTTCATCTGTTTAAGAAAAGGGGAAAATAACACCTGGATCATAGAATAATTATAAAATTTGGAGGTAATATACGTACAGTCTCTAACACCTGGAACATAGTAGGAGCTCCATAAAGAGTAGCCCGTATTCCCAGTGCTCTCTCTCCCTAAGAAAGTCTCTCAGGAGGCCTGAGAAAAAAAATCACAATTTTATATTCTAAGTTTCATAGATCATTACTCTGAAATCATTCACAGCCTCTTCTCCCAAATATATTAGAATAATTTCTGAAATTTTAAAAGTTTTGAAAGATTTAAACATGATAATCTAAGCTATTCCACCCCATCATAATCAAATAATTTTTATCAATCTTAATGTGAAATAGCAACAAAAGATCATAGATTTTTCCAAAACTGCCTCTCTCTGAAAAATCTTTCATTTATCAAGTCTTCAAATAACTTTTATTAAACATATTAAGAAGGCACTTTCAATAATTTGGCTTTCATTCTCATAATCTTGCAAAGTGGTTTTAGGTAGAAGAGAAAGCTCATCTTCCCGTCCCTGACGGTGCACCTTGCAGGCAAAACAACATCGCTTCTTAAGAAACAGCCAGCTCCTTGAGTGGAAGTTGATCCTGGTCATCTCTGGAATTTGTGGATTAGGATGCGATGTTGCTTGACCATGTATTTAAACTTGAGCAGGAATCAATTCAAATGTTAGCTTCAGATTCGGAGCAGAGGCTCTGCGGCTGCAGCTTCGTGCCCTGGGAGTGGTGGCGGAGGGTGCTGTGAGGGTGTTAGGTAGTTTTCTCAACTTCACAAAGTGTCGCAGCTTTGGGGCTCTAATGTGCAACTGAACTGAGTAATTGATGTCTTCTTATAACTTGCAAAAAAGCTTTCTAACTCTCAAATTACCTTATTAAGAATATGTGTCACACATTCCGGAGCAACTGGGAACCAGAAAAATCTGTATTAGTTTCCAAAAATATTGAGTCTTTTATCTTGGTATACACTAGTTGTACACTAGTTGTATACCAAGATAAAAATTGTGTACGCTAAAATTTTTAGAAAATTGTATACATTAAAAATAAAAAATATAAGAGGTATAGAATTTTTAAAAATATTTTATTTATTTATTTTTCGAGAGAGGGGAAGGGAAGGAGAAAGAGTAGGAGAGGCAATGTATGGTTGCCTCTCATGCGTCCCCTGCTGGGAACTAGCCTGCAACCCAGGCATGTGCCCTGACCGGGAATTGAACCGCGACACTCTGGTTCACAGGCCCGCGCTCAATCCACTGAGCTATGCCAGCCAGGGCAAGAGGTATAGAATTTTAAAAATCTCTCTCGTCCATCTTCCATCTGTCTTCCAGGCCCTGCTGTAAGTCACCTTCATAAATAATCACTATGTTTTCTTATAAAAACAAATACACATTCATATTCTTTTTCCCCTTCATTTTAACACAACAGGTTGCACATCTCACATACCATTCTGAACCTTGATCTTTTTTTTTTTACTTGGCAATCTGAGAAATTTTCTTGTAGTATTACATACATTACATATTTGTGTGTTAGTCTAGATCTCCTGAGACGTGGATGTCAGGACAGTATTTAACAGGAACCGCCTGTAAGTGAAAGGAGGAAGGACCAAGAGGGACTAGACAGTTATCAGACCACAATCCAGGTCTGACTCTAAGCGAGAGAAACAGAGGCAAGCTAGATGGATCCATCTTAGCCTGTGATACAGCTGGCAAGACTATCAGGGAGCCTTCATCCAGAGTCACCATTGGTTAGCTGCATCCCCTGTAACTGGAGGCCTGTAACACAGTATCATATTGTTGTAGACGATCGGCGGGTAAATACACACTCTCGGAGTCCGGAACCGAACTGATAAAAATTTTAATGGCCAAAGATTTTCCTGCGCAGGGGCGAACTTCCCCAACTGTGACCGGAGTCAGGTAGCTACACAGAGCTACAAAATGGAAGTCGCGCCTGGCGTACAGACTACTGGGTATTTATATTTTCTAGCAAGCAAGCAAAGGCATACAGAAGCAGAGGTGGCGGTTAGCTATTGGCTTATTTAAAAACGGCGAGGGTCCCTGATTGGTGGGTGCTGCTGCTGGCGGGCACTTTCTGGCGGGCCCAGGTTAGTTACCTTATTTGGCTAGAATTTTAAACCCAAATGTTCCCGGATGTTTGTTCATTACCCTGTTCCAGGAACTGCAGATTTAGGGTTGGGTAATGCCCTAGCTGTAATTTTCCTAGCTGGGTATAACAATATCAGGTGAGCCCATTTGTTCCCCCAAACCTCCCGCTGACATCTTGTCCAGACCTGGGTCATATAGTTTTCCCTACTTGGGAAGGAGACTGGGAAACTGGAATTGACTTTGTTTGGGACACTCTGTTTGGGACAGAGGATAAGATGTCATGAAAATATCAGGATGCCAAGAGCATCAGCAAACCTTGTGGTTTCTACACAAAGCCAATTGGTGTTGGTGACTGCCACACATTTAATGAAAGTTTGTTGGGTGAATTAATGAGGGTTTTGGGAGCTTGGCTTTATGGTTCCACAGGACCTTTAAAGCTCCTCCTTGGAATAACGTACCCGCCCACCGTCAGCCAGCTCAGTTGTGTGTTTCCTCGAGTGAAAGAGAAGGGAAAGAACAAAACAAGACAACAAAACGAAACGAACATTAACAACAATAACCTAAACTGGTTTAAAACTAGCTTCCCCAAAACATTTCACACTCATCATCAATCAATTTCTGTCTCTTCATGTTTCAACATCAGAGACTTTTTAAAGGAATCCGGTTTCTATAATTTGCATTGACAAACTGAGGGCAATAGATAAATATTTTTTGAAACAATAAGATAGAATAGACTTGAATCCAAACTCCCCAGAAACCTACAGCCTCAGGCACCCTCACATTCCTACTTGAGATCCTGTTCCAGCCACAAAGACAGTTTCTGTTCTGAGGGCTTTTGTACATGGTATCCCCACTGCTGGGAATAGTCTTTTGGGGTAGCTGGGTGTCCTACAGTTCAATTCAGTTCTGACACTGTCTACCAGGAGATAGCATCAAATTATTACCGACAGCCTTGTGCTGTTGCAGAACAGTCAGTGAGGTTCTATTGTTCTCTGCCTACAGGCCTAACCCTGGAGACAGGAGTTTGGTGAAAAGGAAAGGGGGTGTTTATTTAAAGGTTATATAGTTTTGGAATGGTGGTAGGTTTTTGCCTAACAGCCCACTTCCTCTGAAATACCCAAAGACAAATAGCCCTGCCACCCTCTGCCAGTTCAGGAATGCACCTGAAATCCCTTTTACTACTCCTAACAGTACCACCTTTAATGAAATGCAAGTAATCGCAGCAGGTTCCTGATTGGGGCAGTTCAGCTAGTGATGCCGTTTTCTGTGCAGGAGTGGTGCAGGAGTGGTGCAGGGGGCTTGGAGCCTGCCTATGCATCTCTGGGGAACTCGCAGGTCTCAGGAACTCAGGCTCCCAGTGGCTGGCCAGATCATCTAGGGGAGGGGAAAGAGCCCACCTCATGCTTCCTGGTGTTCTCTGTTTAAGAGTCCTTCCCCAGACTCCCACAAACTGAAAAGCTAGTGGGAGAGTCTGGCTTTCCAATAAATGAGGGCCAGTGTTGGCCTTATTTGCCTTTGCCCCTCTTCTGGCCGCCTCGTTCTGTGAGGAGGCAAAGCCTCCAGTCACGCAAACCCTGTACAAACTCCTTCCTCCCCAGTCACAAGTTGCCCAGCTACCTCGGGTAATCTCCCTCCTGCAGCTGCCCCTCCCTACACAGGAAGGGCAAGCTGCTTCTAATCTTTAGTGCTGCCCTGGGGTTTTCTCTCTGACCCTGCTTTCTCCGGGGATTTGGCCTGACCACTCAGTCACATGATCCCACAGGTCCAGGGTTCAGTCCCACAAAACTGCCCTCAACCTGTGCTTCTGACCTACTGCTTGTAGACCAGAGGTTCCAACAAATCTTGCTTTTGGTCTTACTAATTTGCCTGAGAAACTCATAGAGCGCAGATAAACATTTTACCTACTGGATCACTGGTTTATTATAAAGGAATATGAGCCAGGAGGGGCCCGATGGAAGTGACGCATAGGGCAAGACGTGGGGAAAGGGCTGAGAGCTTCCCTGCTCTCCCCAGGGGCACCACAGCCCAGCAACTCCGTGTGTTCACCATCCCAGAAATTCTTAAAATTCGATCCTCTGGGGTTTTTTATGGAGGCTTCATTGTGTAGGTGTGATTGATTAGGTTATTGGCCATTGGTGATTGATTCAACCCCCAGCCCTTCTTCCCTCCTTGGAGGTCAGGGGCTTGGGACTGAAAGTTACAACCCTCTCATCATATGCTTGGTTCTTCTGGTGACCGGTCCCCACCCTTTAGTGATCTAGGAGCTTTTCAAAGGTCACCCCATGAACATAAAAGGACCTATCACTCTCTTCATTCTAATCTTTCTTTCTTAAGTCTTTGTATCATTCCCTCTCCCTCTCAGAAATGTAGTACAACTTTTTGAAATAAGAAGAAAGAATGATTATCCTATTCAGAAGGCTGAAATTCAGAGAGATTTTGAGGGGACCAAGTTTCTACACTTAACTAGTGGCAAAATCTTGTTAAATTAGTCAATAGAATATGCCATGATGAGCATGAACTTTGAGGTATACTCACAAGGCTGGCTTCCCAGCTCTACCCCTTACTCATTTCATATCCTTGAATAACTTTGTTCCTCAAGTGTCAGTTTCTTTCTCCTTAAAATGGAAGTAATGATGATACTCCCTCATTAAGATTTTGTGACACTTAAGTGTTGACATGTGGTCCAGTGCCCAGCAAGCAGTGACTTCTTAAGAAACATGAGCTGGTGTTAACTGAGTGTTCTGCCTCTGTAGGCCAGTTCTTTCTTACCCCAGCTCTCTCAGACCAGCAGTGCTGTGTCTTCCTGTTGCTGGTGGTAGTAGAAGTAGGAGTAATGTGTTAGGTTAGTGAGAAGCAAAAGCTGACTTGAAACAAGGAAGGGCCAACCTGGGCAAACTCATTAAGGTCTGGGTTCTCTCGGGCAGAGGACTGAGTTTCATCCTATTACAAACCCTGGGCAGTCAGATGCCCTGCCTGATGTCTTTTAACCCAGAGCTAGTCCAGAATGCTAGAGGCTGGACCACGGTTGGGGGTATTTCCATCTTGCGTGGACCTGTAATAACCAGTCAATTCTGTTCAAACTTGGGCCACTTCCTTGGTAAAAGTGTCCTTGTGCAGACAAGGACAAATCTTTCTGGAAAGGAGATTCCATCACTTCTGTAATAATCTCAAAAATTCCTAGTAAGTTATCAGTTATTTCCAATAAAGTGCCTCTGATTTCTCTACTACCTGCTTGGATTTTTAAAAAAAATTTATTTATTTTTCAGAGAGAGGGAAGGGAGGGAGAAAGAGAAGGAGAGAAACATTGATGTGTGAGAGAAGCATCAGTTGGCTGTATCTCACTTGCCCCAGGGTGGGACCCAGGCATGTGCCCTGACCAAGAATTGACCCGGGGACCTTCTGGTTCACAGGCTGCTGCTCAATCTACTGAACCACACCAGCCAGGCCGCTATTTGGATTTTTTAGGCCAGGCTATCCTGATGAAGATTTCTAGGTGACATTTTATTATGGTGTTTGGGTTTGATAGGTAGTTTCTAATCTGACTATTGAATGCTAGTGTTAGGGGGAGAAAGAGCGCACCGTTTGCAACTCATCTCCAGTGCCGCAGCAATTCTGAGATGCACCTGCAGGTTGTGACATTGATTTCTATGAATTGTTTTATTCTTGTCAGAATCGATCCATCAGCCAGTGGCCACCTCATCCCTGGGTGAGACTTCATCATGTTTCCACCTTCTCACTTCCCCAGCCTCCCCGGCCTGTCAGGAAGAAGCAGGTTACCTTGGAGACAGGACGTTTGGAAAATGCATGAAACCGCTACCTCTGATTCAGTTATTAGATATCTTATGTATTCTCTATGCTTAATTTAAACATGCTGTAGAAAGGGATATGATGGGTTTGAGATGAAGAACTATATTTTAGACATGGAGATAGCTATGTACAAAGAAGTTTAAAAATAGTTTTTTTTCCATTTAAAAAATAATAATGTAAACAATCGCATGCTTGGGTTGCCCTGCAGATCCATTTTAATGCAAAGAGAGAATGGATAAAAGAACTTTTCAAGGTTTCTTTTAGCCCAAAGAGCCCAAGAAAGCGAATTTATATTGGGGCAGATGTCTATGTGAGTTAAGACTATTTTATTTCACTATTTTGAGAAGTACTATATACCACATTTTTTATCAGACAAAAAATAAATTCTCTGTAATTAAAAAAAATTAAAGCATTTATTTTATCATTTTAGCTTCTGTACGTAAAACTACAAATATAGGGCTTCTATATGTATCTATTAAGCATGTGTATTCATTTACTCTATACAATGACGTCACACTTTGGCTTTACAAGTTTTTTCCCTTTGTCCTCTCTCTCCTTCTAAAGGGTAACACACACACACACACACACATACACACACACACACACACACACACACACTTCACTTGTACATTTACAACTAACCAACCACTGGCTGTTTTCCAGAATTAGGGACTTTACAGAGTCAAATGCTTATGGACCCATAAATATCAGACAGTGGCTGCTTTCCAAGAATTTCCTGGCATGACAAAAGGCGGGTCAAGCTTCCTACTACAGACAGTGTTGTTTATACAGCCCAGGGAGTGCCTAAGTTAACTCGCTTCTGCAAGGAGATTGACCCTGCAGGCTGTAAACTATTAACCACAGTGCTCCTTGAACCACAAGGAATAAGTGCAAATCTCATTAGGGAGCTTTGCGCTTTAATTCTTGTCATTGAAACTGCAATTGACCCTACTGCGTGTTCCATTCAGTGCTTCAAAGTAAGGTCATTAACAACCAAGGGTGAAGGGCCTATGCCATGATCTCCTTAAATAAGTGACTGGCGCTTAAACGCAGAGCCATGGGAACTTTCTCACCTACCTTTTTAATGGATACTTCGGTGGAAACAGAAGCCCTACAATTTTCTCTATAGTCTGCATCTTTGTTCATGCCAAAGGCGTTTAATCTCTTTTCAAAATTAATTTTACTGAGATGAAAAGAAAAAAGACTGCATCAGAAGGAAGAATTCAATTCTATCCAGTGAGTTAAGATGTTATACTTCCTACACAGTCTTTATTGTTCTCACTGCTTGGAGAGAAAGGGCTTTACCATCCCGGGCACTTCACTGGCATTTTATATACCTCACCAGTTAGTCTTCACAGAACGCTTTTTGTTGAACTTAATCTGTTTTATTGGCGGGCAAACAGAATCCTAGATTAGCTAGTCTGTCCTCATTGAAGGAAACTAGAATTAAGTACACCTGAGCCCCCCACCGAACTCCTTGCACCGACGCACACTCTGCCATCACTAGCACACAGGGCTGTCAGCGGCCAGAGACCCTGGGGATAGCCCTCTGTCCCCTCCCCCCTCCCCCTTCTCCCTTCCTTCTTTGTCTCTATTTTGTTTACCAAATATTTTAAGCATACTCAAAGTTTAGACAGTAGTGTATCAGATATCTGTGTGCTGCCCCCAACCGGAGTTTGTATGTGTTAACATTTTGCAATATTTCCTTTGGATTTTAAAAATATAATCAAAATATATATTTGATTAAAGCCACCTCATTTCATTTCTTGCTTATTTTCCTAATAAGTGAGCATTATCCTGAAGTTTTTATGTATTCTTCTAGTGCATTGCTATATCATCAAAACATATGCATTTATCCAAAAAAGCATGTATTTCTGCAATGTTTAGTATAGTACTGTGAGATTTAAAATTTCACATGGTGGTGCTATACTGCATGTATGCTTTACAGCATCCTTTTTAAACAAAAGAAAAAATCAAACATTGTAATTTATTCGATGAATAAAATAAAGAATAAAAAATATGTAAATGTAGTCTGAATTCACTTATAAATACACAATTATGTAAGTACATAATAAACAAATATTTAATTCTATAAATATACAGCAATTTATCCACTCCTCTATCAATGGCCATTTAGATTATTTGCAGTATTTTCCTATTACCAATAGTACAAAACTTACGATTCTTTATACCCCCTGCTTAAGTTCCTCTAGGACAGAAACCTTAAAGTGCATCACCTGGAGCATAAAGATGCACATCTTTAACTTCACCAGATATTGCCAGTAACCTCACAGAGTGCTACATTAATGTTAATAATACACACACAAGCCATGTATGAGCATTCCCATGTGCCCATGTTCTAGCCACTCATTGGTATCATCAGCATCCTTAATTGTTCCTAATCTCCAGAGTATATACTTTCATGTATTTAAATGTGGTTCTTTAAATTAAACATAAACAAGGTTTAACATCTTTTCATAAATATGGTGTCTTTTCTCCTGTGGGATTTACCTGTTCACATACTAGTTTTTTTCTTTTGAATTATGTATCTTTTTTACAGATTTATAAGAGTTCTTTAAATATTTTGGATTTTAATCTCTTATAGGGAATACATATGCAAATGTCTTCTGCTGCTCGTATTTTTACTTTGTTTATGTTGTTGTTTGTCATACAGAATATATTAATTTTAATATAGTCAAACTTATCGAAGCAGTGTTTTAGGGGTTTTTTTGTGTTTTGCTTAGGGAATAATTCTTTTAGAATTAATTTTTTCCCTTATATAGGCCATCAATCGATCTAGGATTATTTTTTTATAAAGTGAAAAATCAGGTTCTAACTTTATCTTCTTCCACATGACAAGTTGTCACACCTGATGGGGAAGTTAACTTTTTCATAGTCACTTGTACTGCGTCCTCTCTCCTCCATAAAGAAGGCTGCTCCGCACAAGCCTAGGGGGGGTATCACTCACATTATATTCTGTGTGAATGGCACAGTCCCAGAGCACACAGAATAGAAAGTAAATGGTGTGCCCTGGAGCTGTACAATGTGGCAGCCTTGTATAAATCTCCAATATATGTGTTTGCTGGTGTATTAGTTTTCTGGGCTGCGGAAACAAATGACCACAAACCGTGTGGCTTAAACCAACAGAAATGTATTGTCTCAGTTCTGGAGGCAAAAAGTCCTAAATCAAGGTATTGGCAGGGACTGTGCTCTCTCTGAAGCTTCCCAGGGAGGATATTTCGGCCCCTTCCTAGCTTTTGGTAGTTGTCATCAGTGTTGGTGTTCTTGGCTTGTAGATGCTTGACTCCAATCTCTGCCTTCACCATCACATTCTTCCCTGGGTGTCTTTGGTCCTCAGTTGACCTTCTCATAGGACACTAGTCATTGGATTAGGGCTGGGTCTGGTGCAGTATGATTTCATCTAACTATTTACCTCTGCTAACTATTTCCAAATAAGTTTATTTTTCGAGGCTAGGTAGACATGAATTTGGAGTGGGTGTGGAGCACAGTTCAATCTGGTAAAGTTTGTTTTGGCCCAGTTTCTGTGCTGTTGGCCTATTTGTCTACATCTGTGCCAAAGCCACCTTTTACTGTAGTTTTACGGTAAGTCTTTCCATATGGTACAATGAGTCCTCAACTGTCTCTAATCTAAGTCTTCAAACATGGCTTTGCTGTGCCCTTCAGAAACTATGGAATCTTATTTTGGAAATTTTGGTTGAATTTTGAGATTGATTTGGGAAGAATTGACATATTTGTGATAGTATATGTATTGATAAGTAGTTTCATTTATTTAAGTCTACCTACTTGAACTTTTATATGTTTCTAACTTTCTCCATATATGTTTTTCATTCTTTTTGTGTTAAAAAATTTTCCCTATATGCCTAATGGTTACTGTTTCTCTTATGAATAAAATACTTATTAACGTTATTTTCTTATTTGGCTATTGCTGATATTCAGGAACACATTGTTCCATGTGTATTTATCTTGTATCTAGTATCATTGTTGAATTATCTTATTAGTTATAAACATTTATTTCTAGATTATCTCTGATTTCCTATATAGAAAATCATATTGTCTATAAAGGATCATTGTTTTTCTTTCTGAAACTTGATAATTATTTCTATTTTCCCTCATCTTTTTGTATTACCTGGGATGTCCGAGAAGATTTTGCATAGAAGTCATGGCAACAGCCATTATGTTAGTGCCTATCATACATTTTTATAACAATATTTTACTGCCAAAAGGTCTTGTGTTGTCACTGCCCAAAGACTTGTATAGTCTTTATAGTGTTTACCCCTAAGTTTCTGTCTTTCCTACCCCTTTTCAATATTCTCAATTTGTAGAATCAGTTATATCTAATTCTCTACAACCAAGTCCAGAAATATATTACAAGGCCCTTTTCCAACATTTGGGATATTGGGAATTAAAAGTTTTCCTGACATTGGGGTGAAAGCCTCTGATCCTCAGTATTCCTTCTTTAGTCTTTTGTTTCCTGAGTAACAGCTGCTGGGAACTCACCCCGCCCATGTCCTCTCATCCTGGGCTTGGTGTCCTCTTCATCTTTGTCAATTTCTCCTTAGCAAATAGACTAAGGATGTAGAGCTGCTTCAAATCGGAATGATTTTTCTTCAGCCTGGATGCTACTACCTATACCTCCCATCTGGCTATACATTTCACTAGCGACAAGATTAGTAATAATCAGCTTTGTTGTTTTCATCTCTGACATACCAGAGGGTTAAGAACAGTGAGTCTCTATGAAAATAAACAGCTACTGATGAATAGCTTCTGGCAGGGAAGTGGGTTCTTAGATGCTGTGACTGAGACTGCAGATCATTTTCCTGTTCCTCTAACCCAGCTTGTTCCTGACATAACCCATCTCCTCTTGGATCTTGTGAGACATTGAAGGTCTTACGGCCAAGCTTCTGCAGGTATTGGCAATAGCTAGAGAAACCATTTGAAAAGTCTCCATTTGTAAGAAATACGCAAAAAATTATGATATGTAATTACAAATGCTGAACTACGAATGTCATTACATAATGACAAATTGCTTTGTAAAATTCTTACTATTTTAATCTCTCTCTTATTGCTGTATTTTCATATATGAGGAATAGTGGCTACTTTGAAAATCAATTTGGTGTCTCACTTCTTTTCAATGTACATGTCTTTTTAAAAAAATTTTATTTATTTATCTTTAGAAGGGAAGGGAATGTGAGAAGGAGAGAAATATCAATGTATGGTTGCTTCTGGTGCATCCCCTACTGGGAACTGGCCCCTGCTGGGAACTGGCCTGCAACCCAGGCACGTGCCCTGACAGGGAATTGAACCGCGATCTTTTGGTTCACAGGCTCGTGCTCAATCCACTGAACTACACCAGCCATGGCTCAATGTACATGTCTTGATTATATAAAATATTTTTCCATGACTATATAAAATACTTTTCTTAATTATATAAAAGTTTTCTATGTTTTTGCAATTTCAAAACAATTACATAAATCCAATCATTAAAACCTAGAATAATATTTTGACATGTATAGGTAGTATTGAATAAATTTACAATCCATTATTTAGCATGTATTCACAAATTAACAAACTTTTTATTATTATTTTTGTATTCAGCAGTTTTTATTTTACAGTGTGAGAGTGATATTTATTGTTTAGTGACTTTTAAGTCTCTAAAAAGGGTACATCACTGGAATTTTAGCTATGGAAACATAAAAAGGCAAGAAACAGAAAAAAGCAGGACACGTATGTCATTTTCTGAATGATATTAAGACATATTTCCCTTGGCTCATCTATAAAGGAGCTGTCATGGTAACAACTGCAAAGGCAGAATCCTTCCCTAGTTGAGAATCAATCCTCTTGGTTTTTAAGAATCACCAGGCCTAGATTTCAGAGACAGTTCCAGCAGAGAAATGCAGAATAATGCCTTTTCTCACAGTATCTTTTACCTCACAGATGCATTGGGCAACTTGAATTTTGTCTTAGTGGACTGCCTTAAGGACCAGAGATCGCCTGTGGAAAGATCTGAACACGCAAGGGGCACATGGTTAATGGTGGCAGTGTCTTATAGCCCTTATTAAAGGAGGAAAATGCAATTTCCATTTTCTTTTATTCCAAGACTGAAATCTGAGTCAAATACATCATACACTTGTTGAATGCCACTTATGTGTAAGAAATTAGGCACTAAGGCAGTGAGCAAAGACATGTGAAATGCTGTACCTTTTCTGATAGTTCAAATCTAGTTGAACACAAAATCGAATATGCAACAGGAAAACCAACAATTCAAAAGCATCAGTAAGTTCCTGATGGGTGCTTGACAAAACTTCATCCTCAGCAGAAGTACTAGGTCTGTCTAGAAAGTATCCAGCCATGTGCTAGGAAAAAGAGACATTTTTTTAAGAAGATATAAAAAACACTGTATATAGGACAATGATGCCTCTGTCCCCTTCAAAGTTATGGCCTTCTCGAGGAAATCTGGTTCACTGGTGGCGGCTTGAATCAAGTCACTAACAACTGCAGCATGATGTAACCTCTGCTTTGCTAGAAGAAGCCATAGAGCAAATTTTGCCAGGACAAGTTTTATACCAAGATCCTGTGTCAAAATCTCAGACACAGTAGTTTTTGGAATCCCCAGATTAGCTTCTAGTTCTCACACTGTCAGTCACCAATCTTTGTTGATTGCAGCCCATACACATTCAACATTCTCAGGGGTTCTGCTTGTCGCAGGCCTTTCGGAATGTGGATCACTTTCAACAGATGCTCAATCATCTTTGAAGGGTTTGTACCACACTTTTATTTGTACTGCACTCATTGCATCGTCCCCTAAAGCCTCTGAATCATCTGAATAGTTTCTGTGGAGGAATGATCAAGCTTAACAAAAAATATGATGCAGATTCATTGCTCTACTCACTCATTTTGGTTTTGTTTTTCATTTATTTATTTTTAGAGAGAGGGAATGGTAGGGAGAGAAACATCAATGTATGGCCACTTTTCCCATGCCCCCGACTGGGGACCTGACCCACAGCCCAGGCATGTGCCCTGACTAGGAATCAAAATGGTGATGCTTTGGTTCACAGGCCAGCATTCAATCCACTGAGCCACACCACCCAGGGTGACTGGATCATTTTAAATGTGATGGCCACACAGTACACATGCTCACTCAAAATCATCTACTGCCCCCACTGACTAGTACAGTGAAGTCATCATTGTTCACGCATGCTCATTCCAGTCCATCCTCCTTGGCTGCCAGATTATATCACATTGCACAAACCATTCTCATTATATTAACAATAACTGGATTTTTTCCATACAGACTTTGTATACTTTTCTGAATAAATACATGAATATCTAGGGAGAGAGAGAATAAATTTATCCTCAATTGGTCTGGGTTTTTTACTTAAGAGGTAAAAATTTAAAGTGATGTCTTTAAACAGAATAGATTTGGTTATACAGAGAAGAAAAAGAACATCCTTTCCAACAAGAATGCAACATATAAGTTCAGTTCACAAAATTGCAAGCAAATCCATTTGGCTGAATACAAGAAAAACAATTGTTTTCTTGGCCTGTTACTAAGAACTGTGGAACACCTTTGAATGAATGGAAAGCGCATTCTCTAAGAAGCCTTTAAACTATATATTAAAAGTCAAGTTTTAGGAAAAACTGATGCTAGATTTATAAAATGTTTTGGCATAATAGATTACCTTTCTTTTAGAATTTATCAAGTAAAAATGCATTAAGACGGGCTAGAAAATCTGGTTTGAAATCATCAATGAAACCAGCCTATGATTATACTGCAGGATGACAACTAGCTGGTCGTGTCTGTTTGCAGTTACTTCAGAACCCAAGTGGATCCTATTCCCTGATTTCTGTGCCTCCCACTAACAAAATTTCTCCTCTTTGGGTGTGTTTCCACATTGGCCTTTATGTTCGCTACCAGTCTATATGAGTGACATAACTTAAGGATCTGTCACTTTCTTCCACGCCTACTAAATTTGTTCTTGGCCAGTCATCTTCTCTCAAAGCCAGAAGAAGAAGCTTTATTTTTGCCATTCTTAACATAGCATTCATGAGATCACTAGTGTCCATGACAAGAAGACTTTATTCCTCTTCTTCAAAGCTTCCCGTTCACATGATGGTACATACAGTTGGATTTTGTTTGGAGATGGGAGAACCATCCTTTGCCTGGATCTGAGGCATACTTTGTTGCTTGGACCCCAAAGCAATTCTGCTTGTGTTCAGCATCTGAAAAAATTCTCACAAAGCCTTTTCAGTATTTCCTCCTCTCTTTACTTCCCACAAACAACTCTCCAAGGATTCTGCTAACAAGAAGGAATGCTTCCAACAAATAGACAGACAGACATACGTAAGCAACACAAAGTTGCATAGAATGAAAGGACAGTTTAGGCACAATGTTTCTTCTATCCGTATACAGACAGAGAAAGTGCCGTGATTTTTCCCTCTAAGCATTTCTAACCTCTTCCTACTACTCACCCCTCAAAGGCATAAAATAGTAAGGAGTTTGTCCTCGCTTGAACATTTTTGTGCATTGGCATTAAAGATAATTAAGCTTAAAAAAATTCAGGACATGCATAACTCAATGGCTTATTCAAAAAGTCTTAAAAAGACTTCCCGAATGTAAAATATATACCTTTAAAAAAGGTAAAATTTTAAATGGATGTGTGTTTTTTCACCAGCCTCTATCTTCAAATTTCCCCAAACTTTAGAATCTGAGTTTCCATCAGTGTACAGCAATATGTTTAGTTAAATTAGAATTCTCTCCCATGCAATCTTTGGGTTACCCATCTAGTTCCTAAACATTAAGAGTCTGGGAGACAGTTGCAGAGGTGATAATAAATTAAGATGCTAATGACCTGAAGGAGTTAATGAAGTTGTTAATACTGCTAGAATCATGGCTTTGTTGTCGAGAATTTATTTACAAAATATAGTTAACCCCAAAAGTCATAAACACATGCTCCAAATTATCTGTAGCAATCTTCAAAGGAAAGAAAAGAAAAGAAAAAAGACAAAATTAAAAAACCCCAAATGATCCAAAATTTACCACTTTGTCTCCAACAAAATCTACGTGAAGGGGAATGGCTGGGTATGGAAAGACCTTTGGAATATGAAAAAGGTGACGTGTATTACTTGGTAAAATTGCAAGTTTCAGGAAGAAGGATCGCTAATAAGGAGGATACTCACTGCTCATTGTTCTTGTAACAATAGACTCAAATGAATAATTGCATTATAGCAGGAAATCGGGTTTCAGTTTATCATGGAAATGCTCTTAATTAGACTTGCTACACTAGTGTATGTCTCATCTGACATACACTCATGTATTATTGATAAACTTTATTGGATTATTTTGCATATCATATATTCATCTTGGTCTGACCAAGGCTGTTTGTATCGGAATTTGCTGACTATGGTTGGTTGGCTGGTGCACTGGAGTTCATCAGCCCCCCGATTGTAATTCAGGATGCCACTGAGGTATGAATAGATTAGGTTATTCTGCAGCCCAGAGGTTGATCCTTTATTAGCTCTTCAGTATTTGATAATTATAATGAAGATCACAAAACTGCAAGATCTAATTAAGTTTGGAACTTTCCAAAATTGACTTTCTGTAGAAAATTTCATGCTGAATGAATGTGACAATCCAGAAAATTAAAGAAATAGCCTCTTGCATGACTATATTTCATTTGCTCTTCATACATAGGAAGCAGAGAGTCCTGGGGCTAAAAACAGGGTTGAACAACTTTTTAAATTAAGAACAATTTTGCACATGGCCAAGACTTTAATGCCTATTCCCATCCAAGAAAAGTTTGTACATAATAATGCTTCTCGTGGGTATCGTTTAATTTTCCAAGTATTTCCACCTGTTATCTTGCTTTATCTGCACATCTATCTGAATCAGGGAGTGGGGTTTATGACATGACCTCATGCAGCTGTGTGACTGTGCCCTGAGATAGCAGAATGGGGGTTCAATTAGTAGAAGATGACTTTTGAGGCACTGTTTCTCCTTCCGAAAAGTGGGGATAATAATACTTCACAAGGTTCTTGTGAGGATCAGAAATGATCGGTAGTGAGTCTGACCTTCCCAGTAAGTGGCTGTGGTGATGCTTTCATCTACTGGGCCCTGCTGTGTTTGAACGAGAATCCTGCCCTAGGCAGTGTCCTTGTGTCCGGGCCAGCTTGCCTGATCTACTCTGCACTGTGGCGGTGAAGTCAGGCAGGCACCTCACCAACAGTATTTGCTCTTAGGATTGGGTGTCACAGCAAACAATTTAGCTGCATCTTCTCTCAGGAATACAAATGCTACCAAAAGAGCTAACTCATAATCACCAGATTCCATATAAATGTTGTCCACAAAATTGATGCTGCGGATGTTGCCCTTTTTTCATACAAAGATAAACAGTGTCAGATGGCGGGTATATTTCTGATCGGTCTGCTTTGTGTGTTGTAGAATATGTGTTGTATTCTCTGCTCCTTATCAGGCTTCATCCAAACTGTTTTCTACTGCTCAGTTTCATTTCCCTCTTTTCTCTCCTGATTTGGTCATAGCCTAGCTGCAGGCTGGTCTGAATCACTGCCAGTGCAGAGTGCTATGAGAGCCAAGGAAGGGCTCCCTTACTATGGTGGGCCACCTCCATGTTCAAGCCTCACCCCAGCCTTTCATAGTTGATATGCACCAACTCAGCAGACATTGAGTCCTTTGTCATCGACAAGAACTTATAAGTCATGTGTCTTTGTCCCAGATAGTTTGTCAGATTCTCTGAGTGGGGATGAAAGCTGAGGAAAATCTTAGAATGATAAGGTGCAGAGTGGGTAGATGCGCATTGTGTGGAGTGGTAGAACACAGGAGGCTTTGGAATTCGCCAAAGAAAAAGATCCCTGTGGGGTGCTGGGAACTCGGTTCGGGGGGTGGAGAACCCTGGTGTTCAGACGGAGGGTGAGGCAGCTCTAAAACGCTGATGTCTATCATGATTTCCTCAGGCCACTCTTGCCATCAAACCTTTCTATACACACACGCATGCACACACATCTGCACACCCTACCTTGTGGAAACCTGGAGTCCTTCCCACTCACCTTCCCACTCTGTGTGCTGACTCTGCTCTGGCTTACGTCATTGTGGAGAAGAGGCTGGCCATGTGGGGTGCTCCATTCTGTTCTCCCCCTCTCCCTTCTGTGAGTGTCCCAAGGCATCTATTTTACTGTTGTTCTGAGAGGACTGGGGAAGAAAGAAACCCAATGCCTCCCTTGAGTCTTCACACTTTTCTTTCTGCTCTGTTTCCTTCTCTGCCTTGGGAACGCTCAGCTGTCACCCTGAAGTAGCACAGCCCTCATTTTGATCTGAGAGACAGAACCACAATTCATCGGAAAACCCCATACATTAGATAGGTATGTCCAAATGTCTAATTGAGTTATGTTTGCTTTGACATTCATTTATTCAAATACTTATTAAACTTCTTTTCTGTGTCAGATTCTATTGTAGGTATTGGAGTTGTAGTGGTTAAAAAATATGAATAAAAAGCCCTTGCCCTCGTGGCTCACAGGTTCTGGTCAATCAGCCAACATTTATAGAGCACTGACTGTATAACATTCACAGCCTCCCACGCCTCATGCACTGGTCCATTTAATACTTCCAGACAGATACGTGATTTTCCTCATGTTGTGAATGAGGAAGTTGAGGAAAGTGACTTGCCCAAGTGATGCTGCTAGTCTGCCATCCTACTGGGACTGCAATCCAAGCAACACGAAGGACAGTGACGGTGTTTTCCTATTTTAGATACACTGTGATACTAAGACTCTAATGGTTTCTCCAATGAGAAATAAACTTTTTCAGAGCAGATGTAGAAACCATTGCTTCCTTTTTCTATGTTGTCAAAGTGTTGGGCTTCATGTAAAATCTTAAAGTGGTCACATGAAAGAGAAACAAATGGTCAAAAGGGCATGCTATCTTTTCAGAGGGATAAGGACAGGGAATGTCTAAGACTAAGTGATTTTCCTCATAATTAATTAAAATTAAAAATGGAAAACTAGATAAATGTATGACAATCATACTTTAAAGATTTCTTTGTTACCTGCCAGGCTTTGTGAGCTGTTGACCAGGCCCCCATAATCTATCATGCAGTGGGTTATTCTCCTGGAAATAACTGACCAGCCATCTCCCAACATTTTGGGAACTGCTCTGAGAAAACAATTCTAACAAGGCCAAATACGTTAAAGTATCCCTAGAGTCAGAGAACGGTTTCTTAAAATGTTTTAATTTTTGTAGTTTTTATGACTTATGAGACTTTACTGAAAATAAAATATGCATTAGAAAGAGTTAGAACCTTTATCAGCAAACCTTTAAATAGTTGATCTTCAGGAAATAGGAAACCGATGAGCAGAATATGTCTAGAAGTTATGCTAATTAAAAACAGGGGAGAAAATAAACTTAGAAGAATGACAAGAGTACTCACTTCCCACTCTGGTACTCAGGCATCCCTGACAAAAGCCTCACCTGCCTTCCCCACCAGAAGATAGAGCTCAGGAGGCTGAGCCCTCCCCTGCTCATTGCTGTATCTCCACTGTCTAGCAGTTGAGGTAGATAACAAGTGGTCCATCGATGGATAAGTGAACATCAACAGATTAAAGGAAATAATATGTAACTGCAAAGTAAAGATTCCATTGACAAGGTTCTGAATACTTTAGGAGGGTGCCCTTCTCATGATGAAGACAGTTACAACACTGGGTTTTAATAAAGTTTGATGACTATCATCTAAACCACAGGATATTAAGCTCAGTAACAGGAGACGTATTGTTTGTTTTTCTTTTTCTTAAACCACTATTGATTGAATGAAAAATAGGTGAATTGGCATGCAAAATTAAGAGAAACAGTGAATTAGGTGGTAAGAAATATGTACTATTGTTAAAAGAGTCAGCCTGTTTTATTTGGGGAATAGGAAGAAAAAATGAGAATGTAGGAAGAAAACACATTATTTTAAAGCTATATTCTAAATCTTTATTCCTCTTGTGCTTTGGGTTAACTTCTGTACAGTGGGATCCAGATAAATGCTCATTGACTGATGTCCTGATTTTCACTCTTACTCCAAAATCAGCAATCTTAACTCAAATAATGCTCCATTTTTAGTGAATTTAAAAAAATATTTAATTTTCTTTATTCTTTTGTCATTGAGGCTGATTTCTGCTCAATGTTAGAACCACCCTACAAATCACCAAGACTCCAAAATTCATCTCTTCACACTCCCTCGCCGTCCCATTCATTTATTCCTCCATTCGGTCATTTATTCCTGCAGAAAATCTTTGCTGAGAAAATCATTACCACAGGGTCTGACATGTGATGGGCACTCAGCAGTCAATTAATTCTTTTGATTTGAGAAAGCACCCTCTTTGCAGTGTGGAAGGTGAGCTGGAAGAATGTAAAGCAGGAGGACCAGATATATATAATTGCCTTGTAAACGTTTGATGATACACCATTAGAATAAAACTCTTGACTCACATACCCTCAAATTTGTTTGTGTATGACTATGAATGTGGGGTATTGTGTTCATCTACTGTATGCACCATCATACATACACAAAATAGAAATAATAAAGTATGCTATAAAGTTGAAGAAAATGATATTTTTCTGCCACACTATTTCCTACTATAATTAACTAGAATCTCAAGGAACAATATACACTTTAGAAAGATATGGTTGTAAATTCTTAGTTCAGAAAGTCGATAACTTTCTGAATTTTTCTCACATAAGACAGATGTTCATTGTTTATACCTCATAATGTACCTGACAAAGACCTTGTTCTAGAAATAAATGGTTTGTGCTTCCATTTGCTTGAGGTTTGTTTGTGCTTGCATTTTTAGGCTTACCTTTAATTTATGTTAGTTTTTGCTTTATTGGCAATAATCCTTCTAAGCTCTGTGTCATGTGGTAAATGCTAATTTTGTTAAAATGAGATAATACGATATGGAAACCCACTTGCTAAGGAACGTGATGCTTAGGATACAATAAAAGTAAATAAAAATGTTGGTTAAAACAATGTCAACCACACCACATCATAGAATGCTCGCTTTCTGCAAGATTCCTTTGCCAAACTGATGTGACAGCTGAATATCTATGATGCAGCCCAGAAAGGGTACAGAGTAAACTTTTATGTTACACAAAAGTAAAACCTACTTTTCCCTAACTTTTAGGTTAAAAAAATAGAACAATCTAGCATTTTCTTCCCGCACCCCAGGGAATCATCAGAGGAACCCCTGTGGTTCACATGCCTACTTTTGAGGCCATTGCCCTAGAGATGCCAGAGTGGAGCCAGGGAAGGGAGATGTGAAAAAAATGATGTGGAGGCAGGTGAATGTGGTGCTCAAGTTGTTCTCCAATGATGCTTGTTCAATGCAATGTTCTTTTGTGTTTGTAATTTCTACTACTACAACGCCTATTTTTGTCCACACCTTCTATCTCAAGTACTGCTGAAGATAGAACAGTAATTTAAAACATAAACTAATTTATGTTTTAAAATTTAAAACATAATTCTAAGAGGGAAGGGAATTTAAGGGGAAAAATGGGGAGGGATTTTGAGGAACAAGTATGAAAGACACAGGGATGAGGACTGGGGGGGGAAATGGGAGGGAGGTGGGGAGATGAGGCGGGGGGGCTGGGATGGGAGAAATAGACAAAAAAAAACTGTACTTGGAAAATAACTAAATAAAATTTTTTAAAAAATGTAATTTTAATTATGTTTTAAAATAATTAAAATGGCAAGTTATTTTCATTTTCTTATTTATATTTACTTATATTTTCAAAATGTTATACAGTGACATACATTTGTGAAATATAAGCAACAAAAATCTAATTATAGCTGACAAAAATTCAGAAATATAACTTTTATAGTACTATTTTAAATTAAAAATATAAAAAACTTTATCAAATATAGAAAAATATATTTTTTAATGTTTTATATTTCTTTTCCTAAGATCTAGAAAAGCATCAGTTACTTTTCAACTTACACTTTTATATTTTACATATTGAAAATTCTTGGCATTTTTTGCAGAATAGTATAATTTAAATCCTGCCTAAAATTTTAATAAACATTAAGATCTTGATCATTTTTATTTATCATATATGTGGTATTATAATGTCACATTACATATTATATACACTATATATTAATGTTATATTTATAGTTTGCAAATTATATGTCCCTTTTTAATTTTATTGTTCTTTATCCTAGTTTTTATGTTTATCATTTCTTTAATCAAAAACATCTCAGACAAAATCGATGTAAAAGAAATAAAAAGATGCAGCAATTTAATTCTATTCTATCAGAGGCAATAACAGCAATAATGAAAATTAATGTTTACGTTTGATTTTAGTGTACCAAATGTTTTCACATTTTCGTTTAATTCTTTCAAAATTGTGATATTAATAGATATTAATACTATTAACATTGCTATGTTTTCATTTCATAGCTGAGAAAATTAATGGCTAAGTGACTTGTGCAATAACTTCATGTTCAACAAGTACAAAAGCTAGGGCTTGAAGTCTCATGACTGTTTATTTCCAAATAATACTCTGTGTTCTTTTGTGCATTATAGTATACAATATTTTCCCCTTAATTAGGGGCTCTTGCACAGTGTTTATAGAGAAAAAGTTAGCCCTTCAAAATCCTTTAAATCTTTAAAAGTGAGGCATACCTAATTAACAAAAATCTAGAGAAAATAATAAAAATCTATATATCAACCATCATTTAAATAACTGTTAATATTTTACAAAATTTATTTCACATATCCATTTTAATATATAAATCAAAACTATGTCTCATTCTTTTCCCCTTCTTATCCCAAAATTATTCTGGTTATTTTATATTATTCTCATAGGTTTGTATGCCTTTTTATGAATTTTGTAGTAACTATATTATTTGGATATTTTAATGTTAGAATATTAAATAATTGGAATAATTTACATTCTCACGAGAATTTCCATATTAACCATGTCCCATTTGTGTGGTATTAACAGGCTATTTATTTTTGATAACCTGATGGGTATTGGAAGAGTCTTTCATCATTTAATTTTTATGTCTTTGATTATTAGTAAAATTGACAACTTTTAAGTTGACAAATTTTATCAACAAGTTCTTTTTTTCTCTATTTTTATATTATTTTATTGGGTTACTTGTCTTTTTCTTGTTGAGTCATAGAATATTTAAATAGCTATATTCCATATTACAACCTTTTTTAGATATAAGAATTATAAATATCTTCTAATTTGCAGCTGTTCTTTTTATTTCATTTATATTGTCTCATAAATGTTTTTTATTTAATATTTATGAGTTTTTTCTTCCATGAACCCTGTTTCTTATACTTTTTTTAAAAGAAAATTTCTCCTCTTTTAAAAAAATTCTTGGAGAGGAATCTTTAAATCCTATTGCCTAATTTGAAATACCGTATCTTCAGGAAGTTGAGATCTCACTTAACGCCAAGAATTTAAAATTTAAAAAACAAATGATTGGAGAAAAGCCAATTTGAAAAGGCTGTATACTGTATAATTTCAACCATGTGATGTTCTGGAACAGGCAAAACCACAAAGACAGTCACAAGTTTCCAGGGGCTTAAGGGGAGTGGGAGGGATGAAGAGTTGGAGCACAGGGGGTTTTGGGGGCAGTAAAATTATTCTGTTGTTACTGTGATGGTGGATACATGGCATTATACATTTGTCAAACTCAAAGAATGTAGAAATATAAAAAGTGAATCCTAACATAAAAACTATGGGCTTTAGTTAACCATAATGTATCAGTATTGGCTCGACAATTATAATAAACATATCACATGAAAGCAAGATGCCAATAGCAGATGAAAATGAGTAGGGAGGAATAAGGGTAGAAATTCTCTGTGGTGTCTGTTCATTTTTCGATAAATCTAAAACTGTTCTAAAAATAGTCTATTAATGGAATAGAATGCATTCTCTGATGATAAAGTTTTCTTTTCACATGTGAAAGTGATTGGAACTTTAAAGAAGTATTGGAGAACTGCTTTTGCAATTTAGAGATAAATTATTGGGCAACCTAGACCAGCGTTTGTATATGCTTGCTGTCCTGGCATAATTATGAATGGCATTCTTTATCACTCTCAAAAAGCATTTCATTTAGACACTAAGTCATATGACTTTCTGCCAATTGACTCCTACAGGCTTGACTATCAAATATTGAGACATACAGGTCTCTGTCTGACCAGGTTGGAGGGATGGTTCATAGGTGTTTACCAGGTTTCCTCATTCTCAGTCTAAGAAGCGGCCTGGTTTTCAGCACAATGATTACCTCTGACTCTGGGCTCAGAAAAGACAGTTATAATAATAACGAGGGGAAATCGCAGTTTACACTAGGAGACAAGTGTGGTGTCAGTTGAGGCGTGTGTCAGTGTGTATTCACTGGAGAAAGGAATTGCACCATTTCTCCTTGATGTGAAGCATGCCCTTCTGTCCTGCTCTGTACCTTGCTCTGCTAGCTACTGGAAGGAATAACAGTACTCAGCTTTTCTACCAGCTCTGCTCTGTGGTCTGAGATAAGCCACTTAATCTTTTGTGGCCCTAGTTTCCTCATCTGGAAAATAAGATTCTTAAGTCAGATAGTCTTTTTCTTTTAGTTTTGAAATTGCATGATTCTATGTTCTACAAATTTTAGGTATGCCACTAGAAGCTAATGTAGTAAGAAATAAGGCTGGAAAAATAAAGGAGGCAGAAAGTGGAGTGTTTTGAGAAGTTCAGACTTGAGACTTGCACTTCCAACTGGGGGAGAGTGGCTGGCACCAACCAAACATTCCTATTGACAAGAATAAGGAATGGAGGTAAAATACTACAAACAACTGTTCGAAACCATTAGGGAGAAGCAGCCAGTACCTGACAGGCCAGGATTACAGAGAGAAGAGACCAATATATTCTATGCTTCGCTTATCCCTTCTGGAAATGAGCTGATTTTAGGTGGGTGATGGAGAATCTGGGGGAACTCTTGCTAAGAGAAAGGGGAGCCAGCAAAGCTTTGGCAATGTGTGAGGCTGGACAGACAAAACTTGGATTCAGGGTTGTTAAGGCAGCCAGGACTTGAGGGTCCAAGATTCTGGAGTCAAGAGAAGCACAAGGAAATTAGCCTGACCCTCTGTGTTTTTCACTTTGGGAAACATGAGAATTTTTTTAAAAGATTTTATTTATTTAGAGAGGAAGAAAAGGAAAGAAGGAGAGAAATATCAATGTATGGTTGCCTCTTGTGAGTCCCCTGCTGGGAACTGGCCTGCAACCCAGGCATGTGCCCTGACTGGGAATCGGACCGCTATCATTTGGTTCACAGGCCCATGCTCAATCCATTGAGCTACACCAGCCAGGGCCTGAACATGAGAAATTCTTAAACTGCTCAAGGTTAGAATTTAAGCAGCTAAGCAAAAGTGTGCTGAAAACAACATGGAGTTGTCTGTATTCTCCTTATTTCAAGGAGAGGAAAACATCAGGATATGTCGAAGGAGAGGAGCCCAGCATATATCCCAGGCTCTCAGTCAGCGGACCTAAAGGACTGTACTCTCTGGCTACAGGGGCAGGTGGGACAGAGGTGGACTGAGGCTTACCGAAATTGAAATCTGCTCTCAGCTCAGCTCAACCGTGCATTCGAGGAAGCCATTCTGTTTTTACTCTAGCTGAGCGGGGAAGATAATATTATTTTGAGACTGTACACATTTTTGTACACATGTATATTTTTTTATTAAAAGGATGCATCCACGCACAGAAAAACAGGTCCAGAAATCTTTAAAAAATAGACAACAAAAAGTAGTCTATAGGATACAGACAATTATTCAGAACTTTGAGTTTAATCGATAATGGCAGGCTATGAACAGGACTAAGGAAAAGGTGGGGAGAACTGCAAGGGTAATTTATACCCACATCCCTCTAAGTACCAGTTATATCAGCTTGGACGCTGCATGTTGTAAATAGCAGAAACCCTATTTCCAACTGATCAAAACAGTAAAGAGATTTTATTGGCCCAATAACTGAAAAGTCCAAAGATGGGCTAGACTTCCAGGTGAGTTGCTTCTGGGGTTTGACTCTGTTATCAAAGGCAGGCCTGTTATGCATAACCATAAACCACCCCTCAGAGCAGCGACATGGCCACATTCGGTCTAGATTTCACGCAGGCACCATTCCTTAGGAAGAAAAAAGAGGTCTGTTGTCTAATAGCTTTGTTAGAATCATGAGAAACACTCTAGATCTGAAACCCTCAGGAAACATTTTTCTCAAACGTGAAAACACGAATTGGTTTCACTGTCAATTACTGAACCTGTCCCTTTGACTGCTCACTCGAACAAATGCGATGAAAACGTTTTAACTGGTGTGGAAGACTCATAGCCCCTCCTGGAGCACAGCTCCGTGTGTTTCAAACTCAAAGGAAGAAGTGTTGGGGAAGCACAATCAATGGCCACAATCGGGGTTTTGAATAAAATATATGTATGGTGAAAGAAACAACATAAATCATTTTTAAAAAACCACAAAAAAGGGAAAATGTAATAATGATTACAGGTAAAGTGACCATTCTAGAAGAAAATGTGCTACAAGAAACAGAGGAAGATTTCTCACAGCAAATGCTGGGGACTCTCAAAATTTAAGGTGAATATTAAATACATGTGGGTATCTGTAAGTCAATTAAAAATATTGGGTGAAAATAGCTACATTACTTGATTAGTCTATAAATTACAAATAGATCAGTGTAGAATTACCATGGGTACTAACCAATCTGTATCATGGGGAAATTCTCAGAAAAATAACAGCAGAAAAAAAATAAAGAAATGATATCAAAAGGGGCTCTGATAAAGATGCAGGCCATAGATTGAAGATTAAAATGTCAATAATTGATGTTCTCTGGAGAGTCATACACTTAAAATGCACTATTTTTAAAGATGTAATAGAAAACTCCCTTGAAATAAAAGAAGACACAAATCTATTTATCAAAAATTCTTAGTCTAAACCACAAAAAAACTGTTGACAGAGAACATATGAACACATGCTGGGGAGATGATTGAGTTTCAAGAACAGACCTCACCCACCACAAAAAGAGAAAGATTCTTGGTTTTAAATTCCAAAAACGGAAATGTCCCCTAGGATAAAATATTAATCTGATTCATAGAGTTAATGTTACCTTACTAAAAGCCTCAAATGCATGTGAACAGGGATATATATCTACATACATGTACACCTGTGCACCCTCAAGTATACATAGAACTTGACAAGGAATTTAAAATTTATACCAAAAAACTGTGGGGGAGGAAGAAATTTTCTTCTGCCTTTAAGGCTTTTTGGCTGGTCTAATGATCAAATAAACATAAGACAGATTAACATGACAAAAGAACCACATTTAATACACACATATATGTATAGGGACCCTGCACACACGAGAGAGTCAGAGACCCCGCATGCAGAGACAGAAAGGGGACCTGGGTACACGAGACATTCTGAGCCGGGGATGAGGTGAGGTGCCTTGGGGGCTTTGAAGAGTCTTTGCACGATGATAATAAGAGCAGATATTTAGCAAATAAAAGTCAGTCCTGCCTTAGGGACAGGTCGAAGAGGTTATCTTTGATAATCTCCCACTATGAGTAAAACCCTTAATGCAAGTTCTTCCAGGAAGTCAAGGGAGGGGCAGAAATTTCTCCTGAGCTTGCAGCTAAAGTTACACTTGGTTTAAAACCGTCTGCTTACCACAAAGGCACATCTTGGGGTAACTAGCTCTCAGCCCCTACAATAACCAGAACAATCCCGAAGAAGCAGAAGATGAAAGGACTTGTGTTACTAGAGCATTAATTATCTAGAATAATTATGACTGTGTAGTATTGGCACAGAATGAACAAGTACACACATTTAACATACTAGAGAATTCCTGAACATATCAACCTATATAACAAAATTTGATTTATGATAGAGCTGATGGCAGATCAGTATTGAACAATGGATTTTTCAGTCCATAGTGCTAAGATAATTAGTGAGCCATAAAAACAAGAAAGAAAGAAATTGGACTCCAGGCTTATACTTAGGCAAAAATAAATTTCAAGTGGATTAAAGGCCTACATATAGAGTGGCAAATTATTAAATTTTAAAATGAAAATGGAAGGGAATTGTTTAAATATCTTAGATAAAGAAAGAGATCTTAAAAAGACATAGAGGTGTAGAATCTAAAGGGGAAAAATGGATAAATTTGACTCAAATAAAACTAGTGACCTGGGCTCAGACCAGACACTTTACAGACATTGTTGGCAAAGTTTTAAAGCCCTTAGAAGCCTTGGGCGTTGTTCGTGGGGCTATAAATCAGCACAGCTGCGTTGGAAACGAGTGTGTTATCTCCTGGATAATCCCGGCTCCCTCACTTCCCTGATGTGCCCCAGAGAAAAGGAGGCATGTGAGCACTGGGACACAGGTCGGAATTTTTGCAGCAGCACACTTTGTACAAATAAAAAACAAACAAACCCTGGAAAGAACCCAAATATCACTCAGGAATGGAATGAAGGACTGCTTTGTGGATACATTACACCCAGTGCTAGAACTCATGTAAAGGAATCATTGCATCTGCTGCAAGAGCACGGATACATCTCCGGATCATAATGTGAGGGAACAAAGCCCATCATGGCAAGATACACAGGATATAAATGCAAAGTTCGAGGAATGTCTCAGACATTAGTGAGCTAGAAAAAATAGTGGCAGAAACAATGAATAAATATAAGAGTTTGATCTTTGAAAAATCAAAACCAAACCATAAACCAGAAAGCTGTCTAATGTAATCAAGAAACAAAGTAGAACAAACACAAATATATATACACAATTAAAAATGTATTAGTTTTCTTTTTCTTGAATAAAAATAGTGTTTCCTTATTGTTTTAATTTGCATTTCTCCACCTACCAGTAAAGCTGAATATTTCTCAAATGTTTATTGTATATTTGTGTCTTTTCTTTTAAAAAAATTTTTATTGTTGTTCAAATACAATTTTCTGCCTTTCCCCCCACCACTCCCCACTGCTGCACCCCTCCCTGTCTCCCTGCCCCATTTCCACCCCGCTTGTTATTGTCCATATGTCCTTTATAATAGTAAAAATGTATTTTCTATTGCTGCTCTAACAAATTACCACAAAACAGTTTGAAACAACACAAATTTATTATCTCACAATTCTGTAGGTCAGAATAGGTGAGCTCAGCTGGTCATCCGGCTCCTCTGGCCTAGGACTCACAAGGATCAAGTCAGGGTATCAGCCAAGCTGGGCTCTCCTGCTGAGGCTCAGGGGAAGACTCGGTTTCCAAGCCCATTTCAGTGTTGGCAGAATTCAGTTCCTCATGGGTGCAGGGCTGAGGTTACTGGCTCCTTGCTGGCGGTCAGAGGGGAGCCTCTCATCTCCTCAGCTTTCCTGCATTCCTTTTCAACTGGCCCCTCCATCTTCAAACCAGCACCTGTGCGCCCACTCCTCCCTATGTTCCTTCTGCCACACTTTCTAATTCCAGTTGGAGAAAATGCCCTGCTTTTAAGGGTTCAGATACTTGGTGTCTCCCAGGATAAATCAGAAAATTCTCCTCTTCTCAAGGTCTATAGTCTTAATCCCATCTCCAAAGTCCCTTTGGTCATGTAACACAACAGATTCACAACTTCTGGGGATATTAGGGCATGAGCATCTTGGTGGGGGTGGCCAAGAAGACAGGGCATTAATCTGTGTACTGTAAAAAATGAGGAGGGAGAAATAACCATTAATGCAGAAAAACATAAAATAATTCATAAAGCACAAATCTATGCAAATAAGTGAGAAAACTTCCTGAAATGGATGCTTTTAAAGGAAATACAACTTGCTAAATTTTACAAGAGGCAGGAAAAAAATCAGTCCATGAAAAGGAATTAAGAATATCAAAATTTCCCTCAAAAGCACCTGTCCAAATGGTTCCACAGCTGATTTTTTTTCAAACCTACAAGAAACGGATAATCCTAATGTTGTCTACGTGATCCCAGCACATTGAGAAAGGGGTGTGCCAGGTTTTATCTACTGGTATTTAGCCTCTTGTCTGACCATCTTTGTTGTGCTCTGTATTTCAAGGGTCTGGAAGCAGGACTTTTGCTAGCAGGGTTCTGGTTAGTTTTGCCAAGTGGAGATACTAATGCAAGATTAAGTGGGAAGAGGAAAGGAGAGGCCAATTTATGCCTGTGGCGGTGGTGGCAGGTCCAGGGCAGGTCAGGAGTGGCCGTGGTGGCCGTGGTGGCCGTGGCAAAGGCGTGGAAAGTTCTCTTTCAGAGGCTGTGGCTGCTTCCTCTGTTTCCTAAGTTCAGCGTGAAGCAAACGTTTCTTGTGCTCTTCCAGCTTTTTCAAATATGTTGAGACCCAATTTCCTATTTTAACTCCTTCTTTGCTTGAAGGACCCTGAGTGATTTCTCTGCTTTAGATTGGAACCTGACAGATACAGAAAGTAAACTTTTGCATTATTCCTATAAAGCCCACTCCAATTCATCACTTAATGTGAAAAACAGCATCAAAAGAAAATGACAAACTAGTTTTATTAATGAGTGTCAATGCAAAGCTTCTAAATAAAATGTTAAATAAAATATTAAAATAAAACCGTTCAATGAGTAATTTTCTAAGTAATAAATCATGGGCAACTGGGGCTCATCTCAAAACCATTTATCATATTAATGTATCAAAGGAGGACAAGAGAATAAAATAACAGCGTAAACTTTCCAAAGAGGAAGACAAATATGTTTCTTATGGTAATACACTTAGATAGCCCCAAAGAACCAGCTGAATAGCTATTAGAAGCACAATGAATATTTAATAAAATGGCTGGTTATAAAATTGATTTATAAAATAATGGGCTTTTATTAAAAAAACAATATAACTGATATGAAAGAAACTATCTTAGTCACAAAACCCACAAAAAAGAGTAAGAAAAATGAAACCCCCCGAAAGCTTTTGAAAATATGCAAACCCGCATGAAGAAAACATTGTAGCACTGAGGAGAAGAACAAAGAATCTCCGAAGATGTGAAAGGACATATCCTGTTTTTTGGTTAGAAAGTTCAACATTGCAAAGATATTAATTCTATGTAAATTAGTCTGCAGAGACCATTTACTCCCATCAAATTACCAAAGTGTTTTACTTTTCACTTTTTAAATCTGACAAAATAATTCTAAAATATAAGTCTGGGTGAATACTGAGAGGAAAAATAAAAGTAATGTGGGCAGGCTAACTGTATCTAAAAATAAAATGTACATGAATGCTATGATTATTAAAACAGTATGGCCCTGAGGTAGGAATAGACCGGCTGACAATGAAGCAGAAGAGCAGGAAGTCAAAATAGACTCTAGTACCTTGGAAACTGGGCTATAATGCAGTTGGTATTTCTCATCTTTGGAAATGTGTACTTCTCGATATACGGTAATTGGATATTAGCTACTTGCATGGCATAAGTTTAAATAAATTTTGGTCCCTCTTTTTCTCATTATGTCAAAATAAATTCCAAATTAGCAGAAAATGTAATGCACAAGTGAAAATTATAATATTAAAAGTCCACATGACTGAATTACTTCTTATTTTTATATGAAGAATATTTTTCTAGAAATAAACTGAGGCACTTTAAAGGAAAATAACTGATATATTTTGAACATAAATATTAAAATTTTTCTGTTGGGCAACATAGATGAATGGATGGGTGAATAGATACACAAGTAGAATCAAAAGATTTTTTTTCACTGACCAAAACTATTTATGAATTGTATGTGTAGCAAAAAGATTGGATCCTTTAATACACAGAAAAACATGTCAAAATTAATGTGAAAAAGATGAACAAACAATCCAATAGAAAAATGGTCAAAGGATGTAAACAAATAGACAAAGGGAAAAATCACAAATGGCTAACACCCTCAGGAATATTCCTGACATTTTTCAAAATCAATAAAATGTAATTTAAAGTAATGGAACACTTTCTCATTAATCACAGGAAAAATTAAACGAGTCTATAATCCAATTTTTGGCAAAATAGAATACACAGTAACTGATATTCTCTGTGTAAGTATAAAATGTTACAGTATTTTGGAGGTTAATAGGCAGTTTATATACACATTTTATTTTATTTTATTTTTTATTTTTATTTAGTTATTTTTCAAGTACAGTTTTCTGTTTATTTCTCCCATCCCAGCCCACCCCTCCCCCATGCACCCCACCTCCCTCCCATTTCCACCCCCCTTAGTTCTTGTCCCTGTATCTTTTATACTTGTTCCTCTAAATCCCTCCCATTTTTTCCCGAGATTCCCTCCCCTCTCCCCTCTGGTCACTGTTCCCCTGTTCTCTATTTCAGTGTATTTGTTTTTTTTTTTTTTTTGCTTGCTTGTCTGTTTTGTTGTTTAGCTTCCTGTTAAAGGTGAGATCATATGGTATTTTAAGTTCATATATTACAAAAAGAAAGACTGGGGGTTTTCTCTGCAGATTTTATTTATATATTTAACAAATATTTGTTGAATATGTACTTTGTGCTATTTTCAGTACTGAATATGTGGGATATAGCAGTGACCGAGACAGTCTTTGCTCTTACATTACTAGGAATCTAAAATGGGGCATTGCTGCTGGGCTGGGTGGCTCAGTTGGCTGGAGCACTGTCCCTACACCAAGGACTGCAGGTTCAGTCCCTGGTCAGGGCACTTGCCTAGGCTGCCAGTTTCATCTCCAGTCAGGGCAGGGATGGGAAGGAACCAATTAATGTTTCTTTCTCTTTCTCTCCCAAAACCATAAACATATCCTTGGGTGAGAATTTAAAAAAATAATGGAATGTGGCATCACTTATAACGATTTTTTAAAAAATCTGATGGTAGGAGAATCTGTGTGTTTTGGTAATTCATATAACATGATGCCACAAAATTGTTAAAGACAATGAGATAAACATAAATGTACTGTGAAGCAGAAGTTCATGAACTCCTGTGACACAAAAAAGAAACCATCAGAAAGCGTGCATAGTAGCATTTTGCCTCCTAATTTATCAGCACACACATGTACTCATACATAGAAAATAAAACATCTGGAAAAATACACACCTCATTCAAGAGGTCACCTCTGGGAAGTCACATGGAAAAGGATGAAGATGTCAGATTGTTTCTTTTAATTTTGTAGGATTCCAAATGGTTTATTTGTTTTTCTCATGTTACATATTTTTTATCTAAAAATCCAGGTTAGATGCTTTTAGAGAGGTTTTTTTCCAGTGGGTCTTCTGTATTTATTCCCGCATCACACCGAGATCTGTTGTTGAACTCCAGGTTCCCTGCTCCCCACCACAGGGAACGGATTCCTGCCCAGTGAAGCAACCCAGCCAGCAGGGAAGCCACAGGCGGCACCGCTGGGAACACCAGGACTCACACTGAGAGTTGCAGGCCCTGACTGTGCGGCAGTCCATCTCAGCTGCAACGGATTTCACTCCTGAAGCTGGACACCTTCTAGCATTGTTGACCAAGTCTCCCCTCACCTCTCTGACTCCCCATTCTAGAAGCCATCATTGCTGATGCTTAGTGTTTGAAGGCGCCAAGGGCAGAGCTATTGTTTATATTGTAATCCCAAGGAATCATGGGTGGTTATTTTAATAACAATATTTTGTTTCCTCTTTATTCAGTGCCTGGGCCAAATAGGAAAAAAATTTGTGGCCTTGACACCTCATTTGCAAATAAAACTTTTGCTGCATCCACTTGGTTCCCAGGCAGCAGTGCCGCAGGCGTCTTAAAATAAAAAGTCTTACACAGAAGAGGTTTGCAGTTCTGTAAAGGTTTTATCATGGCATTTAAGTAGTCTGATATTCTATAATGCAGTGGAACCTACAAATATGATGGATTATATTTTAGGCACAATGGTTGTTTTCAGTGGGGGAAAGGCCTCCACAGACGAATTGATACTGAGCTCCATGCTGTCTCTTATGCATTAATCATGAAGTATCATGCTTATGCAAATGTGGAGAAGCCCAATTAGGCAGAGAGCATGGAGCCCTGGGAATAATGTTATGAGCTATTGGGCCTTTGAAATATACTCCTTGGCCAAATTTTCAAAAGCAAAGCAGATTTGAGATGCTTTTTTACTCTTGAAAACAGGTGTACAATTGTCTTCTTAGTGCTTATTTCATGCCTTCAACCTTAAAATAAAGCTTTCTCCCACTTGGCATGATTTTCCCTCATTGCTCAACAGGAGTGGTGGAAATTCTGAATCACTGACAAGAAAATAAAATGTTCATGCAAAATCTAGACGTGCTGAGAATACTGAGGCTACATTAATATTTGGGGTGTTTTGCCACATATTTTGAATGTTTCTTATATTCAGTTTTCCTCTGGCAAACTCTGCCATCTCTTATATTTTGTGTGATCAATCAAAATATTCTGGTTTCTATTTTGCAAATCCTCTGCACACAATGCAAATATTGTGAAGAAGAAATGCAAAATCCTGGAAGACAAGCTCTCACTTTTCTGTATTACTTCCAATTTTCAAACTTTGTTTTGCTAACTTGCAACTGCTGTTGTCTTACCCCTGGCTCTTATTTTCATTAGACACTTGTTGGAAACTGCTCCAGTGTTGGGAGAGACTGTAGTGATGGGTGGGAAAGAGGGCAAGTAGTAGGAAAGACTGGAGAAGTCGCTATCCCCCAATTATGCAGGGCGAAGCTGAAGTAGGGTTACAGTTGTGTGTATGGAAAATAATACAATAATTAATAACTAGCAATACAAGAAAAAGCTGTTTTGTGTACTGACTGTCAACCTCCTTTTGCCCCCCCCGCATGTCTCAGTCAAAGGTGGTCGTTTTAAATGTGGTTATGTCTAAAGCGTTAATTATTCCAATTGGGCAGAAAAATGGGCAAATCAAGTGTTGCCACATAAGAAAAGTTCATAGGTTAGGAAAAAAGATTAAAAGATTTTTTTTGCAGTAACCTAAATTGTAATTCTTACCTCTAGCTCTCTAGTTTAACAAAAGCTTCAAACATACATTTGAACGTTCTCTTGCTTGACTAGAAACCAACTTAGGTTATATATTTATTTTAGTCTTCCCCCCTTCACTATTCTAACAAATTTACTCTAAGTAAGTCAATGATATTAAAGTAGCAGATATGTTGGAAAATTCTATAACTTATGACTTTATAAAAATGACCGATTATTATCAAAGTTATAATTATTGGCATCACAGTGAAGTGCAACTCAATGGTAGGGTGTTTGACTGCAGTTTAGGTTTTTGAAACTACGTTTCCCTTATTGAAAACATCTAACAAACACCTGGTTGGTAGGGCATTTATGATATAAGCCTGGCTCCCCGATGCAGCACCACTGGTGGCTGGTGCTGGGGTGGGGGAGGAGCAGGGAATGGCGAGGGGAGGGGGCAGAATGGAAGGAGGTGGGATGGGGAAAAAAAAGGGAAGACTAGAGTGCAGAGGGAGAGAGAAAGCGGGAGACTTTGTATGTTAGGCAGTTGAAGTTAATGTTTGAAAAACTGTCTCTTGGGAGGAGAAAGACCTTCTTCACTTTAAAAATGGTGTTAATCTATTGCTCTCCCCACCCCACCACCCCAGAAAGCCCCTGGCTATATGAGTAGCATTTCCAATTAGATCTGCTCGAAAAGTTTGTACAGAAACCTAAAGCCCTTCGAATGCACTTTATTACATTAGGCTGTTCAACAAAAGATTAGTTTCTCATAGTCCAAACCATATTATGGCCTTGGAAAGTTAGGCCAGCAGATCTTTTCTGACATAGCTTCTTAATCCTGGACACAACATCATCCTTCTTTTCTCTGTTTCCGTCTCCATCTCTCTCTCCTCCTTACACACACACACACACACAATGTCAATATATTCTTTCTAAACTTAAGTAACCACTGCTCCTCACTCTATGAAGACTAAGAAAAAATTATGTGTAATCATTGCTTCAAAGAGAAACTTAGGTCTAATTATATTATTGAAGAATCCAGGCTCAGCAAGTGGACTCTGTAGAAAATGGACTATGTCTCCTATGATGTTTGAGTGGAGATAGAAAGTTGTATCTACCACCCCAAAGCAGAATCCACTTTATAAGTGGGGCCCTTCTCTCATCTCCAAACTTGGAAAGTATTCCCCTCCCTATTGGTCCTGCCCTTCCTGAAACTGGAAGCCTGCAAGGAGAATGAGCAAGGAGCCAGAGAAAGGCCAGGGCACATCTTCGCAGGAAAATATCTAATTCCCACTGCAGGAAGATTTATTTAGGTGTTTTCTGTTTCCATGGTGAACAGTGAAGCAGCAACTGGAGAAATAAGGAGATCGAAAATTATGATGTCAAGCTGAAATTTGTCAAATGGAAATTAATAAAATTTGATGATACACCAGAGTTTTCTTTTCCACAAGCAAGGGTATAAACAGGCTTTTTGTGTCAATGTTTGCTTATTTGCTTGTTTTTTGTTTTTGTTTTTTTTTGTTTACTATGCCAGACATGTGTGTCTTCCCAATATGGTTGAAACAAAAGGTCAAAGTGGTGCTTAGAGCTGAACAATAAGTAAAATGGGATGCTTTGAGAAATGAGAGGCTTTGCCGGGAAGGGTGGTGATTATTCCCCATGGAAATGCAGAGAAGAAAGGACAGAACTTAAATTTACTAGAGCACTCCACCAGCCCACAGCATCCACCCCTTCTGTCAAATAAGGCCTCCAACGCTGTTTATAACTGGTCCCATGTTACCATCCCATAACACAGCATGACTCTGCCAGTTCATTGCCAGCAAATGCTCTCCAGCGGAAACACAACCTTGTCCTCTCTTAGTTAGCTACAGCAGGGTGTTTTGGGGTTACTCCCTCCTCTACTTTTGCTCACTCCATTTAGCCTTGATTTCCTAAATAGAACAAATAGCAGTCATTCTCCAAGTGTGGTCTAGGCACTCTTGGGAGAGTCTCAAGTCCCTTTCAGAAGGTCCTCAAGCTCAAAACTATGTTTTTGCAATGTTATCTGTCTTTTCTACTCCTATTCTCTCAGAAGTGTGAAGCACGTTTTTCCAGAAGCAACCCGAAGAACATGAAGTGTGATATGTCAATAGATTAAGTGCAGAAGCAGATACAAAATTCCAGCTGTCTTTTATTAATGAGCCTTTAAGGAATTTGCAAAAAATGTAAAACAATGCCCATTTCTCACTATTATTTTCTTTTGGAAAATATGGTGATTGTTTAAAATTAAAATATCTATTTGTATTAATACAAAATTAGGCTATTATTTCAAATAACTAATAAAGTGTTTAAAATTTCTCAGTTTTAATTTCTAATACAATAAATGCTGATAGATATAATCGACATGAAAAAGTTCTTCCATAATTTTTAAGAATGTTAAGAAATCCTAAAATAAAAGAATTCGAGAACCCTTGGCTCATAAATTAAGCAGAGCAGAGCTGAAGTAGGAAGTGATGCCTTTATCTTTAGTGCCTCAGGTACTTACAGATGAAGTGGGCCTTACTTTACAATAATCAAGTGTATTAATATTAGAAGTCAACGGAAGATAAATTATGTGGTGATTTCAAATTATAAAAAAGTTTTGATGAGATTTTTAAGTGTACTGCAATTTAACAATATTTAATATATGACTAGTTTTCAAAGCCATAAGTGCATTTTCAACTTCTGAGGACAGCCTGCTGAGCATCCTGGCCCCACACTGGGGTGGATTTAATGTAACACTCTTTAGATATGAGAACAACAATAGTAATTTAACTGGGCTTTATAGTCAATGAAGATGAGAAATCTGTATTTGGCCTTTTTTACAAAAAATTTAAAACTCAGAATAAGAGATGGGAAAGTGAAAATGTGACTGGCTCTAGAAGAAAGAGATTAATATCCTTTTCAGCACCAACTGATTTTCACATGCATTTTTAAAGGTAGAATAAGAAAAGCAAAGAATTACCCTAGCAGAAGCTAAATTATTCTGCAAGATTTGCAGCAGAGTGTTGTTATTTGAGGTGCTATTTTATAAAATTAGAGGAGGAAAACTCCATTAAAATTGGTTTGGGGGGCGAGGAGACAAGGTAATCAAAGATAAAAAATAGAAGCCAAGAGTTGAGTTTGGGGCCCTGTAGAGAGAGCTGTTCAGCTTGGAGTTAACAAATGGGTTTGTGGTCCAACAAGGACAAGCTCACCTTGAACTACAAGAGAGCCAAAGACTTAACCATCCTAGGAGAAAAATAAATAGCTAATGAACAAATTAACGAGTTGCATCCAGTTAATAACAAATGCATGTGGTGGCTCTGTGGTATACGTGTGGGGGTGCGGGGGGTGTCAGCGCTCTGGCACTCAGATCCTACATGCCCTTGAAGACAAGGAGGTTGCATTATTGATGGGCCCTGAAGGAGGACTACCCTGAGGAAGAAGTAGAGGGGCCCAGAGGTATGTGATTTATGAATAAATCTCTCCTTCGTAGAGTGAGGAATGCACCTACTCTTCCCTGATTTCTGGACTGCAGATCTTGTGTAGAGTGGCCACAGTCACCCCCCAAGTCCTGTCCTTGAAAGCTATTTAAAGTACCATGCTTTCATCAAGGGCTACTAATTCTGACATTTTATTTTCAGCCATTCAGATCAGTTGACATTTGACTGGTGCTCACGTTTACTATCAGAAGACAGCTTTTGCTTCTCCACAGTTATAATACTTGCTGAACTAATTTTTATGAAATTTTTCAAAATGTCATCATCTTTAGCCGAGGAAAGGACAAGAAAGATCTTTTATCAAATGAGAGCTTTTTACAGAGCACAGCATTAGCTGAACACAAAAGGTTAGAATGAAAAATTTTGGCCAACTTCATCATAGATGTGGCTGTAGCCTCTACTTAAATTTTCCATTTAATTTGTTCCATTTAATATAAGTCAAATTTATGTGTAGCTAAATTGGAGCTACTTAAAATCAAACTTCTTAATGGTACTGAAACTTTATATGATTAAGCCACATGATAAAAAAGAAAAAAAAGTACCAGCCCTGACTAGTGTAGCTCAGTAGATTGAGCACTAGCCTGCAAACTAAAAGGTTGTATGTTCGATTCCCAGCCAGAGCACATGCCTGGGTTGTGCAGGCCAGGCTCCTGGTTGGGGTGTGCAAGAGGCAACTATCGATGCATTCCTCACACACTGGTGTTTCTCTCCCTTGCTTTCTCCCTTCCTGCCCTTCTCTTGAAAGAAAGAAAGAAAAAAGGAAGAAAAATAAATTTAAAAAAGAAAGAAAAAAAGTACCTGTGCTTTTGTTTATACACTACAGGATTCTGAACAATTATGAGAAATTATTTTCTAAGATAAAGTATCTAATTTGTTTATAATTCCTAGATTATTCAGGAATTTTAGTCACTTACAGCTCATACATACAAATGTTCACACATAAGCAACATCTGACTGAAAGCTGCTTAAGAAATATAGAAAAAATTAAATTTGGAAACATGTTCAAAATAGAACTTGAACTGAGAAGCTTCATCTGATAGTCCACTTAAACAATGGTAAGAAAGCAAGGTGTGAAAACATGACTCCCAGTCTCACAGGAGAGTCCACTATAGATCCTAGAATGTACACAAGCCCACCAACTTGGGAATCAGCACCTGAAAGGGCACGATCAGCTTGTGGAATCTAGGGAAGAGACTGAAAGTCATCCAAGAGCCCAGCAAGCAGCATCGTTCCCTCTCTGACCCCTCCTCCACATACAGCACCACTATGCAGAGAAGTGGGTTGCCTCAACCTGGAGAATACTTAAGGATCTGCTCCTTACAGTGTAAAAGATGCACCAAGACAAAGAAAAATGGTCCAAATGAAAGAAAAGATCAAAGCTCCAGAAAAAGAACTAAGTGACAAAGAGATAGCCAACCTACTAGATGTAGAGTTCAAAACACTGGTAATCAGGATGCTCAGAGAAATGGTTGAGTACAGCCACAAAATAAAGGAAAAAGTGAAGGCTATGAAAAGTGAAATGAAGGGAAATGTACAGGGAACCAACAATGAAGGGAAAGAAACTGGGACTCAAATCAATGTTTTGGAACAAAATGAAGAAATAAACATTCAGCTAAAACAGAATGAAGATACAAGAATTCAAAAAAATGGGGAGAGACTTAGGAACCTTTGGGGCAACTTTAAATATTCCAATACCTGAATCATAGGGGTGCCAGAAGGATAAGAGGAAGAGCAAGAAATTGAAAACTTATTTGAACAAATAATGAAAGCAAACTTCCCCAATCTGGCCAAGGAACTAGACATGCAAGTCCGGGAAGCTGAGAGAGTCCCAGAGAAGTTCCATCCAAGGAGAAACACACAAAGACACTTCATAATTAAATTACCCAAGATTAAAGATAAGGAGAATCTTAAAAGCAGCAAGAGAAAAGGAGATAGTTACCTACAAAGGAGTTCCCATAAGACTAGCAGCTGATCTCTCAAAAGAAACCTTGCAGGCAAAAAGGGACTGGCAAAAAATATTCGAGTGATGAAATGCAAGGATTTACAACCTAGCTTACTCTATGCAGTAAAGCTATCATTTTGAATGGAAGGGCAGATAAAGTGCTTCCCAGATAAGGTAAACTTAAAGGAGTTCATCATCACTAAGCTCTTATATGAAATGTTAAAGGAACTTACCTAAGAAAAAGAAGAGGTTCAAAGCTATGAACAGTACAATGACAATAAACTCACAACTATCAACAACTGAACCTAAAAACAACAAAGCAAAAACAAACTGAGCAGACAACTAGAACAGAGTCACAGAAATGAGGATCACCTGGAGGCTTATCAGTGGAGAGGGAGCGGGGGAGAATGCAGAATATGGTGCAGGGATTAAGAAGCACAACTGTTAGGCACAAAATAGAGAGGGGGATATTAAGAATAGCATAGGAAATGGAGAAGCCAAAGAACTTATATGTACAACCCATGGACATGAACTAAGGAGGGGGAGAATGCTGGAGGGAGGGGGTACAGGATGGAGGGGATAAAGGGGACAAAAAAATGGGACAACTGTAATAGCATAATCAATATAATATACTTAAAATAAAAAATAAAATAAAGAACTTAAAGGGGAGGGTGGGCATGAGAGGAGTAAGTTTCTGTGAAAAAACAGGCTGACTGAGAAAGATTAACAGAAAAAAATGCACCCATAAAATAGATCCTGTTCTTATAAAAATTTTTCAAAGAAATTTCAGACTTCTTCATTTACCCCAGCACTGTAGAAACTTATTTCAGGTAACAAGGTTTCCTCAAAACAGACAGACAGACAGACAGACACATAAATGTGATGATTGGCATCCTGCAAAAGATACTTATAATCACCTTAGTTTTCTCTCCAGCTTGGAGCCATCAGTATAAAGGACCTAGATAGCTTTCCTGGTTTGGGATTATACATCTACGTTCCTTTTACTTACACAGCTGCACTGGATTCAAAGTTTGTTTCAGATTTTTAGGCACTATTTTGAGATTAGGGTTATTACTATATTAGAAATGAATAATACCCCAGAAAACCTTTTAGGACAAGAAATGATTTTAAGAATATTTTAAGGATGTGCAGCAAAGAGAGAAGATCCCAGGACAGTGGTGAAATAAATAATAAAATTATTCAAAGTACAATGTAAGACTCACATCCTAACACAACAAAGGGCCCCCCTTCACATATTAGGTAGTGGACAGAATTGTCCGGCCTAGTTTTCTATAGGGTCCCAGAGAGACGTTAGTTCTAGACCTTCTTCTAATAAGAAGTTCTTAAAATATTTTGTGTCAGAGACCTCTTGAGACATTTGGTGAAGTCTATGAACTCTCAGAATGTTTTTACAAAGGCAATCAATTTTATTGAATAAGAAGCCCCAGCTTCAGAATATATCCAAATATATATATATATATATATATAATTTATATGCATTATATGTATGTGCATATATATGTATATATAATGCATATATATGTATCCAGAATATATCCATATTATGAGTATTTTCTAATGCTGGGGGCAAGAGAATCTCCTGATAAACTGGATTTGGCCTGAAAGAGGGACTGTTAAAAAATGACTTCAAACTTTGTGGACAGAGCAAATGAAAAGATGGAATGTTCATTAACTTAATCTATTTTTACTGAACACATAAGATATACAGGTGGCTTAGAGCAATGGTGGCTTACTGTCTTTGATAATTTTTTCTCATCATTGGCATTCATTAAATAGTCACTGGGCTTTCTTTTTTTCTGGATGGAATTTATGATGAGCCCTAATGAGAAAGGAAGCTAATGAAAACTTTTTATTTTCTTAAAAATTTTTATTCATTTAATTTTTTTAGAAAGAGGGGAAGGGAAGGAAAAAGTAAGGGAGAAGCAATGTGATTTACTTTTTGTACCTATACTTTTCTTTACTGACCAGTAATTGAGTTATTAAACATTTTTTTATGTGTAACGATGTCAGTTTCCTACACGGCTGCCACTCATTGTCAAATATTGCCTGAGCAGGGCTGTTCAGGGCCAGCACTGGCTTGATACTGGAAAACGTGTCAATAATGCAAAGAAGTTGAGAGAGAAAGCAGCACAAGCACTCACTGTGAGCTCAGCAAATTCAGGGTAACGTTGACATCAATAGTGTACCTTTATTTAGGATGTATTATATTTGGCTTGCATTTCTGCTTATATTGGATCATTGTTTCATGTGTGATTATTTGGTGTAATTAATGGAATGTCTAAGGTCGACTTTCATCAAGGAACAAAGAACGGAGAAGTGTCAGCCTGAGAGTCTTCCCTGCTCATAACCAGTTAGCACCGAGGGCCTGTTAATGAATGGCCTTGCTTAGTACACAGCAATAGGATATTGGGTGAACCATGTGACTGGGGCTTTGATTTTTGAGTCAAATTGTCTTAGATGGCTGAAAAAAGAGGGGACAAGGAGCTCACTGTGGGTTTTTTTGAAGTATTGCTTTACCTTTGAAACTGCTAATTTTACCACCCAAATTATTTTAGAAAGCCCTAGTCTCTATAACCATTTAGAGCTGTCAAAAAGGAGAGAAAAAATGAAGAGATAAGAGATGAAGTTTGAACTAAGAAGTTTGATGAAGAGTGATGCCAATTGACACTGTGCTGGAATTTTTCGAATGTGTGTTCCCTTTCCTTCAATTTGGGGACTTGGGTTTTAGGTTGTGAGGTAGGTAAATACTTATTGTATTGCCCTGTTTTTCTGACAAGAAATACAAATCTCTCTTAGGTTAACATATGTGTGTGAGAAGGTAAAGTCATAAAAAAACATGTATTTGGCAAGGGGCATTGTGGACTTGGAAGTGGGATACAACACAAAGGCATTGGAATGAGGAAAGAGGACAAAAAATACAGAGGTACAGAATCCTTCTTCTTTGTCTGAACAATTCTAAAATCACTGGAACCAAGAGGAAGAAAACCACAAAAAACAATGAGTTTCCTTTTCATCATTCACTCTTTCATCTTAAGGGTGTATAAGAACTATGGCCAACTCTAGGCAGAAGTATAAAGTGAGTGAAATTATTTTCAAAGTCTTTCTATTTCTTTTTCATTTGTCTTTAGTCTCCCTTTGGGTGCAGCCATAATATATAATCTGGCATTCAGTGTAGGCCTCCTGTGAATTTCATTTCAGCACACATGTGTGTGCTGAAACTTCTCCAAGATCCCTCGGAATATACCTGTCCAGTATCCCAGACATTTAGAGCGCCAAATGTGACCAGAGTTAATTAGATCTTAGGGGAAAAAAATCTAAATTATATGACTAAGTTATTTTTAAACTAAGTAATTATCTAAATAATAGATAGTAATTTCTAGCTCTTAAGTCAGTTTAGATAATATTTTTATCTTAACATGATACTCTTAACGTCTTACTCCAAAAAAAATAACATAGCTATTTTTGATACTGTAAGAGAATGGTAAGAAAGGTGCATTTTGATATGATGGTCCTTTCATTCACTTTAAATCTGACATTTGGATGAACCTGGGAAAGGTTCAGACCTGGGAAACCACGTAGGCAAACAGCGGAAATAGTCATACAGACATACACTATAATGTGTCCTCCAGATTTTCCATTTTCCAAATCACAAAATGACTGGCAAACACCCTTGGTGAAGGAAGTGACACAATTTTGAAATTATTTATGCTGGGAGGAATTTAGTTAATATTTTTAGGAGCTCTAGGTGAAATCACAGACTCCTTAATTACTCTATTTCATAGGATTAAAAGAAACAGCCTGTAATTACAGTAGAGAAAACCTATTTAAGACCCAAGGAAAACATTTTGTCGCCCTAGAATCTCATATTTAAAGAGTTTGCAGCTTCTGCCTCTTCAGATCTTTATGACCTGGTAACTCCCTTGATTAGCTTCTGTGCTTATTAACCTGATGGCGTGTTTGAGTTTCCCTCTAATACTAGGACTGAACACCTGTGTAGCTTCCCAGCATGGCCCTCTCCCTATATAACTGGGGACAGCAAAAATGGTGGTTCATTTTTGGTTGTAAACTCCCTCAAGGAATATCAAGAATTTACTGAAATCGGTGCCAAACTGCAGAGAATAAATTCTCATGCTGCTCTCTTACAGATATTTCAAATTATTTGTCTAACAGTAAATTAGACCTGACATACTAATTGGTTAAGGGAGCCATGCATGATGTTTGCTCATTTGTGACTAATTTTTGTTACATTTGTATTTTTGGAAAAGAAGAAGTAGATCAACTTGGAGAAAACTGGGTCTAGAGCTAAATCATCCCGTAATGTCTGTTATCAGAGAGGCCACAGACATTAGTGTGACAAGTGCATAGGTGGCCTGGGTGATGACTCACCTGACCTCAAACACATATTCCACTTCACCTTTCTTGGGTTTTTTCCCCCAGTAAAATAGACCCAATGATACCACATAACATCCTGCTAAGGAAAGTGGCAGAATTAATGAGATAATAAAAATAGTGGGAAATAGTTGTTGAAAGGACCTCAGGGCCTTATATTCACACCCTCCTGCTGTGTGGAAACATCTGACCCATCCAAATCCATTATTTCAATGTCTGTTGAGCTCAACTTAATCTCTTCAAATGGAGAAGCTGCAACAGCATCCCACTCAGATCCTGTCTTGCTTCCCTGACGTGATGATTGAATCATTTATCACATTGAACCTAAATCTCCTTTTTGGTAGCAGAGAGATACCACTGCCCCGTGCTTTTTTCCGTGAATGTGGCAAACAACAGCATGCTTGTGAGACTCCATGGAGTCATTTGGAAACAGTACATTTTTTGAACATGTGTTTTTGTTTTCATTATTCATTCTTCTTTTCTTTAGGATTGGTCTGTGGTGAATGATAGAGTGGAGCTGAACAGAGTTTCACAATGAGTACAATTTAATCTTCCTTTGAGTCATTATCATTGATAAACAGATATTTGGTACTTTTATAATCTTTTTTTTTTAAATTTTATTTATTTATCTTTAGAGGGGAAGGAGAGAGGGAGAGAAACATCAATGTATGGTTGCCTCTAGTGCATCCCCTGCAGGGAACTGGCCTGCAGGGAACCTGCCCGCAACCCAGGCATGTGCCCTGACTGGGAATTGAACTGCAATCCTCTGGTTCACAGGCCCGTGCTCAATCCACTGAGCGACACCAGCCAGGGCTGGTACTTTTATAATCTTTCTGTAGCCAGTCGTACATTAAAAAATATTTTTGTAATCAATAGACATTTTGTAGTTTATCCCATAGTCAACTAAGCTCTTGGCATTTAGAAACTTCTTTGAGAAGTTCACAGTCTGGCCATGAAATAAATTTTAAACTATACATACACATATATACACATACATACATATGTATATAATAGACATATACACACAAACATGTGTATATACATACATGCATGTATGTATGTATAGTACATACATACATATATATGTGTATATATATAAATACGGGGTAGGGCAAATGTAGGTTGATAGTTGTGAGCACATGAAAGAGCTTATTCTTGTATTATTATTTATTAATTAATGCCTTATTTTCCATATGAAAAACTGTAACTCTACATTTGCCCAACCCTGTATATATTACATGATTTCTTATCTGTGGAAAACCAAAGGTAAATAGAGTATTATCCTTATCAAAAATTGCATTCTGTGGTCCAGTGAGAGAGGTAGTGAGAAATTTTTTTCTTTAATTTCTAAATTACAGAAGGAGAAATTGAGACACAGGTCAGTGTCAGAAAAATATGGGATATAGAACATGTTTGAACACATGCATTGTATACTCATTTCTAGAATGAAAACTGAGAAATGTTTAAAAATTCATCTTTAGTTGAATTAGAATGTTCTTGGTCATTGGCGATCAACTTTGTTTAGTCTAATTAATTCTTACTGATTGATTCTGCACCCTGGAGAGATTTTAAATAAGTAGATATGTAAAGAGTTTTCATTTGCACAATGATGTGGACTCATTAAGTGACCTTGTAGTCTCGTGTCTACCTTTCCAGCTAGGATTAATTTCTTCTCTTTCTTTATAAACAACACACACACATACACACACAGTGATTATTATACATCTATATTACTAAAGTTTTAGTACATGTTTTCTAGAAGTGTCATGCTTGCTGAGGAACTGAACGAACATGATAGTTTTAAAAAGCTGCCATTTAAAAATACACAAATAAGCAACTACAGGAATATAATATTTAAAAATATATTTTATTGATTATGCTATTTCAGCTGTCTCATTTTTTCTTCCCTTTATTGCCCTCTGCCCTGTGTCCCCCACCAGCATTCCCCCACCTTAGTTTGTGTCCATGGGTCATACATATAAGTTCTTTGGCTTCTCCATTTCTCATATTATTCTTAACCTCCCCCTGTCTATTTTGTACATACCATTTATGCTTCTTATTCCCTCTACCTTTTTCCCCATTCACCCTCTTCCTCTTCCTGCTGATAACTCTCCAGGTGATCTCTATTTCTGTGATTCTGTTCCTGTTCTAGATGTTTGCTTAGTTCATTTTTGGTTTTTTAGGTTCAGTTGTTGATAGTTGTGAGTTTATTGACATTTTACTGTTCATATTTTTGATCATCATTTTCTTAAATAAGTCCTTTCATATAACAAGGGTTTGCTGATGATGAACTCCTTTAACTTCACCTTCTCTGGAAAGCACTCTATCTGCCCTTCTAATGCTAAGTGATGAAGAGATAACTAACCTATCAGATGAAGAGTTCAAAACACTGGTAATCAGGATGCTCACAGAAATGGTTGATTATGGTAGCAAAATAGAGGAAAAAGTGAAGGCTATAAAATGTGAAATAAAGAAAAATGTACAGGGAACCAACAGTGAAGGGAAGGAAACCGGACTCAAATCAACTATTTGGAACAAAATGAAGACACAAAAATTCAGCTAGAACAGAAACAAGAATAAAAAAAAATAAGGAAAGGCTTAGGAACTTCCAGGACTACTTTAAATGTTCCAACATCTGAATCATAAGGGTGCCAGAAAGAGAAGAGGGGGAGAAAGAAAATGAAAACTTATTTGAAAACATACTGAAGGAGAACTCCCCTAATCAGGCAAAGGAAATAGACTTCCAGGATGTCCAGGAAGCTCAGAGAGTCCCAAAGAAGCTGGACCCAAGGAAGCACACACCAAGGCACATCATAATTACATTACCCAAGATGAAAGATAAGGAGAAAATCTTAAAAGCAGCAAGAGAAAAAGAAATAATTACCTGCAAAGGTGTTCCCATAAGACTGTCATCTGATTTCTCAAAAGAAACCTTACAGGCAGGAAGGGGCTGGAAAGAAATATTTGAAGTCATGGAAGGCAAGGACCAACATCTAAGACTACTCTATCTGGAACATAATCTTTTTTAGGAGTCTTTTTTATTTTACTGATTATGCCATTACATTTGTTCTATTTCCCCCCCTCCATTCCCCTCCACCCTGCAAATCCCTCCCCCACCATTCTCCCCCTTTAGTTCATGAACACGTGTCTCAAGTTCTTTAGATTCTATATTTCCCCTACTATTCTTACCCTCCCCCTATCTATTTTCTATCTACTGTCTATGCTACTTATTTTCTGTACCTTCTCCCCCCTTCTCCTTCTCCCATTCCCCTGTTGCTAACCCTCCTTGAGATCTTCATTTCTATGTTTCCACTCCTGATCTAGCTGTCCTTTTAGTTTGCTTTTGTTTTAGGTGTGGTTGTTAATAACTGTGAGTTCGCTGTCCTTTCACTGTTCATCTTTTTTATCTTCTTTTTCTTAGATAAGTCCCTTTAACATTTCATATAATAAGGGCTTGGTGATGATGAACTTTTTGAATTTGATCTTATCCGAGAAAAACTTTATCTGTCCTTCCATTCTAAATGAAAGTTTTGCTGGATAGAGCAATCTTGGTTGTAGGTCTTTGGATTTCATGACTTGGAATACCTCTTTCCAGCCCCTTCTTGCCTGTTAGGTCTCTTCTGAGAAATCTGCTGACAGTCTGATGGGAACTTCTTTGTAGGTGACTGTCCCCTTAAACACTGGTGATCAGGATGCTCACAGAACTGGTTGATTTTAGTCACAAATTAGAGGAACATATGAAGGCTAAACTAATTGAAATGAATGGTAATACACAGGAAACCAATAGTAATGGAAAGGAGACTGGGACTCATATCAAGGGAGCAGACCAGAAGGAAGGAAACAATGATCAAACAGAAAAATATGAAGAAACAAGAATTCAAAAAAATGAGGAGAGGCTTAGGAACCTCCAGCACATCTTTAAACACTCCAACACCCAAATTATAGGGGTACCAGAAGGGGAAGAGGAACAGTCATGAGTGGAAACCTTATTTGAACAAATAATAAAAGAGAACTTCCCCATTCTGGCAAAGGAAATAGACTTCCAGGAAATCCAGGAAGCTCAGAGAGTCCCAAAGAAGTTGGACCCAAGAAGGAACACACCAAGGCACATGATAATTATATTAGCCAAGATTAAAATGAAGGAGAGAATCCTAGAAGCAGCAGTGGAATATAATCTTTTTTTCTTAGCATTTCAAGAACTATAGGTTTGAAAATTCTGATAGCCATTTGATTTTAGTATCCAATTCAACAAATTCTGCCTCCCCTCAAAAAGTATTTTTAGAAAATATGTATTGAAGCCCCCACTATATCTAAACAGATAATATCCAGATGGGTCAACAGCCTGGTTGCTTCTGCATTTCTAACTTTCCTTCAAGAAGTTTTCACTCCTTACATAATGACTCATAGTGTCAAGCTGACAAACCATTTTGGGGCTTGTGCTGACACGGTGCTTTGGCCCTCAAACTGAGAAGTGAAGTGGAATAGAAAACAAAACAAAAGCAAAAGTAAAAATTGATATAACCCCTTATTGCTTCTATCCATACCCAAAAAGATAAACTCTAACCAGCTTTTATATCCTCACATTTCTAGGAAGAAAAGAGAATAGAATTAAAAAAAATCCAAGACAGGAAAAAGTGAGTGATGAGTGAGGGAAACTTGCCATATAAAGTGATAAAATTAGAGCCCTCCAAGTAGTACATATATTTGAATGCTATTCTGTATTATTATAATGTAAGAGGGCTTTTAAATAACAAATTATCATATCTTCCAGAAAGAAAATGAAGTGATAGAAGGATTGCTGTCTTCTAAAAAGTGTGGTGCATGAGTTTAGCCTACAGCATAGGATCGAGGTGGATTATGAAGGCGTAAGGTTGGATGGACCATGGGGCAGATACCCAAGAGCCTGAAAAACAGCAAGGATGAAAAAAAGCTAAGTCAGCATAAGGCAGTTGATCAAAGCCACATCAGAGGATCACTAGCCAGAGGTGAGAAGCAAAGCAAACATGCTATTTAGTGAACAGTAGATAGTGGGCCAGCCTACCAGAGACCCAGCGATGGTATCCACACATACCTGGGGATCCTGTGTCACCACAATTCCACTCCACCCTTGTTTCATGTCATTAACACTCACCAGCCACACACCACATTATGCTCAGTATCTTGGGAAAGCAAATAGGAAATGAGGATGCCTGTGAAATTGAACTTTGTTGTTGTTGTTGTTATTCAAGAAAGACAATACTACCTGACAGGACTATTAAGACTAAGCTTAAACTTCTATTAAGTATATGAATTTTTCCTGCTATCCAAAGGATATTATCTTGAGGGAAGCTATAGACACAATCAAGGCAATCTATTTTCTCTGCAAACCTAACTAAGTATATTACATTTTGTAACACTGCTACATCTGGTGGAGATGGCATAAAAAGGAGAGATTCTTCTGCTACTTACCAGGTCTCAATTTACTAATGCGATCATTTTCCTTCCATTCACTCTGGAATAATACTCTTTCCTTGAAAAAGATGCTATTCTATGTGGTGGAGGTGGTGAGAGCCTGCATACATATATGTCTTAATTGTGAATATTTTGAAATTTTTCTTTACTATTTCCAACCTGTTTGGAAGATTTTGAATCTGATAGTTCTCCATCTTTGCACGTGGGGGTTACCTGAAGAGCTCGGAAAACATACCTTTCTCCAACACTGAGTAATTAAGTCACAGGGTCTCTAGGCAACTGTAATGTTTAGCTAGGGTTGAGGCACATTGGTTGAGTCCAGTGGGAAGGATCTTATGCACCACCCTTTTCTAAATCTGGGATGGTTTCTGTACCATTAACACTGTTGAGTGGCTGCCAACTTTGTTTGAAACACTTAAGAAAGGTTGGCTTTCAAGAGGGTAAATCTTTTTCAGTTCTTTAACATCTATTTAAACTTTTCCTTGCTGTACTAATGGTTTTGAGTACCATATAAAGCACTAGAATTTTACTACGCCTGTTAATTCCCTCCTTCCACTCTGCAAGGCAACTGCAGTTTAAGTAAATGAAAAAAAACTGAAGAAACATCTGTCTCTGCCCCATGTTCTTGCGGTCAGTACAGATAGCATCCTTTTGGGTCCAACAGAGAGGAGGGCTGATGATGTTTAGGTATTAATCATAGGTGTCTGGTAATTGGGATTTATTTTTTAAATGGTAAACCATTTATAAAATGAACCCAGTGTTCAGAAAGTTATGGGAACAATTAAGATTCTTACCCAGAACTCTGGTCAAAAGAATTTATCCAGGTTCTGCAGCTACCTCCCACTCAAAGAAGCTTTCTTTTAAATCCATGGGCATTTTGACTTATTAATCTGGATTTTACACTATGTTACTAGAACTAAGATCCTTTTTTGAAGCTGTGAACTTTGAACTTTCTCTTAACACATAGGCTTTGTAATGGAGATTTAACCCCTGATATAATTCAGCAACTTTGGATTCGTTTAACTTTGACATAGTCATAACAACTTTCTGGCAAACCCCTTGTGCATTCAAATAGGCTTGCCTGAAAAGCTGAACCAACAAATCTTTAACAGTTATAAGAGTAATGTGTATTGAGAGGCAGTTACTGGATAAAAATTGTGTTCAAGATGATTTTCAATTGAGCTGATTCAAACAAAACCAGAGAAGTGTCATAAAAATATAATTTCACACACAAGGAGCACATTCAGAGGCCAATGTTGCGATTTTAATTCCCCATTTTCCATCAAAATTTTAGTTTTGGAAACTAAAATGAGAGATTGCTACTGTATTTTAAAACTTAGATAAGGATTTTAGGAGTAGCAGGCTAGGAAAGATGACCATTTATATAGTCAAAATAGTAATCCTGCCTCCTGTCATTGGACTTCAGAATTGTAAGTTACTAAATGTCTACAAAATCTAATAAAATATATATAAAGAACTTTGAAGAAGACTATTTTAGAGACAATCCCAATATCAGAGAAAGATCTGTGTTGTATATATTTAGCAAAAAAACCCCAACCCTATAAACTTTTTCATATATATAGATTTATTATATTTCTCTAAAGCAATTTGAAAGACACTAAATTATGTTCCCTTTCAGCTTCCAAAAAATAAAAACACCATAAGCAGAAAAGTTAATTCTGAAATTCATTTTCATAAAGATTTATAGGAAAACTGCTTTGATGTCTTTTCATTCCCCTGCCAGTTTAAAAAAGAAAGAAAAAAAAGAGGGGGGAACGTCTGTTGAGTTTAACATAAAAAAAAAACCGCTCTCTTCAAACCTCATTTATCTTTGATGAGCCCTGGGCAGAGTGCCATAATAACACTAGGTATGTTATAAGAATCATTCAGAGACTCGTCCTTTTCTTCCATCATCAGCTATGCTGCTGTTGGCCCTCCCTCGAACAAAGTTAGCAAGGCTGGGCTGGCACGCGACGCCGTGCGGGTTGCTACGCACAAAAGCAAGCGGCGAGCAAATTTCAACACGTCTCAGTGAGGAAAGCCTTATTTTACTCTCAACACATGAATCTAGGAAGCTTTCTGTGGTGTGTTAGGCGCTGATGTCTTAATTAAGTGGGACTTTTCGGGGGTCCAGGTGGTCTTACTCGTGTTAAGCAGAGTCTGCCAACGCCCTTGGCGATTGATGAGGGAAAAGATGCTTTGGCTTTTCCTGAAAGCTCAGCGTATGTGGATTGCTCAGACCTCACAGATGTAAGTCCTGGCTCAGTCCTGGCTCTGATGGTTTCCTCTCGGCATCACAAAAGGACAAATGAGGAGGGCTCAGGTTGTTAATATGCTGGGGTGAATTTATGTTTCAAACCAAGTAGAAAGCTCACAGTGAATGGAACTGGCTTATCCAAACTTTCATTCTCTCTTTATTTCTCTTTCTAGCCATTAAAATGAGAATACATCATTGTTCACTGGTTATCAGAGAGCTAATTAAAATATTTCTGGTTCTGCTCTCCTACAATAGTTGTAAAAATGTAAAAAAATACAGTAGCCCCCCCCCACTGTTATTTCATTTATTTTAGCTACCCATGGCTTCAGGGGCTTGCAGTCTGAAAATACTAAATGGGAAATTCGAGAAATAAGCAATTTGTTCGTTTTAAATTGAGTGCCATTTTGAATAGTGTGATGAAATAGCACTGTTTTGCTCTGTCCTGCCCAGCATGTGACTCATCCCTTTTTCTAGTATATCTACAAGTATTCACACTCCTTGCTCTTTAGTCACTTTGTAGCCCTCTTGTGTTCAAGTCGCCCTTATTTTACTTAGCAATGTACCCAAAAAACACGAGTAGTGATGCTGGGAATTTAGATGTGCCAAAGAGAAGGCAGAACGCGCTTCCTTTAAGAGAAAAGGTGACCACAGTAAGGTATTTTGAGGGAGCTAACATTCACATAGCTTTTATTATACTATCGTGTTGTCATTGTTCTATTTTATTATTGGGTATTGTTTTCAATCTCTTATTCTGCCTAAATTACCAATTAAACCTTATCACAGGTGTATATGAAAAGGAAAAAAACAGTATATATAGGATTTGGTAGTATCCTTGGTTTCAGGTGTCTACTGGAAGTCTTGCAGCGTATCCACCGAAGATAAGGTGGGCGGGGTGCAGAAGCTGTGGTACATTTACCTAAAAGCAAAATGTCCAATCTGTTTGTTGACACCAGTTTTGATAGAGATGGAAGCCTGATTATAAATTTAGCCATTGTGTTCACTGGAGAAAGTTTGGGTTAAGACAATATGATATCTTTGTTTGCTCTCCTAATTTTTTTTAAAGAGAAATTATGTATTTGTAAATCTTTCTTACAGACTTGCTAACGATACTAGAGGGGAAAAAAACCTGGACAGAGAATTGCAATGAGTGAGAACTCTTGGCAATGGTAGACAGTCTCTCACTATAGGCTGCTTCTTGTTTTAAGTCCTGGTTTGTCTTTCTGAGACAGAACTTTGCAAACTGCCTTGTTTTTTGTTCATTAAAATATACACAGCTTCCAGAAGTTGTTTTCTGAAAACACATCTGATACTACCCAGGACTGCTTATGCCAGTTAATACACAATTGTATAATGCTTACAGTACTTACTTAGTACATAGACTTGTTTTCAATAGTTGAGGACTGTGTGATGTCTTAGAGATAAATGGAACTACTCCAGTTTTCTTTGTTAACATTCTGGACCTTACAATTTCATTGGCTCTTCTTCCTCTCTTTACATCAGTTTTATTTGGATATATTGTGAACTTTTTTGCAGTTTTGCTTTGAAAATAATTCTGAGTTTTCACACTTTGGACACTAAATAGTGGTGCAAAATAGTGAAATGACTTGACCAAGGGCACACACGAGCTTTAATTTCTCGTTCATCCTACTACATTATGGATCTTTTCAATTAGTGCTATTTGGTTTTCAAGATAAATTCCTTTAATTTGAAGAACATCTATCACCTTTAGTTTCCCAATGACTGGTAAAGCCAAATTGAAGACCATTGCAACCATTCAGGCAGGTCTATTGTAAAGGCACCAAAGTGAGAAATTTGGACCATCTAATTGGTTACATTTCATGTGCACAGGCTTTCCCTCTGAATGAGGCTCCAGAGCACTACTTTCGCCCCACATTTCCTCGTACAAAGCCTCTGAGGACTCTGATGCATGATTTTTCAGACTTTCTTCCAGTAAATCCAGGTGAGACTTCCCATCCTCAGCCTACTTTATTTCTCGCAGTGGATAGAAACATCGGCATGTGAGCTGCCTTACAAGTTAAGAGCGTTATGAAACCTTGACAATTTCCTAAATTGAAGCCAAGATGATCTAATTATTCCTTTTGACATGTGTGTTTTGACTTATGCTATCAAAATGTGTATTGTAATTTTCTTTGATGATTCTTGGAATCACCCATATAGTTAGCACTTACTTATGAAAGTGAAGAGATTCTGGGATTCTTCTCAGCATACACATTCCCATTCTAGGTCTTTATAGTTAATGAGTTTTTAAAGTATAAGTTTAATCGATCTAAAACAGCCTAGTGTTAGAAAGGCAGTGTAGTGCAGTAAAAATAACTCTGAGTCCAAAATATGTTGGCTCAAGTATAGAATCTGCCACTTAATAAACCTGATTTGGAGCAAATTGCCTATTTCTTGATTTTTAGTTCCCCTAATTTTTGAGTGGAAATAATAATCCTTGTCCTTTCTTAGAGGACTTTGTGAAAATGAAATAATACAGGTGATTGTTTTTTTTAATTGGAAAACAATCAGCATATAGATGTAAGATTTAATGTCAGTCTATCTCCCAAGTCAAAATACTGGAAGATAGACCACCAAAGATGGACTCTCATGTAATGAGACAAGCCCAAACATAGCTGTAATAAAATAAGCTAATTATTTAAATAAGAGCAGGAGAACAGAGGTTAAAATTGTAATAGTTGATGTGAAAGTAGACTCGGTGATTTATGATAGCCAAGTCAGTTACAGGCCTGATAGAAAAAAACACAGTTAATCTAATTTTATGCTACAGCCATAGTAGTATAATGCCAAGAAGGTAATAGTTCCCTTGGATTTTGCAATGGTCAGAGCACAGCTGATGTTTTGGATTCAGTTTCTGGCACCATGTTTTTAAGGCAGACATTTTCAAATTGCCATATGCCCAGAGGAACACACCCAGATGGTCAAGTTCTATAAAATGGAACTAGCATAAAAAATGGCTAAAGAAAGTGAAGCATAGATAGCTCAGAAAAGAGAACATTTTGGGACATAGTGCAGTTGTCTTCAAACATTGATGAGCTTTCAACCAGAAAAATGTATAAAGCTAAACTGAAGATTTCCTTGAGACCAAACTATAATGAAATATCAGGGCACTCCAGCAATTATCTTTTGCTAGCCCTTTAACAATTAGGGTGTAACAGTTTGATTGGCAGGCAGGGTAGGTGCCCCATTCCTCCCTTACTATATAAAATTTCTTACTTGGTTGGAGATGAAAACTTTCCTGGAAATAGGTAACTTCAGAAAAGTGTACTTCCCTTGCTTAAAATTCTGTATGATATTTATATGTACAATTGCATAAATACAAAAGCATACTTGAACTGGCTATACAGGGAGGAAGGTTAGAGTAGCTAGAAAGGGGGGGGCATTTGATTCGAGGTAGCGTTTTATTTCTTACCCTTGGTGGTGGTTATGTGAATGTAATCACTTGGTGATAGTTTGTTAACTTATATAAACACTTATGAACTGTGCATTTTTCTGTGTGCACACATTATAATAAAGAATAAAGTTGATTTTAAAAGACTATAAATCATATATATTTTAGGTATGTAACATACAGAAAACCTTTAAAGATTTCTTTACAGTCTTTATAAGCACCAGGAAGTATTATCTAAATAACAATATGAAAATTTATCAATACCCTTAAACTTACTTATCTGTCTTCCACTTTGTCCATTTCCATCTTTTCTTCTTAAAAGTAACTACTATATTGGCTTGCATTTTTATTATTAATTTTCCCTTTATTTTCTTTAAAAAATGGTTTGTATCTCAAGTGTACATAACCCTAAACAGAACTTTTTGTTTTGCTGGTTTTAGAGTTTTATCAGACATGCTTGTACACTCTGTGTAGTTTTCTGTAATTTTCTTTTTCCATGTTGTTACATGGATTGCTTTTTCTACTGATTCGATTTATTGAAATAAACTTTTACTGGCTAAATGTTTTGCAAATATCTTCTCCCACTTTGTGGCTCATTGCTTAAGTCTTTTAATGATGTCAGTTGATGAATGGAGATTTTAAAAATTTACTGTGGTTGTATTTATTACCTCTTCTTTTATAGTCAGTGGTTTCCCTGTCATATTTAGGAAGTCATTCTTATTTCAGGTTGTATAGATATACTACTGTAATGTCTTCTAAGCTTTTACAGAGTTGTACTTTTACATGTAAGTCTTAATCTATTTGGAATTAAAGTAGGAGTTCAACAAATTTATTTTTCTTTTTATACATACAATCAATTATATCAGCATGAATTATTGAATATTTCTTCATTTACCACTGATTGCAATGCAGCCTCTGTCATATAACAAATTTGTGTCCATAAGCATGTTTCTAGGGTTTCTTTCTCTGTGTCAACATCAAACTGTGTGGGGGTGACTTTCCTCGCAAGTCCCCCCATGTGCCACGAATGAGAGTAAATATGACCGAGACATGATGTGATCTGCTTGGGGAGGAGAAGTGAGCAGCAGCCAGTTTCTCAAGGGGAAAAGGCATTGAGCCCCTTCCTCCAGGGGCTTTTATTGGGTTGTAATACACAGGAATGCAGGGCGGCAAGGATCAAACAGTAGATAACATTTAAAAGAAATCTGAGGGCTTAGTCCGAGTCAGAGTCTGTCAGGATCAGAATTTTAGGGTTTCTCCTGGAACCCTTAACATATGAATGAAAGCACTCTTAGCAGAGCAGATTTCACAGGTTTATCAGGAAGTCTTTGTGGTGCCAAATTTTTCCCCAGGACATGCTCTAGCAAGGCAAGAAGCTGCACCCCTCCCCATCAGGTATTCAGGCTTAAGGGGATTAGAGCCAGGAAGCACTTCTCCCAGAGAACATGGGGACTCGGGCTTTGTCAAAGCCTGGGGGCGAGAGTCCATTGCTCTTTGTTGCAGCTCCCCAAGTCCTTCCATGAAGGCCTCCCAGGTGATCGAGTCTGGCTTAGGTTGCCCACCACTGTGAGGGGTCTAACCTGTCATTGACTTCCTACCAAGATTTGGGGGCAGGGAGAGGAAACTGAGGTAGCATTTGCTACCAGAGACAGGCTTTGTCTCCTGCCAGCTGGCATTCCAGAGGTTGTTCCTCGCCCTTAGCCACAAGGGATTGAGAAACAATTCCTAAAACCAGGCAGAGCGGTCTACAACAAAACTGTACAACAATACTATAAATCGATAATTAGTAATACAAAACACTTCACTTATTTTTTCTTCTTCAGGATTGCCTTGGTTCTAATTCACCCTTTTCACTTTTATACATGCGTTAGTGCTAATTTGTCAAATTTTTGTTTTAGATTCAACTATACCTATGGCTTCAATCACTTTAAATCTTTCGTGCCCTGTGGGCAGGTCTGACCTCTTTGTAGTGAGTCCGCCATACAGATCATATGATTCCCTCTAACTTAAATTTCTTTAATGTTATCCTATAGAGCTTTATGATTTTCTCCATACAAATCTTTTACCTCTTTATAGTTTTAAGAATTATTCCTAGGTACCTTATGTATTTTATTACTATTGTAATCTTTTTGCTTTACATTTTTGTACTGATTGTTTTTGTGATACAGACATGAAAGTGATATTTCTACACTGGTGTGTTATCTAGTTTCTTTTAAACTTGTTAATTTAAATAATTTCTAAGTGAATTAGTTTGAGTTTTCTGTGCAGAACATCATATATTAGTGATTGGTGACAATTTATTTTTCCTTCCAATTGTTTTGACTATTGTTACTTCTCTGTACTGTATCCCAGGATCTTTGGTAAAACTTGAAATAGCAGTGGTTCTAGAGAACAGCCTTATCTTGTTGCTGATTTTAATTTAAATACTTAAAAGGCCTTCTTTTTATTATATATTATTTATTTATTTTAAATATTTTTAAAAATGTTTCAATTACAGTTAAAGTACAATATTAGCTTAGTTTCAGGTGTACAACATAATGTTTAGAAATTACATAGCTTACAAAGTGACCACCCCAATATGGATGGTACCACCTGACACCATTCATAGTTATATATTATTGATTATATTCCTTTTGCTGTACTTCACATCCCCATGACTATTTTTATAACTGGCAACTTGTATTTCTTAATTGCCTTTACCCTTTTCACTCATATCTGGAGCTACCTTCCCATCTGACAATCATAATTTTGTTCCTAGAGAGACCTCTTGTATAAGTATGGTTTCATAAGACATCAGTTCTCCTTTGAAATTTCTCAGAATTAACAATAATTTTTTGAAATAAGAAAGACCCACACCCACTATCATAATCAATAGGCAAAAACTACAAGCATGCTTTTTAAGATCAGGAATAAGACAGGGATGTCCGCTTTCACCTCTCATATTCAACATAGTACTAGGAGTCCTAGCCATAGAAATCAGACAAGAAGAAGAAATAAAAAGCATCCAGATTGGAAAGGAAGAGGTAAAACTTCTTTATTTGCAGATGACATGATACTTTACATAGAAAACCCCAAGGATTCCACCAAGAAAGTACTCAAACTGATAAATGAATTCAGCAAAGTAACAGGATACAAAATTAATATCAGAAATCAGTTGCATGTTTATATGCCAATAACAAACTAGCAGAAAGGGAATTTAAAAAAAAACAACCCCATTCACAATTGCTTCAAAAAGAATAAAATGCCTAGAATAAATATAATCAAGGATGTAAATGACCTCTATATGGAAAATTATAAGACACTGAAGAAAGAAACTGAAGAAGATACAAATAAGTTGGAAGCACCTACCGTGTTCATGGCTTAGAAGAATTAAATCATTAAAATGTCCATACTACCCAAATCTATAAGTTCAATGAATTCCTGTCAAAATTCCAATGACACATTTCACAGAACTAAAACAAATATTTCAAAAATTTATATGGAACACCAAAAAGCCACGCATAGCAACAGCAAACCTGGGAAAGGAACAAAGTTGGAGGAATCACATTACCTAATATCAAACTACACTATAAGGCCATAGTAATCAAAACAGAATGGTACTGGCATAAGAACAAACCCATAAAACAATGGAACAGAATAAAGAGCCCAAAAATAAACCCACACTTTTATAGTCGATTAATATTTGGCAGAGGAAGCAAGCATATACAGTATGGATGGACCTGGAGATTATTATGCTGAGTGAAAGAAATCAGTTAGAGAAAGACAAGTACCATATAATTTCGCTCATATGTGGAATCTAATGAACAAACTGAACTAACAAGCAAAACAGAGACAGACTCATAGATGGAGAGCAGATGACATCTAATTGTGTGGTTAGGAGGTAGAGGGATTGAACAAAAAGGAAAAATGATTCATGGGCCTGGACAACAGTGTGGATTTGTTGTCCAGAGGAGGGTGTAAAGGGACTAAATGGTAATTTAAAAAATATAATAAACATTAAATACATTTTTAAAAAGACCCATGACCTCTATCTTCATTAAAACTATGGATCGATACAATTTATAGACTGTGCGTGTACACACACACACACACACACATAAGCTTCCAAAAATAGCTTAGGGAACAGGAACAAAATTATGCAGAATTTTAAACAGTTTTAGAAGATTAGAGAGAAAAAGACATTCTACGAGACAGGCAACAGATATTCAAATGATGCATAGCTGCAGTATCTGAAAAATAAAATCAAAATAATGTGACAGAAAATATGTTAAAGATACAATTCAAAAGAGCTGTCTTGCAATGTAAAAAACACACAAAAATTAAAAGCCTTAAATCTATATATTGTAAGGGTACACTTCCTCCAGAACACTCCTCATCAACCCCTTAAAAAAGCTGATAAGAAAACTCAACATTGGGAATAAGCCTAGTAAAATTAATTTCTTGGGCTTCAAAGCTAAAGAAATAATTTTGGGGGCAAATAGACTTTTCCACATCAACAGAGAGAGGGGAAGTGCTACAAAACACTCAAGGGAAGAAAATGAGCCAAGGACATTTTTTATTTAACCAAGATGTCTCAAGTTAAAAGATCTCAGATAAACAACTTTGAACATTTAAAAAAAATCAAGGGAAACCATGAGTCTTCTTTGAGAAAACTAGTTGAAAATGAATTTAAACCAAGAGATGAACTGGGGAAGTTTTGGTAAAATAGTTGGTGACATTGCTTTGTTGAACAGTGAACATATGTAACTATAAAACCAGAATAAAATGTAAAAGTTATACACTTATGTGTGCAGAAAAAACACATTTTTCAGAAAAAATTCAAAAAGTGAAATACTTTATATAAATATGTAAGTATACTCTACATAAATATACATAATAAATAACTGAAGTAATTCAGAAAGATTGAGAATAAGAGAGTGGCAAACTGTACTAGACAAGGCAAACAAAAAGAAAGTGGCATCATAATCTACTAGTCAATGCACATTTCTGACCAAAAATCACTAACTGAGACAAAGGATATTCTGCAACGCTAGTAAGAACCATGTGAAATGAAAATATATTAGTGTTAAATACCTAAGAGTCAAATACCTCAACTTCATAAAACAGAACCTGCAAGATAGAGAAATACACACTTTATAGAAGACTTTAACTTCCCTTTTAGCTTATGGTAGTAGTAAAAATTAAACATGTAACCCTGACTGCTGTGGCTCACTGAGTTGGGCATCACCTTGCAAAGCCGAAGGTCAGTGCTTAGATCACCACTCAGGGCACCTGCCTGAGTTGCAGGCCAGGTTCTGAGTGGGGGATTGCAAGAGGCAGCCCACCCAAGTTTCTCTCAAGCATGGATGTTTTCCTCCTTCTCTTTCTCCCTCCCTTCCCCTCTCTCTAAAAATAAATGAAGTCTTTAAAAATTAAAAAGACTTTAAAAGATATAAAAGAAAAAATAATTTTGTAGGAAATCATAATTTACAAAAATTAACCAGTAAAGAGGTAAAAAAAAAAAACTAGAATAATTTCATGGAAGAAATAGAGAAGTTTGTCAGTCACTACCTCACATGACTTTATTCTTTATCAAACCTTTGAAAAATAGATTACCAATGTATTTTAACTGCTTCAAAGAATGCAATGTGTCGGCAATCATGTTTAGAAAGTCACTTAGATATCATTTAGTTCACTAACACACCTATGCAATGTCCAGATTATCAAGGTCCTTGAAGACCAGGTTATAACAAAGAGCAGGGGAATTGATATAATTCAAAATGTGCAGTGAAAGGATACTGCTGACCCTTTCTGGTAAAAGAAAATTGCTCTTGTAGTTTTTTATAATTGGCATAGAAAAAACTGCACAATTAATTTCTCAATTGATTTGCTTTACACCTAGACCGTATCTGAAGATCCCACATATGGAACAGCAGCTGTGATTAGAATCAATGCATAATTAAATTCATCACGACCTACAGTCATTCTCTAGCGCCTACCTGCCTTTGGTTCAGATGGCCACATTGGGAGTTGGGGGGTATCATCATTGCTACTACATTTTCCAAGTTTCCGTGAGCACAATAATCTTGGCAATTTCCATAAAAATGTGATATTGGTTTACTAATCTAGTGTCTCACTCCATGGTCAAAGAGTCAATACAGAAATTCTATCTATTTCCGATATATATTCTGGAACCAAACCAAAACAAAACAAAAAAACAAAACAAAAAAACAAACCATGGACACTGAGCACATTCTGAGGCAAATCTGGGTCTAAATTCCATATGTCATTTAGCGTAATAAATTCCTGCTTTGACTAGTGATACTACAGAGTCATTTTTGGATTGCTAGAGTTTTTGTAGACATATAGATTAAGTATTTAACCCATTTATTTTATTCTTAAAGACACTATAGTTATTTAGCTGATATCGAATATCCTTACCAAAATAGAACTCTTGTCTTGTTGTCATTCTCTCCCTCTGCCTGTTACACTGAGTGGATGCAGCTTTTCTCTGGTGTTTGTCCTCTGACACTCCATTCCCTGTGTTTTCCATTGAAATCAGGGAACTCAGGTCAATGGGACAGCTCTCTCTATTATCATCTGTCACCTTCAGGGCACAGAAACCACAGAGATTTTCAATATGTTGGTCCTCCCTCACTAATACATTTTACCCTGCCTCAGGAAATGAATGCCTCCGGGCCCTTCTGAGAAACTGGGAAATGGGGTGAATCACATATAAATCCACTTTAACATTTCTATCTAGTAAGTTTTTGGATTCTTCCCTCGACATTATTTTACAGAGGTGTTTTCAACTAAATAGTGAATAAAGGTTATTGAATATAGGTCACCTTGACCCCTGATTTAATCAACTAACAAAGCTAACCATCATAGCCATTTATTGTTGTTTAAGCTAACATTAATTTCAGTTTTTTTTAATAAATGTACCCAAAGTTAAAAACTTGTTTCACCCTGGCTGGTGTAGCTCAGTGGATTAAGAGCTGGTCTGTGAACTGAAAGGTCTCAGGTTCTAATCCTGGTCAGAGCACATGCCTGGTTGCTGGCCAGGTTTCCAGCTGGAGGTGTGTGAGAGGCAACAGATGGATCTTTCACATGTTTCTCTCCCTCTCTTTCTCCTTCCCTTCCCCTCTCTCTAAAACCAAATACATAAATAAAATGATTAAAAATTAGTTTAATATAGTATTATATCCATTTTTGCCTATTACCCTTAGAATATATTCCTATCCATATTCTCCAAATGTCTACTGATATATTATTAGAGAAATCTTGCAACTATCTTAGTGATTAAAATATCTTTTCCAAGGTCAGATTTTATAACTGCTTCCATTGAAGAATATGTAAGTAGATTCTAGTTATGGATATAGAAGCAATAATGGGTGGTGAGGTTATCTTAAGGACAACAGTTATCATCTTGAAAGGTTATTACAGCAAGGATCTTAAAGCTAGGGGAGATTAGTTTCTTTGGTTAAGAAAGGAGGTGAGAGGAGGTGTTGCTTCTGCTTGGCCAGGGATGCTCATATATCTCAGATTCTTTCTTATCCACTCCAAAGTTTCCACTTTAAGTTGCAAGGTCCAAACTCTTTCTCCATCAATATTTTTACTCTCAGCTGAAAACCTTCAGAAGGGACTGAGTTTATCATAGCACCCTGCATAACTAGCTTTTAAAATTGATTTTTCAGGCATATGTGCCCTACACTGAAATAAGTAAATAAATAAATGATTCTTTTAGGTAAACTATACAAATTTATTGTTTTTTATTTTTATTTTTTGTTTTCAAGAGAGGGGAAGGGAGGGAGAAAGAGAGGCTAGAGAAACATTGATGTGAGAGAAACATCAATTGGCTGACCTCTGTACGTGTCCCAGCTGGGGACCAAACCCACAACTCAGGCATGTGCCCTGACTGGGAATTGAACCAGTGACCTTTCAGTTTGCAGTATGATGCCCAACTGAGTCCCACTGGTTGGAACCTGTGTACAATTTTTGATCATGCCTTGTGCTGAGAGTTTAAAGCCCTGAATTTATGAATTTGTATAAATTCCCCAGAGGCAGACATCTCACCCCATAGTACTTAAAAATCACCAATACTATCATAACAATTCAATGAAGCATCCAGTTGCTTCTCAAATTATTGCCTGTTATGGGATGTTCATCCCAAATAATCTCAACTGATAATTTAAGAAATCGTATTTCCAATGCATGCCACAGTTTACTAGTACCCTGCTTTCCTGTGGGATTTATGGCATCCCTGCCTTGAAGCTCAGAAGGCTCAGCAACTTACTATAGGAATCCAATTTTGGTGAATGTTTTTCGTTGGCCCAATGTTTGTAACAAGTACTAGATAACTTAGAGTCCAGTCAGTAGGAGAAAGGATGCGTTATTTTTCAAAGAGGAGTTTACTATAGGGAACTAGTTAAAAATGTGTCGAGGAGCCAAAAGAACAACAACATAAAAAGGAAGGTGATATCATCCAGTAATTAATGCAGGATGCAGCTAATATCCCTAAGTCAGTGGTAAGAAAGAATGACTGGTGTTATGAGAGGTTAGTGACAACCCTCCACAATGTGACTGGGAGTACAGAAAGGTCTTGGCACCCCAGGAGGGACTAAAACCATGCAGAAGTGCCATGAAGGCCTTCAAGATATTTTCTTACTTGACACGTACAAATATAGTCCTGGAACAAGTACTGAAGATGTCAAGGGCATTCTGGGAAGCCAGGTTCTAGCACTGTTAAGAGGGCATGATACACAGAAACTAGGACTGAGGAAGACAGTGTGCCTTACGTGTTGAAAGATTCTCTCCTCACCCACCAGTGCCTCTACTGGCAGGACCTAACTAGAGGTTACCCAGCAAGAGAGGTCGTCAGGTGGCAACACAGCAGAACACAGAAGGGGGGCCAGTGGGGTGCAGGGTGATGAGCATTCACACAGATGACCTTGCCTCACTCTCTTGCTCTCCCAATGGCAGGGAAAGCCTGTTCTCCCAGAATGTAGAGTGTAGGGTGCCTCCTTTTCTTCTTAATAATTCTGATTCTTACCTCAAAGCATCATTCAGATTTATCTTTTTTTTCCTTTTTCACTGCTGTTACCTCTTCCACTTCCTCATTCTCCACTTGTTTTGCTCTTTCAAATAGAAATACGCTACAAAGATTCACAAATTTTTATCTTCGACTCTTATTATTTTAAAATGTATATTAGACTCTATTCTAAAGAATTATTGATACATTGACCAGGATGTGTAGCTATGAATTTACTCTTTATGGCTTGTTTAATTGTGACATGGAGATAAAACAGGTAGGAGTTCAGGAAAAAAAAAACTCTGAGTAGAACAAAGAGCTGTGTCACTGTTAATCCTAAAACTACAAAGTTCAGAAGATAGAGTTATCACATCAGTGGAACCTATTAGGTCAAAAACTATCTAGCTCCCTTATGGAATGATTTCAATTCTTATTTACCTCTCACCCCTCCTTCCCTGCCAGAGCCCCCTGGGCAGCATCCGCCATGAGCTGCCTCCCCTCAGGACTCGCTCGTCCCCACAGAGCAGTCCACTCCAACCTCCTTTCCTCCCTTCCTTCTTCACTGAGCCAGGATCCACTCAGTCGTTGTCACCTTTGCGAAACCTTCCTGTGTCATCTAGCACATTTCCAGAGTCCTGGGTTCACACTGTTTGTCTGTCACACAGGTACCACACAATGGTTTGAACACGTTAGTGCTAAAGTGGCGTACTCGGGAAGGTGGATTTTCACCAAGTGAAAATGCTGTGGTTCACCAAGTGAGCCTAACCAAACAAGAATTTCAACATTGGATTCAATCTTTGATAGTTTCCATCTCCTTCATGAAATTACAAGCTCCAATCTGAGGCAAGAAATAAATGTCATTTGTTTTTCTATTTTTAGCATCTAGTTCAATGCTGGGTACATAGTAGGCTTCAATAAATGCCTAATGTAATTTAATTATATATCAATGGAAGGATGCCAAAATCATATATTAAAATGCTTTCAGATGGTGTGCATACTCCTGATTTTCTACCTGTTTTGGTCTGACAAGTACCAATTATCTAGCCTTTATACAAAAATCTGACAAATATTACTTTTAAAAGTTAGTATTCCTTCCTGAGATTATTTAACCATTTCTTGCAGGTATTTGAAACGCTAGAAAAATGTATATTATTCTATTTTTTTGAACATGTATTAGTTTTATTTGATTAGTGTCTGTTAGATTACACCCAGTTTTCACCTCACACTTACCATATCGATAATTTATGCAGAAAATACTGCAAAGCCTTCTTTAGAAAACTGGCCTTTCCAGAAGGGGACTTAAATATTCTCTGTTTTATCATACTCTTATTGTACCATTTTAGATGGTAGTTATTATATTTTACATTTAATTTTTTTTAAAAAAAGATTTTATTTATTTATCTTTAGAGGGGAAGGGAAAGAGAGAGAGAGAGAAATATCAATGTGTGGTTGCCTCTTGTGAGTCCCCTGCTGGGAACTGGCCCGAAACCCAGGCATGTGCCCTGACTGGGAATCAAACCACGATCCCCTGGTTCGCAGGCCCACGCTCAATCCACTGAGCTACACCAGCCAGGGCACATTTAATTTTTTTCAGGAAAAACTTCGAGGTGACTTAGCCTAAGAGGCACAGTCAGGAATCACACCAGGGTTTTCAAAGAGCAGCTACAATGCTGAGACAAAGGGCAATCTCTGTCCAAATGCTGTGGAATCATAAAACAGGACATTTTTTCTCTAAGCCGTGCTTGCCTAGTATGGATCTCATCATTGTGCTCTCATCTCACAGTATGAAAAACTATATAAGCTCTGCATTGGTTAAGATATTTCGTTGTCCTTAATTTCAGAATACTTCTGTTCTTAAGATTAAAGAGGAGAAAAAAATTCTAATGAAAGAGAAATACACATAGATGGGGGTTAGAGTGTTAAAATATTTCACCATTTGAAACTAGTATTTGACCATAGTGAACAAACGAACTTCCTGTCTGGCAAGGGCCGTTTGCCCTTCCAGCTGACTCCACCCTGCTCATTAATGGATACAATGTTAATAGAGTCCAGTTGTCTCTTTCTCACACTCATTTCTTTTCTCTGCATCTCGACACCATATCAGTTCCAGGCAAGCTGTGGCAGGCACATTTCCTAAAAGGATACCCATGTTGAGAAGCAGCAGCCGAAGGCTCAGTGCCAGGATTAGCCATTAGCAGCAGGGGGAAAAGCCTTGTTGTAGTCTTGTTCGCTGGAAGGCTACCCACTGGCATTTGAAATCGCTCTCTCCTGTCAGTCAGACAAATTGTTGTGCAGATCTACTAGGTGTTTAGAGGATACAGGGTTAGAATTTTTAGATCTTCAGGCATCTTTTCAGGAGGTGATCTGTGTTCTCTCTCTACCAATATCTGGAAACAAAATTTAAAGGATGACTTTTCCTTCATCATTGTTGTTGGTGTACCCAATCTGCCTAGAAATTATAGGAAAAAGCTGTTTTCAGGTCTTATTAAAATTGCCACCCTTTTCCAGGGTATTAATGAAAACCTAGATATAGAAATATCTTTACATTGGTCTCCCAGGATACCAAGTAGCCTGGGTTATCAGAGCAAAAGATAATGTCAGAGTTAGGAGAAACTATGACAGCTTATTTCTTTATTCAGGTTACTTTTGCCCTGACTTCATGCTTCATATTTGCTCTTACCTGTTCTCATTGGCAAAAGAGATGTCAGTGCACAGCATGAGCAGAGAGTACTGTTTATGAAAACTTAGGAATGTACCATAATATAGTTACATGTAAATCATATGGAAAAGTGGTAAGGCCTGCAGTGCATAGTGAATAATATTTGTAATGCAAATACTCCTCTCTAGCACTGTTTTAACTGGAGGTGTTCAAGTTCTATCTCTTTCATATCTTTACACTTCTATGTAGAAGCTCCTCTCGATGTTTTATTTAGTTCTCCTTCTGATTAAGATTTCATCTGAAGAGACAGTTGTTCTTTGAGAAATATTCTTAAAAACACTGACCTATACATATTATAGGATCCAGAATGAGGTAAAATATCATCCGCCAAAAATATCTTTCGATTAAGGGTTACCATTTCAGTTGCGCATCCCAGTGGGGATAGTCCTGTAGAGGTCATGGATTCCTTCAGAGACTTAATCACCCTTGTGACATTTCCTATGAAAGGTTCTCAATCCTGCCAGGGCCAAGTCCTCTCATTAATATTTACCAAAACCTGCTGAGCCCTCAAGACCTGAATAGTTACTACAGGTGTATTTTTATAGCGCTTGTGAGTTGTTGAGTTTTTGTTTTTGTTTTTCTGATTATAGGAGTAAGGTATGATAATTATAGACAATTTGAGAATGTGGTTTGGTGATTTTGTATTATATCACCATACCTAATGTGGAATGATGTTTCCCAGAATTCCCTTATCTGTACGGTACAAGTTCAGGGTTGGCCGCAAGATAAATTTGTGTAGGATCTGGCAAAAGGGTGTGAAATAGTAGTCATTATACTCTGAAGCATAGCTGTCAGACTGGCTTATGAATCAGATACTATGCACTGTCTATTTTTGTAAATAAAGTCGTATTGGAACATAGCCGTATTTGTTTATATACTGTTTGCATAAAGAAAAAATTCTCTGGGTCCTGCTCTCCAGGCAGATGCGAGGCTCTGAGGGCTGTCGCAGTGCCTCGGGCTGGTTCAACTCCTCAGGCGAAGCAGCCAGATCAGCCTTTTCCTGTTCTCTGAGTGCTGAACCAGGCATGTATACAACTCCATAGAAATCTGCACCAACTCTGTCTGCGGGCCACCTGTGTTATTGAGGTTAGATACAGTGAGAGAAAAAAATGGTTCGCAGTTTGTCCTTGTGGATTCCATTTGTCTTCAAAAGCTCCAGCTTGTCCTAGCTTTTCCACGCTACATGTCGAGTTGCCTCCCTGGCTGCCTTTCTTGTTGGTGATTGACAGTGACTTTAGACTCACCCTTACTTGTCAAGACAGCAACCTTTATCCGACTTTTTGAAAATCTTCCGTTTGTGATCCCTGGTTAGTGACATTTCTTTGATCATCAACCGATCCCCTTCCCCATCATTATTTCCCCAGAACCCACCCTATAATGAACTCCTATCCCTATAATGAACTCCTACCCCATGTCACTCATATTTGTTATGCTTTTCTTAATTGAATTCTAAATGCCATTGATACTGGGTGTTGGTGCTGCCATTACTGTTGAGATCTGGGAAATTGAGAACATAGCCTGACCACAGCAAAACAGGAACAAGGAACAACATGCAAACAAAGGCTGAGCAGACAGCCTGCAGCATGTGAGTGCCCTACTTAGAGAAAGATAGGCAGATTGTAATCTGTTTAGTTTTGAATTTTGAAACCCCACCCTGTTCCCACGCATGGTCTCTGTCAGCAAATAGCTAACTGCCACATCTGCTTCTGTTCAACTCTTGCTTGCTCGCCCCTATATAAGGACTTAGCTGTAAGTGCTCGGCGCGACTCTCATCTGCAGCCCTCTGGGCACCGTGTCTCAGGACACTCCGAGAGTTCACCCCTTCACAGGTTAAGCTTGGCCAATAAAATAAGATCAAAACCCTGAAAGGTCTTCGAAAATTATTCTCAAGTCTGGTGGATATAACATTACAAAATTCTAAAATATACATCTTTGGATTTGGGATTCAGCAGTGGGCCTTACTTTCTTTAAAAAAAATTGACTTCTTTGATTTTTACCCTCTTTTTTTCAACTTCAATCTCTTTCTATTGAATCAGTCTCAGATACTTCATTTCTCTGCTGCCTAAAATAGTCAAACTGCTCCACTTTTTCCACAAACTGTATTTTCTTGAACATCTCTTGTCACTCATCTCCCCAATATCATATGATTTCCATGACCAAGTTCACCAGAACTACCCTGAAAATGCCACCAATCACCTGCATGTCTCCTAATGCAATGGTGACTCTTTTGTTCTACGATGTCTGGGTTGTGTCTTGCTGAGCTGTGCAACCATCCATCTGCATTTTTCGTACTGAACATCATTCCTTCTGAATTTCCTTATCTCATTGTCTTATAGTTCTCTCCCTATTCTACCTGTAACCCTTACCCTTCAGTCTTTGTTAGCTTCTTCTTCTCTTCCTCATACCTTACCGTCAGGATTCTGTCTTCGCTTAGCATTTGACATTATATTTCTATGTAACACAAATTCTCATTGATCAAAATGCCATATTTTGATAATTTCTTGACTTCCTAATTGATATGCCAAGTCCAGATTGCTTCTCTAAGCACCAGGGTCAGGATGCACCCTTTTACTTAACATGTTTACCTGGATGTCCTTAGATGTCAACTTTTACGTACTTTCTTTGGTTAGCTTCTCTAGAAGCAGGTCTTGAGAGGAAGATTTGGGAGCAAGTGACTTATTAAGAAATGTTCTCAGAGGAAACCCATAAGAAAGTGAGGAAGGCAAGTTGGGAGGGAAAAAAAGTTAAGCAAACTATGATTGCAAGTGAAGTCTAGTCTCGTCCTTATCCCCAAGGAGCTCTGGTCAGTAACTTGAGCTGCAGAGTCTATCCTGGTTTGAGACTTTTGTGCACCATGCCACACAGTGTGCCACACACACCAGGAGAGTGGGTAAAGCAACCGGGAACCCTTGGGTATGGCAGATCCACTAGCTCCAAGGCAGTCCTTGTTATTCTTCAGGAAATGCTGCAGGTAAGAACCTTGCCAAAAACAACCCAAGCAACTAAGAAATGGGTATACTAGATTGCTAGAAATGGTCCCAGGTTGGGATATCTCTGAGTGGTTTGAAAACTATTGTTATTTTCATAAGAAATATATTACTTGTTAACATATAATGGGTTTATTATGGTTACCTTAAGTAAATAATAACCATTCAAAAAGAAAATTAAATACAATAAAAAATTATCTTGCTTAGTCACTCTAGTCACATTTCAAGAACTTCATAATGACAAGTTTCAGCAGCTATCTTACTGTACAAAGTAGATATAGCACATACTAGGCACTCAAAATCCTGTTCTTTGCATTTATTTTAAGGTGACTTTCTCTACCCTGTTGATTAATTTTCTTATGACACACTGTCACACTACCATGGGCACTAGCTCAAACTATTTTTATGCCTAAAAGTCACCTTCCCCTCAGTGTCTCCACCCCTAACCTAAAAAAAATTAAGTACTTATTTTTCAAGCATCATCTGTCAATGTAATGTCTGGACTCTCCCATATGTGAAAGAATTGATTATTTCATTCTTTCTGTTCTACTGTACTTCTATGGATTTCCAAACTAAGATTTTTTTATACTTTATTTCATTTCTTTAACTAGAGTGAAAGCTTCTTAGTGGCAAGAAACCTGAGTTTTATTTGTCTTTGTATTGTGCAGATTTGGCACAATTCTGGCATGTAGAAGTTGTTCAGTAGATGTTTAGAGGGAAAAAATGGAAGATTCTCCCTCATCTTATTTTGTGCATGCTCTATTGATAATCTATTACTTTTACCTGTCATATCTTCAACTCTCAACTAACTTCTCTGCTTCTGCATAGAAACATGTTAAAGCCTTTTCTATTGAAGAATCATGTTGGTAAAGCTTTCTTGATGCATAGTAGAGGTTATAAGACTGGATATACCAATTTTTAGAGATGTGGGTATTTTATAAATGGAAGTAGTTAATAATATAGAAGTCTGCAACACATTATTCATAATTCTAAAAACTCACGTGGTCTACACATCAAAAGGTTTTCTTGTTACTCATTTGATAATAAATGATGATAAATTCTGATTTTGTATGCACAAACAAGGGACTATTTATTGATCTCAGTGAATGTGACTATCCAAATGGTATTTGAGTATTTGTGCTATATTACTTCTCTAAAGTCAGAAATCTTCTGAGTTCTGAAACATGTCTGGCCTCAAAGGTTTGGGAATTGTCTGTTGACTTGTATTACTTGTAGCTATGTATACATAGCAAATATGTAATATGAAACCTTATAAAAGTAACATAAACACAATTTATCAGATAGTTTAATTGTTTTTTTCATAAAAATCATCCTATGATTAATCATTCAAGTTTCAAATCTTCAACAAAAATTGTTAGGTAGTTAATAAATTATTCTCAATATTTTGAGGAATGCAAATCAGGCCATATTTTTTTATTCAGATAATGACTGGATGACAATAAGCTTTAGTCTAATTATTTTTTAAGAAAGAGAACATACTTTTGCAGAGCCAATGGTGGGCACATGGCCAAAATTACAGAATAGTTTTGGAATTTTCTCTATTTATACTGTTTATATCTAAAGTTGCCTCTTTTATATATAATCAGCCAGAATAAAATCATCTTTAAATGATATGGCAGATACTTGCCAATTCAGTCACACACACTCAGGTTCATGCTTCAAAAGCAATCATAAAAACTTAAAGCCTGATTTATGCTCAAAGATTGTGAACCTCCCTGAATTTGCAGCTGCATTTCCAGTAAATAACTCAATAGTTCTTCAGTAACCATGGTTCCATTCACCAAAGAATAGTTTAACAATGGAAGGGAATGGAATCTATGGTGGGCACTGGCCAATGCCACATAAGCAACTCAACTTCATGGAACCAGTCAGCAATGTTCTTATACTCCCTCCTCCAGTTTCAAGTTCATTGTGTTGGGTTACTCTGTTGTATCAGTAAAAAATACAATCTTGTGAACCACTGGTGAGCCAACAAGTTGGAGATTCCCAGGGACATCTATTTAAATTGCCTGATCTGGTGAAGCAGTTTAGTGAATCTTTTGTCAAGTTTCATTGGCTGTGTCAGTTGTTACACTGTTCTGTGAGCTTCAAACCAACCAAGACAGCATATGCAGCTTTGGGAGGCTGAGGCTGGGACTCTAGAAATTTCGTCTCTGTTTTGCCACTTGACTCCCTGTTGTGCTTGGCTTACAGGAGGCACTAGAGAAAGACCAGGAGGCTGGAGGACCAAGAAGGGACAGACTCCTTCCTGCTTATTTTCTATTCCTGATTTTATTACTTGCTTCTGTCATTGTTACTCCAGCAATGCTTCCTCACTCTGGCAGTAAAAATATTTTTTCTGGTAGTAGCAGGCATTTTAGTTTTTTTCTAATGTGTTCCCAAACCAGGCTCATTGAACCCCTGTAGAGATCCTGGCAATGGCTGGCGGGTGCCTCCTTCTCATAGTCTGGGTTCCAACTATGCAGGGTCACTCCTCTGAGTATTGAAGATAGCAGTACCAGCTGACCAGAGACCCCCTCCTCAGAGATTCTGCCTCTTCATTCTTGGAGCCCCTTGTCCTCCAAGCTTCTACTGTATAATTCTAAGCCCATCCACTTCCTGCCTCAGCCTAGGTTGTAGTTACTTCTTGCTGTTATTATCTCCTTGATGCTTCAGCATTCCTTTTTGACTTTAGAGTTTTCCAATGTCTGGGCTAAAAATTCTTCATATGAAATCTCACAGTTAAAACAACAGGCATATTCTCCATTTTCTGAATGGACCATTCCTGATACATAGCCATAGGGTTGTACTAAAATAAACTCAAACATAAGACTTTACTTCAGCTTCTCCTAAATACTACTCCTAACTAATTAATGTCTCAGATTGACTGTACCGCCTTCATTATTTTCACTATTACAACAACCAGTGAGCCTCATTTGAAGGTTCAGAGTATAATCCTTATGGTAAGGTTCTTCATGTAAATTTTAATTATCTATTAAGTCCTTTCACCTCTTTTTACCAGTTTTAGGTGCTTGGTGTAGCAAGTAACTAATTTTTCTCATATTTAGACTAAACTCAAATTCATTGGTAAAAAACATTATTCCTTATGCTAATAAAATTAAGAAAAAATTTCCCCCCTAAAGTCCTAGGCGATCTCTATTTGACCTTGAGATCACAGACTGGATATTACCTATGTAGGAAAAAAGTATGTAGATCACATAATAAAAATTATATGGAAAAGCTAGGTACCTAGAATAGCCAAAATAATTTTGGTAAAGAAAAAAAAAAAAGGACTCACACTATTTGATTTCAAGACTGATTCTAAAGCTACAGGAAACAAAACAGTGTGGTATTGAAATAGGGATAGAGATTAATGGAGCAGAATTGAGAATCCAAAAGTAGAACCACACATACAATTCAGTGGTAAAAGAGTAGTCTTTGCAGCAAATGGTTTTGGAACATTCAACTTCTACATGCAAAAATTGATCTTGAGGCTTTCCTCAAGCCATGCATAAAAAGTTAACTGGAATTAATTATAGACCTAATTGTAAAGCCTAAAATCTAAAGCTTCTAGGAGAAAACACAGGAGAAAGTCTTGTGATCCTGGGGGTAGAAAAAGATTTCACAGATAGGATATAAAAAGCATAAACCTGTGTCCCCCATAAATTGAATTAAAAAGCATTAATCATAAAAGATTTTAAACTGGACACATTTGATTTCATCAAAATTTTAAAATTTTACTCTGTAAAATACACTGTTAGGAAATAAAAGGCAAACACCAGCTCAAAGAGAAGACTGGGAGAAAGGATTTGCAAACATATATTTGATAAAGGTTTATGACCAGAATAATTAAAGAACCCAAACAACCCCCTGCCCTTACCCCCAAGAAGTCCCCAATTTGAACACTTTTCAAAAGAAGATACACAAACATATAAGAGGATGCACTTTATCATAAGTCACTAGATAAAGGCAAATTTAAACAATGTTGTAACTATACATTTATTAGAATGGCTAAAATTTTTTTAAACTGACAGTACCAAATCCTGGGGAAGATACAGAGCAACTGGAATTCTTATACACTGCTCAAGGGAATGCAAAAGGTACAGCCACTTTGGAAAACAGTATGGTGCTCTAAAGTTAAACATACAGTTACCATACAACCCAGCAATATACCATGCAAAGATACTTTCCCAACAGAAATGAAAATATATTTTCTTACAAAGAACTGTAAGCAAATTGTATATTTTCATTGTTCATAATCACCACAAACAGGAAACAATACACATATTTACCAACTGGGGATGGATGAACAAATCACAGTACATCTTTACAATGCAATACTACCCAGCTATAAAAGTGGAGGAAACTATAATACATTCAACAATATATAAATCCAAAAACACCATGTTAAATAATTAGAATACACTAAAAAAACTATATGGTGTGGTACTATTTATAAGACATTTTAGAAAAAGCAAAACCAAAGGGATAGAAATTGGATCCGTGGTGGTCAGGAGCTGCAGATGGAGAGACAAGATGGGCTGCAAAGGAGCACAAGGAAACTTCCTGGGGTGATGGAAATATTCCGTTTCTTGACTGTGGTGGTGATGACATGACTCTGTGCATTTGCGGAAACTCATTGAAATGTACACCAAGAAAGGAGACAGTTTTGCTGTCTGTAAATTATATCCCAGTAAACCTGATTCCAAAACTGAAAAAAAAAAAACCCACCCAAAATTTGTATTGTGAAGTTTGGTTGGTTGTTGTTTTCTTTACTCTTTCAAGATCATATTGCAGTCTGAACTGTGCTTTTGAATAGATAACTGGAAACTTACTTCAGCATTTTTAGTTTTCCTGAGGCATAGGATCAAATTAATACCAGTATCTGTTTCTCTATATCACTATTACACTTTTTAATCTGTTCTTAGAATTCCTTAGTGAAGATTTAGGGTATGGAGGATGGCAGAAACAGCATAGAAAACGGTTGCATAGAAAACAGTCTTTGGTTTTGTGAAAATCAGTTTTTGTAGGCTTTGGAGTTCAGTTTCTCTCTCCCTTTTTTAAAATAAGCTATTTCTAAATGCCTTGAAATGGGAACTAAATCAAAACAAATCTCTTGGATTATTCTTACTGGTATCACATTATGTACGGAAACACCACTTTCCTGTTGGTAAGCATTAGTAAGACACTTCTGCCCAGTGTTTACCAGTTTGCAGGGACACTACACAGGAGGGAAACAGAGAAGAGGATGTTTTGCTTTTGTTTGAAATGCACAACAGCTGTTGTATTCTTCTTGACTGGTTCCATATTTTATAATGCCCAATAAATCTCTAAGAAAATAGCCCTGAGGCACTGCCATTGTTTTTATTTTGGTGTTAAGCTCATAGCACAAAGTCTCTTTTTAGCACTCTTTCTCATTTCAGAGTAGAGCATGCCAAATATAAACCCCAAACACTCACCCAGAAAAGCAGAGGAAATCACATCTCTGGCAATAGATGTCAACTAAGAGAAAGCTTCCCTTAAAAACTAATTCAGACTACTAGCATTTGCAAATCGTCTGTTAAATTGCTGGTCTGGCTATGCTCTCAACCTTAAATACCCTTTTCAAACCATTACTTCAAATTCTGGGCTATTGTTTCCTTATAAATAATTTGGGGGAAAATGTCTTATTTTTCTCTCAAGCGTTTCTCACAAAAGCCTATGTAATTTCCCTGACCTGCAAAGTGCACCCCAGACTGCTTCACTGGGATCACTGCCATGGAGATTACATACCCAGAGTAAGAAACCGAAAGGAACTTACTACTGATGCAAGTAATATACTTTCAATTTTTAATGAGGTGTTCCTTGTCCACAACATTATCTCTTTTAGGTTCCAGGCTGTGTGCCAGTGATAAACTGCATAGCTCAACATCTTATCTATTTTTAAATGACCAGTCTAGAGAGGTAAATTCCCTGTTTTCCTCAGTGAATTGATCCAATGTTTGCCTACTACCGCTTTCCAAATGTATGAGATGTGATTTTTTTAAAATTGAGGGTGTGGGGTTTAAATATATTTCCGTTTCTTCTTTTGAGCAAAGGTTTAAGTTATACACACAGCTGAGAATGTACAATTGAGGCACATCTCTTGGGATTTCTGCATGAGGTGGGAGCAATTAAACATGTGTGAGCAAGACTGCCTGCTAGGTAAGCAGGTGAACGGAAGGAGGACCATCTTCTTTGCTTCAGGCTATTTGTAAATAAATGCAGGTAATACTAATTCTAGATAGGATGGGGTAAATAATCCGAAAAGGTAGGCCAAAAGAAAACGACATCCTCGAAGATGGAAGAGAATGGAGACCAGTGTCAAGTGGCTGTTGGAGGAAGAACATGGCTGAGGAGAAGAAAAAAAAAAAACAACTCTGGGCCACTGGGTCAGAGCAATCTTGGTTGTAGATCTTTGGTTTTCATGACTTGGAATACCTCTGTCCAGCCCCTTCTTGCCTGTAAGGTCTCTTTTGAGAAATCAGCTGACAGTCTGATGGGAACTCCTTTGTAGGTGACTGTCCCCTTAGCTCTTGCTGCTTCTAGGATTCTCTCCTTCATTTTAATCTTGGCTAATGTAATTATGATGTGCCTTGGTGTGTTCCTTCTTGGGTCCAACTTCTTTGGGACTCTCTGAGCTTCCTGGATTTCTCGGAAGTCTATTTCCTTTGCCATCTTGGGGAAATTCTCCTTTATTATTTGTTCAAATAATTTTTCAACTGGTGGTTGTGCCTTTCCCCCTTCTGGTACCCCTATAATTCGGATGTTGGAGTGTGTAAAGATGTCCTGGAGGTTCCTAATCTTCTCCTCATTTTTCTGAATTCTTATTTCTTCATTCCTTTCTGTTTTATCATTTTTTTCTTCTGTCTGGTCCTCTCCCTTGATTTGAGTCCCAATTTTCTTTCCATTACTATTGGTATCTTTTGTATCAGCATTCATTTCAATTAATTTAGCTTCCATATGTTTCTCTAATTTGTGACTAAAATCCACCAGTTCTGTAAGAATCTTTATAACCAGTGTTTTGAACTGTGCATCTGAAAGACTGGCTATTTCTTCATCACTTAGGTCTATGGGTTCTGGGGCTCTGAGTTGTTCTAGAGCCATTTTTGGTTTATTCGTGCTGTTAAGTGAGCAGAGCGAAGCCTTAGTTGTTTACCAGGACGGGGCGACCCAGGTTGCTGGTTTGTGATGCTGTGTGTGGGGGCGGGGTCAGAGAGGGAGCGGTGGCGTTCCTCTCCGCTAGCCCAGCGCATCCAGTCACTCACACAAACGCCTTGGGCTTGCTTATCTGATCCTAATTTTGCGAGCCTGCTGCACCGCGCGGGTTTCCCTTCTCACTGGTTTCTCCGCACGTAAATGCGCGACTGAGCGACCCACCGCGCCTATTCCCTGTGCGCTCCGGCAGCCAGCTCGCTGGCGATCAGCCCTCGGTTGCCTGCGCGCCCCGCGCACCGCCCCGTCGGACATTTTCGTGTTCGTGGTGGTAAGGTTTCTTTGGGTTGAGGGTTCTTTTGGTGCGCGGCTGGATTTTCTTAGAATCAGAGACTCACAAGGAGGCTTCACAGGGACCTGCAAATGTAATGAAGAGGTACCGATGTCAGCCGAAGCACACACAGCTTGCTGTGCCCAGTGTTGAAATGACTTGTTTAAAGGTGAGTGTGGTATTCCTTAGGCATGTATCTGAGATTTGCTAGAGAGCCCAGTAAAGTTTCTAAGACTTGTGGACTACTGGACAGTTGGCTGATCTTCATGAGACTGTGCAACTTTTCTCATTTACTCTTCTGGCAAATCTGAAGTCCTGTCAGAAAGCCGGAGGTTAGAAAGAGGCAGGCTGTACTTTAACTTTTCTCTTTTTTAACTTTCAGGCTGTGGCTCTGGAAAACAAACAAGAACATAAGAAGAGCACAAAACATCTGAATTTGATATTCTGAGCCCAAACTTAGGATGCCCAATGAAAATGTTTTGTTTGTTCTGATCAAAATAAACTAGAATTTGAGAAGAAGGCATTAATTAGTGCAGACATACAAATAAGTAAAGCTGTAAAACTTATTATGTGGTGGCAACGGCTGTATTATGAAATTGTAATGAAAGAGCAGAATAGTGTTTCACAGAAAAATTTTTAAAAAGGAATTCAAAAGCTGCAGTAATAGCTTTAAACAGGTGTAAGCAATATCAATATATAATATAAGTTATAAAGTGTGCCTTAAATTTAATATGCTAAATACTCTCATTAGGTACATATCACCAAACCTTGATGTTGGAACAGATGGCCCATAAATATTTAAACAAAATATTTTGCTTAAAAATTAGATCCAATGAATAGGAAAAGGGAATATGTAAAAAAGGGGGAAAAAAGAAAGAAAATTTTCTAGGACAAATGAGAAGATAGAGGCCTGGTAGAGATATATGAATAAAACTGAAGTGGAAAAGATAATGAGGTTGGAAAAAATCTATAAATGTTGCAGGTACCAGGATCCTGTTCTCTGCAAAATCTGTATTAACACTGAGTCAACATTTGGACATTAGCTGAAGACCCATTCTCCTAGAAACAGAATATGTGATTCGTTGCTGCTTTGCTTCATTGATGATTTGTCTGTTTCTCAGAGGGCTGAGGACACACAACCAGTGGAACTGATATGCTGGGTCAGAGGTGTCCCATTGGGCGTGGCCGTGGAGGAAGAGATTTGTCTTTGCAAAATCCAACCCAGAGAGATTCAGATACTCTCCCCTTAGTTTGAAAACCCATTTTTTAGATTTGCTTCTAACCAATACAAAGCAATAGGGTGTTAGAGGATATGTGATTTTCATATCAGATATTTAACAATCAGATATGTAACCTAGTCTAAAGTTCGATAGTCCCTGATGTTAGGAAAATAGATTTTGAAACACTTAGCGGAAGGGTGGATACTCACAATTGTTGAGCAATTGCTCTGGTCCTGGCACTGAACTAACACTTACATAATTAGACAAAAATTATATAATAGTTTCTTAAGAGTCACAAATATTCTATCACAATATATTACTATCAAGTTACAAAGAGGAGGAAATGAATATTAGAGATTAAATCACTCATTCCAACTCCTACAGGCAGCCAGAGCAGAGCTATGGTCTGAATTTACTAGGCTAGCTCCAAGGCCAGGGTTTATGAGTGTGACCTGGAATGCTTGCAAGTCCAACCACCCATTTAAATGCCTCTATACCAGGCACTTAAATAAATTTTTGTAATGGCACAGGAACTCTGATGAGTTCAGATTTAAAAGACATACATGCAAAAGGTAGTCATTTCAAAGAATGGAATAATCTCTTTTTTTTCAAGATTTTTTATTTATTTATCTTTTAGAGGGGAAGGAGAGAGGAAGAGAAACATCAATGTATGGTTGCCTTTTGTGCATCCCCTGCTGGGAACTGGCCTGCAGGGAACTGGCCTGCAACCCAGGCATGTTCCCTGACTGGGAATTGAACCACGATCCTCTGGTTTGCAGGCCTGTGGTCAATCCACTGAGCTACATCTGCCAGGGCTTTGGAATAATCTCTTATTTTTTATTTATTTTTTTATCGATTATGCTGTTACAGTTGTTCTGTTCCCCCCCTTCATTCCTCTCCACCCTACCCTCCCGTCCCCACCGTTACCCCCCCTTTAGTTTATGACCATGTGTCTCAAGTTCTTTAGATTCTGTACTTCTCATACTATTCTTGCCTCCCCCCATCTATTTTCTATCTACTGTCTATGCTACTTATTTTCTATACCTTCTCCCCCCTTGTCCTCCTCCCACTCCCCGGTTGCTAACCCTCCTTGAGATCTTCATTTCTATGTTTCCACTCCTGATCTAGCTGTCCTTTTAGTTTGCTTTTGTTTTAGGTGTGGTTGTTAATAACTGTGAGTTTGTTGTCCTTTCACTGTTCATGTTTTTTTAAACTTCTTTTTCTTAGATAAGTCCCTTTAACATTTCATATAATAAGGGCTTGGTGATGATGAACTCCTTGAATTTGGTCTTATCTGAGAAGCGCTTTATCTGTCCTTCCATTCTAAATGAAAGTTTTGCTGGATAGAGCAATCTTGGTTGTAGGTCTTTGGTTTTCATGACTTGGAATACCTCTTTCCAGCCCCTTCTTGCCTGTAAGGTCTCTTTTGAGAAATCTGCTGACAGTCTGATGGGGACTCCTTTGTAGGTGACTGTCCCCTTAGCTCTTGCTGCTTCTAGGATTCTCTCCTTCATTTTCATCTTGGCTAATGTAATGATGATGTGCCTTGGTGTGTTTCTTCTTGGGTCCAACTTCTCTGGGACTCTCTGAGCTTCCTGGATTTCCTGGAAGTCTATTTCCTTTGCCAGATTGGGGAAATTCTCCTTTATTATTTGTTCAAATAAGTTTTCCACTGGTGGCTGTTCCTTTCCCCCTTCTGGTACCCCTATAATTCGGATGTTGGAGTGTGTAAAGATGTCCTGGAGGTTCCTAAGACACTCCTCATTTTTTTGAATTCTTGCTTCTTCACTCTTTTCTGTTTGGCCATTATTTGCTTTCTTCTGGTCCACTCCATTGATTTGAGTCCCAGTTTCCTTTTCATCGCTATTGGTTTCCTGTGCAATTTCATTCACTTCAATTAGTTTCGCCTTTATATGTTTCTCTAATTTGTGGCTATAATCAACCAGTTCTGTGAGGATCCTGATGACCAGTGTTTTAAACTATGCATCTGAGAGTTTTTCTATTTCTTCATCGCTTAGATTTATAGGCTCTGGGGCTTTGAGACCTTCTTGAGCCATTTTTGGTCTGTTTGCGCCCTTTAAGTCTGAGGAGCGAAGCCTTGGACTCCCAGGTCGCTGGGTTGTGCCGCTGTATGTGGAGGCAGGGTCAGAGCAGGGAAATGGCGGCCCCCTCCACTGTTTCTAGCCACTGGGTGAAGAGCAGAGCCTTAGGTTGTTCACCAGGGCAGGGCCACTTAGGTCGCTGGATTATGACGCTGTATGTGGAGGTGGGGTTAGAGCGGGGAAATGGCAGTGCCCTCCGCCTCTGCTTGCCGCTGGGGCTGCTGGCTCTTGTCCAATCGCCCACTCCCTCGCTTGTCTATACACACACGAATGCGCGACCACAGTCAACCTGCAGCCCTGCTCCCTCGCTGTTTCCCCATGATTGCTTGCTGAGTTGCCCACCAGGTCCAACCCTGCGCCTGGATTCCGCGCGCCTGAGTCCGTCTGACCGAGTTTTCCTGTGCAACCCTGCTCTGCCAGCTGCTGCTTTCGCCCCTCTTACAGGTGAGGCTGAAGAATTTGTTGTTATCAGACTTCTGAAAAGTTCAATTTTCTGTGTTCCAACTGTGTTTTCTGTTGCTATTATTTAGTTGTCTATAAACTTGGTTGTGTGAGGAAGCAGGGCGTCTCCACTTATGCCTCCATCTTGGCGGAAGTCCTCTGGAATAATCTCTTAAGAGAGAACATTACGAAGGATAAATTTGAAGATTTCCCCAAAGAAAGAGGACTTCTTTGACCATGTTTTAAATGATAAGAGGGGAAGAGGGAATGATGGAGAGAGGGAGGGAAAGACATAAAGAAATTTACTACTGCTCAGGAAAGATAGCCTATCATCAAATGACATGGAAACAAAATCTTTCCTCCCCTGACTTCTGTATTCACTACCATATTTTCAAGTTTAACAATAGTAATCTAGTACTCAAATATCCAAGAACTGTAAAAAAGTTTGCATTTCTTTACCCCTTCCTACTGCTAAATCTTTAATAGCATTTGTAATCTCTTCTGTCACCTGAGGTTTTCCAATCTTCATTTACCTTTACAGGTCTCCATTGTGCTCAGACAGCATCTAATTAACTACCTGAAGAAAGTCACTATGCGTCACAAAGAGATCCATAGTTTGCTTAATTAGAACAACAAAAAAAGCACTATTAAATTAAACTTTCATCCTGTGCTTCTGTGCCCATATAAGGCTTCTATGTACAGAAAATTCTTACACTTAGTCATTTTACTCATACCAGATATAAATGATGAGTTTTATCATTCTCAGGATATGGTCAGTGGAAATGTTCAGTGTACTGTTTGCGCTAATAACCTTGTGGAGTTCCTATTTCTGTCAAGCCTTCTTAGCATCCACAACTTCAGAGGTTGTTTATGAGTAATACTAAAGTCCTGGTTAGTAGGATTAGGAAAGTAGCTGTGATTGATCAGTAGCTGTAATAATAGCTGTTATTTTGGCATAAAGAACATCTACTTTTTCCTTTCTTTTCTTTTTTTTTCTTTTTAATCATTTCCTAATTCAAATGCCAGGAATTAGGAAATGATGGAAGACCTCTAAGATGGCCTTCTCAGTTTGAGTCTGGACCTACTCCTCAACACCTTGTGCATCAGAACTCAGTCTGTCGCCCCAGCAAAGCATGAGACCTGTGTGTCCCCATGATGGCTGTGTAGGCTCCCAAGAGTCTTGTTTCACCTGACCTTGGGATTTCAGCTGAGATCCTCAGGTGGCAATACGTACCTTGTCTAGTGGAGCTTTTCTCTCCCTGGCATCTCTGTTTGCTGGCTTTGGTGTTCTGGACCCATCCTGTAATGACTTGTGAGAGCTGATTTAAATTTTCAGGAAATTTGTGAACTGATTAATGCTATCTAGGAGCTTCAAATGGGCCACTGTTGGAGTGCTTAGACCACAGAAATTAGGAAACACTACAAATCAGGGACCCCCCCCCTAGAGCTGGTTGTTAAGCATTTACCAGCACACCACTGATGGTAGACAATAAGTCCTTACTATGGCACTTGGGTCTATTTGGAGGGATCATTTAACAACACAAAGAACAATTTTTTGTTTCTTATTTCTGAAAACAGCAAGAATGAGTAGATACATTAATATAGCTAAAAAATATTAGGAAAAAAATCCTTTCTCTCACCTCTCTCCATTTGCAGCCTCCATATTCCAATCTCTTCCCTTTTAAGGTTGTGCCAGGTCAGAAGTGCTCCAAGGTTGTTTCTCTCAAATGGGGGACCTGGCCTGCAACTCAGGCATGTGCCCTGACTGGGAATTGAACCAGTGACCCTTTGGTTTGAAGGCTAGTACTCAACCCACTGAGCCACACCAACCAGGACTTTTTCTGGTACTTTTACTAAATAATCATTGTGCTTATTATTTAGTTTCTATCATGCACCAAATATACAGCTTTATAATAAGGTTTTTATGTTAATGTTGCAGAGAAGTTTTTAAAGAGAGTAATAGTCACAACTGAATTCTAGAGAAGAATGCAAACTCAGGTTAGGTCAACTATCCCTTTGTCCCCAATTCAGCTGAATCATCATAACGAGGCAAATACTATAGTCAGGGAAGCCTTGGTTCAAAAGACTTGAGTCTGAGTGTTGAACCTGGCAGGCAGTTGGGAAGGGGGGTGCTGGGGAACACTTAATCCTGGCATTTCCTTCTCTGCAGTGGGGCACTTCACCAGGACAACCCTTCCAATGACTCTTTATGCCTTCATACTACTCTCTAGGAGAGGTGCAGTGGCTTATCTTGTTCCCTAGTATCAAAGTGCCACTTCTTCCTGACTAAGATCCAGTTGCAAAGGAAGGAGTCATTCTGCTTCCCCGCCTCTGCCTGAATGTTGTATATTTTACATGAGAACTCCAGCCAATCCAGTCTTCTGAGACTGATAGATAAGTCTCTGTAATTTTAGAGTTTTGTATTAGGAAGCTCCTGGTTCTTATACACCTGTATCATATTCTTCAGTTTAGTCTTAACAATAAAGATGACACTCCGATCTCTGTGTTCAGACTCCTTTATCTTCATTAATAGCAAGGAATTCAGCAAGGAAACAAGAAATACATTTTTTTAGGTACTGTCAAACACCCAAAGTAATGAAATCTTGGGAAAGTCACTTAGGTTCTGTTTCTGCATTAGTAAAAAAAAATGAAAGTTACCAATATTGTAGTGTTTCTTTATTTACCAATATTTACTGAGTACCTATTATATTTAGGTGTCCAATGAGTGTCAAGAACTGCCCAAGACATTAAAAACATTATGTCCCAGACTCAGATGCAATGAAGGTATCTATACATATGCAAAAAAATGAAAAAAAAAAAAAAAAAAAAAGAATTCTTACTTGCTTGAAGGTCATCATGTCCAGGTGGAATTCAAGGAGAGAAAAGACAGACACTTTTTTTCTGAAATCACCTCACAACAAATTTTTTTTACCAAACTAATTTTCTTTTAATTTCTCCTTACAGTTTCTGGGAGATATCTTAATGAAACAGCAATGGGGAAAAAAAAGAAAGAAGCTAGTTAACTTATGTATTAGGAATGGAAAAAAAATAAAGAAGATACTTAATTTACTGTTCCTTAAAGACTTGAGAACTGACCACATCAATAGTTGCCAAACTGTATTAATTTGGTTGGGCTGCCATGCCAAAGTATCACAAACTAAGTTGATTAAACAACAGGAATGTGTTTCTCACAATTTTGGAGGTGGAAATTCAAGGTGAAGATATCAGCAGGGTTGGTTTCTTTCTGAATTCTCTCTCCTGGGTTTGTAGACAGTCTTCTTCCTCTGTCTTCACATGGTCTTCATTCAGTGAATGCTTGTGTCTTAATCTCCTTTTCTTATCTTCTCATAAGGACACCAGTCATATTGGATTAGGCTTTCCCAAATGACCTCATTTACTCGATCACTTCTTTAGAGACCCCATCTCCAAATGCAATCACATTCCGAGTTATTGGGGGTAAGGCTTTTGACATATTAGGAGGACACAATTCAGTATGTAACAGCCCCTAATGAACTTTCTCTAGCAATAGTGAGAAATTTACCCATAATCTTGAGAATCAAGCACTCTGAGCACCTTTTCCAGATATCCATAGCAAGTATATCCTTTCTATAGGACCTACTGGGAATACTGGCCTCTTTCAGTTGGTTTCTATGTATGGAACTAACTTTCAGTTGGTTTCTTTGTATGGAACTCTGCAATTTGAAATGGTTAAAAACTAATGACTCATTAAAATTCTCTACTATTCACTTCAATTGTAAGGAAGAATTTCACCTAAAAGAACTTAGTATATCACATGTTTCTTAATCTCTTTTGTTTACTTTTTTCTTTTATTCCTTATAATATTGTGCTGGCTAAAAAAGTTAATTTGATTTTTTTCATTTGCTGGCTCCAGTAGTACTTAGTTGCTTTTAACTTCATTCAAAACAATTTTTGTCAGATTGTTTTCTGACATCATGTATTGTGTCGTATCAGCATGCATTTAAACAAACTTCAAAATTGGTGAATTTTGTGTAGCCATGTTAATATTGAGGATGAAAGAAAAAATGCAATATTTTTGGCATATTATGCTTTGTTATGTCAAGAAAAGTAAAAATGCAACTGAAACACACACACACACCCAAAAAAGACTTGTGCAGTCTATGGAGAAGGTGCTGTGACTGATTGAACATGTGAAAAGTGGTTTGTGAAGTTTTGTGATGTAGATTTTCTTGTTGGACGATTCTCCAAGGTCTGGTAAGTCAGTTGAAGTTGGTTGCTATAAATCGAGACAATTGAGAACAATCAATGTTATTCTATGCAGGAGACAGCTTACATATACAAAATATCCAAATCAATAAAGTTATTGGTGAAAATGAAAAAATGCATCTTTTATTTTTAGGGAAAAAAAAACCATTTGGACTTTTTGGCCAATCCAGTGCTAAGAGTTGCCTTAGGGGGTGAAATTGAGGAATAGAAAATCAATCAAGAAGAACTGAATTCATGCAGTTGTTCTCATCTAGCTGAGTTCTCTGTATTTTTAAGGAAATTATAGAAACTGTTGAAAGAGAGTGTTGCAGGAATGGAAAACTCTTAGCAGATGATTTGCTTTGGGTAAGAGACTTTGTTGGAATCATATCTTGTGTCTGAAATGATCTAAACTCGAGCATAGAGTTTAATGTGCATTAGAATTCCATTGATTAAAAGTCTGCCTTGTCCTTTGCTATATCTCTGTTGTGCCTACATACGGGTTTGGACTTTTGCCATCAGCCTGTGAAATATGTATTGAATTTGGAGCAAAATGTCTTTGTCCTTAGGCGCTGAGCTTCCTGAATGTTTTATCATATCCTACTTTTTTGCCTTTATTCTCAGAAGTGTTTTATCTTTGTTATCCTTTCTCTCTGAATTTTATTTTTCCTACTTCATATCTCAATGGATTTCCTTTTGAAGTTCTGGAGAGTTTTTAGGAAAGTAGTTCAGGCAGAAACCCTAAGGAAATAAAAGCATCTAGATTAAATACATCCGATTGTGTCAGCAAATGTGACCAAAGCAGCAATTCATTTGGAGACCAATACAGTATTTGATACTTTTCCAGGTGAGAAATCTCTAACAGAAAATATCTTTGAGCTAATAAAAATTTAATCATGAAGGTTTTGTTTTTCCTTTATTTTTTATATTATTAAAGTGTACAGTCCCTTGAATTAGGGAAATAGTCAATCATTGTATGTCTGTTAGTCTCATAAGACATATAGTTTTTCAAAGAACTTAAATGTTAGTGCCACATTAATTGATTTGTAAAATTTTAAAAAAGCCATACTGAGTTACAACATACCTGTTGTATCTGTACAACATGACTAAATTTGGAACTATTAAATTAGTAAAAGTAGTTGTTAGGCAAATTTATTTCACTTATTCCTATTACAGGTTGTTTTATCTTTCTCAACAGGTCTCAAAAGTGATGAATCCACGGTAAATTGGTGAACAACATGAGGAATCAAAATGAACTATATACTCACTCATCACCCTCTTTCTTTAGAAAAAAACATTACCTTACTAATCATATCAATGAACAACAATAAAAATAATGGTAATAATTATATTAACATCTAACAATTATTATGAATTTTTGGTTTTCCAGCTACCAGATTATTGCCTCATTTAAATTTGAAAATGAGAAAGTACTATTATTACATTAATTTTACAAAAGAATCAAACTAAAACATTAGAGAGACCTGGGGTTATATAGCTACTAAATGGCAAAACCAAATACTACTCTGTCTTTCTCCAAGCATTTTTTTCACCATTTTAATCAATCTGATTTAATAGCCAATAAATAGACACATTTTATCTGTTCATTTGAAAAGAAAATATTTGATTGATTATTTTAAAATTTAGTCTCAAACACTTCACTTCTCTAGAACTTTTTTCTAATAAATATTTAAGGAAAGATATTTTATACCATTTTATAAAAATGTAAATTGACTTAGAAAAATTAATGTATTTCTCAGATGCAAGTAATAAGGGAAATGGGAATTAGGTATTCTGGAAGAAGAAAAATTGTATTAGAATATTAAAATTTTAATAATGCTCTGCTCCTTGCCACAGATGTAATACTCATGTTTAAATCCTTGAATAAGCCTTAGGAGTTTTATTTAGAATTGGCAGAAAGATCTTCTTTCAACTTGGGCTTTCTTGTTTTCCGGACTTTGACTGTTTTGTTTATCTGATTTTTAAATATTTTTATGCTCTTATGGTCTTTTATGCTTTCTGATCCCTGCTTTCTCTTTGATTTTCTTAGCTCTTTTCCTAGAAGATTCCCTTTCAAACTAGAAGCATATTTCTAAGAAAACGGCTTAGGGAGTGGACTCCCCAGAGGTCAGGACTCAAGAAATGACGGCTCAATGTAAATAAAACAAAGAATCGTTTCCAGATCTGGTTAAAAATTCTGAAAGAAATGCTGGATCCTTGGCCTGCTATTTTCTAACTTCTTTATACCCAATTAACACTTCATTTGTGTGAAAGCATAAGAAACCTTTTGGAATGTGAGGGTAATTAAGAATTTTAAGACAATTGAGTGTTAATGTTTGCTGTTTGGTTTGGATGGCCCACCTCCAAGAAACTTTCCTTAAAATGCTTTAGGTCCTGAAATACAGCAGCCTCCCGCATTATCAAGATACCATGGGAAAAAATCTAGGCCAGCGCAATGGTCCTATGCAGAAGTGAGTCTAATCATCAATACTGATTAGTAGAGATCTCTCAAAGGGGAGAAAAAATCAAATGAAATAGCACCAAGACTTTAGCATCATGCAGATATTTCAAATAACTACATAACCAATATGTTTTTATTGATTGATAGTTTATGATATATTTCAGACTTGCACAAAATTTGAAAAATAAACTAATGGGCTTATGTATGATGATGGTACTGTGACTACAGAGATCCTTCTCGTTGTACCGTTTTCTCAAAGTAGCACAATTTCAGAACTAAAGAGCATGGAGAAAGGTTCAAAAAAATGCCTCTGAGTTTGGACCCCTGAACTTCATGGTTTGATGTGAGTCCTTGGGTTACCATGGCAACTACTCATCCCCAGGAGATGTCCTCAAGGGGACAGTCTTTCTAAGGCTTCCTGGTAAATTTTGCTTCACCAGTCCAAAATGGCCTCTCCCATAAAGGCAAGTCTTATGTTGGTGCCCCTTAACTCTGTAAGAAAATCATGATTACTGCCTCCCTCCTGTGTCCCTGTTGCTACCCAGAATCAGTTTCTTTCCTTACCTAACTCACCATTTATCTAGCTTTGGATTGTGTGATGGCACCAAAAAGATTGTGTGCTTTTGAATTTGCTGCATACTTAGTAAGCCTATAAAAATGTGGCCCGAGATTTTGAATAACTTTTTAAATCTGAGACTTATTTTTTTCTCTCATAGCTAAAGATGGACAATGAGACTAACAAGTAAGCTTAGTTTGGGGAAATGCACATTTCTTGATTATCAGAGTACTGGATAAAATGCCTTAAGCACTGATTCATGACTAAATATTTCAGAAAAGTATTGTGTGATTTAAAAAATAATTGATAAATGTTGAAATGATCTAACAGAAAATGGACTGAATTTTTTAAATTGTATTTGGGATCATTTTGGAATGATGTTTCATTGTATAAAAGTCATACAATTCAAAATAATAGCAATGATAGAATAAGTATAATTTGAACTATGTTAATTACTGAGAGCTATTGCTTTTTGTAACATGTTAGGTACCAACAGGAATATTAAATGGGGTTGGAGAGGGTAAGTTTGTTATATTGCAAGAAGGAAACTAGATATAGACAAAATAAAATATAATACAGTTTGGAATAGGCACCTCATAAAATATTCTGAAGATTTATTGATTAATGAAGTATAAAACAAATGAGTTTCCCTTCTAGTAAATATTTTGAGTTGCGTCCTGGCTAGTGTAGCTCAGTGGATTGAGTGCAAGCCTGCAAACAAAAGGGTTGCAGTTCGATTCCCAGTCAGGGCACATGCCTGGGTTGCAGGTCAGTTCCCAGCAGGGGATGCACAAGAGGCAACCATACATTGATGTTTCTCTCCCCATCTCCTTCCCTTCACCTGTAAAGATAAATAAATAATATATTTAAAAAATATTTTGAGTTGCTCCAACAAAATGGAGAATTCAGTGGTTGTTGATGTTATGGCATTCTTTTCCTTAAATTAAACAAGTCATTATTTTCATACTTTACTGAACACCTATTTATGTTGATGGAATCTTTCCAAGTGCTGGGTTTTTCACAAAGGAGAAATGTAGAAAGTGTGGTGGAGCGCGAAAGGATCTTGGAGATTGCACTTAAGAATAATCTTTTTAGCAAATGAGGAAATAAAACTAATGTAATGCCTGGCCATTGATCTGGAAGAGTTTACAATCTCCCTGGGTACAAGGGAAAGCTTGTTTTTATGAAAAAATATATGAAAAATGTTAATCTAGTAGACCACATTGATAAAAATATGGATTGTGAATTTAACTCTGCTGCTCAGCAGCTGTGTGATTTTTGGCAATGTCCTTAACCCCCTGAAGACTTCGGTTTCATCGTATAAAGACCCTGTCTTTCAGGGTTTGTTTTGAGAATTGGACATGATGAGGTTTTTTTAAATGTTTAGACACATTCTGCATGTATGTGATAAGTGCTCAGTGAATGATAACTCTGATTATTATTGCTGGGCTAAAGCTCATTGGGAGAGTCATAGTGGCATCATAGATATCAATCACCATTGGAATTCTGAGTCTAAGAAGGCAGTGTCAAAGATAACTCAGTTTTCACCTTTACTTTTTCCTTCCCTTTTCCCCCCAAAATGACATAATAAAATAACTAAACACCACATTTTTCTTCTGTCTTCTATTCCACAAGTGTCTTTTGCACACCACCACCCACACATGAACTGAAGATTTATTATCTTAGAGGCACAGCTCTCAGGATATGGGACAGTTTCTCCATCGGATATGATGGGTTAGCCAGCCACTGTGAGTCTGTCAGAACAATAGCCTGATATTTCAAATCTGCAGCATTATGCAGCTAGCTAATAGTAGCTGTCACTTTGCTTTTAGAAAAGCTTCAGTTTCTTAAACTTTAGGGCTTTTGTAAAGCATGCTTTTAAAATAACTAGTTATAAAGTAACTTTCCAACAAGCTCTAACTCCTGAGGACAAGTCAGAGTTCCTGCCCTGCAGAGAAGGAAGCAAGTCAGTCACTGCTCAGGAACTCCACCCCTGCTGCAGTATCGCAAGGGCCACCACACTCTTCTCTGATTTCTATGTGGAAATTCTTTTAACACTATTGTTTCTCATTTTATTTTTTCTCTGCATGACCTATCCCTTGCTACCCTTTTTGCCCGAGGTTTCGATTGCCTTGCTGTATTATTTTTCAACCTTTTAACATATTTTATTGTTCCATAAACCTAGATGTTGATTTTCTTTCATACTTGATTTAATTTATTTTGTGAGTTTGTGTTCAATTTATAGATTTTGAGATAACTCTCTCTCATTGGCTCTTTACACTATAGACTGCATAAAATCTGATTTATGAAAGTTCACTTTGTTTTTGATATAAAAGCAAATATCACATTTGATTTGGCCTCAGTCACATGGGGTTTTTAAGGAGGGTAAATGTTTTTGATACTAGTAAAATTAGCCCTTTTGATTTTCAGTTGAAGCAAAAAAGAGGGAAATTGACATTTGCTTGAGTTTGATATTTGAGCTGACTCTGATCTTTGATTATTTTTAAATGTTTATTAAATCTGGGTCCTGTCTAAGCAATCTATTGTTAGCAGGATTTTAGTAAATCAGCAACCATTGCAAAGCCAGATGCTTTTAAACCCGAAGGCACTCCATACTTTTCTGGAACTATTTTCCCCACTTAATAACATAAGAATAGTGGTAACCAAATAATTCCACTGTGGAATCTGTGAGATTTTCAAGAATGACTTGGGCAGGCCCCTAGGTCTATTCCTGTACCACTTCAGGGCACCACTCCAGGGTAACAGTCCTTCTCCTGCCAGGGCCTTCTGAAACAAATTTTATGAGGTGTACACGGGTATTGCTTAGCATCTAATGCAATGTATACTTAAAGAAATTGGGCAGAAAATAGCAATCGATCTTTAGGAGATATGTAGATATGTTTTCTTGTGACTATTGCAGGTTTCATAATTGAGGATATAATTTACCTGAATCTTCTTAGTACTCAGCAAAATGTGTTTTATTAGCCTCAAACTATTTGTTAACAATTCTTGTGTTTTTGAGAAGTTTCTCTTTTCACTATTTTATCTAGTTTATTTCTTGAAGCCTTACTAGGTCAGACTCTCTACTTCCTTTCCCAACAGTTTTTGAAAGTGTGACCTATGTTGTCTTAAAAATAAATGAAGAAGATGCCTGTCGGGAGCTGTGGAGGAGTAACTGCTATCAAAGGAACCCTTCTACCTAAACAATGAAAAACAGCATATAAAACAGCAAAAAGTATCACCCAATATAAAATCATTTGAACAGTGTTTTAATTATTTTAAAAATTGAGTTCAGAGGTTTAAAACTCCAGAAACGGTATCTCAGATAAACCCAAATGGCTTCACTGTAGAATTCTACCAACTATTTGAAGAACTAATACCAATTATACACAATTATTTTTGGAAAATCAAAAAGAAGGAAACACATTTCATTCATTTTATCAGACTAATCTTAGCCTGAGATCAAAACAGGACATTATAAAAAAAGAAAACTACAGATAAATATCCCTTATGAAAATAGACTCAAAAATACTCAACCAAATATTATCAAATTGAATCCAGCAATATGTAGAAATGATTTTTTTTGCCACAACCAGGTGTAAACTTACAAAAACAAACAAAAAAAATTAGTCAAAGTAACCTACCACATTAACAGGCTAAAGCATCAAGTGGTTATATTAACTAATGTAGAAAAACATTTAATAAAATTTAACAGTTTAAATCTCTCCGCAAACCAGGAATAGAAAGCTACTTTCTAAACTTGATAATGAGCATCTTTAAACTATCTATAGCTAATATCATACTGAATAGTGAAAGACTGAGTTCTTTCCCCCTAAGATCTAGATTCTACTCCTATTCAACACAGTACTTTCGGAAGTCCTTGTCAGCGCAATAAAGCAAAAAAGACATAAAAGGCAAATTCTGCTTCCCTTTACGCTATATACATTAAATATTAAAATATCTTACTTAAGATAGTATTTCCTCTTAATGTAGTACATAAACTATAATTTTATTTTAATAATGTGACATTGGGGAAAAAACCCACGAGGATTATTCTGTTCTAATACTTGATGCCTGAAGTAACAATAACCATCATAGGACTACAGTTTTAACAGCGATATGAACCATTGTCCAAGTTAGAGGCAACTGGGGAGACAGTGAAGGCATAGTTCACAAGGGGTATCACTTATTGATCATTTATTAGAGATTAACAGAGAACCTTCGAAACCATTCTGATTGATCTTAGTGATAATACTAAGTTATTATCACTAAGCTAAATCTTTAACTTCAAAAAGTTTTCTTCATACACTTTGTTCCAAGGGGGAAACTGAGTCATCTGAACACTGAAGAGATTCCCAGAACTACAGTGGAAAACTGTAGCACACGGAAACACAGGAACATCAAATGCAAATCTCTAAACATACATGCTTTGCTGCTTTAAGAACTCCTGTAGCTGCATTCTATAAGAGAAACATGCAGATTATCTAAAAAATGTATGGAGTTCTTTCCATAACCAAGGTTGACAGGGATGTCAATGAGCAAGACATTGCTGAGGGCAACATCAGAGTAAATCACAGTATGTCACATATCAGCAAATGCATTATGGTTGTTTTTAATGTGTAAGTGGGAAGAAAGAGTCGCTGACTCTGTTTCCCAGACACTCTTACTCTGGAATCTGTGACAAGTCAATCCAGGCAGGTATCCTTCTGGGGCAGCAGTGTCTTCCTGTTTACAGGCTTATCTGTGTAGATATGTGTGCGTGTATGTGTGCATGTGCGTGTATTTGTATACTTTAACCAAAGCTGATGAAAATTGCTTTTCATCCTATTGACTCTCCCTTTTAGAAAACAAAACAAAACAAAACAACAGTTCTCCCAGCCTAATCGTCTACTTGATAGATCAAATTCTTAATGTTTAATGTCTGAATTGTCACATCCAAAAGAGGCCTTATAAATCCAAACTTGGCTGTTTATATTTTTACACCAGACTTCTCAGTTGACACTCCATCGTATTTATGGTGTCTAAATTGCTCCACCAAATGAAATTTTATTCCGGGGCTTTGACGTTGGCTTCATCAGGTCACTTTAAAAACTTAATTTCCCAACTCCTTTTGAAAAGGAGGCTTTTTACGGAAACTGCCAATGCATGCTGGCGGGCGGCTCTCTGGCTCTGCCGAACACGGGGCTGTTGCCTCCAGGCTGGCTGTTCTGAAGTAAACAGAGTTTGTTAGGGAGGAAAGATAGGATGCTGCTTCAGCCTTGAAGGGGGAGGGAAGAAAGAAATAGCATTTTCTCAATATAAGCTTCTGTGATAACACCAAAATGTGAAACTTTATGAATGCTCTTTGAGAGATTCTATTTTTTGATAACCCAGAAATTGCATTTTTGGCAGGGTGGTTTTAAAGAAGGGAACACTGGGGCTTTGATTTGGTCCTCTGTTTTTATCTGCAACTTTAATCTATATACGGGGAAGGTTTTCTTTGACATTTGTAGCAGCATTTCTGAGATTGATGCTGCTGCCTATTATTATACAGGAGAACATTTGATACTAAAGGTTCCCGCAGCTCCCATCAGCTTTCTATAGCAGGTCTGCTCTCCTGACATTTAATGTCCCTTAAGCCTGATATGGTCTGATAACTTCACCATGCAGCTGCTTTGGGGGGAAATAATGAACTGCGGTATCCTTGATTCTTTGTAGGGATTGTCACTACCCACATCACCAGTCACCCATCACCCTTTTCCCTTAGTATGTGTGAATTAAAGTCTCAGAAAAGTACATGCATTGTGTCTGCGCATGCATGTACCAAACAGACCAAGAATAAACCAGATTAGAGAAAATGTAGACTTCTTATAAACACAGTCAAAGGACCCACCATCTGTCACTGATGGGATCTCTAAGTTATCTTTCTGAAGCTGACCTTTGAGTGATCCCAGTTAAAAGGAAAAGTTGCCTGTGCCTTGAGTATCAATTTTTCACAATCACTCTTTTAGTTTTTATTTCCAGAAAGAAGGGTCTTTGCTGTAAATGCCTTAGTTAACAAAAGTCTGGATTACCTTGTTAAGCATAATTCAGAATCCAGTTTGGATCCTGGTGAGGCAGACTGCTATATCCACTCAGTGATGGACTGCCAATGGTATATGACGTGATTCTAATAAGAGTGTGTCTATTTTCTATATCTTGATCTAAAGATCTCAAGATCTACTATCAATCAGAAAAATCAAAGCTCAAAAATTGTCCATAGTAAGCTATTTTTTGTGTGTAAAAAAGGTAAAATACTTGTATTTACTTATTTCACACAAGAAAACCATGGAAAGATATTTCGAGAAACTATGTAAGGTACTAACCAGTAGAGACTAAGGCAGTGGGAAAGAAGTGGATGGGGGCCGAAGTAGGAATAGAACTCCTGACTTATATCTCATTATATTATTTTATTTTTACCCATGTGAAATGTATTGCCTACTCAAACAATTTTTAATTTAATTAAAAAAATATTAGGGCCTTTGTCTTCATTTGAGTTTAATTTACTATTTCACAGTAATAACCAGACTCTAGGAGACCAGGTGTTTGCAGCTGGTTACACTGATCTCTCAGTTGTACCACTGAGTTCACAGAATGATGGTAATTAACTGTTGGAGTTTGTCCTTCCTCATTCACAGGCCCCTTTTCTTTGGTCCATCATAAATTCATAGAGGGCAGACTCCGTGTCTCTGGTGACCGTGCTAAGGACACACATATAGTGCTAAGGAACACTTCGGGGGGTATGTAGTGTATGTTTGAAATGAGAGGAAGAATGATGACCCACTTTCTCAGCAGTAAAGACTGATTAGTTTTTACACTCGTGGTATTCTATATCCAAGATAAATTTTATATGAACACTGTTTTTCAGTCCATTGCTCATGAAGAAAATTAACCTTTCTCATTTTAGTCATCCCAAGAATTACTGGATTGCAATACCAATGAAGGAAAAGAATATGAACTTTCTGAAGTTATCTTCTTAGTGTAATCCTCCCCACAAAAAGAAAGCCTTGTTATACTGCAGGCAACATGCAATGAATGCAAAATATGGGAAACTTTAAAAACTTAGTATATCATGATAGCTTTGTTAAACTGGGAGTGGAAAGTGAAGTTAACTCTTTGATAGCTCTCCCAGTAAACTAAGGTACCTAAGCAAAACTATATACTGTGATGTAATTTACATAGCAAAATACCCTGGAATATGGCTCAGAATTAATAAGGTCTCAGCTGTTACCCAGGAATAACAGAGAGAACATGGTACGAAAGGTACTGTGAATATTAAAGAGGCGATGAGGTGAAAAATGAGTCCAGAAAGATGACTGACTTTCAGGAGAAAAAATTCAGATGCTGTCTCAGGAAATTGAGGTAAACTGTGTCATGGCTGGACTACATAACCTAAGAGTTTTAATCACTAGAATTAAAAAAACCCATCTGGATGAATGAGGGCTTTGGGGAAAAAGATGAAAAGAATATTTACAGATTAGAAGTTCGCTGTGATGCGAACATTTGATTTATAATCCAAAATCATACATGATTTTCTTGTGTGAATTTTTGGAAATTTTAGAAAAAGGTTAAGGCTTAGTAATAATTTGCTTTTTATTCTGACTTTTAGTGGTGACATGTCAGTTTTAATAAGGAGGGAGAGGAAAAGAAGGAGAGAATAATGGTGTTGAAATGGGAATGCAGTGGGGGAAGAGAGGAACAAAGAGTTCCTTCTTGCTCTCATCCCTAACCTTGAGGTTAGCTGATTTTAGTTCTAAAAGAATATGTTTCTGTGGAATAACAGTTAGCTTGTTTTCTGCAGGGAAGAATACTGCCTGGAGTTTTCTGTTCTCCTTTTTCTGAAAGCAGAGCTCGGCTCAGCTCAGTCCTGGGATGCCTGGCCCCTCACTGTGGACTGAACATTCAGAAGGGAAGGCAGAGAAGAGGCGGGAGGAGGATCATAATTCTTCTGGTTTCTTGTGTTACCTCATCAGGATATGTCCTCATTCTACCTTATCAATTTATAGATGAACATTGGTAGCCAATTAATGGACAGAGCTCTGATCTAATTCTGTGCTTGCAACAACCTCTGATTTTCAGGGAATTCTAATGAAGAAATGCTTTGGGGAGTATATGGAAGTTTGCAAGTTCCACAACTATGTAAATAATTTAGCAACCTCTAAAATGAATTTGCATTAATATAGTCAGGGCTCCCAGAGTGTCCATAATAGATTTTACTCTCTCTGGTTTCTACTGGCTCCAAATCTCCCCATTCATTACTGCATAGGGATTGTCTTATAAACTTAGTAAAAACCACAACAATTTTCTAAAATCCTTTGCTTGGATCTCGGCAAGACTGTTTTTGTTATCCAATCTATATATTTCTTTAGCTGGAAATTTCTGCAGGGTTCATGGCTTTGTTGCTCTGATTGGCCCTCAGAGATGGCCCAAGAGAGCTACAGTGCCCGCAGAGGTCTTATGTCATGGCCTGCACTTTTTTAGTGCTTTTCAAGAGAGTCTGCAGATGGGATAATTATTGTCCCTGAAAGCTCTGCCTAGTGGCCTGGCATCCCAGGAATTTGCCCAAGTTGCTTTGTGAGGGTTGTCTGACTCTGTCCCTTGCTGTGGGAGTTTCACAGGTATAATGGGATTTGCTTTTAAGGTAGCAGACAGGCTGTCTGGCAAAGACTCTTCTTACATAGAGAGGATGTACTACTCTTCCCATTCCTGCGCTAGTGCTAGGAGTCTTTGATTTAGAGCACTACAGCTGCTGCAGTTCATTACTGTACATTTTAGAGTCAAGTTCGGCTATATCTGTGGGTTACCCCCTAATGTGCTGTACTCATTGTGATAATAGCTAAGGATATTATAGACAGGAAAAGTGCATACTGACTTTGGAGTACCACTACTCTCAGCCTTGAGCAAGCTTCCAAATAAGAGGCAGAGTGCTACCTTACAAGCTAGCTGTCCCTTCTCATAGTGATCCTGTGGATCACCTAAATGATCCTATGGGGTGGCCACCCCACCGCATTTAGGTTTCTAGGAATCTAGGTAGGGCAAGGACTTATAACCATGGTCACTTCATCCAGAAGTGACTATGGGGTTCTAAGAGCTGTAGTAGGGGGAACCAGGGCTGAGGAGTACGAAGGGATTCAGCACATCAGTAATCTCTCTGGAGGTCTCTTTGTCTCCCCAGTCATGGTCCAGCTACTCCTTTGCTCAACTCACAATACGGTGGGTTCTATAAGAAAGAACATCATGATAAGCGGTGTTTACTTGGCTCCCAGACCCAGGAATGTCCACTTGAATCACTCAGATGAGGAAGAATGCAGACACTATATTCAAGGATTAAGGAAGTGGATATAGCAGTAATGTAGGAGTCGATGATCATAGGTCTCTGGTATTGTCTTTGCTGTTGAGCTGTTCTGTGATTTTGTGCAAAGTCTCTTTGTGCTTTTCATGTCCTTGACTGGAGAATTATAATACTTGCTAGCTGATGAGCCTCTTAGGACTGTCCTTTTCAGAGAGGCACTGTCAAAGAAGGAACCAAGAGTCTCCTAATGCTGCTACCTTTCTGCATAGACATATAAATGAAGTAATACTATATTTTTAGGCTGCTGAATAACACAGAGATCTTCTTTAAACAATCAATAATATACCTGGCAACTCTTTCTAGTAATGAGTACAAATATGGTAATTTAGGTAACTATTTTTTACTTTCTAACATATGCTGGGGACTCTGCTAGGTGTTTCACATTATGTCTATCCTCACAATAGCTATTCAGGAAAGGGGTTATTATTTCCACTGTACGTGTGGTGAAACTGAGGTTAGAGTGTATATAATTTACACAATTTGTTCAGAACATATCCTTTCATCCTCATTAAAAACCACTCCTTTTTGTTCCTTCTTTTTGATGTAGTTTCATACTAACTCAAATTTATTGAGGACTTTGGTATGTGGGTTATGCTATTATTTCTAAGTCTAACTGTTTAGCTAAACCTTTAGTAGACCTTTTCACCCATCTGATAACTTCATTCACCCAATCCACTATTCTGGACCCATCCTTGATTCATGAAGATCTTTCACTGTCATACTTCTAAAGAATGCGCTCCCACTATAACTAGTAGCTTTTTTCTATCTTACTCTTCATAGGCTCCCTTTACTTATCATCGCTAGTCCCCAGACTAATTAATATTCTCTTGATAGTTCAACTCACTCCTTGGTCTGTTTTATTTGTCATTTTGACACTCTCAAAAATTACCTTATTCTTCTAATTTTTTTGTTTTCCTGTCTTATCTAACTTACAAACCTCTAATCTTTTATTATCTTTCCTCTCAACTGCCCTTTGACTCTTTAAATGCCCACTCATCCTTCAGATCTCTGCTCAAAGATAACATCCTCTGAGTTTAATCTCAGCCAGCAGATCTATTCGGTCATTGTGTTTCATGCTCTCAGTTGTCTGTACTGTTGCTTCCTAACACTTCTCAGAGTTTGTAATTATATTGTTCTTTATTTAATTATTTGATTTGTATCTTTTCCCCTCACTAGCCTGTAAGCTCCACAATGGCAGAATCCAAGTTTGTTTTACTTAGTGTTTGATACTCTTTAATTTCAGACTCTCTTACTCTTCAGGAAAAAAAAAGATAAAACAAAACAAAACAAATTTGCTTCTCTCATTGATGTGCATGCCTTATGTTTACATTCCTCTCCTCCTTTTGCAGTGTCAGATTTGGGATATTTCTTCATTCACTTGCAACTTTTGATACTCAGTCATTCCCATGTCTCCAGCTCTTGCCATTTGGCCTCATAATTCCAAGTTGTCGGTGAAGGATCTGTCCAACGCCCTTCCCTCTGTATATTTCCATCTACCTTTAATACACTGCATCTCAGCCACCCACTCCTTTGTCACATTCTGCATCTTGTCATCATGACCAATTGAACCACCTCTGAGACTGAGTATCAGATATCCAAGTTGGTAACACCACCACAGGGCATTCCAGCTCCCTTGTCCAAATTCTCTCACCGTAACATTCCCTTCACCTCATCTAGACTTCCAATCCATTGACCCTGTTGATGTTTTTCTGCTTTCATCTCCTTTCTCCTCCCATCATTATAATATAGACTTCCTTGTGCACATGCTCAACCCTGTCAGCCTCCCTCTCTCCCGTACTCATCATCTAGCCTGCCTGGAATCCCAGTTATGTTTCTCTGGTAGGTTTACTGTCCTACTGTCAGAAATAACTGTTTTATATCCTTTCTCCTCAAAGCTCCTGCACCCTATACCTTTTCATTCTCACTGAGTGACATCGTATTATATTCAAGTAAGAAATTAGAAGTCATCAGATGTAAAGGCCTCCATTTCTCTATCCCCACACTTAACTTTTGCATGCCACCCACCTTCTTCTTCCCTCCAGTTACAGGCAGGTGTCTTGCCCAAAACTTTGTTGAATAACAATCCTCCACCTGTGCTTTGCATGCCATTCTGTCCCACCTGCTTAAGGAACTTGCTTTGTAAGTTATCCCTTTTGACTTCTAACGCATCAAAATATTTCCTATAGGTTATCCCTAAAAAGCATAAAAACATGATCTAGCATCTTTCATCTTCATGACCACCCTTGGTATCCCATCCCCCTTGAACTACTTCCTCATTTCTCTACTTCCCTCCATGGACAGCTTTCAGTGGGAAAAAGAGGTCATCATGAAAAAAATTCTTACATAACCATCTCTCTTTACTGCTACCTGTACCTTTTTGAAACTTCTGTACTTACTGTTGGGGAAGTAAAATTTTCCTTTTTCATTTCTAGGTACTCTGGTCCATCTAATAATCAAACTAATATGAGAGATTGGCAGGAGAAAAATAAATTAATAACACACATATTGGGCCCCATGAAAATATGAAACCCATAGACAGTCAGAAAATCGAACTTTACATGTCATCCTGAACTAAGGAAAAAAGGGAAAGATTTGAGGGCTTCAAAAATGAGGAAGAAAATTGACAAGAAGATGGGAAGAGCAAATGTCTTGTGAATGAATGTTTGCCATGCCATGCAGAGATGATGGGACACAAGGGGGATTTGATCTCCAGGCTCTGCTAAGCTCCTCCTAACCTTACAACTGCTACTTTATATTCTTTATACTTATCTCTGATGATAGTTCTCTTTCTGAACCAGGCCCTCTATATAAATTCTTTTAGGCAGTTAAGGGACAGGAGAAAGTTTTTCTTGAATCTGCTGGGTCTTGATTGCCTTCAGCTTAAAATAATCCATATGCCAAAATGGTATGTTTTCAGGAGGCTCATTCTGAGCCCCTTCAATAATTATCTCCACCTGTACCCATCCTAGACTCCTTCCTCCCTGCATCCTCACCTCTCTCTAATTTCCTCATCACCACACTTGCTCTAGTTTACCTGATCATTCTCCACAGAGCAGCCGGAGAACTGCATTTTCATTATACACATTGGCTCATATTCCCTTGTTAAAAACATGCCGTGACTTTCATTTTACTTAAAAGACAGATTGTTATATTTCTAATAGAAACAGTTATTGGACTAGGAGAGAAGGAAATACTTAAACAGAGAAGGAAACCAGACACATTTTCATTACTTGTAGGACTCACAGTGTATCGGGAAACACCATGATCTCCAACAGATATTTGCAAAGATAATTGCCATTGTTAATAGTGTGATAAAGGAAAAGTACAGAATGCTATGAGAACTCATGGTAGCAGTAGTCTCTCTCCTGTAAAAATAACATTTGTTTTGGGATCTTAAGGAAGAATGTGAGTACTAAAGTGTTCTGGGATCTTAAGGAAGAAAGTGAGTACTAAAGGTAGAAGGAATAATATGTAGGAATGTCCTGAGATGGGGAGGAGTAGGGAGCTTTTGAGTCACTGAAGTGTGGCCTGTGTGACTGGAACACTGGGAAGGAGAGTTGTGTGAGATAGGGCTGATGAGCTAGGTCCTGCAGAACATTGTACATTACTTCAAATACTTTGGACTTCATCCCGAGAACAAATGAATGTCTTTGAAGTGTTTTAAAAGATGTTTGACATTAATTTGTTTTTTAACAAGGTCATTCTGGTTACTACATAATGAATATATGCAGATGAAAAACAGATGCAGGTAACTTAGATAATTATTATAAATTTCCAAGAGAGAGATAGTTATGGTTTCAACTGGTGCTTTTAGTAGAAATAATAAGGCTTGAGATAATTTGGAAGTTGGGTTGACAGGGTTTAGTAATTGGTGAGATTGGGGGCGGTTAATGGCAACAGACATGGCAGGGATAATAGATGTATCAAGGATAGATCTCAAGTTTTCTGCATGAGTAACTCGATCCATAGAGAAGCCTATTACTGATAATGGGCATGCAGAAAAAGGAGCTGGTTTGGGAAAGAAGATAATACATTAGAATTCAAGCCTTAAAATTTGGGATTTTTGTAAGAAGTTCAAGTAAACTTTGATGAGTGGATAAAGCCACTATGGGACAACTACACAATGGAATCCCACTTGGCCACAGAAAAGAGGAAAATTTACCTTTGCAACAGCATGGATGGACCTGCAGAGCATTACACCACGTGAAATAAGCCATTCGGAGGAAAGAAAATACCATATGATTTCACTCATATGTGGAAGCTAATGAACAAACTGAACTAACAGGAGAATGGGGATACACTTCTAGACAGAGAGTAGGCTGACGGCTATGGTGGGGGAAGAAAGGGGGTGGAGAGATTGAGCACAAAGGAAAAAGGACTCATGAACATGGACAACAGAGTGGTGATTGCTGTGGGAGGGGGCATAAGAGGAATAAATGGTAATGGAAAAAATATAACAAAATTAAATTTAAAAAGAGACATGAGATTAAAAACTAGAAATATCATTTATTTACTTTCTTCCCTAAACTCCACACAACTATCAACTGTATCTCTAATTTTTAAAAGTTATTGTAAATCCAATCACTTTGCAACATCTCTAGACTTTTGACATTGATCTGAGCTATCACCATTTGTCTTATAGGTTATTATTTTCTACTTGCCCCTCTGCTGCTCTCTTGTAGCCTATTCTCTATAAAGCAGCTAGAATGATCCTTTAAAATGCAAATTTCGTCATTCCCCACCTTTGCTATACCTTTTCACTGAAATACCATGTACTTACATTAGCCCAAAGACCCTATAAGGAGCCAGTCCCTGTCTTCTACCCCAAACTTTTTATTCTGCCCTTCTCTTCAAAATAAACCATATAGCCACACAGACCATCTTGAACAAGATTACCCCTACTCCAGGGCCATTACACTTTATATTTATTTTACTTATAATTCTTTTCTTATTATTTTGTGAGTTTGGATTGAAATGTCACCTGAACATTCTACATAAAACAGCCTGTTCTTATAGGCCTACAAATTTAATATTGAATGATGCCATGGAGATTCAGAGTAGGAATTCTTTCTTGGCATATGTGTATGACATATAAGAGGAAGATGTGCTCAATGACTTTTTCTGTTTACACAAGAGAATGTATTTTTATTTCATAAAAGATTATTTTACAGACTATGATGCACAAAGGGTACACCAGCAGGAAGGGAGGAGGCTGTTGTGTGAATAAAAGTGCTTTATTGCTTTAGTCACAGAAAACAGCTGCTGGTTAGCATATGCCTCCTGATCTTGATTAATTGTGGAATAAAAGACTGGAATTTGTGGCTATGATTATTTCAGAATGCTGCGTGGCAAAATGGCTTTCAAACAAAAGGTCCTGCTTTACCACAATGAAGATTTCTGGCTCGTAGGGTAGAAGGCAGCCATTCGAGATTTCACCGTGACTGAGATTAACACAACCCTAGTAATAGCAGTGGTACATAACTGTAGACTTCTCATGGGATGGTGCCTCAGCAACACCATCAGGACCTTGTGTAGGTTGAATCTATTATTTTAGGGCACTTCTTTAAATGCTAGAAATAAAGGTCCCAACTAAAGTAGGATAGCATGAATAAAAAATAGAGATACAATAAATATTTGGGGATAAAATTCATAAATATTTTGACTGATTAGAAGTCAGGGTTTGAGAGGCAGGTATAAATTGAAAATAAATCCAGAGTTTTCAGCTTATGGATGTTGGGAAATTATCCTAGAGATATCAATAAAAAGATCCAATTTGGATAGAAATATTATAATTATTTTAGACATATAGAATGAGTTACATTCATGAAGTTTGTATGGAAATATCTGGCAAATAGCAAGAAATATGGATTCAGGACTTAAGAAAGAATAAATGATAATATAATCACTTTTGAAGCCAGAAAAACATAGATGATCCGTGTAGAGGAATATGTGAACAGAAAAAGAAGGGAATGATGAGAAAGAACAGGATTTGGTAAACCAAATACAGAGTTAATGGAGGAAGACAGCAAGAAGGATTTTGAGATACAGATCAGGACAAATAAGATAATGAAGAACAAACAACACTCAAAAAGGGAATGAACAACAGTCTAGCCCCCAAAGATGTCAATTTGGATAAGGAATGAAAAGAGGCCAATGGTTTTGTCCGTTGGATTTTGGTAACCACAATACAAATAGCTTAATGCAAACAAGAACTGCATTTCTTTGAAGAGTGGGGAAAACTTTCCTGGAAGCTTCCTAGCACACTTCTGTTCATATTTCCTTGGCCAGAATTCTACCACATGCCCGTGACTAAACCTATTCTTGGCAAGAAGAATTTGAATGACCATGGTGTATGCTAATTATACTTAGTGAGGTTGCAGACTGTGCATCTCTCTCCAAGCCCAAGACTGTGTGACACCTGAAAACATGTGGATCCTCTAAGCATGGAAAAGGTGGAGGCTGGTGATTAAATAACTAATAAAATGTAGCATGAGAAGAAGCAGTGTGTGTATGAGAGAGAGTCAGAGAGAGAGAGAGAGGGAGACAGAGGCAGACAGAGAGAGATGACTTTTATTTCCTTAGAAACCAATGGTGAGCTGTTCTGCATTGGTGTGTTATAATTTTAAATCCACTTGTTCATGACTTAAGTGATGTTGTTTGGTACAGGGTGAAGTTATTTACATTGGGGAGACTGTGTCAGAAAAATGCCATCAAAGTTGTTGTGCTGCTGGGCACTTATCAATGTGAACATAAGGAAGAGCAACTGTGGTGTAATCAACATTGAAACTTTAAATGCCAAGAGTTTGTGAGGACTTAGTGAAAGTGTTCAGTCTGAGCAAGGCTACTCTTTGCTGATCTAAATTGCTCTCTGAAGACCTTGGGACATTAGCTCTTCTTTGGTGAGGTTGGTTTTTGCCAGAAGTAGTAAGAATCATGCAGCCATCCCTGAAGGAGATCATCTTGCCTGCGAACATCAGTGCTCTCATTCTGCTAACATCACACTCTAGCCACGAGGGACTTTAAATTAGGGCTTGTTATCGAATCTCAGCTCTTGTTTGGCTAAGCTGGTTTCTGAGAACCAATGCATAAAAAGATACACCTCAACTAAATTTATTTGTTTGTTTGTTTATTTATTTATTTTAGAGAGAGAGAGGAAGGGAGGGAGAAAGAGAGGAAGAGAAACATCAATGTGTGGTTGCCTATCAGGTGTCTCCCTCTGGGGACCTGGCCTACAACTCAGGCATGTGCCCTGACTGGGAATCGAACTGGCAACCTTTTGGTTTATAGGCTGTGCTCAATCCACTGAGCTACACCAGCCAGGTCAACTAAATTTAGATTTTATTTTCTTTTTATATACCTTTGCCTTGAACAATAGTGTAATTAATCTATCATTGATTAGGATATGTTATTTTTTATTGGCTTATTAAGAGACATTACCCTGGATGCTATTGGCTTGTGAAATATTATTATTATTATAAACTATAATTCCTGCAGTAAGCCTGTACTAAATAAATTATTGGCAAATATAATCTCAGTTTCTTGGCATAATTTTGCCATGAACAAAACACAAGGTCAGCTCTTGAGAGGAGAAGGACAAGGGAGGGGGTGCCTAAGGCTTAAGAGGGCAATTAAAAACTGAAACAGCATTTATGGGAATCAGGGAAGCGGTATATATGTCCAAGGGCACTCTACCTGCTGGAGGATGTGAAAACACTGTCATCAAGGCAAGCATCACTCTGAGTTTTTTTAATTTAACTTAATGTGGAGTCAAATACATTAGAGGTGGAAATGATCCACTTGACCATCCTGTCCTTTTCATGCAGATGCAGAACTGCTCTCACAGCAGATGTTTTATTGCTTTGTTCAAGCTCACCTTAAATGTCCTGACTGATGAAATTTCCACAACCTCCCTTGGGAATCTACTCCATCATCCAATAGCTCTGTGTGTCAGGCAACATTCCCTGTGGTCCTGTCTTCATTCTTTATCTCCTTCTATTAGTCTTCTGGCAAAATGATTCCCCTTCTTCTGTGGAACTTTTGCATTCAAGCTTTTGTCACACCTCTCTTTGTTGTTATATTTGTTTTAGTTCTTTCCTCATCCATCAGTTCTTCTACACCCTTTAATAATGAGTGCTTCTTTCCTCAGAATGCCTATGAATTCTTAGAGTCTTTAAAATCTTTGTTTAAAGATTGTTCCTTGTTTAAAAAGTTTTATTTATTGATTTTCCTTGTTTAAAAAGTTTTATTTATTGATTTTTTTTGGGGGGGGAGAGAGAGAGAGAAGAGAGAGAGAGAAACATTGGTTTGTTGTTCCACTTATTTATGCATTCATCAGTTGATTCTTGTATGTGCCCTGACTGGAGATCAACCCTGCAAACTTGGTGTGTTGGGACAATGTTCTAACCAACTGAGCTACCCAGCCAGGGCCTAAAATATGATGTTTCTTATATGGACTATTATATAATAGATGGGATAGTCTCATGCAATAGACTCCTAGTCATGTAATTGTCTGCTATTACTGAGCTTGGATTATTTTCCCCTGACCACCCATTTTTGAGGGGACCCTTCTCAGCCTATAAGATGATATCCAAAATTTTAGGGGATCATATGCTATAGATTGAATGTTTGTATCCCATCCAAACATTTTTTATGCTGAAATCTAATCTTCAGTATGGTGGCATTTGGAAGTAGGGCCAACCTTTGGGAAGTGATTAGGTCATGAGGACTCTGCTTTATAAAAGAGACCCCAGAAAACTCTCTTGCCACTTTACACCATCTGAGGCTATATTACAGAAAAAAGACCAGTGTCTATGAACCTGGAAGCAGGTTTTCACTACACACTAAATCTGCTTGCACCTTGATCCTGGACTTCCCAGATTTCTGAACTGTGAGAAATAAATTTTTGTTGTTTATAAGCCACCAAGTCTATGTTAGTTGGTTACAGTAGCCCAAATGTCCTGAGATGGAAAATTACATTGATAGTGAGGTACAGCCCTGGCTGGGTGGCTCAGTTGGTTGGAATGTCATCCCATACACAAAAATGCTATGGGTTTGATTCCCAACCAGGACACAACCTATGTTGTGTTTTCAATCCCCAGTTGGTGCACATGTGAGAGGCAACCGATTCATGTTTCTCCACCCCACCCCCTGTGCTCTCACTCTAAAATCAAGAAACATATCCTTGGGTGAGATTTAAAAAAAGAGAGTGGGTTGCTTCTATGACTAACACCTAAAAATGTGGAAGCATCTTTGAAGCTGAATAATTGGTAGAGGCTGGAATAGTTTTGAGATGCATGCTAGTCAAAGCCTACATTATTGAGAATGGACCATTAAAGGTGACTCTGGTGAGAGCTCAGAAAGAAAAGAGGGGTACTGTAGAGAAAGCCTCAGTCTTTTTAGATTACCTAAGTAATCCTGAACAGAACATTGGTAGAAATATGGATGGTAAAGGACATTCTAATGAAGTCTCAGATGGAAATAAGAAACACATTATTGAAAACTGGAGGAAAGGCAATTTTATTATAAAGTGACAAAGGACTTGGCTGAACTTTGTTCATGTCCTAGAGTTCTGTGGAAGGTGGAACTTGTGGGTGATGAAATTGGATATTTGGCTGAAGAAATTTCTAAGTGAAATGTTGAAAAAGCAAACTGGTTTTTCCTGGATGCTTGTATTATAGTAAAGTGCAAGAAGATAGAAATGATTTAAAGGCAGAATCATTAATCAAAAGAGAGGCCCAACTTCAAGATTTCAAAAATTCTCAGGCTACCCATTTAAAAGGGAATAAGAAAGACTATTTGAGAGAGAACACTTAAGGGCATAGCCATACGACCATATGATAAGGAGATTAATCAGCCTCTGGACAGAAGCCATGAGCTATTGTCTAAGACAATGGAAGAATAATCCAGAGGGCAATTCAGAGGTCATCAGAGCTGCCCTCCCATCACCTGTCTAGAGTGCCTGGGGCCCCTGGGACCTGTGGCACCTAAATGAATCTTACTTGGTGCCATCTTCCTTGGTGCCAAGGAACTCCTGTTCCTTACACTTCTTTGCCACCTTCCTTGGCCAATTCACTTGTGGCTTGGTGGTCCAAATGCAACACAGGCCATGCTCAGTAGAGGTATAGTGGCGTGGTTCAGGAATCCAACACCGGAGAGCTGTGGACCCAGGCAAAGAACTTCTACAGGCCACCCAAAATCATGGGGCAGGACTTCACAGAAAACCTGCAATGGAAGGACTGTTACTCTGTTGGGTCCTGAAGTAACTCTGTTGGGCCCCACCTCAGTGCATTTGGGCCCTCTGTTGGGCCCTCACTACAGTGGGCCAGGAAGGCACAACATGGAACCAAGGAGCCTTGGAGACTAATGGAAATGCCCCATTGGGTTTGGGACTTGCTTCGGTAGGAACTGTCATTCCCTTCTTCTCTGTTTCTCCTGTTTGGGGGTAGGAGTTTCTATTCTATGCCTGCCCCACCATTGTGTTTTGGAAGCATATATGTTTTACTTCACAGATTCACAAGTAGAGAGGAATTGAGTTCACTCATATCTAATTTAAATGACCTTTAGAGAGGTCTTTGCACTTGGACTTTTGAACTGATGACAAGAAAGATGGACATACATTTTGGAGGCCAGGAGTAAAATACTATACTGAAAGTCTGTGTGCCCTCAAAATTTATATGTTGAAATCTAACACCAAATGTGATGGTGTTTGGAAGTGGGTCTTTTGGGAGGTGGTCAGGCAGGGGGAGCTCTTATGAAAGGGATTAGTGCATTAACAAGAGACCCCAGAAAATTCCTTGTCCCTTCCACCTTATGAGGTTATATTGAAAAGATTTTCTTCTGTAAACCAGGAGGCGAGCTCTCACCAGACACTGAATCTTCCAATGCTTGATCTTGGGCTTCCCAATCTTCACACCTGTGAGAAATAAATACCACCATGCAACTCAGCCTATACTATTGTGTTACGGTAGTTTAAATAGACTAAGATAATAACCCAGTCGATTCCTAATAGATGCCTTTGCCTCTAATCTCTTTCTTCCTTAATACTATTGTAGACTATTGCCAAATTAATCTTCTTCCAAACTCTATTTTCATGTTCACTCCCTTCTCAAAACTTTTAATACCTTACCTACCCATGACCTAGATATTGAAACACCAACTCTTTAACCCATTATTCCTTTTATAATCTGTTTCCAAATTAGTTTTGCAAACCTTCCTTTAACAGTATAAATTTTGAACTTCTCAGAATGCTCACAGTATTTCCCTTAAGTGAAAAGTTTTCTACTACTTATCTGCTTATCCAGTTCTCAATTATTTCTGCCAATTGTCCTAAGTCCCACCTTTTCAGCAAACTATTTCTTGATCTTTTCTGCCTGTGAAATCTTATGCTATTAATTTTATGTGAATCATTTATAGTGGCACATTTCCTGGTGGCACATTTTTACTAGTTACATCATCACTTAATTTGTTGTGAGGTTTCTTGAAGACAGGCTGCATTTCTTAACAACTAGTTAAACAACTTTGTTCAAGTCACTTAATTTTCCTGAGCTGCAAACTTCTCATTTATGAAACAATAATAGTAATAGTCATTTCACTGGGTTCTTATGTTAAATAATGGAAAATGCCTAACTATTAAGTACTATTATGTAGCTATAATAAATTATACTTTTGTTTGCAGCCTCCATATGCTTCATATTCTTAAAAATTATACTAGGTTTTAATAGGTGCTCAATACACATTTGGTTAATTTATTCACTTCTAGTAAGTGAATTTTCTCTAAAGTTTTTTCTTTTCTTTCTTTAAATATTTCCAGATTCTGGGTGAAGTTTATTTGGTCTCATCTCCCTTAGAAAATGATAAACTGGGCTGCAAATGAATAAACACTCATAGTTGTTTGACTTCACTGTTTTATGAAAGATGATTTAGTTCTGACATAGCCTTCACAAAACAAATATGAAACAGTTTGGTAGTTTCTTCAGAGGTACTATCTACATTGGCAATCCAGGAAAGATTTTGTCAAAGCTATTCATTCTTTTGCCCTAAAAACCTTGTGGACATGAAGTTTCTAGGGTTTACTCAAAGAGCTGTCATATTTGTTTATTTTTGTGGTGGTAATTATAAATCAGGGTGAGGGCAGTGAAGACATAAAATTTAGTGAGAGAGAGAGAGGGGAGAGAGAGAGAGAAATTGATATTTGGGATAATCACCCACATATTTGCAAGAGAAGAGTCTGTTAGTTTTATTAACCCTTAACACCTTCACACTTTATTGAGATCTATCCAGTACTGTCTTCTCACTCTAGCTACTTATTTTATAAACAAGATAATTCCTTAGAGATGAGGAAAAATATGTCTCTAAAATTTTTACCAGATTAATTTTGGAGGGATAAAGTTAAAATGTAACACCACAATTGTTGTTTAATGTTCTGTTAACTATTGATGTGAAAAAACCTTGGCACTTTACTCAAAGGAATTATCATGTGACCCTGTGTGTTTTGTACTCAGACCTGAAACACTCTTCTGAACTGAAAAATTCATCTCTACATTTCCTGAATGTTTTGCCAAATGGGAGAATATCTATCTCAAATATAAGTTTGTTTTATTTCCTTTGTAGCAGTAAAACCAGGCTGTTATAATTATTATTTTTATTATGCAGTTCTTTATTTTCCTCAGCATTTTAACTTGGCTGTATTTATGGTATCTGACAATTTGTTAGTGAACCAACCCAAGCTATGCAATTTGTCCAAAGCATCCAAAGAGCTCCAATTAACAGACTTTTGGGGAACTTCAAATACTGAGAGCCTTTGAATTGAAGCCATTCCCCAAGGCAGCATCTACATGGCATCAAACAAAGGGGAGATCTGGCAGTTCTTCTCTTGATTTTATCAGAGTATCTAGTCATGGCTGTATCTCCCTGCTGAATTAGCTGGTTTGGCTGCCTACACTGATCAAATCAGGGGGATAATTGTCCAATCCTGCATTTTGTAGCCTGTAAACAGAGCTTAGAATAAACAAAACTAAGTACATCCAATAATTGGTCTTCTTGCTTTTTAAGGATTGTTATTACGATATTACTAGGCCAATTATCCAAGGTCAGAATATTTTGTTGGTTTGTATCAAAGTGTTTTGTTTTGTTTTGCTTCTATTCTTCCCACTGTAAACCAAAGTAACATTTAGAGATGTTTAACAGTGGTTGAAATCATACCATCCTGCTCTACTTCAAATGCGATTTATAAAAAGTTTATAATGGAAAATATCACATATAAACAAAGTACTTCCTGGGTGTCTATGTCTGGGTATCCATTACCTGAAACATAGCTGCTGTTCTCTCCAGTTTGTCGAACAGCTCTATTCCAAAAACCAGAGCACAGTCAAACTAAAGCAGCATTAATAATGTAGTCTTGGTTTTGCATCATTAGATACTGAGGCCATTGATGTTTTGTCATGTATCTCTGAACCCAGAGGCATTTGCTAAGACCAGTCTCCCATTTTTAATGATAATACTAAGCCATAGAAAAATTATCAAATTGTTATTTTTCTTGTATGAATGGTGACACAAAGACCATTCACAAGTTTTATTACATTCCTCTTGTTGGTGTCCCCTTAGAAGATGGCATTAATAGAAACTATTTTGCACTTTCTTTGGAGAGCTCAGTCTGAATGCGGGGAGCCTCTAAAGTGATTTTCCCAATATAAACCACTGACTCCTGGATTTTTCATTCCCTGAAAAACAAGAAGAGAAAAGAGAAACAAATGTCTTGCCTTTGAAAAGTTGTTTCCAAAGAGAGAAAACTGATCTCATCACCCTCAAACGTGGCTTCTTCTACTACCACGTTAGGGGTGGGGGTTTGTCCCCATTAGACTTTGAGTTCAAAATATATGTCCTGTCCTAGCATAGAACAGTGCTGGTCTTTAAGTCTGTCTCAGCATACCACTTTTTTCCAGGTCTTCCTGGATTTTCTCTTATGGATGCCTTACTCTGAGTGTTCTCTCTTACTCTCTCAACTCTACTTCCAGTCATACTTTCCCCCAAACAGATTCAGTACCTCTCCAACTTTTCCTCCCTCTTCCCTTAGTCCTGTCCCCCAACACCTTAGCCTTCAGACCATGAAATTCATCATTATTGATGCCACTCATGCAAAACTATCATGATTTTTAAGTAAGCTCACAGAGTTGTTATTCATCCTCAAGGACTTCAAAGTAAGCAAGTTGATTGTAAGCTATTAAGTATCATAAAAATAGATTTTCCACCTTCTTAGCTCAGTATCACTTCTTGTAGGCTGTTAAGCATTAGCTGACATGACACCAGAAATTAAGTGCACCACGGAAGTTTGTGTCTGCAGGCCAGCCCACTTTTTGTTTGAAGGCTCTCTTTCAGGTGGTGGTAAATCATGAGTGTGTGTGTGTGTGTGTGTGTGTGTGTGTGTGTGTGTGTGTTTCTGTTGGAGGGAAGAAGGTGGTTGGTCAGAGAGGAGCAGAAATAAGTAAAAAGAAGTCGATTCTACAGGACATGGCAAACACATGATATATCCTAACTCTGCATTTAATACGTAGGTCACTAAGTGAGTGCTGCATTCTTCCCCAGCAAGCCAAATATAGCCCAAGTTTGCTGTTCAACACAGACTTCTGTTCTTTTGGACTTTGTCCAGACAGAACACAGAAGGATACTCCTCACAGATTATACACTAGGTACAACAAAAACAAACTCTATTCTCAGCAGTTTTCCTGTGGACAGCACCCCTAAACCCCCTCCATTTATTGTCCTTGAAGTGTCTGACAGTCCTCTCTTCAACACCACAAACCAATTGCATGGCATCAAAGCCATCAAATGATCTCAAGAATTTTAAACTTTCAAAAGGTAAAAAGTAAAAATAAAGCCCTTGCAGTTCTCATTCTGCTCTGAGTGCCCTCAATACAATTCATGCACAGATAGTTTTCTTCTCCAGGTTAAATAATAAAAAAAAATAAAGTAAAATCACTATAGTCTTCTTCTGGTTCTACACTAAAATATCCCAGGGAGTATAAACTCAAGATTGCTTCACAAATCCTACACAATTTTTTGGATGATAAACAGCCCTGTGGGAAATAAATTATGATAGTCAGCTAGAAAATGGAAAATGTCTAAAGATTTCTAAAAATAATGATTACATTTCTCCACTGTTTGACACATAGCCATTTTTACAAAAGCACAAGAAGTCAAGGTTAGGAAGGGCTGCTGGAGCCTGGTATGAAGCTGTTCTTTCTGGTAATTCCTGCACCTGATACATGGGGAGGAAGTAGCCTTCAATTCCATCTCCTGCAATAGTTTATCTTGTCTCCTGTCTCCCAAATCAATCTCTCATGATTTCTCCATCTTGGGAATAAAAATACCATTATCATCCATTCTTCTTTCTTCCTGTAAAAATTAGAGCATGTCTGTGAATATTTAAATATTTGAGGGCAACAAGAACAGGGTATCTGTTACGATGATATATTGAGAAGACATCTGGAAAGAAGTTTCTATTTATTGTTTTCACAGGAAGATAAAGTGCATTAAAGTACATTGAAAAGTTTTGAAAATATCCAAAAAGGAAACACTTTTTTTATTATGTTTTGAAATAGGACTTGAATTCTTTTTGGGGGGGCCTTAACTCTTATTTAATTGATTCTGCTTTTCTGTTGTGTTTTCTCCTTATTTTATACCTCTCCTGAGGTATCTCACCCTAACAATAATTTTTCATGAAAAATAATTTTGTGTATCATGTACAAAAGTGACTTCCCAAAGTCTCTACTCCAGTCGTCTATCTGATACACTGAGTGTCTACATAAATAACGATGTCACCTGTTAGTTACATTACACTAGTGACTTTCAATATTTTTCATCTTATGGCACACATACGCTAATTACTAAAATTTTGTGGCACACCAAAAATGTATATTTTTTTGCTGACCTGACAAAAATAGGTATAATTTTGATTCATTCACATCAAATGACTTTTGCTGTATTGGTTGTTTTCATTCTATTATTTGATGGTCTAAGAGAAAAGAGGCCATTTCCCCTGACTAAATAGTCAGGTATTACATGTTTTAAAAACTTGCAGCACACTGGTTGAAAATTGCTTATTATACTATCTCTGTCTCATTCTCTTGCAAAGAAACTTGCACATAGAAGTCACCGCAATGTTTAATTAGAGTGGGTCAGGCAAGAGGACAGTTCTTTCACTGGAAGGGGCTCAGTCTTTCAAAAGCTGAGAAAGAGGTTAGATAGAACACCTACTGTCTGCAAAATAAAGAAGAGGTACAGAGACAGAATTAAAGTAAAGTCTTTAGAATTTGGTAAAGAAGGGAAAGCTTAGTCTGGGGTGATTTTTCTTAACAAACAAAAGATTAGTTTATCAAAGCCTAAATTTACACTGTTGATGTAGACCTTGTGTTATAAAAACATAAGCACAGAAAGTGGCCAAACTCTTCTTCATTTTATTTGCATTTGTGTCATGCTTTTGGTGTGTAGGTATTTTCTGAGAATTACTGATTTGTTCTTCTGGAGTTATTCTTTGGATGTGAGAGACTGCTCATCTGTGCTGCTGGGTCATAATGCACTTTGATTTTTTGTCATTTATGGACAAATATTTTTGTTATTTCACTGGTCATATGCATATGTTCTTTAAAGTAATAGTGTTTTTCCAAAATGTTATGAAATTTATCTAAGAATGTGGTCCTTGCAGATACTGGCAACTGCTAAAAATAGAAATCTTTTATGTATTCCTCCTACACTTACTCAAAGACAAGGGGCTATTTTTTAAAAAAGAAATCCCACATTCTTAACTTTGATTTCCTATATTACATCATATTTCTGTTAATGTATATAGTCAGTGGTCTTACTCATGGTATTCTGTAACTTATAAGGTGACATTTTAGGGCAAAATCATGTCTATAGGATGTTTTTCTTTAAGAAAATTAATGGTTTATTTATAATTCTTTTTAAGAAGTCTAAATAAAGAAAAATGCTAGCTTTTATATTACCACACAGGTTGTATGTCTCATAGTGAAATGGATTTCTCAAACTTGAAATTTGGTGTCTTTTAGAAAATGTTAATAAAGAGATTTACTTAACTTTCCGAATGTTGGCATTCTTGGAGAAATATATATTTTCTTCTTTAGTTTATTGGGACTTTGCTTATACTGCTTATTTTATTTTCATTTCTTATCATGGAATATTAAGTAACTTATTTAATAACTTCTAATGATATTATCAAAATGTATATGCAGTAATTCATCATCCAACTTGAGATCTGAATATGACTAATATCATTGAATCATCTGTGTTTTCCTTTTCTATCTTATAATCTACATCTTCTGTATTTTTTAAAGATTTTATTTGTTTATTTTTAGACAGGGGAAAGAAGCGAGAAAGAGAGGAAGAGAAACAAAAACATGTGGTTGCCTCTTGCTCGCCCCTGACTGGGAACTTGGCCCACAACCTAGGCATGTGCCGTAGGCTGGGAATTAAATTGGTGACCTTTTGATTCCCAGGCCGGCACTCAATCCACTGAACTACATCAGCCAGTACTACACCTTTTGTATTCTATTCCATCCTTTCATATTCTAGCCAATTACTAAATTTGGTGTTTATTGATTCTTTACTTTTTATTTTAAAAAGCTTTTCCATTTGCTTTATTTACATGTCTCTAGTTGCTCATTTGTTTTGTTGATTAGGTTCCATTTACGGGTGAGATCATATGTATTTGTCTTTCACTACCTGGCTTATTTCACTTAGCGTAATGCTCTCCAGTTCCATCTATGCTGTCTCAAAGGGTAGGAGTTCTCTCTTTTTGTCTGCTGCATAACATTCCATTGTGTAAATGTTCCACAATTTTTTGATCCACTCACTTATTGATGGGCACTTAGGCTGTTTCCAGTAAGTGGCTATTGTAAATACTGCTGGTATAAACAGACACTTCTCCAAGGAGGACATACAGAGGGCCCATAGATATATAAACAATGCTCAACATCAATAGCCATCAGAGAGATGCAAAGTAAAACCACAATGAGATACCACTTCACACCGCTTTGGAATGGCCATCATAAACAAATCAACAAAACAGTGCTGGTGAGATTGTGGGGGGAAAGTGCTGGTGCACTGTTGGTGGGAATGCAGACTAGTGCAGCCACTATGAAAAAAAGTATGATATTTCCTCAGAAAGCTAAAGATGGAACTGCCTTTTGACCCAGCAATTCCACTGCTGGGATTATATCCTAAGAACCCTGAAAAACCAATTCAAAAGAACCTGTGCACCCCATGTTCACAGCAGCATTATTTATAATAGCAAAGTGCTGGACACAGCCTAAGTGCCCATCAGTAAATAAGTAGATCAAAAAACTATGGTATATTTACACTATGGAATACTACACAGCAGAAAGAAGAAATTTGTACCCTTTGGGACATCATGGATGGAACTGGAGAGCATTATGCTAAGTGAAATAAGTCAGGCAGTGACAAATATCATATGATCTCACCTATAAGTGAAACCAAATCAACAACAACAAAAAAAACCCAAATGAGCAAACTAGAACCAGAAACACAGAAATAAAGAAAAAACTGACAGTGACCAGAGGGAGAGAGATAACGGGGGAAAGAAGTGGAAGGGCAAGTTAACAAACATGTATAGAGGGCCCATGCTACCCATGGATGAGATTGACTGTGAGGTGAAGCAGGGCAGGGGAGAGAAATGGAAAAAATCTGGAACAACTGCAATTGAACAATAATGAAAAAAAAGAAATTCTACCCCCTATAAAAGTCAAATATGTTTTTCTATATATTTTAAATGGATTCAAATGTACCATTGACTTCATGTCTATAATTCTTCTGGTATTAATTTTTGTGTGTAGTGAAAATAGAAAATTTTATTTATTTTCTCAATTTGGAAAAGTAATACTGCAGCACATATAGTTTCTCTTTGCTACAGTGGTCTTCAATATCACATCTGTTAGATTTTTAATTTTTGTATATGTGGTGAGCTGTTTCTGAACTCTCTACTGTGTCCTATTAGGCAATTTTTCTTTACTCATAGAAAGACATTATTTACTATACATCTTAATATATACAAAGGCAAACACCTTTACCTCCTTTTCCTGTTTTGCTACCCACCCCTCTCCTCCTCCCTACCCTTTTCTTCAGAAGGACTCTGGCTATTCATGGGTCTTTGTTCTTTTATAAAAATGTTAAAATTGAAATGATGCATTTCTTCAGAATGCTGCTGAAATTTGGTAAAAATTGCTTTGAAACTACAAGATTCATTTAAAGATAAATTGTATCTTTATAGATTGAGGTCTTCTTACCTACAAAATTGGTATATCTCACCACTTTCATATTTTATTATATAGATTCACTGTTACTTTATACTTTATAAATATTATATTGCATTTTATACATTTGCATGTATATTAATTTATTAAACAGATTCTAATTAAGTCTCCAATATGTGTCAGATGCTAGTTCAAGTCACAAGATAGATAGTTAAAAAAATTAAGATAAACAGAATTTTGACAATATTGTTACACCTTCTTTCGGCCTGTATGGTTGCTTTTTGAGGAGTCTGTTATTATTCTAACTGCCTTTTTTGTATTTTATCTTCTATTTATCTTCTCTATGTCTTTTGTTTTATTACAATTTGCACATTTTTTCCTAAATTTCCTTCTTGGTACATTCTTTGCTTTCTGTATATGTTATTACATCTATGATAAGTTCTGAAAATTTCTAGCCTTCATTTTATTCTAATGGCTATTTGTAGTCATTTTAGCCAACATTTTTAATATACACCTAATCATGTTTATTTTAACAAAGGAAAAAATTGAGACAGAGAATAAGTAACTTGCCAAAACTCACATAATCAAAAAATGTTAGTGATTCAAATTGCTGGATTTAAGATTGATTATGTGTTATCTTGGCCTTCTTATTCTATGCCTTGTGTCTTTTAACCTCTTTCTCATATTTTCCCTATCCCTGTTTTGCTTTCTAAGTTACTCTTATAGATCTAGTTGCCATTTCACTAATTATTACTTTAGCTATGTCTAATCTGTTGTTTAATCCATGTAGAACATTTACAAATTTATAAACTCTCATAATCAGGATGCTTAGAGAAATGACTGAGTACAGTTGCAAAATAAAAGAAGAAGTAAAGGCTATGCAAAGGAATAAAGGAAAATATACAGGGGACTGGCAGTGAAGGGAAGGAAACTAGGACTCAAATCAATGTTTTGGAACAGAAGGAAGACATAAACATTTGACCAGAATAGAATGAAGAAATAAGAATTCAAAAAAATGAGGAGAGGCTTAGGAACCTCCAGGACATCTTTAAACATTCCAGCATTTAAAACATAGGGATGCCAGAAGGAGAAGAGGAAAAGCAAGAAATTGAAAACTTATTTGAAAACATAATGAAGCAAAACTCCTCCAACCTGGCAAAGGAAATAGACATGCACTTCCAGGAAGCTCAGAGAGTCCCAAAGAAGTTGGACCCAAGGAAGCACACACTAAGGCACATCATAATTAAATTATCTAAGATTAAAGAGAAGGAGAGAATGTTAAAAGCAGCAGAGAAAAGGAGACAGTTACCTACAAAGGAGTCCCATAAGACTATAAGCTGATTTCTTACAGGCAACCTTCTTAAAGGAAAGGTTTCTTAAAAGAAACCTTTCAGGTAAGAAGGAGCTCAAAAGAAGTATTCAAAGTCATGAAAGGCAAGGACCTACATCCAAGATTGCTTGGATGCATCCAGCAAAGCTTTCATTTAGGATGGAAGGGCAGATGAAGTGCTTTGCAGATAAGGTCAAGTTAAAGGAGTTCATCATCACCAAGCCCTTATTTATGAAAAGTTAAAGGACTTATCTACAGAAAAGAAGAAGATCAAAATGATGAACAATAAAATGACAACAAATTCACAACTATCAACAACTGAACCTAAAAAAAACAAAAACAAACTAAGCAAACAACTAGAACAGGAACAGAATCACAGAAATGTAGGTCTGATGGAGGATTATCAGCAGGGATGGGGAAGGGGGAGATGGGGGAAAAGGTGCAGTGATTAAAAACCATAATTGCTAGGCCCAAAAGAGGAGGGTGTTAGGAATAATATATGAAATGGAGAAGCCAAAGAACTTATATGTACAACCCACAGACATGAACTAAGTGGTAGGTATGCTGGAAGGAGGGTGGGTGCAGGGTGGAGGGGGATAAAGGGGAGAAAAATGGGACAACTGTAATAGCAAAATCAGTAAAATATACTTAAAATTTATATTTGTCATTTCTAAAAGTTTTAAAAGTTCTAGTTTTTAAAAATTTGAAAAATTTTGATAGTTTCTTTTGTCTCTCATTTTTATTCTATTTTTTATTTTTAAAATATTTACATGAAATTTATTTTTCATATCTGACAGTTCTGGATTCTGATTTAACTGGTTTGTTATTATGCTTGTCTTCATTTCTGTTGACCCTCATTCATGGATGCTTATTTTCATGTTTGCTTCTTGAATTTTTATTGTTGATTTACATGTATATCTATTGTACCAATCTGGAAGAATTCCAAGGACATAGATGGGAGAACTTTAACTCTACAAAAGTTTTGTATTCTTCAAATTTCAAGTTTGTAATGACCAGGGACCACTTAACTTTCTTTAGTGATTTTATGATTAATGCAAGAGTTTCAAGTTTTGCCCTAATCTTACCAAGGCCCAGGAGCATAATTCCTGGAGAGCAGTGCTGATGAAGGCATCTACCTCAACGTAAATCTCCCTTAAAGATCTGTGCTCCATTTACCTCTGTTGCTTACTGCTTTCTATTCTAGTTTCAACTGAGTAATTTTCCTCTTTTTAGAAATTTCCCTTATATTTAGCAAACAGAGCAATATTTTATTTACTGGAGCTTATACTAAGGTCTGGTTACATTACCGCAAGAGGACACTTTGGGATAACCAATTCATCTTCTGACCATTCTTTTGATTTCCTGCTATTCCTTAAGATTCTAGTATTTAAATTTTAAACTTCAGCTTAGGTAATATTCCTTGTAAATTAATTAAGAGTAAAAAAAACTGTATATGTGATGCACAGTAAAATTATACCATATTTATCCAATTGGATGTTATACTGATCATTAAAACTTTGTTTTTTGGAAAAAAATTTTTTTTAATTTTAATTGTTATTTAAATACAGTTTTCTGCCTTTTACTCACATCCCAGCCCACCCTTTCTTTATAAATTAAACCACCATATTTTTTAAAACTATTAGAAATCTAGACATTAACAACAGTGATACTTTTTTCTATAATTGTGAGTACAGAATTTTGAATGTAATAAGCTGATTTTGAAAGTGTTCCAGTAGAGACAATTTAGGGTACATAAAAAACAATAGCAAAGTGTTTCCAACATATTTATTAGTTTCTCTTTTCATTAATTATGCCTTTTTATTGATCAGAACATTACTTTTGGGGGAGCAGAATAACTTGGAAATAAACTCAAAATCTGTATTTTTCTAATCCTCACTCAGCGGTATGTTTTATTGATTTAGAGAGAAAGAAAGAGAGAGAAAGAGTTAAAGAGAGAAAGAAACATTGATGTGAGAGAGAAGCATTGATTGGTTGCCTCCCACGGGGCCCCAAATGGGGATTAAACACTCAATTTAGGTATGTGTCCTGACTGGAAATTGAACTTGAAACCATTTGGTGTACAGGATGATGCTCCAAGCAATTGAGCCACACTGACCAGAGAAAAATTCAAAATCCATTTAATGACTGATTAAAAAATTTTTATTTTTTCTGTGACTATAAAAGAGTTATTACTTCAGTTCCATCCTATAGTATTTATTGTTTAGTTTTATTTAAAGCCAAATTAACTATTTATGATTTTTATATGTATGATAAATGTGTCAGTATAGACACATTTATCCAGGACTAAAACATGTTTGAAACAGTGGTTATTTATAGTAAATATTATCACTTTATGTCAACAAATGACCATTTTAAATATAATTGCAATTAATCTAATGCAAATAATCTAGTGTAACAAGTTCACCCTTCTATGTATATTGTGCATTTGCATAGTGCCTTACCTACAGTCAAATGTCCTGACAGTTTAAATATAATAGAAATATCTGTTGAGAAGCCTTTCACTTGTCCTTGTGCCCAAGATATCTCCAAATAGGTACTGATCAGTGTAAACCACTTCAAAAATTTCTGTGTCAGTGCATTTCTATTATTTACATGATCAATTTCTGCTTTAGAGACAAAACTATACTGTATGAATAGGTGAAAAGTTCATTTGTTTTAAGAAGAAATTTAGATATTTTGCATGAAAGAACTAGTGTACACAACAGATTAATTTTAGAGCTCACTGTAAAATATCATTTTCAGTTGCTGCCACCATGCTGTGCCTTCCAAACTCAAACAGGCAGATGTGCTTTCATTACTTTCTTGACTTTTTATGTTTGTTGATAACTGTTGTAACTAATTTTTAATGTGAAGGCTTGTAAAGCAATACTTGGGGATTTAACAAACCAAATTTGTATTAATGGAGCACAAACTGTCCAAATATTCTTCCTATATTAAACTTCACTGAACAGTAATAATTTTTTTTCTGGTCAAGGACTAATTCCAAAGCGTCTTGGAAACAAGATCCTTCAGAATAACCACCAACAATATACGTGCATTGCAAAGGATGACAGAGTTCAATGTATTAAATCAACATTGAAAAACTCTTTCTTGACTTCCGGTCAAGATGGCTTTGTAGGCAAATATGGCTCATCTCTTTGCACAACCACATCAAAATTACAACTAAAATATAGGACAGCCATCACTCAGAAACTTCCAAAACTGAGTTGAATGGAAGTCTGACAAGTACAGAATTAAAGAAACCACATACATTTAGATTTGTAGGAAGAGTGCAAATGTGGAATAGGCTGGCCTCTCTCCCATGTGTGATAGATAAAAATTCAGGAGGGATATCCTGGGGAGCAGGAGGTCCACCCCCATACCAGGTCTTTCAGTCCAGGGTTCCAGTCCGAGAAAGATAAGTCCCCACAACTTCTGGCTACAAAAACCAGTGAGGATTGAGTTGGTGGAAATAACTTCTGGAGCCCCAAGAAGTTCCTCCTAAAGAACCTACACATGGACTCACCTACTCAGACTCACTCCCTCTGAGCTCCAGCACTGGGGTAGCAGCTTGAAAGGCACCACTGGTATACACTGTATACAGGGAGTAACTACAGCGTCTGGCATCAAGAGGAGTAGAGGCCATTGTCCCTTTTCTAAACCTTCCCCCACAGAGCTGGAAAGCTGGCGCCATATCTGAGAGTCTATCGACATGGCTAACACTGTTTGACTTGCCTAGGAGATCCCCAGAGACTCTGCCCCACCCAACTTATTGGCCCACCCAAGATGGTTTTCCATATGAATGGCTTGTCTTGGCTCAAGCTTCACAACTTCCTAAATCCTACCAAACAATCCTGTGATCCTTCCTAAGTCACTCAGGATTCAGTGAGCCTCAGGCTGATCACTAGCAGCAGCCAACCTAGTGTCACAGTTTGGCTTCACCTGGAAATCACTAAGCCCAGCACAAGTAGCAGCCATCTCAGATTGCTTTAATGCTCAGGAAGGATGGCGTGGGCAAAACACAGGTGGGGGCTGACATTGGTCTGCACCACTCGGGAAACCCCAGGCCTAGCACACACAGTGGACAGCTACAGACCATGTCAGAACACCACCACGCTGCTCCTGCACAGTTGCCCTCCACAGAGGGCAGAGGTTGGTGGTAAGTGGTCACAGCCAATCCTTGCAGCTGACTGCCCTAGGTAAATTCCTCACATTGATCTCCTGAACAGCAACCAACACTCAAACAGGAGGAGGGTATATTCAGTCCACACAAAGTGTACACCTTGAGTACCCAGCTTGTGTGATAGGGGAGGCAGTGCCACTGGACCCTACAGGCCACCTCCTAACATTAGGCCACACTACCAAGACACAGAGTCAAAGTGGCTCCACCTAATATATAGAAACAAACCCAGGGAGGCTGCCTAAATGAGGAGACAGAGAAACATGGCCCAAATGAAAGAACAGATCAAAACTCCAGAAAAAGAACTAAATGAAATGGAATAAGCAATCTGTAAAATGCGGAGGTCAAAACACTGGTTGTAAGGATGCCCAAGGAGCTTAGTGAGGACCTCAATAACGTAAGAAAGATCCAGTCAAATGAAGGATATGCTAATTAAAATAAAGAATAAATTATAGGGGAACAACTGTACAGTGGATGAAGCTAAGAATCATATCAATGGTTTGGAACACAAGGAAGCAAAAAAACACCAATCAGAACAACAAGATGAAAAAGAATTTTTAAAAAGAGGATAATGTAAGCAGTCTCTGTGACAACTTCAAGCATTCCAACAATCTCTTCATAAGGGTGCCAGAAGGAGAAGAGGAAAAGCAAGGAATTAGAAAACTATTTTCAAAATGAAGTAATGAAAGAAAAATTGCTTACTTTGGTGACTAGCCATGCAAGTCCAGAAAGCATGGAGAGTCCCAGACAAGATGGATTCATAGAGGCCAACTCCAAGGCACATCATAATTAAAACACCAAAGGTTAAAGATAAAGCAAGAATCTTAAAAAACAGCAAGAGAAAAGAACTTAGTTACCTACAGGGGAATTCCCATAAGACTGTCACCTGATTTCTCAACAGAAACTTTGCAGGCTGGAAGGGTCTGGCAAAAAATATTCAAATTCATGAAAAGCAGGGACCCACAACCAAGACTGCTCAACCCAGCAAAGCTATCATTTAGAATCAAAGGGCAGATAAAGAACTTCCCAGGCAAGAAAAATACTAAAGGAATTCATCATCATCAAACCATTATTATATAAAATGCTAAAGGAACTTATTTAAGAAAAAGAAGATCAAAACTATGAACAATCAAATAGCTATAAATACAAACCTATCAATAATTGACTCTAAAATACAAACTAAGCAAACAAGAACAGAGATAGAATCATGGATACAGAGTATTTTGATGGCTGCCAGATAGCAAGGGGGTGTGGAGGAATGGGTGAAGGCATGAGAGGATTAAGGAGTACAAATAGGTAGTTACAGAATAGCCATGGGGATGTAAAGTACAGTGTAGGAAATGGAGTAGCCACAGAATTTATATGCATGACCCACGGACATGAACAATGGTGGGGGGATTGATTGCCTGAGGGAGTGGGTGATGCTGGGTGGAGGGGGGCAAAGCAAGAAAAATCAGGACAACTGTAATAGCATAATCAATAAAATATAATTAAAAAATAAAAGTAAAAACTCTCTTTAAACAAATACCATTATTTAGAGAGTACTTATTAATACTGAGAGACCTAATTCCAGGTTTATAAGTTATTAAGGAACCTACTAGAAATGTCAATATTTCTCAATATTAGACAATTTTTATACCTAGTTTTACATATGCAGAATATGTATTCTGGCCTTCTCCCTTCTCCAGTCAGAAACTGAGTAATTTAATAGTTTTTTGAAGGTCATGGGTAATTGGTATTCAAAATATAAACCCACCATTGTATTTCCTACACTCATAATTCATGATCAAGTTCCTTTTGAGAGGAGACTTGCCATATTAATTAGAAAAATAACAATAATAAAAGACATCACCTACTCCTACTCTTAGCTATGTGCCAAACTGTGCAAAAGGCTGCTCAAACATGATCTCGTTAATGCTTACAACATTCTTAATTAGCTTTATTTTATAAAGGAGAAAATTGAGACATAAAAAGAATAAGTATCTTGCCAAAACTCACATCAGAAAATGTCAGAAACAGAACTAAAACTTCAGTGTGTTGTGCACAACAAGCTCTGCCTTTCCTAGAACCTATGTGTGACTACGGCTTAAAATGTAGTAAGTTAGCAAATGTAAAATATACTCCCATAAAGTATGAAGTATACATGCTCTTGAACCAGGTAGTTACAATTTAAATTACATTTAGCATTAGCTGAAAGGCACATATGGGACAAAAGAGGAAGCTCATTCTGTGACAGAGACAATAATGTGGGTGGATTTCAGGTGTTTTCTTAAACCTTGAAGAGAGTTTTGGGAAAATGGGATAGATCTGATTTGTCAGATGGACAATGAGAGATTCAAGAGGTACAGAGAAACCATTCACTCTAGCCACCTTTTTCATTTCCTTTTCTTTTATTCCTGTCAAAGAATGGCTCTCCTTTTTGCTCAGAATAGCCTTCTAATCCTTGTCTACTAAGCCCCATGTACTCCCTTATCAAAAACTTAACTCCACACTAGCCTCCCCTAGGAGGCCTTCTCTGACCACAAGTCAAATAAGTGCATGCTCTGCAGCTTCTCTGACAACGGCATTCCCCAAGCACCCTTGTTTCAGAATTTTAAACATGTGTCTCAAAAAAAACCAAAAAAGATTTCTTTTAATTTGTCATTTTGTTTTGAGTGATTATAAATTCAGTGACTCTTTTGGCTCTTTTGTATTACAATGAAGGTCAAGCAATACTTAATACATTAAGTGATCAATTTGTCTGGTGGAATACAGGAATGTTTAGAAATGGCTGGTAAAAGGGCTTGAGTATAAAGTTCTGAGAAAACAAACCAGGCAAGTCCCTCATCAGTGACTATGACATAGTACCTCAGCTGTGGTGTGTTGTTGATGGTACGACATCTCTACCCATCAAAAATGTGTGGGGGAGAACCAGAAGATTCCGTGGTGGAGAAAGTGACAGCAGCTTAAAAGGGGGTGGGAGAGGTCACTATTTCTTTTTGGGGGTTTTTTTTTTGCAAAATATATCAGGTATCTACCTTTCGCTCTGTGAATTCATAGGGAATCAGAAGAGAATCAAACATATGAAGACCCTACAGAGAGAACATCCTACTTCCTCAGGATCCCAGGATGCTGCAAAGTGGGACCTTTTGTTAGGGGATGCAGGCAGGGATTTGGGGGAGAAAGCTAGGCGACATGAGGGGACAGACGGAAAAATTGACCACCCATAGGTAAAGAAAACATTCAAAGACTGAGATGCCAGTGCTACTTCATTTACTATCACATAACTGTCTGACAGTTAAACTTCTCAACATAATGTATGCCATAAAAGGAAGTTCATGTGCAATATAGAAAGCTGGCAGAGAAGAAGACTATCATGGCTTTTTATTTGTTTGTTTATTTAATTGTTGTTCAGGTATACTTGTGTCCATTTTCTCCCCTCTCCTCCCCCCACCCCACCCATCCTTGCCTCCCACCCTCGGTCCTACCTGCTTTGGCTTTGTCCCTGTGTCCTTGATATATGTTTCTTGAAGACCGGTCCCCTATTTTCCCCCATTATCTATCTCCTCCCTCTCTGGCTACTGTCAGTTTGTTCTTTATTTCCATGTCTCTGGTTAAATTTTGCTTGCTTGTTTTTTTATTGATCAGGTTCCACTTATAGGTGAGATCATATGGTATTTGCTTTCACTGCCTGGCTTTTTTCACGTAGAATAATGCTCTCCATTTCCATCCATGATGTCTCAAAGGGTAGGAGCTCCTTCTTTCTTTCTGCTGCGTAGTACTCCATTGTGTAAATGTACCGCAGTTGTTTGATCCACTCATTTACTGATGGGCGCTTAGGTTGCTTCCAGCACTTGACTATTGTAAATTGTGCTGCTATGAACATTGGGTTGCATAGGTTTTTTGGATTGGTGTTGCAGTGTTCTTAGGGTATAATCCCAGCAGTAGAAGTACCAGGTGAAAAGGCAGTTGCATTTTTAGTTTTCTGAGGAAATTGTTTTTTGAAGCATAGAAATTCTCAATAATATGGTAAAGTTAAGGGGAAATTCATAAGAAAAACATCTCATTCCTTTATCATGGTGATAGCTAGAAAGCCAAAGACACTGCTTAAATAAATTAGCTTTTTCAAAAATTGCTAGAAATTCTGTTCCTGACGGTTGCTTCTGACACCAGGCATTGATCTCAGCGGCTTTGGAATATATTCTGTTGGTCTGAGGAAGGCAGGCTCCATCCATCACTATTACAGGAGGATGTATTCTCTGTGGAATCCTTTAAAGAGCTACAACAAGTTCACTTCCTTCTATTGGTGGCAGAGTGGGTTGCATTTGTCTGGCAATTGAATGTGACTCCCTACCAAGACCGAAGGTGCATGTAGCACGTCCAGCAGTGTGCATACAAAGAAAGATCAAGTTGGCCTGCCCCTCTCTTCCGAACTTCAAGCTCACTGATCTCAGTAGAGTGTCACTGTCCCCTTTATGACAGCCACTCATTTCCCAGGCCTGCTGAGTTTCCAGACTGCCTTCCTATTGTATGTGTACACAGACTGATTATAAGTTCACCACTTTCTTCCACCTTTTTGTACAGGGTATTATCTATGACAGATGAGTGCAATAAAGTGAATCCATTTCCCCCCCTCTCACAGGCAGCCCAGTGAGTTCTAACCAACAAAGGCACATTGAGGTAAATCTTTAACAGTGTCGCCACATTGACTTTCATCATTCTCACCTTTCCTTTCACTGATTTTTATCCCTGGAGTTGTAAAACATAGTTTCACATTGTGACCGTCCTCTAGTCCTCGGTAGAATTAGTTACACTGACAGGAACATACTCTTTTTTCATAGACACTCCATCACAGCTCAGCCTTCGTTGCCTCTCTCTCTCCCCATTTTCTATTTTATAGATAAAAGGTCAGAGTTTCAAAGGATGAAAATTTTTCAAAAAAGTCAAGCTTTTCATTTAAAAACGAATACAGTACTAGGACACTACTGAAAAAAAGTCGATAAAATTTTTAATAGGAAGAAAATATTTTCTGTACATTAAGAAGAAATTCAAAAAGTAAATATGTGATTTTATAAAATTTTAATCTTATTAACATTATATTATGTATGTATAAAATATACAATTGTTTACTTTTCTATGTTCTTTTCTTTCTTTTTATCTATTTATGAATAGATTTGACTTTAAAATAAGATCTAAAATTTGTGAAGGAACAAAATAGAAATAACAAATTACCAGAGGTTTTTTATTTCAGACTGATTAGCCTACATAAACAAAAACCAATTTGAAAATAAGAATGGTACAAATTTGTCATTTTATTTATATTTTATTGCAAAAAGAAAAAATATTTCAAAGAGGAGGAAGCGTGCGAGAAACCACTACGGTGATACCATGCTAAATTCTATTTTTCTTAAGTCACAGGCAATTTTAAAACAAAGAGGGATGTGTTGTAGGAAGGCACATCTCAAGGCAACTGTACAGAAATGCTGTGAAAGAATACACTGGAAAAGGGAGGTACAGATCCTCAAAACTAACTTTTGCCTACATAACCATTTAGATGACTGCTATTATTTTCTTTAAATTGTTAATACTTTAAAGGATGAGTATGTCTAACTTTTAGATTATTTATTCCTTCTTTCATTCAAATCTTCCTGTGATATTTCTTTTTCACAGTGCTCAGCGGCTCAAAATCTCTATAAGAGAACCAGTTAGGGAAGATATAGGCTAGGAAGGCCGACAGTAAAGACCAAAGAGAAACCCATGGAGGGTCACACTCTGAAAAGCACCCAACAGAAGGGAACCATGGTGCATTATGAAGACAATCTGGTAGGTGATTTTTTTTTTCTTAGAGAAAGAAACATAAACACAGCAAGACAAATATTTTACATGAGAAAGAAATTACTATTCTTTTAGAGAAAAATTGAAACCCAGAGAAAGTCAAATATTTAATTCATTTGCAAAAAAAAAAAGTAAAATTTGGAGAGTCTGTGGATCTGGCTTCAAACAAAGGTATTGGGCCTAAAACTAGCTTGTGCATCTGGGAATCTTGAACTTGGGATCCAGTTATTTTGTTTCTGAACTAGTCAAGATTGCACCCTTGATACTAGGACTAGAACTAGAATATTAGTATCTTTAATAAATAGATAAACAGTATCTGTCCTTGACAGATAGCATGGTTCATCACATGTAAGAAGAGAAGACTATTAGACCTGTTCTGTTTACATATTTGAGAATTAAAAAGAATATTTTTAGACAGATGATCTATGTAAATGAACAGCAATTGTGGTAAATTGAAAATAGTAAGACTGTCAGATTCAGCAGATAAGAATGTAGAACTGACAGTTAGTTTGAATTTCAGAGAGAAAGCAAATAATTTTTAGTATAAATATGTCCCATGCAAAAATACTCTTGATTATTTACCTGAAATTCAAAATTTAATGAGCTTCTTGTATTTTGACAAGTCTAGGAATTGGGAAAAGAATTAGGGTAGGATTAGAAATTGAAATTATTGTAATTATTTTGGAAAAGGAAAGGAAGAAAGAAAAAAGAGATGGAATGGAGGAAAATAGAAAAAAAGGAAGGAAGAACAGAGGGAAGGAAGGAGAAAGGAACTCTTTGGACATTCCAAGGAAAGGAGGCAAACTATCTCCTGACTTTTCTAAGAAGATATAAGAAAAATGATGAAATACAGGAAGGTGAATACTAGACTGTTTTCTAATGTGACATATCTTTTTCACAACTGCTTCAAGAACAGGACTAAAAAATTCAATTTGGACAGTTACATTGCAACAGGGTTTAGAGCTTGATTATATTGTGAACACCATTTCTCTTCTATTTGTTTTCTATTATGAAATATTTCAAACACACAGAGAAATACAGAGAGCAATGTAACAAATACATGTGTGGGCACAAAAAAGGGCTCTGTAATAGCTGACTGAAAAGGAACTTCACAGGGTGACCCGATCATAAATGTCTAACTGGGCAGGTCACTGCGGGTAGTCACACTCCAGGGCTGTAAAAGGTGTCTCTTTGCCTGAAGCAAACCCTGTTCATTGTTCTTGTGCAACTAGCTTAACACACTTTGAAATGCTAGAGGTAATCCTCTTGTTTATACCCCTCAGTGGCAGAACCACCCTCAAGGGAGCACATAATCGTGTTAACTATTCTGGACCTTGCTTTCTCCCACCTTCAAGTATTCTTCCTCCTTAAAAATGTGTAAAAGAAACTGCAAAACTGTCATTCTCCTGAGCTCTGGAGATCTTGCTTCCGTCAGTTTGGTCAAATAAACTCAAAAAAACTCTCTGCAGGTTTGGATGTTTTCTGCTTCAACAAGTGTATCTCATCCCAGATTTAACAAATCGTTACCATTTTCCATGTGGTTTCAGATAACTTTTTGGTAAAATAAAAATTAATAGTGGAATTGAAGGTCTCTTTTATCCTTGTCAATCTTGTTCCTCTTATTTCTTCCCCAGATATGTCACTATTCTGAATCATCTTCCTGATGTATTTTACACAGTTTAAATAGATTATATATGTATATTTATAAAATATGCAGACACATATATGTACATGCTCATATAGTTACAAACACAATTTTATATCATTTGGTTTAATGCCTATATTTTAAAATTTGCATAAAAAGTGCCCTTCCTCAACTTGCATTATACACTAAAACTTAGTTTTTGAACATCTACTAATGTTAAATGTGGCCATCACTTATTTTAACTGCTGCACATTATGAATATGCTACAATGTATTACTTTCTCGATAAGTATCTGAGCTGTTTCCAGTTTTCACCATTATGAATAATGCCACAGTGTATATCCACATGCACGCCTCTCTTGAGAATTTCCCTGGGTGTATGCCTAAATATGGAATTGGTAGGTTACAGTTTACAAACATCTTCACTTTTGTCAGTTATTAATAAATTGTTCTTTAAAATGGGTTAACAAATTTACTCTCCCACCAACAATGTATGAGATTTCTCATTGGCTCACATGTTAATCAACACATGATTTTGAGACATTAAAAATTTGCCCAACTGGTGAGTGCTATTTCCTTTGCATTCTCTGATTGCTGATGAGGTTGAGTATGTTTCAGGTACTTATTGGCTCTTCTAATATCCCTCTCAATATATTATTTTGCTTTTATTAGTTGAGTGGTCCAGCTTTGTGTCAATGCATACTTTCTTAATTTCTGTCATAGGTCAGGTTCTCTAAAAGCAGAGAACAAAATGAGATTTCTCTTGCAAAGAATTTATTAAGGGTACACATTCTGAAAAACCTGTAAGGGAGTGAGGAAAGCAGAATATGGAAGAGGGAAAAGCTTAATAAGAATGTGCTTTCAGATGGAATCAAGCCTCAGCCTGCTGCCTCTAGGAAGTCTGAGACATCCAATCTGCGCAAAGGAGGGCTTTTGTGCCTCTGTCAGGTGGTCATTACCCCAGTCCATGTTGGGCAGGTGTGGACACTCCCTGTTGGGGCGCTCTCTTTGCCCAAGAACGTCCTCCTGAGAACTGGTGGAGAAATCAGCTGTTAGCTGTGGCAACCACAGCAGCTAGTAAAAAAGATCTGTGAGGGACTGATGGGCACCAACCAGGTTTTCTACAACTACTAGAGTTTCATAATGAAACAGAAACATTCATCTCCGGCAGGGCCTTCACATTCTTTTTCTTCTTCAAAATGAACTGTGTTATTCTTGTACCTTTATTCTTCTGCATGAAACTTGGGGTCAGCTCATAAAAGTTCCACAAACATGAAATCTATTTGACTTTTTTTTTGTTCTGTAGCAAAACATACAAATTTATGCTTGTATCTTTCATACTTATTTTGTTAGATGTGTTCCCAGGTTTCAAAATTTATTCAACTATTCAAAATATTCAAAGCTTATTGCTATTAAGAATGAGATATATATTTACATACAATTTATAATAGAGTTGTTATATATAATATCATTTTAAAATATTTATTCAGAATCCTGTAATTTGCTCAACTCTTGTCAGTTTTAACATTTTGTGTAGATATATTTTATAGATAGATCATCTATTCATCTGAAAGTTTTATTTCTTTTGTATTTCTTTTCAATAGCACCTTGCATTGGATTGGAACTCCAGAAAAAGTTGGAGAGAATAAGTGACTTTGTTTTTTTCCTGACTTCAAAGGGAATGTTTCTGACCTCTTACCTTTAAACTATTTATCAGATTAAGGCAGTTACATTCTACTACTATTTTGTCATGAGAGGTTTTTGCTGTTGCCATTATTAGTTGTTTTTAACAAAAGGAGTAATGAATGTTTTCAAATCTTTTTTTTTTGCTTATATTGAAGTGACCAAATTATTTTTCTATTTTAATTTTATAATGCAATGAATTACATTAACACATTTTCTGTTAGTCATTTTTGCATTGCATTCCTGGAATAAAATGTACTCGGTTGCAAAATGTGATTTATTTGTAGTAAACAAACACATTCGGTAACTGAATTTGGTTTGTTAATAACTTGTTTAAGAAATTTAGAGCAAGGTTTATAAGAGAGATTGGGATATAGATTTTCTTTCAAGTGCTGTGTTCCAGTTTTGATTTCAGTGTAATTATAGTCACATACAGAAGCGAGAAACTTTATTTTCCTCTTCATTCTTTTAATATTATGTATAGAATAGAAATTGTCTATTTCATGTTTGTAAATGATCTTGTGTGCTGGAAAAGAATAAATATTCCCCATTTGTTAGAAAAGATCATTAATTATGTCAGTCAAATTTTCTATATCCTTGATATTTCTTTTTTTCCTGATTAATCACTTGGGTCTAAGAGAGTCATGATAATATCTCAAACTGTAGTTGTTAGTTTAAAAAATGTTTTAAAAGTTCTGTTAATGCAATGCTTTATATACAGTGTACTCATAAGTTACATGCAGTTCAGAGTTGATACATGCTCCTGCCAAATTGTTCCTTTTATTATTAAGTAATGATACCTTCGTAGCCTAGAATACTTTTTTATGTTAAAGCCTATTTTTCTCCAATATTAATAGTGCCACATCATCTTTCTTCTGAACACTACTCTTGTTCTAGCTCTTTCCCTGCTCTTTATGCTCAATCTTTTTGTCATTTATTTTATGTGTCTGTTATAAAATTAATATAGCTTAATATTAATGTTAATTTTATTCAAATTGAGAATGCTAACAGGAAAACTTAACCTATTAATATTTATTATGCTTACTGATGTATTTGAAATATTTCTACTATTTTATCTTATTTCTTAATTTTTTAATATTTTTATGCTTGTAATATTTTTCTTTTTTTGTTGTTTTATCCAGTTGTCATGTCTTCAGTTGGATTAGATTTCTTTATGTCTTATATTCTCCTCTATTGTTTTAGGAACTAGGTATTATGTTTTTACTTTTTGTGATTACCCTTAAATTTATTAATTTTTATCATTGACTTAAAACATTCTAAAATTCTTATCTCTAAACTGCTTCCAAGATATTGAAAATACTTAACTTTATCTCCGACCTACTATCCCCATCTTGCATACTAGTTTACTAAGTTAGTCATTATTATTATTTGTATTTACCAGTAGTAACGACTTAGATACCAATGTGTTTGACAATCTGTTGATTCCCTTGCTTCTTGTACGTATATATCCTCCCAGTTTCTATTCTCTCCTTCCTAAATTTCATACTTCATCAAAGGTTTGTGAGTAGCAAAATGTTTCAGCTCATATTTGACTTTTTAAAATTTTTTTTTAATTTATTTTTTTATTGATTATGCTGTTACAGTTGTTCTATTCCCCCCTTCATTCCCCTCCACCCTACCCCCCCGTCCCCATCATTACCCCCCTTTAGTTTATGACCATGTGTCTCAAGTTCTTTAGATTCTATATTTCCCATGCTATTCTTGCCCCCCCCATCTATTTTCTATCTACTGTCTATGCTACTTATTTTCTGTACCTTCTCCCCCCTTCTCCTCCTCTCACTCCCCCTGTTGCTAACCCTCCTTGAGATCTTCATTTCTATGTTTCCACTCCTGATCTAGCTGTCCTTTTAGTTTGCTTTTGTTTTAGGTGTGGTTGTTAATAACTGTGAGTTTGCTGTCCTTTCACTGTTCATGTTTTTTTTTTTTAACTTCTTTTTGTTAGATAAGTCCCTTTAACATTTCTTATAATAAGGGCTTGGTGATGATGAACTCCTTGAATTTGGTCTTATCTGAGAAGCACTTTATCTGTCCTTCCATTCTAAATGAAAACCTTTCTGGATAGAGCAATCTTGTTTGTAGGTCTTTGGATTTCATGACTTGGAATACCTCTTTCCAGCCCCTTCTTGCCTGTAAGGTCTCTTTTGAGAAATCTGCTGACAGTCTGATGGGGACTCCCTTGTAGGTGACTGTCCCCTTAGCTCTTGCTGCTTCTAGGATTCTCTCCTTCATTTTCATCTTGGCTAATGTAATGATGATGTGCCTTGGTGTGTTCCTTCTTGGGTCCAACTTCTTTGGGACTCTCTGAGCTTCCTGGATTTCCTGGAAGTCTATTTTCCTTTGCCAGATTGGGGAAATTCTCCTTTATTATTTGTTCAAATAAGTTTTCCACTGGTGGCTGTTCCTTTCCCCCTTCTGGTACCCCTATAATTCGGATGTTGGAGTGTGTAAAGATGTCCTGGAGGTTCCTAAGCCTCTCCTCATTTTTTTGAATTCTTGCTTCTTGACTCTTTTCTCTTTGGCCATTATTTGCTTTCTTCTGGTCCACTCTATTGATTTGAGTCCCAGTTTCCTTTTCATCACTATTGGTTTCCTATGCAATTCCATTCATTTCAATTAGTTTCACCTTCATATGTTTGTCTAATTTGTGGCTATAATCAACCAGTTCTGTGAGGATCCTGATCACCAGTGTTTTAAACTGTGTGTCTGAGAGTTTTGCTATTTCTTCATCGCTTAGATTTATAGGCTCTGGGGCTTTGAGATCTTCCTGAGCCATTTTTGGTCTGTTCTTGCCCATTAAGTATGAGGAGCAGAGCCTTGGATTCCCAGGTTGCTGGGTTGTGACGCTGTATGTGGGGGCGTGGTCAGAGCAGGGAAATGGCGGCCCCCTCTGCTGTTTCATGCCGCTGGGTGAGGAGCAGAACCTTAGGTTGTTCACCAGGGCAGGGCCACTTAGGTTGCTAGATTATGACACTGTATGTGGAGGTGGGGTTAGAGCGGGAAATGGCAGAGCCCTCCGCCTCTGCTTGCCGCTGGGGCTGCTGGCTCTTGTCCAATCGCCCTCGCTTGTTTTCCCCGCGATTGCTTGCTGAGTTGCCCACCAGGTCCAACCCTGCACCTGGATTCCGCGTGCCTGAGTCCGTCTGACCTAGTTTTCCTGTGCTACCCTGCTCTGCCAGCTGCTGCTTTCGCCCCTCTTACTGGTGAGGCTGAAGAATTCGTTGTTATCAGACTTCTGAAAAGTTCAATTTTCTGTGTTCTGGCTGTGTTTTCTGTTGCTATTATTTAGTTGTCTCTAAACTTGGTTGTGTGAGGAAGCACGGCGTCTCCACCTACGCCTCCATCTTGGTGGAAGTCTCATATTTGACTAATAAATAAAAGTTTTCTTCCTGTTGACTAGTTGTTCAAGTATTAGATTTCACACAGTTAATTATTTTCTTCTGTATTTGAAGATATTACCTCAAGGTTTTCTGATTATCTATTTAGGTCTTCTATATTTTTTCACTGGTTGCTTCTCAGATTTTTACCTTTATCTTTGAAATTCTGTTTTTTATAACACTATATCTAGGTATTTGTTTTACTTTTTCTATTTTGTACCTGTTACTTCTCTTGAGAACTTAAATCTTATTTTAATTCCATAAAATTCTTTTTTTAATTTTATTTATTTATTTTTAGACAGAAGGGAAGGGAGGGAGAAAGAGAGGGAGAAAAACATCAATGAGCGGTTGCTTCTCACACACCTGCTACTGGGGACCTGCTCCACAACCCAGGCATGTGCCCTGACTGGGAATTGAACTGGTGACCCTGTGGTTCGCAGGCTGGTGCTTAATCCATTGGGCCAAACCAGCCAGGGCCAGAAAACTCTTGATAATTTTTTTAAATGTTCCTTCTCCACAATTCTTTATTTTTCCCCTGAACATTGAATTATGTATGTTGGATCTTCTTATCCAGTCTCCATCTCTCCTGACAGTTTTTGTTATATTTTCCATTTTTATTGCTTTACCTTTCATACCAAATACTTTTTAAGATCTGTCTTTAGCTTTAACTAATATGATGTTTAACCTCTCTGTTGTGTGTGAGGGTTTCACTGGCTAGATTTTTCAAGGTTCTCTTTCTGTGGGATACAAATCCTCTAGTTTTTTTTTTTTTTATAATTTTATTTGGTTACTTTTCAAGTACATTTTTTTTCCCTCTTCCCCCCCCCCCGCCCGGTCTCCCCCCTCCCTCCCATCCCCCCCCCCCAAGTCCTCATCTCTGTGTCATTCATACTTGTTCCTCAAAATCCCTCCCCCCTTTTTCCCCTTAAGTTCCCTTCCCTCTCCCCTCTGGTCGCTGCCCACTTGTTCTCTATTTCAGCGTCTTTGTTTTTATTCTATTTGCTTATTTGTTTTATTCTTTAGCTTCCTGTCAAAGGTGAGATCATATGGTATTTGTCCTTCAATGCCTGGCCTATTTCACTCAGCATAATGCTTTCCAGTTCCATCCATGTTGTTGCAAAAGGTAGTAGCTCCTTCTTTCTCTCTGCTGCATAAAATTCCATGGTGTATATGTACCACAATTTTTGGATCCATTCATTTACTGATGGGCACCTAGGTTGCTTCCAACTCTTGGCTATTGTAAATTGTGCTGCTATGAACATTGTGGTGCATAGGTTCTTTGAAATTGATGTTTTAGGATTCTTGGGGTATAATCCTAGCAGTGGAATTGCTGGGTCAAAAGGCAGGTCAATTTTTATTTTTCTGAGAAAATTCCATACTGTTTTCCATAATGGTTGTACCAGTCTACAATCCCACCAACAGTGAACTAAGGTCCCCTTTTCCCCACACCCTCTCCAACATTTGTTGTTTGTTGCTTTGTCTATTATAGCCATCCTGACTGGTGTAAAGTGGTATCTCATTGTGGTTTTAATTTGCATCTCTCTGATAGCTAACGATATTGAGCATCTCTTCATGTGTCTCTGGATGTTCTGTATGTCCTCTTTAGAGAAGTGTCTGTTCAAGTCCTTTTCCCATTTTTTAATTGGGTTCGATGTCTTCCTAGAGTGGAGTCGTGTAAGTTCTTTGTATATTTTGGAGATTAAACCTTTGTCTGAGGTATCATTGGCAAATATGTTTTCCCATACAGTTGGTTGTCTTTTTAATTTAATACTGTTTTCTTTAGCCATGGAGAAGCTTTTTATTTTGATAAGATCCCATTTGTTTATTCTTTCCTTTATATTCCTTGCTCTAGGGCACATATCTGTAAAAATGTTGCTGCGTGGAATATCTGAGATTTTCTTGCCAATGTTCTCCTCTAGGACTTTAATGGTGTCATGGCTTATATTTAAGTCTTTTATCCACCTTGAATTTATTTTGGTGTATGGTGTAAGTTGGTGCTCAAGTTTCATTTTTTTTGCACGTAGCTGTCCAGTTCTCCCAACACCATTTGCTGAAGAGGCTATCTTTACTCCATTTTATGTTACTGCCCCCTTTGTCGAATATTAATTGACTGTAGAGGGTTGGGTTGATTTCTGGGCTCTCTGTTCTGTTCCATTGGTCTATGTGCCTGATTTTATGCCAGTACCAGGCTGTTTTGATTACAGTGGCTTTGTAATACAGTTTGATATCAGGTATTGTGATCCCTCCTACTTTGTTCTTCTTTCTCAAAAGAGCAGCTGCTATTCGGGCTCGTTTATGATTCCATATAAATTTTTGAAGTGTTTGTTCTATGTCTGTGAAATACGACATTGGTACTTTAATAGGTATAGCATTGAATCTGTATATTGCTTTGGGTAGTATGGACATTTTGATGATGTTAATTCTTCCAATCCATGAACACGGTATATGTTTCCATTTGTTTGTGTCTTCCTTGATTTCTTTCTTCAGTGCTGTGTAGTTTTCTGCATACAGGTCTTTTACCTCTTTGGTTAGGTTTATTCCCAGATATTTTATTTTTCTTTTTGCTATATCGAATGGGATTTTTTCCTTGATTTCTGCTTCTGCTGATTCATTGTTTGTATACAAAAATGCCTTTGATTTCTGGATATTGACTTTGTATCCTGCTGTTTTGCCAAATTCATTAATTAGTTTGAGCAGTTTTTGGGTAGAGTCTATAGGATTTTCCATGTACACTATCATGTCATCTGCAAACAGTGACAATTTTGTTTCCTCCTTTCCTATTTGGATGCCTTTTATTTCCTTTTCCTGCCTGATCGCTGTGGCCAAAACTTCTAATACTATATTGAATAGGAGTGGTGAAAGTGGACATCCTTGTCTTGTTCCTGATCTTAGTGGAAAAGCTTTTAGTTTTTGTCCATTGAGTATGATATTGGCTGTAGGTTTCTCATAAATGGCCTTTATTATATTGAGGAATGTTCCCTCTATTCCCATTTTGCTGAGTGTTTTTATCATAAATGGGTGTTGTACCTTATCGAAAGCTTTTTCTGCGTCTATTGATATGATCATGTGGTTTTTGTCTTTGCTTTTGTTTATGTGATGAATTACATTTACTGTTTTGCGAATGTTGAACCATCCTTGCATCCCTGGGATGAAACCCACTTGGTCATGGTGTATTATCTTTTGGATATATTGTTGGATGCGATTTGCTAATATTTTGTTGAGGATTTTAGCATCTATGTTCATCAGCGATATTGGCCTGAAGTTTTCTTTCTTTGTTGTATCTCTATCTGGTTTTGGAATTAGGATGATGCTGGCTTCATAAAAGGAGTTAGGGAGTTTTCCATCCTTTTGTATTTTTTGGAATAGTCTGTGAAGAATGGGGGTTAGCTCTTCCTTAAATGCTTTGTAGAATTCTCCTGTGAATCCATCTGGTCCAGGGCTTTTGTGTGATGGGAGTTTTTTGATTACTGCTTCAATTTCTTTTGCTGTTATTGGTCTATTCAGGTGTTCTACTTCTTTTTCATTGAGTTTTGGGAGATTATATTTTTCTAGAAATGTGTCCATTTCCCCTAGGTTCTCAAATTTCTTGGCATACAGTTCTTCATAGTAATTTCTTACAATCCTCTCTATTTCTGTGGTGTCAGTTGTAATCTCTCCTCTTTCATTTCTGATTGTGTTTATTTGTGTCCGTTCCCTTCTTTTCTTGATGAGCCTACTTAAAGGCTTGTCTATTTTGTTTATTTTTTCAAAGAACCAACTCCTGGATTCATTGATCTTTAGAATTGTACTTTTAGTCTCTATGTCATTTAGTTCTGCTCTGATCTTAGTTATTTCCTTCCTTCTACTTGCTTTGGGCTGTTTTTGTTGTTGTTCCTCGAGTTCTTGCAGGCGTAGAGTAAGTTCATTTGTTTGAAATGTTTCTGTTTTCTTTAGGTAGGTCTGTATTGCTATAAACTTCCCTCTCAGGACTGCCTTGGCTGTATCCCATAAGTTTTGGGTTGTTGTGTGATCATTTTCATTTGTTTCCAGAAACTTTTTGATTTCTTCCCTAATTTCATTCTTGACCCATTCATTGTTTAATAGCATACTGTTCAGTCTCCATGATTTTGGGTGTTTTGGGTTTTTTCCTTTGGGGTTGGTTTCCAGTTTCAGTCCCTTATGGTCAGAGAAAATGCTTGGTATGATTTCAATATTCTTGAATTTGTTGAGGCTTGTTTTGTGCCCTATCATGTGATCTATCTTTGAGAATGTACCATGTGCATTTGAAAAGAATGTGTATTTAGCTTCTTTGGGGTGAAGAGCTCTATATATATCCGTTAGGTCCATTTCATCAAGGGTGTTGTTTAATGCCACAATGTCTTTGTTGATATTTTGTTTGGAAGATCTGTCCATTTTTGATAGTGGGGTGTTAAAATCCCCCACTATAATTGTGTTGCTGTCTATATCTTTCTTGAATTCCTCTAAGATTTTCTTTATATATTTTGGTGCTCCTATGTTGGGTGCGTATATATTTATGATGTTAATGTCTTCTTGGTGGATTCTTCCCTTGAGTATTATGAAGTGACCTTCTGGGTCACTCTTTATGGCTCTTTTTTTGAAGTCTATTTTGTCTGATATGAGAATTGCTACCCCAGCTTTTTTTCTTGTCCATTTGCTTGGAAAATTTGTTTCCAGCCTTTGATTTTTAGTCTGTGATGGTCTTTTGTCCTGAGGTGGGTCTCTTGTAGGCAGCATATGTGTGGGTCATACTTTCTTATCCATGACGCTATTCTGTGTCTTTTGATTGGAGCATTTAATCCATTTACATTTAAGGATATTATTGATAGGTACTTATTCATTGCCATTTTTGTACCTGTGTTCCTCTCTGTCTGTCTCTTTTCCTTCCTTTCCTTAAAGCAGACCTTTTAGTATTTCTTGTAGAGCTGGCTTGGTGGCAGCAAATTCTTTTAGACTTCTTTTGTCTTGGAAGCTCTTTATTTGGCCTTCTATCTTGATTGAGAGCCTTGCTGGGTAAAGTAGCCTTGGTTGTAGGCCTCTGTTTCTCATTACTTGGAATATTTCTTGCCAATCTCTTCTTGCTTGGAGTGTTTCCATTGAGAAGTCAGTGGCTAACCTTATTGGGACGCCCTTGTATGTTATTTCTTTTTTCTCCCTTGCTGCCTTTAAGATTCTCTCTTTGTCTTGGAAGTTTGCCATTTTAATGATGATGTGTCTTGAAGTGGGCCTCTTTGGGTTCCTCTTGAATGGGACTCTGTGAGATTCCTGGATTTGTGTGACTTTTTCTTTTGTCAAATTAGGGAAATTTTCTCTCTTTACTCTTTCAAATATGTTTTCTATCCCTTGTTCTTCTTCTTCTCCTTCTGGTATTCCTATTATTCGGATATTATTACGTTTCATATTGTCTTGCATTTCTCTTAATCTCTCTTCATTCTTTCTGAGCCTCTTTTCCCTTTCCTGTTCTTTCTGTGAGATGCTTTCTACTTTGTCCTCCAATTCACTAATCCGATCTTCTGTTTCATCCACCCTATTTTTAATGCTTTCCACCGTGCTTTTTAATTCAGAAATTGTATTCTTCATTTCCTCTTGGCCCTTGCTAATAATTTCCATTTCCTTTTTCATGTTGATATAGTTCACAGTGAGATCATTGTAACTTCCCTGTAGTTTCTGGTAGCTGATTGTGAGCTCTTTGAACTTCCTGATCACCAGTGCTTTGAATTCAGTATCTGATAGTTGACTTGCCTCTGTTTCATCTAGCATAGTTTCTGAGGATTCCTCCTTTCCTTTCATTTGGGGATTGTTTCTTTGTCTTCCCATTGTTTGTGAGACTCTTCTTGTTAGCCTCAGCTTCTTAGATTAATCTGTTTTGACACCCTGGGTTTATGGTATGAACTTTTGTGGTGGAATGCCTGTGACTTTCAATGGTGCAGCCTCTTTTGGTTATCCTGTTGTTCTCTGCTTCCACCTACTCAAATATGCAGCAACTTGTGGCTTCTCTCCTACAACAATGTGCAATTTGTCTCTCTGGCTCTACTATTGGGAGGCCTCTTCTATGGGTCCAGCTCTGGTCTTTTTATATTTTCAAGTTGATTGTGACTCTTGTGGGTAAAAGAAATGATAAGGAAAGAAATAAAAGGAAGAAAGAAAAAAATGGTAGGGGAATGTAAGAAAGAGCAATAAGTTTAGAAAGAAAAGAAAAAGAAATAAAACAGGAAATCCGGGAAAAGAGGACAAAAGTATGGAAAGAAGAAACACTAATAAAGTTTAAAAGAAATAACAGATTACTTTAAAAAAAGCAAAAAGATAAAGAAAAGGAATGGAGAGGGGAGAAAGGTAAATAAAAAAAAAGAAAGAATAAAAATAAAATAAAGAAAGAAAAAAAAACCCCAAAAAACGCACCAAAATAATCTCTCAAAAAAAAACCCTCAGAAAAAGGAATGTCACTTGTTGGCTTCAAACTAGCCGAACCGGTTTTTCTGGTTGTAGTTGGCTGAGGGTCGATTGTTGTGATTTTTTTTTTTTTTTCATCCAGCCCCTCTCAGGATCCAGACACTTGGCGCCTCTCCCCCAGCTCCCTACAATGGGGAGCTAGGACTTTCTCGCAGCGCTCCCTTCCCAGGGGTTACTGCCATAGTCTGGTTTGCTGTGTTTGCAGGCACCTGCACCGGCCTAGTTGCCTGGTTCCCTCGGGATTGAGCACAGGCCTGCCCCCGTTCAGTTGGGAGGCCGCAGACCCTCTGCCCAATCCTGGGCTCGCTGCCAAGCTGGGTGTGAAGCAGAGCAGGCTCCCGAGTCTACCGGATTCAGAGCCCCAGACTGCACCTCTGAGTTCTCCTGGGCTGGCAACCACAGAGTCTTTGGTTGGGGCCCTTTGTCCTCCGCACCCTCTCTGTAAACTCTATCAAACAAGTCTCTCCTGGCCCCCCACCTTGCTTGGCCGGAAAGGGAGGGGGTTGAGGGTCTCAGCTCTTTTCCCAGGACCCCTCAGCGTCCCGGGCTTCCAGATAGTCTGAGGGGGGTGGACTGGAAGCCGGGAGCCGATCTGAGGACTAGGCGCAGACCTAGAAACTCTGTGTGCTCATCATGGCACGCTGCGTGGTGTGTATCCCTTCTGTTCCTGTGTTTGTCTGGGTCCCCTGGCCAACCTCTGGCAAAAAACCAAAACAAACAAACAAACAAACAAAAAAAAACCCAAAAAGACCCCTAGGGATGTAGCAGCACCACGCCGGGTGCTGGTCCCAGAACTGTGTGCAGGCTGAAATCTCCTCTGCTCCCCCCTCGTTGGGTCTCTTGGCCGGTCTGGGCCCAAAAATCCTAGGGAGGGAGCTTTCTGGGCGCTGAACGTTGGCTTAGGCGCCCTCAGGCACTTGCCCAGACAAACTGCGTGTGGAGCGACTAGATCCCCAATTTGCGCGCAGGCTGAAGTTTCTTCCACACCTCTTTGCCTGGGCCACTCGGCCTGCCTGGCAGGAAAATTCCAGGGAGGGAGCCGTCCGGGCGCTGAACGCTGTCCCAGGCGCCTTTAGGCACTCTCCCAGACACAATTCCCACCAGGCGCTGAACCTCCGAGCTATGCACAGACTGAAATCACCTCTGCTCCCCTCTGGTTGGGCCACTTGGCAGGTCCCCAGCCCAAAAATCCTAGGGAGGGAGCTTTCCGGGCGCTGAATGTTGGCCTAGGTGCCCTTAGGCATCCGCCCAGACACCCTGCGTGTGGAGCTACTAGATCCCCAACTTGCGCGCAGGCTGAAATTTCTTCCACACCTCTTTGCCTGGGCCACTCAGCCTGCCCGGCAGAAGAATCCCAGGGAGGGAGCAGTCCGGGCGCTGAAGGCTGTCCCAGGAGCCATTGGGCTCTGGCCACAGGGCGCTGGTTCCCCTACCCTGCACCGGCTGTTTCTCCCTGCTCCGTCCCAGAGACTACTGTACCGCTGCTGTCTCCCTACCGTCTGGTTCCTCCGTGACCGATGAGGTTTCTCGTCTCTTATTTTCATATATGCTTGGCAACTGCTGGCTTGCTGGCCTCACCTCCTCAGATCGGATAGGTTTCTGTCTCTTTTGTATTAAGAACTGGTATCTACTCCGTCCTAGTCCACCGCCATCTTGAAACCCCCCCTCTAGTTTTTAAAAAATATTTTATTTATTTATTTTTAGAGAGAGGGGAAAGGAAGGAGAAAGAGAGGGAGAGAAACATTAATGTGTGGTTGCTTCTCATGTGTCCCCTACTGGGGACCCACCCCACCTGCAACCCAGGCATGTGCCCTGATTGGGAACTGAACCAGTGACTCTTTGCTTCACAGGCCCATGCTCAATCCACTGAGTTACACCAGCCAGGGCCGAATCCTCTAGTTTTAAATAATATTGTCCTTTTCTTCTATTATGTTTTCTTATCTGTCTTTAACCTCAATAATTATTAAAATTTAAAAAATTTTGTAGATTCTTTTTATTGTTGTATAGCTTCATGTTTTGAGGGGGAGAGTAAAATCTGTTTGTCTTGCCTGCTGATCCTCTCTCTTATTGGACAGTCTCTTCTGCTTGGTGAGTGTGGAGGCGTGGGCTTGTTTATTTAGTTTTGAGAATGCTGTCAGGTGGATTTGTACATGTGTGCACATGCCAGTTCTTTGTGTTCAGAATAGTGAATGCTTTGTAAAGCAGTTTCATTTTGCTTTCAACGAAGGATTTGGAATAATTTTTATGTAAATATTCCAGTTTGGTAATCCAATAAAAAATAGTTGGGAACTGATTTTGCTGCTATTAATAGATATCCTAGGTATAAAGATTAATTTCCTTGGATAAAATTACTTTGCAAGTAGACTTGCCATGATTGCTGTACATCTTAATGAAGTCCTTAGGGACTGAGATTCATTTTCTCTCTACTTCTTCACCTTTAATACAAAACTTATGTTCTTTGGCCATTAGAGGTCAAACTATTGCATCTTCCTCAAGAGAGAAATCTGGACAAAGTGGAAAGAAAAAAGTGTACTTGCTTGCCATTTAAGGAGACTCCCAAGATATCTGACTATAGATAATTAGCAGAACTTTTCAAGTAACTGCAGGGTACTTGAAATCTAGCTGCAGGGTAACCCCCACCCCCAAAAGAAATTTAATGTACATTCTCAACCCCGTAACATGGGTGTTCTCTTTGTATGGCAAAAGTGAAAAATGAGTATGGAACAGATACCTAGAAGTCTCTGTCAAACTCAATCAAACTAATAAAATAAATTGGGATTTCAGACTAATGTGAACTGTTAATTTGCCATTTTAAGTCCTTTAAAACTAAGCAAGTTGTAAGTTTACCTGGAGCATCTCAAACTACTAGATGGGAATTTTCTAATTCCCTTTTTCACAGGTACAGTAATTCTTCAATGTTTTGTTTTATATACACAGATTCAATTATAGCTCTGGCTTTCTTTAAGTTGTACCTATTTATGTGTGTGTATTTTGTTATAAAGAAAAAACAAGTTTTTTGATATTGTGTTTTAACCAGTTTTTCTATTTATTTATAATGAGAAGTGGGACTATTCAAATTAGCAAAAAAAATGTAGTCAAATACAAAAGTGGACTTTACTTCAGAACACTTGTTTTTGCTCACATATTCCATGTGTATACCTATTTCTAAATAAATAGGTTATGTCTGTCTCAACAAAGAATATATTTGGTTGAAAAATTGCTTTTCAAAGAGAAATCCTTATAAGTTTTTATATTTGTAATCTTCTTAATCTTATAAAGGAATTAAATAATAAAAAATATGGGACTCATCTGCAATTTTCTATGACTATACAGTGAGTTAAGAAGAAAATCACCAAAACATTAAAAGAAAAAGATATTCTAGAAGTTTCATTAACTTGTATGAATTCAGAAAAGTCATGATTGTTTTCACTGCTATTTTTCTCCATTTGGAAGGCAAGAGAAACAATCAAGGTTTTCTTATTTCTCACTTAAATTTATTTTAAAATCTAAAAGTTACTATAACTCCAGTATAAATATCTTAAAGGTCATGATTTAGAAAAGGAGATGATAACCTTATTGTTGTATTTTTCCAAGAATTTTATCTTAAAACAATGATTCTGCTTCCTACTAGCCTCTAGAATCTGGACAGAGAAAATAGATGAGTCCAAAAGCCATTAGAGAAAATAAGAAAGCCCATAGCCCTGGACAGTTAGACTGTCATCTGGATACCCAAGGTTGTGGGTTTGATCCCTGGTCAGGGCAGATAGAGGAATTAACCAATAAATGCAAAAATAGGTGGACAACTAAATCAATGTTTTTCTCTCTTCCCCTCTCTTCTTTCTTCTCTCTCTAAAATCAACTCATTGAATTTTTTAAAAAAGTCATAGCAGAATTTGTTAGTAACCAGTATTTAATATGTTCATAGTTTAAAGAATTTTTAATTCAGTCCACATCCTTTACTTACAGTTGTGAAGGAAACAAGAGAGAAAATGAGTGTTAAGGCTAGGGATTAGGTTTTAGAAGACATTAATAATTATGTTTCATTGTTTTTTCAGGGTTGCCACTTTAATCAATGGTTTAATCACTCAGGAGCTCCTATTAAAGAATCTAAAATTTGGCAAGTGTGTATCTCCAAAGAGGTAGAAATAGTTGTAATTAGGTAGACATACAACTGAGCACTGTGCTTTGCCCTTCTATATTAAACATGTGTTGGGGTACCGTTCCTACCCATGCCCCCAGAAAATAGAAATCCTACTGTAACAGGCTCTTTCAGTTACAACTAATAAAATATTCAGTTTGAAGTATCTTAATTTAGGAAATATTACCTCATAGAACAAGAAGAGTCCTTGCAAGACATGCCAATTAAATCAGTAAATCAAGGTCATCAGAGATCAAGCTCTCTCCAACATAATCAGAGTATTATTTTAGTCCTCAGATTTGTCCCTTTGTGGCCATAAGTCTTGCATTTCTGGGCACTAACTAATGGAAGAACAAAGATAATTCTTTCTCAGGGTCAACCTGTATCATAGAAGAAAATATTCCCCAGGATCCTCTTGGCAGACTTTTCCTTACATCTTATTAGGCTGAGTTGGCTCACGTGCCCAAGCCAGCTCGTGGCAAAGTACGCTGTGATTGATTTAGTTCCATCAAAGCAACTGTCTTGGGCACATTGGCTCTATTAGTAGAGAAATAAAGGAAACATCTGTTGAGAAGGCAATAAGCAATGTCTGTCTACCATAAATGTGCCTACCCAGAGCTCTGGGAAGGCTTTGTGCTTCCACCCCCCACCCTGCTGACTAAATCATGTACAGACACATGGCCTGAAGTGGTCTGTCTATAGATTGTCTATCGCTCTAAAGGGAAAAACACAAAACAAGAATACAAACAAAAACCTAAACCATATTACAAGAAATTTGGAACAGGACATCAAAAACTTCATTTGGTCGCAAATGAAATTAGACAACATGTGTGAAGCACCAAAAGTGGAATTCTGAATTCTTGCTTCTCACTTCCTAAGATCTGAGTACTCAGAACTTCCTGCCTTCGATGAGAAATCTTGTACCTAGCTCTATAATAACCTCCCTTCCTCCAATACCTACACCCACACACATTGTTACATTTTAATTGGAGCTAGTTTTGGACTGTGTTTCCACTTCTTACAAGGCATCTTCTTTGCCTATAGGAGAAATAGGTACTACAGACTTGCATAGAGAGTGTGGGTATTGAACAGATCTATGTGACCTATGAGACTCTCTTCCATATTCCAGGATTGGAAGATAATAATCCATGATATGCAGAGGCAAAGTTGTTCATTAGTCAAATTATGGAGGTGATGGTGGCAGTTAAGGGGAGTGGTGGTGAGTGAGTAAATCCTTGCCTTAGACTTCCTACCTAATTTTATGTGCATTCAGAAACAGTGTCATTATGTAACCTTAATGCAAAACTTCTTTCTTCAATCAAGATGCAAAGGTTGCTTACAGGCAAGGTCAGAAGATGAACTTGGAAGATGTCACATTGCAAAAGCAATTTATTCTCCAGCAGTGCCAGGGTTCCATGATAAAGATATAAATGCAGACTAACAGACATTCTGACAATTAAAATGGGAACATTTGAGAGGAATCAGATGTGTTAGAGGAGTTGACAATGTTGTTCTTGGCATGCAGCATTCAATCTCTTGTTGCCTTGTAACAGTATCTTGATTTCCTTTCAGGTGGAATAGTCGAGTGTTGTGCTTTACATTCCCCCAGGCAAGGTGAGCATATGACTTAAACTAAACTTATCAGACTTTCCAACTTGGCCTTATATCTCCAAGAGAGTGACAGGTCAGGAACAATGGAGTGAAATAATTGGCCCAAGACAACAGATCGTCCACTGAGGCTCGCTGTCTGAACCTCCTCCAGTGCTGCTGTCTGGGTCCTGTCATTTCTCAGCCAGGATCTTACAGCTTGACCTTTGACTTTGGGCGGTAGGCCATTACCTCCAATAAATTACCTATTTGCTTAAGTTGATTTACTTTGTTTAACGAATGAGACAAAGTGATTTGAACCAAGTTGATGAGTACTATGTGGAGAGAAGTAGATGGATTCTTGATATTTTTAAGTGGAATCTATAGCATTCTACGATTGGTTAGATTGGGAAGCAGAGAGAAAGAGTTCGATACCCACTTCCAGACTTGAGCAAATGTGAGGATGTTAGTGACATTTATGGAGACAGATGATAAGGGATGACAAGTTTACTGAAAAAATTGTGAGTTTAGTTATTGACACATTGAGTTGAGGTACCTTTGCTACACTCAGTAGGTACTAGACCCTATATGATCTGCAGTTTAAGATAGAGTTTAGAACAGAAATTGTTGGCTCCTGCCAGAATCTCCTTCCAACACCCCTGACTCTCTGACTCTCTCCTAATGTTAAAAGGCTGCTATGGTAGGAAGATTCAGTGGAAAGATCTCTGAGCTCTCCATTCCTAACAAGTACAATACTGTGTTAAAAGAGGTCCTGTGGCAATTATTACTAATATAGAAGACTTGAGAAATGAATGCATGGTGTATCAGTTAAACTTTGATAAAATAATGTCATGTTATAATAACCACAAAACCCACAGTATCAACTGACAATAATAATTTATGTGAGTCAGGAATTTGAGATTCTTCTGGGTTGGGCTCAGCTGACGTTGGCTGGTATTATTCAAGAAAACATGGATCAGCTAGGTGACTGCTGGTTTAGACTAGGGTCTCTCATGTGTCCGGGTGGCACTTGGCTGTCTACTGATCAAGGCAAGCCTACCCTGAGATGCCTGGTGAGACTCAGCCCTGTTCCATGCATCTTGCCATCCAGCTGGCTAGCATAGGCATGTTGTCACGGAGAAACCCAAGAGAGAAAGTCAGCGCAAACACACAGTCTCTTCCGACCTCTTGTTCGTGAGACACCATCACTTCCACTGCATTCTGCTGGCCAAAGCAATGCACAAGAACATCTCAAATCTAAAGGGTGGGACAATAGAACATGTATCTTGAGTAAGAATTACAAATTCACACGACAAAGCATGAGTACACAGAGTGAGGTGGAGTATTAGGGCCACTAAAATAGGCTACTGCACATGGTGATCTCTATCACCTCCCCATTTAATTCATTTTGGCTAGTACAGAAAGGTTATTGGTATGCGGATGATATCCAGGTACAGCTGTGGATGACAGTGGAGTTTTATGAAGGTGTTCACCTTAATTTTGCTTCTCTTCTGGAAGTAATTTCCTTCTATTGCAAATTAGTAAAAATTATGGCACCTGCAATACAGGCATATAATTCTGAGCTTGTTGGGTGGTTTCTATTTTTCATTATTTAGTTATAGTGGGACAGCCTTATTAGGAATAAAAAAAAACATTTTTAACCCACTACTGGCTTAGCCCAAGAAAAAAACTAGGGGAAGAGTCTCCTTCCCTTGATGTTATAGGGAAGTCATTTTAGTAACAAAGAACAATGTGGAATGCTTGGGTCGATAACCAACAATTCCTGTTGTGGACATGGGTCCACAGCAGATAATAAAGACCCATATCAAGTTAGAAGAAAATTTGCTTACAAATCTATACCTCCCCAATTATAATTTCACCTAAAACTTTATCCGAGGATTTTCTGATTGCTTTGTGCCATAGCTGGACTTTTGGGTCTTGTCTCCACTTAAATTTCCACTTAAATTTTTATCTCATACCACTCCTTCCCCATTCTTTCCTTATACTGCAGCCAACCCTTATTTCCAGCCAGGAGTCCCTTCTACTGTGGAAGGGACATTGATTTATCTCCAGGAGAATAAGAGTGTATTTTCTGCTCACCTTCCTTTTCTAGATCCTCATCTATAGATTTAATGACTGCCTTATATACACAGAAATATTATCTTCCAAATATCCCCATCAAAATGTTCTCTCCACAGTCAAAGAGGGGAAGAAATACAGGAATGGGCAAAAATAGGTTTATAGTTCATATGGAAAAAGATATGTTATGATTATTACAATAGCTTTGTTAACTCAAAAGGATGACACAATGTAGCAGTACCCTACTTTTACCCACCCCTGTGTATTGGCATTCATGGATTCACTAACCTAACCAGGTGCCCCACAGTCCTGTACCATCTCATTGATTACTCTTTTCCTTTTTTCATACTCATTTATATTACCTGTTTTCATCCATTTAAGCATCAGCATATATTTTAGTAGATTTTTGATGAAAATTTTTACAAAATATATTGTACTTTCTTTTGTCTCATTGATAATACTAAATATTTACTCCATTCTTCAATATTGTCCAAGTGTTCTAGATGTTATACTTAATTATAATTCAGCAAGGCCTTCAGAAACCAGTAAGGCTATTAGGGTTATTTTCCTCCACTCCAAGTGATACCCTAAAACAGTTTTATTCTTTTTTTCCCCGTGGTCTCTTCTTTCAACAGCCATTTTTCATTACTATCAATGTGTGTTTTTTCTGCTTCTAATTGGCTGCCATGTGTTACAAGCAATTCTAAGTGAAAGCAATCTCTTGGCTTCAAGACTTTCTTATAAATAAAATCTTGCATTTTATGACTCTTACTTGAGCTGAAAGGTTTAACTCATGATTTGCTGGTTTCAATCTCTGTTCTGAATAATTAAGTCTGTGATAGACTGATCTTCAGCTAAATCAGACATGAATTAACCCTTCTCTTTTCTAACCCCACATACATATCATTATATATGTTTCATATGTATGTATTTTAGATTAAGAAAAACATAAAGTATGTTTATCTTTAAATAATTTAAACATTTTTCACTTTTGTATATATTTTAGAATTTAAAATCAAACCAAAGTCCAGCTAAATCAAATGTTCTTAGAATCTTATTTAATGCCATTTCACATAGTAAAATGCCATATATTAAATAATATCCTGGCAATCTGAAAGAATTAAGATAGTTTTATATAGATGGTCACATGACTCCCAGCGATGTCTTGTGACATTACATTTCTCTGGCTCATTGTCTTAGTTTTAGAATCCTAAGCACGGAGATCCTAAGAGAGAAGAACATCAGATTATTGCTATAAGGGTTAAGAAAATGAAGCTCAGGTATTCGCACAGCTTGTTACCTGCATCTGTTATAGCCCTTCAGTTGGAGGAGAGTGTAGGTGTGCCAAAGAAGAAAGGAGCAGCCTGAATCCCGAATAGTTACTTTGAGGGTAGTGTAGCCACACTAACTTTTTTCAATTTCTCAATCTCCCTTCATTCTCTTCTTCCCCTAATCTCTCCATCATTATTTTGTTCCTCATTTCTTCTCTAACAACCATTTGGCTCTTTCCAAAATGTAAATTAGTTTGTGGAGAAATATAGTTATTCTTGGAGAAAGCAGAAGAAAAATGTTTGGCTCTTTCTCCCTATCTCAAATCCTGGTTATCCCTACCGTGGTTTAATTTTATTTCTAGGATTTGGATCGATAAATTTGTAGGAAACACAAAGCCAGTTTTCTCAGCTTACTGACCTTCTGTTGAAAGCAGGCACAATTTAGCCAACATCTGGACAGCATTTGTCAAGTCCAACTGGAACTCAAATCCAGGCCAGAGAGTGAGTTGGTGCATTTGTTAGTTACGCTTTTTGAAGGGCTTATAAATAAGACAAATAAATAAAAATAAAAATAAAAAGCCAGCTGCTTTTAGTCCCATGCTTAACCCATGCTTGGTTTACTCTCAACACTGCTTTAATACTCAGGGGGAACTGACATGACACTTCATGTTTTCTTTCTTTCTGGTGCCTGCAAGAAATTTTGCTCCTAGAAGCAAAATTGAACCTGCTTTTGAACCTGGGTTTCTTCTAGCAACCAAAACACTTACTGTCTTGGACATAAGCCAACTTTGGCAGCTACCTTATCTCTTCCAAATGTTAGCTTTCTACTCATTTACAAGGCCCATTATAGATTATCACACTCTCAGATTGGCCTGGTAGAGGTGATAAATGGAGGGACCTCTAGCTGCATTCAGTGGCTTGAATTTGCTATGGAGGGCAAGTGGGAACTGAGAACCAAATTGTCATAGAGATGAAAACTTGGATTATAAAAGGCCAGTCAAGGGGAGGTTGAGGTTTTTTACATGTGAGGCAAGGAGTGCCTCCAGGGTCTATCAAGGTGGTGCCAGGTGTATACCTGTGTGTGACCTAAGTGGCTAAAAGGGAGGCATTGATCTTTGGATCCGAAGCATTTTAAAGGTAATAATATATTCAAATTCTCATTTGTACAGTTGAACTTCAAAGGCTTCTCAGTTCTATGGGCAAAGGTTGAATGGCATCTGACCATGGGGGAAACGTGTTAGCACATTGTTCAATGAATGTATTCTGCCCATTTGGCCTTATTTGTGAAATTTACACCAAAATAAATATGTAAGGAATAGCTAGACACCAACTTCTTGCAGATATACTTGTAAATTTAGATTTGTCTTAAAGCGAATGGTGTTAAACTTAAATTCTTTTTCCGGTACCTCATTTATTGTTTTTTGGTATTAAAAAAATTTAAATATGTAATTGCTGTCTCTCTCATAAGTAGTATATGTACGTGTGTGTAAGTTACACATACCCCACAGGCCTTCGGAGGGAATGTTCATGAGAATGAACACCTTTGCTGCTGTAAGCCACTGGGGCAGCACCCATTGAGGAGGAACCAGAGCCTCATCTGGGAGGAGGACAAGGGTTGTCCTGAAGGGGAATTGCCGATTCCCCTTTTAGCTTCAAAAGGGTGACTACTTTGTCAGAGATTGCTGAAAGAGGTGGAATGTTTTCAAACTTATTTTCAGTTTCTTTTCAAATCCGGTAGGTCAACATTTTAGACTAAGTGTTATGATGTTAATGGGCTCTTAACTGCTTTGATTAGAATGTAATCAAGTGCTTGTAAAACAGAAAACCCACTGAAGTTTCCCCAGAAAGATGAGATTATTGGGAGATGCCCTTTTCTTTATATTTTCTTCTTTGTAATCTTAAATAGCTACAAGGTTTTTTCCCCCCTTTCAAGGCCTCCACAGCAGCTGATTTGATTTTTACCTATTCTAAAAATATTTTTCTACCTCCACAGAGTCCTGATTCTCATATTCAAGAAGACTGCAGAGGAAAGTGGCATGCATCTATTTTTTGGGGGGATAAGCAGTTTTCTAACAGTGTATGAGCTTCTTACAACATTTTATGGTTATGAGTACATTTATAGTTACTCCTTAAAAAACAAATGAAAATCTATTAATAAAATAATTTGGTAAATAAATCAGTAAAATGGGAAGAAAATTCATATCCTTTTCCCTGGAAAAATGTGCTATAGTACATTCCTTGGGTTTCTGAAATATTATGTACTGGTCATTAAAATTCAAACTGGTGGTTTTAAAATTTCTAATTCCATGTTTCTTCTAGCCACGTTTATTGCTTGTCTAAACTTCTTTTCAAATTGGTAATCTCGATTACACTTCTTGGAATTTAACTGAAGACAAAACAGCTTGCTTTTGGATGTCTCCATGTAATTGCAATTTAATTTTGTCTGCTTGATATGCTAAAGATAATGGCTTCTATTTTGCAAAATGCGACCTAGCTACATGCAACACCACTGCCAGAGCCTATTTCAGAAGCAGGAGCCAACTGTTCTCTCATTCCTGCAGAGTTCAGGCTTTCAGATATTGGCCCCAGTTCCGTGGTTAGAACGGACTGGAGTTTTCTGTTTGTCCCTATAAAATCTCTGGCCTACCAACCTGGGGATGCGCACTGAGGAGCTTCTCTGTTGCCTGAAAAACTGAACTGAGGCTGAAGAACAGTTGACTTTTTCCCCCTTTTCAGTCTGTTGTATTTAAGAATATTGCCACTGCTCATGTCTAATCGCTGTTGTAAACAGGGATTTTGGAGGAAAATCACTTGACCAGCCCTACTAACCGTTCAGCATTAGCAAATCTTCTCAGAAAATAGGGTAAGATTCCAGTCTTAAAGGTCAATCTTTTTCTAAACTGAGATAGTCATGGTCTTTTCTTACAGTTGTCGTTGAGTTTACATGGCTTCTTGGTTCCTACCATCAGGATCATCCTTGCCCGTGGAGCAGATAGGCATTGTACATAGATGTAGAAAATTATTGTTCCTTTTGGAAGGCAGAGCAGCAGTTTCTGTCAGGGGTGGGGTGTTCTGCAGTGTAGGGGAGAAGGCAGTACGCCTCTGCAGGAGTCAGGATATGGGAGTTCTAATCTGAGGTCCGTCAACTGACTCAGGCTTTAAGCAACAGTCTTCATCTCTTTGAATATCACGTTTTCTCACATCAATTAACTCCCAAAATCACTTCCATACATTTGCCTGATTGATTCTGAAGGGATTCAAAGTAATCTTATGCTGACTCATTTTAGACCTTTCTTACTGTTTGTTTTTCCTCTCTTTTTCTTCCCTCCCCTTAATATCTCATTGAGGCAGCAACTTGAAAAAGGGAAGTTTATGAAATCATTTAATGAGAAAACCAGTAAACAGATTGAAATATGCAGGTGTACCCATTTGAAAATTTTCACTGTCTTTATGAGAAAGTCCAGTGATTCATTTATACTCACGAGCAGAGATGATGGAGAAATGGGACGATCAAACAGTAAATGCCTTTCTCAGATCTTCCTCAGTCATTCAGAGAGAGAACCAGGTCTACAGCCCATCCCTGGGAGCAGAAAACAAATTAAAAGTCCCTAAAGATATTAATATAAAATGAAGAGATAAAGCCACAACTGGCCAAGTCAATGCAGAAAACTTCACTCTCTCAAAGTCACCCAATTGTCCCATGAAATAGAAATTGCTCTAAATTTTATAATTTGGTAAAAGAAAGAAATACCTTTGGTTAATCCATTGAGGGGCCTACTTTTCCCTTGGCTTACTCCCACCCCAGCCCCTGCCCACCGCTGCCCCCTAACCTGTTTACCCTCAGGAATGTCTGGGAAAACAGGAAACCTACTCTTTTCTCGTGAATACAATTTGTAACTCAGTATTTTACTTTTTCTATTACATTTAATGACTCTACTGCTTTTTCATCATTAATTTTGACAGGTGCCAAAATGATAAAAAGGCTAAAAATATGACCCATGGGATAATTGTTTTAGTCACACTAGCTTGACAAACAATGTAATAAAAATCATGATTTGAAATTCGGCATGGAACTTGTGAAACATGTTATCAAAGTACTGTATCAAATGCTTGAACATGTTTTTAATTGGCAAAACTTTAATGCCATTAAGAGTTTTGCATATGCTTCAGCTAGCTTTTGTGCAGTTGAGAAAAAAAATATCAATACCCATCTGTCACAGTGAGTGGAGCACATATGGTAACAGAAGACCTGAAAATACATCAGATTTCTGTTATCCAAGCCACTCCAACTCCAACAGAAGTTCAGCCACCTTCATATGGCATTGGCTATCAGAAGTTTAATTTTGCCAATTAAAGTTATTTGGCGTAACTATGCAAACATTATTAACAATTGTAAGTGAGAAGTCTGAGCTTGCAAAAATCCTTCTGTCCCAGTTTGGACTTCTGTAATAGCAAAGGCAATGGCTCTGCTTGCAAGCAGGTGCCCTTCTGGGTTGGTTAAGTGATCAGTGTTGGAAAGGGTCCTTCGTAGATGCCTTCTGTCCTTTCTGGAACTGCCCTCATCTGACTTACAGAGTCAAATGAAAAGGGAAGAGTTGAGTCAATATTCCAGATACCTAGAGCCAAATATACTAATGTGAAGAAAGGGAGATTTTTTTTGACACAGGGAGGGAGTTATAGAATAAGGCCTCATTTATTTATTTAACATTGGCTGAGTGGCTTATGGCAGGCCTGGCGTTAGATACTAGAGATGAAAAAATATAAACTCATGGCATTTGCCTTTAAGAGCCTGCTAAGGTTTATTGAAGAGGAGCAGATGCACAACAGTATAGTTCTAACTTCGATTATAGAGGTAGTAGAGAATGTTCTGGGAACGCAGTGGGAAAATGATGCTGTAGGGAAGGAGGGGAGGTTTCACTGTTACCCCTCTCGTGTCCTGGTGGCTGGATTAGAAATAAGGTTGACAGAAAATCAGATTAAAAGGAGAAGCAAAAACTGTTCAATACATTCACACAGAAGATCATAGATGATGCTCAAGATCATAATAGAATGCTCAGAAAAATAATCTAAACAGCCAGCTTTTAATACTTTTCAGAGAAAAAAACAATAAATATGTAAAGAATTGCCAGGAGACTTAGGTTTGGGAGCTCATAAGGAAGGAATCTACACCGAGCTTTGACTGAGGCAGTAAATTAACAAAGGAGTAGTGAGGTGTTTTTAATGTGAGCTTTTGGTTCTGAATTCCTTGACTCTGGCGCTAAGGGTGTCTCTCTCAGCCCCCTTGGAGCCAGGAAGGCACCTTTCACAGTGAAGATTTATTTCCTGCATTCAAGGAGACAAAGAAGGGTCAGTGTGCCCTTCTGGCACTGGCTGCTTGTCAACTTTAATTCAAAGTAATCAATATGCCATTGTGAGACATTTTGGGGCAGCCTGCCCTGGGTCCAACAATTTTGAGGGGGAAATCAGACAAAATATTAAAGGGAAGGAAGGACAGGAACTGCTGTGAGATGCGTGAGGAGAACTACTTCTAAAGTCAATAAAAAAGAGCTACTTAAAGACATAAATGTGGGAAAGAGTGTGCAGGATTTGTGGAATGAGTAGTTTAGTTGGGGAGGAAGTGGGGGGACTATGAGGGAAAATAGGCTGCAAAGAAGGCAGAGGCCAGATCACAAAAATGTTTTTATCTCTGGACTTGGAACCACATCCTGACGATATGGGGATCTTTAAAGCACCTTCGATCAGCCAAAGAACATATGCATGTTTCTACTTTATAAAAAGCACTCTTACTTGCAATGGCTTAATTGGAAGGAGCTGAAATTAGAGGCAGTGAATTTATTTTCGGGGGACCAAGAGGCAGTGACAGTACATTAGGGTGACAGAAACAGAGGATGAATAGGAATAATTATTTAGATTATGGAATCTCCAGGACTCAGGGTTACCCAGTTTTTCTTTACTGGTTTAGTTTTCCATATATTGATTGACTTTATCTTGCCTGTGTCAACATCGACCCCCAGGTCTGGTTAGCACAGAGAAATGGGAGGTAGAGTGGAGAAAATGTACACATTTTCATACATTCTATAATTTTTGGTGAATCGAAGAAGAATGCGGACTTTAAGAATGGTATTATATTTTAATTGCACATGAGACAGGACCCCCAAAAGTTTTTATTTTTGTAGTTATTTTGTGGCAAATTAAGTATAAAACCATCACAATCTTTTCCAAATCATTATTCATTCAGATAGTTTTGAAGTTCTTTTAAGCATTCTCTATACTTACTGGTATTCTCAACTTATCTTAGCAAGACAGTATAGAGAATACTGGTGCCTAAGGGGGCCAGTCCTACCAAAGCAGGAAAACTGAACGACCAACAGTGTTAGGATAGAAGGTAACCTGCTATAAACAAGACCCACAGTGACCATGAATTTCACAGTGCAGGCAAAGGCAGTCCAGGGCTGGATAAGAGACTTGAGGGTACCAGGAACATATTCCCCTTTCTCTGTACTGTGCCAGCCACAGAGTACTGTGCAGTCAGCACGATCCAAGATGCCAGAATGATCCTCACTCCCACAGGTGTGAAGGGTTATAGGATCACACTTTTCTTCCTCTGAAAGGCACACATCATTTCTCCCTCCATCCAAAATATGTCCTGACCAGAATTTGATCCCTTAATCACACCAAGAATAAAGGGATAATGAAAAAGTGGTCATTGTTTTTTCTGGGCGCACCTAAGACCAGCTAAAATTTTTCGAACTTTAGATGAGGACAGTGGATCCTGGGGACAACCAGTCGTTTTGGACACAGTACCTCTGTGACATTTTTGAGTCACCCATTCAAAAAGCGCTATCCTGTCTCAGAATCCTTCCTCTTTTTCTTTGGCTTTCATGAGCAACCAATTCTTTTATGGAGATATGAATATTTGTTATCCCTGCAATTCACTGATAGCACTTATGCAACAATCATTTAGTGAGCCTGTACCTTGTGACAAATTACATCATAGGAGCTAAAGATGGAAAGTTAAATAATAAAGCTCAGTCTTTTCCTCAAACAGTGCATGGTTCGGAAGGAGAAATAGAGAGTAAATCAGTAATTACCAACGACCATGTTAAGTGCCGAACTGTGTGGCAGATGCTGTCCTCAGAGCCTGCCCTGTCCCAAGGCCACAGAATAATTTGCTGAGATGCTGATCTCTGTGTTCTTCCTTTTACAGGAGAATCATGTTCCCGTGCCCTTCCTCTCCTTTCAAAATCAGGAGGTGGAGCCGTGAAGGGCTGAGTTCTAGTCTCTCTGGCGTCAGGCCCTTTTAAAGGTCCTTTCCCTTCAGGCAGAAGACGGGCGTCTGGCCCATTGCTGTGAGGTTTTCATTTGGGTTTCTAGGCTGATTGCCTGAAATTGAGCCCTGCCTGTGGGCACAGAAACAGACTGGGATTCTTAAAGTAGAGGGGATGACCCCTGGAAAGCAAGGTGAGCTTTATGCAGACCAGTGGGCCGAGGACGGGTTGGATGACAGGGACCTGAGTCCCACGTTGATGCCCTAGCCTTTGGGGGGCCTTCCCTTATCTAGTCCCTTCTAACTCTGACATCACCTCTACCACTGTCCTTCATCCACTTCAGGCTGGCCCCCGCTGTTTCGACAGCAAGGCTTGCTCCCGCCTCATGGCCTTCACGCCCCTCGTCTCTTCCGTGTGGGCTGCTCTCTGCCAAGTCACCTGGCTAGTTGCTGACTCCCTTCTCTGTGAGGCCTGCCCTGGCCATTCTCTTTAAAATGCCAACCCTCCCCCCTGACTCTGCATCATTTCCCCTTCACACTGATTATTCTTTATTTAGTTTCTACTGGGCACAGAGGGATATAGAAAATAAGGACAAATAAGTTCCCGGAGGAGCAGGGATTTTGGTCTGCATTATTCAGTACTCTATCTTTAGCACAGTGTCGGACACCTACTATGTGCTGCATAATTATTTGTTAAATGACAGAATCACAACAAATTCCCTAAACTACAGGTAGACAAATAGGAAGTAGAATACTCTTCATTTAAATTGACCACACGATTTGGACAATTGGAATCTCAGCAGAAATTCTTGACTTTTGACTAGCAGCCTTCCGTAAGCTGTCAGGTGTTGCTGTCGTACCTGAGCAACCAGAAGCAGCGTCACATAATCACATACATTTTGATTTTTTTGTATAAATGAAGGTGTGACATTTCTTGCACCTGAGTGTTTTGAGCAAAATCCTGCCAGTTCATCTCAGATGGGTACAGAAGCCAAGGTGACCTCAGCCTGCTATTTCATGCCCTGGTGCTGGCGTGCCACAAATGTGGCATCTTAAGGGCTTGTGGAGGTGTGGGCACAGGAAGTGAGCAATGGCAAGGGGAACTAGCAACGGGACAAACACAGGGAACAGGAGGCCAGTGTTTTGATATCAGCCATGACTTAGTTGATAGGATACTGAAATGAGTACTCAGTGTGTGCATGTGTGTGTGGTTCATGTGTGTGTGTTATTTAAGACATGTAAACTGTGTATGTGCACAATTGGCTGATGAATTTGATGCCTTTGTTATCGAGTGTGTCGATACTTCTTTGAGGCCTGCCCTGGCCTTTCTGGCTTGAGGTGTGTGCAAGTTTCTCCTTGTGCCATTGCCTTACTTTGATCGAGGAACTGGAAATAAAGTCCGTTCTCTCTGCTTTTGACTTCTCCGCACCATACAACCAGTTTTCCTCCATTGCTCCGCAATCCCAACACAGCACTCATACCATGTTACAGAGTGTCACATCATGAACACTGTTGCCTTATATTTTTCCCTACCCATTTCCTAGAGAACTCAACAGAAATAAAAACGAATTAGCTTAAGATGACAAAATTATTATTTTATTTTTTTAGAGAAGCAAAACTTACATTTAGAGACTAATAAAGTTTATTTAATGTTCCACAGAATTTAAAAAATAACTGAAAATATATGAAATGGAGAGAATATTAAAATGATCAATAAATTAAAGAACCAGAAACCGACATTTACTGAATATGTACAGTGTAGCTTTTATTGAAAGGAGAAATTGATGTCATCCTCCTGTTTGATGGGGACAGAAACCAAGCTTCAGGGATGTTAGTAAATGCCGAGGACACATTGTTGGTAAGTGGGAAAGGCTGGATTTTTACCTAGAAGTATCTGAGCCCAACTAAACCTTCTATGCCACAATGCTGGTGTCCAACTGTCTTTAAAATCAGAATGTTCTTAAAACTTTAGTACTGTACATTCTAAAGTGAAAGCCCCATATTTCATTTTAAAATAAGATCATCTTCTTCCTTTGCCAGAAATAATTTTCTTTGATTGCTTTACTGCTGGTTTGTATGAATCGCTCTTTTTGTTTTCTCAATACCATGCAGGGACAAAAGTTCCTTGCTGTTAAAAAATTCAGAGATGAGTTACTTCATTTTTGAAATTCCTACACTGAATGAGTTTCAAAAGCAAAAAAACATGTTAGGAGTTCAGGCTCTGAATCTAAATCCCATCTTTTCTATTGATTTACTGGAAAATGGTGGTTTACCATACTTTGCCATCACTTACCATATTTTGCCATATATAATGTGTACCCAAGTGTTTGTTCACATTATACATGGGATTATTATGTCCATGTATAATATACACCCTTATTTTCCCTCAAAAATGTGGGCAAAAAGATGTGCATTATACATAGTAAAATATGGGTAATTATGCTCTACCTCAGTGTCTTTATCTGTGTAATGGGGGTAGTAACATTATCAATACAATGATTAAATTACTTAGTATGTCTTAACATAACTCCAATGCTTTGAACAGCATCTAACACATGGACATCACCAGCAAATTTTTTATTTCTATCTAGACATAGCAATAGTAAAAAGGCAGTAGCTCTCATTTTCTAGAGCATAAAATATTAAAGTTTCCTAAGGGTCCTTTCCCTCAATGTCTTTCTGTTAACTCTTCTAAAATCAGGGCTCCTGGGGCTCAGACTATTGGGCTACAGCAGCTCAAGGGACACTTTCTCAAGGACAGGCAAAACATCTGAAAACAGGCTATCTCCCTCTTCTTGTTTTTAAACCAACACACTCATCATTAAAGAAAAGAAAGTTAATTGATTATTATTGGAGAATCCTACTGTACTGCCTTAATATTTTGAAAACTGGTAAATATGGCAATAAGTTCAAGGTTAAGCTTGACTTTCTTGGGTGAACTGTACTATTAGGCAACCTAGTAGAAAAAAAGATATATCTTTTGCCAAAGAATAAATGGATCTAAGAACACAAACGTCATCAATGTCTCTTAATATCAAAGAGAGACAGAAATAGAGAGATAGGAAAGATAGATATTATGTGCTTCCATTTAGACCTGCCAAGTAATCTTATGACAAATACAATTTATAGGAAAAAAAAACAGAGAAAAAGCATATAATCTACACAAAAAGAATGCAAACAGCAAAATCTAGAATGAGAGAAACTCTATGGGATAAATCATTTATTTCTTCAATAACAAATTGCAAGAAAAAAACAGGCGGAGGAGGTTCTTAGACATTAAAAGAGATTTAAAAGACACACCAACCAATTGCAAGGTGTGAATTTGTTTTTTTTTTCTTTAGATTCTAATTCAAATGAATGTAATGCAAAGTTTTATTACATTTATGAAAGAATCAGAAATTCAAGCACTGGATATTTGATAATTTTCTTAGGTGTCATAATGGTAAATCACTGTTTTTATTTAATAGTCTTATCCTTTATTTACCAATTTAAAGAATCTGGTATCTAAGATTTGCTTCACAATAATACAAAAGGGGGAAATGGAGACGTGACGTGTGAGGATGGACAGGACAAGTCAGGACTTGATTATCGTCAGATGTGAGTGATGGATGCATGGAGAAATTAGGGTGTCCGTGCACCTTTTTAAAATTTGTGTGTATGTTGGCAAGTTCCCCATAATCAAAACAATTTTTTAAAGTTTTTAAATGATTAAAAAAAACTTTAGGAGCAAAAAGCATATATAACAAGAATAAAATATATGTAAGTCTTCACTTTTATAGTCAGTTTGGATGTGGTTGCACACTCTAGACTGGCTTGCAGATTGGGTACCGATGTGTTTCAGAACCACAGGACATGGGCTGCACAACCATCTCCTCCTTTGCATTTTGAAGTTGCTGCGGTCGCTACTGTTCACAGCATTCCTCATCTCCTATCGCGATTGCAAACCCTAAGTATGACCAATATCCTCTGGGTATTTGAGAAGCTTCAGCAAGCTGAGGCTGTCCTTTCCGAAAGGCAATCCCCAAAGCATACCTAAGATATATTTTTTTCGTAATGAATAACAACACGTGAACTTGAAGCAGATTTAGAAATAAGTATGGAAATATTTTAAAAACCAAATGCATAGTAATGATGCTTTAGTATTAAGAGATATGAACATATTTCATATTTTAAGTATAAAGATATTGAAGGTTATTGGACTTATTAGAATAACAGGTCAATTTGTAATCCCAGTTGAACATGTTAATTGCATAATTCATGCATATTTGTAATTCTTAGTTCATATCTGACTAAACCTACACTCACTCAGTTTGGACATTTGAGAGAATTTGGAGTTCCCCATAGTATGAAGTTTAATTTATAAGCATTACTATACTAAAATACCTAAGAAAGTTTGTTAATTCGATATTTGAGGAACTTAAGTAGGAAATAATATATACTCAATTGGTAAATCCAGCTTAAGATATTCGAAATATGTTACAAAGTTTTGTAGTTTTGTAAATGGGTCCAAATATTAGTCAAATTTTCTCTTATAAAATTGTTGCTGAATTTGCTACACTTACGAGTTGAGTAACATTTGTAGATAGAAATTAAACACCTAAAATAAGCTAGATTTTAAATTTTATAAGGTTAATATTTCATGTATTAATTTAAACAACAAAGTATCTTTTCATTAATGGCTACATTGTTTACGAAGTTAAGTGAGTTTAAATAGCTCATTTTCAATTGTATTTTTCCATTACCATATATTCCCCTTATACCCTCTCCCACCTCCCCCACTCCCTTCCCCTCGCCCCCATTCCCTGCAATCACGCCCTGTGGTCTGTGTGTCCATGAGTTCTTTTTCTTTTTTTGCTCAATCTCTGTCTTAAACTTAAAATACAAGCAAAACAAAAACCTCACATTTTAACAGTTAATTGCTTAGTACAATCTTTAAAAAAAAGAGTTTAATATAATGAGTAGATGTGAATTTGGGGAGGGAGCCCTGGTAGGAGCAGCGCACTCCTGAAATGTCACTTTCGGAGGCGTGGGACAAGGCAAGGGCAGGGGCGGCCCGGCGGGCAGGGGCCTGCATTAACATATTTCCTAGACGCTCCATCTCCTCGGTCCGGCGGAATGGATGCCTCCCAGCTCCCTGTGGACGCGGGAGCCCATCAGGCCAGAAGCAGATTAAAGCTCACACACTTCAAATTGGCGGCTTGCCGCAGTTCGCCAGAAGGCTAGAGTTCAGCAGAGCTTTAATAGAGAAGTCTGTAAGCCCTCTTCCCTCCATCTCCCTCACTCCTTTCTTTAAAAGGAGATCACACTCTGAGCAAACCTCTGGTCCTCTTCCTGCCCTCCCCATTGTCCCCGAGCTGGAGCTGCGGCGTGGGGCCGCAGGTCTTGTGCCCTGGGAAGGGACAGCCGGGGAAGGAAGTGAAGGCGAACGACTCCGCACTTTGGCCAGCAAGCCCCCAGCCCAGCCTCCAACCCACCCAAGCCTATTGCTCTGCACACAGTGAACTGTCAGCTTCGACTGATTTATAAGAACGATTTACCTTCTGAAGAGTGTAATTATGCTCAGAGTTAAAAATTAATCAGGTGAGGGAATCATGGAATAGTCATTCTCAGGACTTTGAAGGACAAACTTTAAGTGGAGACCCACCATGCGGCTGCAGAGCCCGCCTTGCAGGTCCTTGCTGGTTGCAGGGCGAGTGTCCTGAGCTAGCTGCCTTCTTTGCGAAAAGACCAAATGAGAAATCTTGCTGCCTCTCTGCGGAAGGGTAATTTCAAGTCGCCAGCTTAAAAGGTGGGGCGAAGGAGACTGTGTGAGAACAATACATTTTTAGAGACTGGATTATCTCTGAATAAGGATTTGGCTGTTGTTTCCTACTAGCATTAGTAGCTTAACTACTTTAGCCTACTTTCTGGAACAGTCAGCATTTCATAACTATCTTTGCTGTTCTTGCTAACACCGCAGCCCCCCTCCCTTATTCTTGGGGAATTCCAAGATCCTCTGCGGATCCCTGAAACCAAGGATAGTACTAAGTCTTACATATACTGTTTTTTCCTGCCCACGCATACCTACGTATCACAAAGTTGAATTTATAAATTAGGCGCAGTAAAAGATAAACAACAACTAATAGCAAACCGAGTAACTATAACATTATACTGCAATAAAAGTTGTGTGAATGTGGTCTCTGTCCACCTCAAAATATCTTATTGTCTGGTGTGAGATGATACAGTGCCCCTGTGATGGGATGAAGTGAGGCAAGTGGCGTAGCACTGTGGTCTAGCATAAGGCTACCATTAATATAAGCGTTACTTGGACACAGGCACAGCCATATTTTGACAGTTGAGCTGATAACCAAGATAACTGCTGGCTGAGTAATCAGTGGGCGAGTACAGTGCACAGTGTGGATTCACTGGACAAAGGGCTGATTCACAGCCCAGGATGGAATGGGATGTGTGAGATTTCATAATGCTGTTGCGAAACGTGCACCATTTAAAACATGCCAATTGTGTATTTCTGGAATTTTCATTTAATATTTTTAGACCATGGTTGACCACAGGTAACTGAAATTATGGGATGTGAAACCCTTGTTAAGTGGGAAACCACTGTACATAGTCCCTCACCTACCTTAGTAATGTGTCTTGGTGGCTTCCATATTCAGGGGTGTGTTCTTTTTAGATAAGGACTTATTTCCCTTCCCTTCCTTTTCTTTGTGGGTAAAGGGCCTTTCGGTTACTTTAGCTTGTTGATTCTCAAAATGTCTCACTACCCGCCTTCTCACACATCTCTTTCAAATTTGAGATTTCTGTGGGGACATAGTAGATTAATTTGTCTTACCTCTGAGGAGAATTTCTAAGAGTCCCATGACAGTTACCTTATAGTACAATCACACATCCTGTTGCTATTAAATGTTGCAGAAAAGTGGCTGCAATAGAGGCAAGGGATGGCACAGATGGAATAGATTACTGTATTATCTAAGAAGAGTCCTATCAATTCTGTCATGAGATAACACAATTCCAATGCTAGACTTCATGATTGGAAGGAAGGGGCCAAGTAGTCCATGACTTCAATGGCCCATTTTGTTAGCCCTTCGAGTGCATAAACAGCTGAGGATAAGGTTTAAAACCATCTTTGCGTGCCATCTCCCGGGAGCTCCTTCCCCACGCCCCTTGACCCTCTAACCCACTTATTAAGTGGAAGGCTGCATTCTTTGACCTGGAAATTGCCCTCTAACTCAGAGCTGTGGTCCTCTTCCTTTGGACAACCCATTTCTTCTCCTTTTCCTTCATGGCCTCTGAGTCTTTGACCATCTTTTGCACCCTACCATTTTCTTGAGCTAGTGGTCAGTCCTTAAGTTCCTGCTGGTTATAAAAGAAGTTAGATCCTGGGAGTTATAGGAAGAAAAACGAGGCAAACTCAGGAGGCTGCCCTCAGGACGCGGCCTTATTAAGGTATTAAGAATTTCCACAGACCTAATTAACAACCCTGTGGGTTTTTTATCTGCTTTATCATGTGAAAAGTGACTGTTTTAGGAGGAAGAGTTCAAATGTGTAGATATAAATGAAAACAAAAATCAAAGCTACTGGTAATGAGTTTTATATAACAGTACTCCAAGTCTGCTGGTGGGGCCACATTCATCTTCAGTTCTTGGTAGGAAGGGTAGAAAATCTGTTACCAAGGCTTGCTTTCTATGCAGTGGTAGAGCTCAGCTGTATCTTGCCAAGAGCCCCTCTCCCATTTTTAGAAGTGAGGGGTGGACCCCCTCTTCTATTTTTAGAAGTGAGGGATGAAGCCCCTCACTTCACCACAAGTCCTACAGAGATCTCAGGGCTAAAAGGCGGTGAAGGAGATGTTATTCATGGAGAGGTTAGATACCAAAAATATGTCAGTGATTCTTATTTAAGCAGAACTGTTAAGAGTTACTTCTTTCTCATCGATCTTGCCCATTCAGATCATTTATTCCAACAATTAGTTTGCAATGTTTTTTTATTTATTATTATTCATTTGTGTTGTTCTTTTCAACCAGGCAGGCACCTGCACTCTGAATTAATTGGCATAGTAGGAGAGTGGGAACAGCCTTTGGCTGGGAGCCAGGAGCCAGGTTCTAATACTGGCGCTGCTTCCCAACAGCTGGCTGGCCTTGGACTTGTGACTTACCTTTTTGGACCTTGATTTCTGTGGATGCATAGTGAGGGAACTGGACTGGATGGGTCTTTCTATAAAATGTAATACGAGGGGGCAGGCTTGGAATACACTGCACCCACTCTTAGCAACTCATCCTGAACATGGACGTCCAATAACAAAGAAACTTTCTATTTAGTTTAACCAAGAATTACCCCCTTGTCAGTACCAATTTCTAGGATTTGAGAAGAGAATACCCTGAATTGCCTTTACCCCTGTCTCCCTCCTTGTCTCCCTCTCTCCCTCTCTTCCTTCCTTTTCTCTTTTCCTTTTCTTATATGGCTCCTTAATATTACACAGAACCAGAGTTCTATGGAACTTATTACCGGAAATGCAGGACTAAATAAAACTTCTCTAAGTTTGTTTGTTTGTTTTTCCTCTATTGGGAATCTAGACCTACCAAAATGTTATAAGAACCAAAATATTGTTTGAATTCTCATTTAATTATTTTGACACTGTACTTAGAGGAGTCTTGAACTCTAATGAAATATGGACTAAAGCAAACGAGATAAAATGTACTTCTAGAGAGTATATTACAGTATTTGTTTAGCGAATATGGTGATTTATTTTTTTAAAGTCTACATAACTAGAATCTATCACCAAATACCAGTAATATTTTATTTCCACTATTCATTTATTCACTCATTCAAAGTAAAATAGAAGTTTTTAGTCTTTTCTTGTACCTGAACTTCAGTGACTCTTTGAGTAATTTATCTCAGAATGATGTATATAACACATTAACCAAAAAGCATGTAAGATCACAAAGGGCACATTAAAATATACACATCAAAAAGTTTTTAGACTTTATGGTATGTATGTGCTTTTTTTTATTAATGAATCAAATGACAAGATCTAGTGGTGGATCTAGTAACTGCCATAGTTTTAATGTAGCGATGAGTGCAAATTTCTGCAACAATTGTAATGTGACCAAATTGAGATATGTAGAGAAAAACTTCATAGTAGCATGGTGTTTGTTGTAGATTGGGCTTTCTGAAGACTGCTGCAATGTGAGTAAAGATGCCTTGTGATGACGCCAGGCCCTGGACATTGAATCATCTACAGTCTATGATCTTCCTGAGGTCACACATTTTGTGAAGCAAAGACAACCTGTCTTCAGAAGGCAATTGCCTTCTGTCCAAAGTCCTGACCCACAGAAACATGAACATACTAAAATTATTGCTTGATGCTGCTAGGTTTAGAGTATTTGTTATGCAGTAGTAATCACCAGGAAATTGCTGTAACAAAGAGTGCATGGGCTCTGAGAAAAGTGGTCCCATACGCAACTCCAGGGTCAGGACTGCGGGACTTCGAGAGAGCCAACGACATCCAGCTCTCTAGTTTGAGCGGTTCAATGAAGGGAAGAACAAAGGGATAGATCGACATTTAAGGTAAAGAGGAGTAGAGATTATGAGCTTCCTTTTGACATATTTTGAACTTATGATGCTTGTAGGCATTCATGTGATTGAAAAGCCAGTCAGCTTCAGAAAGAAATAATCTGGGGTTAGGGATAAGGCTTAGGGACATCAGCATGTACAAGGTGGTGAAAGCCACCAGCTAGGAGGACTTCACATATCAATTGAGAGATGATGAGGTAAAAACAATTGAGAGAGTAAACCTGGGAGAACCAAAATGTATGGGGAGAGGAAATTAGAGAAGGAAAATGAGATGCAGTCAATGTGGGAAAGAGGAAGCTAAGGGAAAGCAATGTTCTGTAAACCTGAGGATATTTTTCAAGCTAGACATGCTCCAATCTTCAGAGGCTTGGGTTCACTTTTATTCCCAGTGGGTCCCCAAATTAAGAATAACTTACTGATAATAAGTAACTTTTAGTCAAGCAAATGATTTATGGGCAGAAAAAGAAGATTGAGAATTGAAGCCACGGGTCAAAAGATGTTAGACTTGAAAACTTTTTTCTCTCTGGCAATTAAAACAGTTCTAAATAGTCTACAGTTGCTTCCCTTCTAAGAATACTCAGAACATAGCATAACATTTTTATGGTGACTCGGGGTCTGTTTTATGAACACAAGACATCAACCTTATAATTAAATGATGCCTTCAGAGACAGTCATGGAAAGGATGATTTAGTTTTCAAAGAACTTTCATGGTTCTGTAGTTGACTACTTAGTGGTTTTCTGCCCCCCTCTCTCAGGGGTTATTGTGGTTTGTGGTCTCCCCACACTGTGATCTTTTCCTGGTTGGTGGTTTTCTCCTCACTATCCTCAGGCACTCCTTCCAGCTCCCTGTGGGTCTAATTTAAGTGTCTATTACTCCTTATTTTCTGTCTGAGCTGTTGACAGCTGCCTCAGTTGCTTTTCTCTCTATTCCATCTAACCAGTGTATTAGTTTTCTATGGCTGCTGTAAAAAAAAAAAATCACCACAGGCTTAATGGCTTCAAATAACACAAATTTATTATCTTACAGTTCTGGAGCTGGGAAGTTTAAAACTGGTGACCTAAAATCAAAGCGCATAGAGGGCTGTATGCTTTTACTGGTACAATAGGGAAGAATCTGTTTCTTGGGCATTTCAGCCTGTAGGAGCCTCACATGTGCCTAGGCTCCTCCTCTTCTGCCTCCATCTTCAAAGCCAGCAACATTTGGTTGAGTCCTTTTCATACTGTTGTGTGGTTCTCCCCCTTCTGCCTACTACTTTCACTTCTACGTTGTAGTTACATTGGGCCCAGCTAGATAATCCAGGATAAGCTCCCCATCTCCAGGTTAACTGGTTAGCAACTCAAAATCCATCTGGAATCTTAATTCTGCTTTGCCAGGTAATACAGTGTATTCACAGGTTATGATGATTAATATGCAGATAGCTTTGGGGGTAGGGGGACCAGGATGGTGCCTACCTCACTTAGGAAAATGCCAAAATAGTCCAAGAAAAATAAAATGACCAAATAACATGTGTACAATTAGCTCATTTTATTTGCATTTCAGAGGACTAGAATTTTGTGGCATCTGTTTTTACTAGATTGGTGGCAATTTCTTTTCAAACTTAAAGACTCTTTTGGAAGGTAGAATGTGCTGAAACCTGACCATAAGATTAGCAAGGCAGAGGTTGCTCTATATCAGTTTTTATGCCACACCAATATGAAGAATATCCTAGATATTGAGATAGTAAAAAAACTATTTTAAATACTCAACCAATGTGTAACAAATTAGTGGTAGACCTTCGTGCTTTTAAATTTCTCTACCATGTCTGGCTTGTGCTACTCTTAGGTGGATTCCATAGCCATAAGGTACCAGGGTCAACCAGGAACTTCAGGTTGTTTTAAATTAGCATCTACTTTCTCAGAGAGGCAGACATCAAGAAAGATTTTGTTTTTGTTGGATTCTGCTCCAAGGTTGAAGTGGGAGTAGAAGTTTATAAATCTATTGAATCAAATTGAATTGTAATCAAGTATTTAACTCTCTGTACTTTACTTGAGGGCAGGAACTCGGACTTGTTCAACTTGATTTCCCAATCCTGAGGAAGCTCTGAGTAAGTTTTTTATTTAAAAGGGTTGAAGATATTCTAGGCTTTAACAGGGGAGGATTGGAAAGATCGGAGGCTCCACCAGGGCAGCCTTGGAAAGGACAGCTCTGTAATGAATGAATTTGACCTTTGTGAACAAGTCTGGGATCATTCGGATGCAGGCAGTTGCAGCACTAGATCTTGGCTGTTCCTCCCCTTGAGTTGTTCACGTGGCCCAGATAATGTTATGAGTATGTATAAATTAAATGTGGCTAAATGACAGCATTTCAAACATACACGGTGCATTGTCTAAAGTACCAGTTTTGAATCAGGGCAGGATTGGAGGCATTTATGAGTCTGCATCATTGGAGTGTCTCCAGGCCCCGGGCCTTGCCTCAGGCTCTGGAGATCTGCTCTCTTTGATCTGAGCCCCGGATTGTCTGAGGTCTCATTGTTTCTGTTTTTCCCTTCTCGTTGGAGGAAAAATTTTCATTATAAAGGCCTCCTTCCCTCCACTTACTCTTTTATATTTGCTTTCTCTTTCTCATTCCTACCAATACTTGTTTGTCCAACAACCACACACACACATACACGCACACACACACACACACCAGAGTTTATCATTTGATAGCGGATCCCTCCAGAAACAAACATATTTCTAAGTATAAGAATCATACACTATCAGCCCTGGCTGCTGTAGCTCAGTGGATTGAGCACGGGCCTGCGAACCAGAGTATCACGGTTCGATTCCCAGTCAGGGCACCTGCCTGGGTTGCAGGCCAGTTCCCAGCAGGGGACGCATGAGAGGCAACCATACATTGATATTTCTTTCCCACTCTTTCTCCTTCCCTTCCCCTCTCTTGAAAAATAAATAAATAAAATAAAAAAAAAAGAATCATACCCTATCCATCCTAGAAGGCTCCCCAGGGATACACCTACACCTGCCCTGTGCAAACTGCCGCCCGCCCCCCCCATTACAGTGTCTTGAAGTCATAAGCTAACCTTTACAGTCTTTAGGGACCCTTAGATTTATGATGTGATAAATTATTTTAAATATTATACATTCGAGACAGAATCAGGTATGACATGGAGTAGGAGTAAATATTTGACTCATGTTTACGGAAAAAAAAACTTGACAGATGTCTTGGCAGCCCTCAGGGGTCTCTCCCTTTGTCTTTATTTTAGTGACTTTCTTCCTCTTTATTTTAGAGAGGAACTTTGGGAAAGTTCGAGAGCACGGATCTGAATTTCTCATTGACTGAGGGGGAAATGAAAGTGCAACAGAGGATTGAAGTTTCAGCCGCCTGGCCTGGCCCAGGTCCCCCGCAGAAGCACACTGTTCATCCCGGAGAGGGAAAGGGAGGCTCTGTCTTCCTTTCCAGGTCCCCGTTGCATTCTGGGGGGAGTGACCTACCTGATCCCTGTCGTGATTAACGTGGTTTCTGAAGCATGAGATCTAATTAGGACCCCGTGTTGGTATATTTAATGACACATCTCATCGCGGCCCTCACCATAACCCTGCTCGGCCTTCACTGCAGTCACCTGTGCTGATCTGACTGCCCGAAGGTCCCTCCTTATGATTTACTCTAAATTGTTTTTAGAATCGTAGACTTCTAGAGCTGGAAGGGATCATAAAGTTCAATCCCCTCATTTTCCAGATAAAATTACAGGGACCCCAAAGAGAATAAGTCATCTTCCAAAGGTCACTTAGTGGATGTGAGATTGAAGTGTGGGGTGTCCGCTGCCCTGGCCGGTGATGTTTCTCTCTATACCGCACTTCCCAACAGGGAATCACAGTTTACAACGCCATCTCCTCACTCCCCTTGATTTGTGTTATGTGGCAGCTTTATAACACGCGCAGGTTATATTGTACGATCTCTCTCCATACAAGTTGGTCACAAATTAGAACAGCAGAGTTCTTAGAGTTTTGAGGCAAAAGGCACTTGGTCAGATTATTTAGCTTTCTGGGCTTCAGTTTTATTTAGTAACATAAAGACCTGATCTCTGTAAAGAAAAATATGTTTGAAATGATAGCAAAGTAAATATAACTATTGTTAAATAAAAACAAATCCAGACCTAGGTAAGGAGAAACTTTATTGAAAAGGCTATTGTAACAGGAGAATGTTTAGACCACGAGTCCTCTAAGCATCTCAGCCGTGAGGCAGAGAATGTTGCCAGTGGAAGTGGAGCTCTTACACGGGATGGCCAGAAAAGCATTTCACGGATGCATGCCCCGGAGATTGTGCTGTGGCAAGATTTCTTCGGGTGGAAATAGAAGGCTGCCCCTGTGTCCCGTCTTCATCTGTCCTGCTGTGGAACAAGTCCAACCATGTTTCGGGAAGGGCCAAACAAAGGCCAGTGTGTAGAGTTTCTGTTTTTTGTCCCAGCGTGAGCCGTCTCAGTCCCCATCCCAGCTGCACTGCTTTACCTAGGCAGTTGGTATTTGTCTGTAGTCCCTGCAGCTGGCTGCACTGCTGGTAGGCCTACATGGTTACTACAGAGAGAATGTATGTGTTCCCCAAGGGGGGAGGGAAGAGAAGAGAAGGAGGGTGGAGAGAGAAAGAGAGAAAGACCTGGGTTATCTCAGGCTTGGGACAGAGCCCGTGCTTTTAAAAAATAACCAGTCAACTTTCCAAGTTTTTGTGGGCTTCTTATGGGTCCACCCTTTGACCAATCTATCCCCCTTCCAGGCCAGACGGACAAGCCTCGTTGGCTCCTTCTGTGCATGTCTCACAGAAGCACCTCTTCCTGTGCCATTTGACTTGTACCGCGTGTGTGCTTATTTCACCCCATCTGGGTGAGTGACCCTGGGAGACTGAAAAGCCAGTCCTTCCCCCTTGTACAGGGGAAGGAGTGTCATTAGTCCGCTTTGTGGGACAATGCTCCCATCCCCTGGAGTGTGTGCAACTGTAGCTTCCAGGATAAGCAAGAAGGCTTGTGCTGCCTGACAAATTATGCTCAACAATGTTTAATCCCCTTTGTTTCCTTCCTTTATTAATATTTATCTTCCTATGCTAATAAAAAGAGCTTTTTTTAAAATAGGGAGGCATAAATAAAACCAGAAACAACTGGGTGTCCAGCACGGGAGGAATTGGTGGTGTGATTGGATGCCTCATCAGGGAGTGTTTGTCTTTGTGGTCAGACGATTTTCAGGAGGGGCCCGCAAGAAGGTGGTGGTTCAGGTGGGCCAGAGTCCAGGGTCCTGTTGTGCGAGGACAGAGAGAAGCCCGAAAGGCTGGACAAGTCAAGTTACTGGTGTTTTTGTTACCCAACTCCAACAATTAAATTTGTCTGTTTGAGTGCTGTGGTCAAAAACTGAGCAGGGGGTTACAGTAAAGAAAGGACTTAGTTTATTAGAATTTGGCAATCTGGATATGGGCAAGCTCTTGCTCTCAAAGGCCCTACTCCCCAGTGGTGTGTAGGTTGCAGATTACACAGGGCAAAATAACCATAGGCTGGGGTTCTGGGTCGTGTTAGGAACGGATTGGTCAGAGGTGAGATAAGGGTAATAAATCATTTCTTTAGGTCCCAAGGAGGACTCTGAGGTCAACACTGAGTCCAGCTTCAAGGTCTTGCCTTAGGGTTCAGAAGCTGAAATATAATTTAGATTAAGATGTTATCTTTAGCCTGCCAGGGGCTTAAACATTGTGATCATTAGTCAGAACTGGGCTTTTGTCTTCTGCTGCCTTAGGGGTCAATGATGATCAAGGTGAGAGGCTGAAGTCAGGTGAGTGAATTGTGCTGAAAGAGAAGGAAAAAATAATTGTTTTGAAACTATAGTTTAAATCAAATCAGAATTATGAAGACTCTCAGTTTCATTTTGTCCAGATTGGTCTGTGGGAAAAAAAAAGAGTTCAGGTATTCACTTACAAGACAAAGAATGGGAATTTGGAAGGGAGAGTCTGTTTGACTTTGTCCTGCTTGAACAAGGATGCCATCTGTGAGGGTCTTATCTAAGTCCTAGAGGAAGGTATTTCTTTACAGTAAGTGATTTCCTGGAGCACAGAGGAGACAGGGACTTCCTGACATCCTCCCAGTTCTTCCAGGAGCACAGGGCTCAGGTCACTTTCAGCATTGTCCATACTTAGTGATTCTTTACCTTCTTTCAGTAAAGCTCTCTCATATCAAAGGCCTGCCTTTCTCACTTTCTCTTTCCTTTTGGACAGGGGAAGGAGATCGTGGATGCAAGCATCATATCTGAAAAAGTTAATTTACTAATCAGCACTCCACAGATCCTTCTTTGTCTTCTTAAAATGGGGTCAAACACCCACTTATTTGATGGAGTCTACAATAAGGGCATAAAGTCACCACTGCTTGTTTCTCTTTCTCTCCATAAGCACCAAATCATGCTTAGAATGGAATGGAATAGGTAGGCCCTTTAGGGTGTGAACTTTTTACTCCTAACTTGCATTGGCTTAGGAACAGCCCAGCCACAAATAACAATCCTTAGGTCACGTGAACCCGCTTGCAAGAGCTTTGCATTAAACCCTATTTAATGCAAGGCCACATAGCCCTTTGCAGCCAATTGCAGGAAGCAGTGGGTAGATGGCAACAGTGATTCCAGTTCCCTAAAAGTTTCTTACCAGCTAAGATGGGAGGCTTAATGCTTTCCATTATTTCTAAACTTGCTCTGAGAATTATCGGGGAGAACTTGCCAGCTATGTGAAATACTTAATCATTTTGCTATAATTCTAAAAATCTAAAAAGAGGCAAAGTGATGCTGGAGGTCAGAATATGACAGTTTGTTCCATCTTTGATCAAATCAGCCTTTGCAGTTGCTGAACCTCAAGGTTGATAGGTAGTGTGCAAACTTAGTGACTCGACTGAGATGGGCAGCGAAGGTCAGCAGTAGCTGACTTTTTGCTCCCACATTCACTGTGCAGAAAAAGGCAGGTTTTGTTTTGTTTTGTTTTGCTTTTATCTTTTACATAGTCCTAATGATATTTTATTTTAAAATACTAAATCACTGCAGCCAAAGATAACCCAGAGGTACAAATAATGAAAGCCAAAATTGGTCTGATGCTGCCTCTTTTGTCCAGAGATCTCCTATCACCTCTGTAAATTCCTGAACAGTATAGAAGCACACGCTGAGCCTTTTGGCAGACCCTGTCGTACCTGAAGGGTAAGGAGGTCACTGCCTAATACAAGCCTGGTTTGAAGGCCATTGAAATCGCTCTTCCTAATGCCTGCCTGCAACTCTACGAGTAGATTTATTCTTTTGAATAAATTCTGTACTAAAATGCAGAGTAGCCTGGGGAAAGGAGAGAGGTGAAATTAATCCATCAGGAGTCTGGCTGAGATTCTGTTTTTTTGGGAGCTGGTTTGGAGTCTGGGCAGGGCGGAGTATTTCTAGGCTAGCTGAGCAAGACTTGAATGGCTAGGGTGGCTTGCCTGAGGAATACTACAGGGTAATCAGGAGGCAATTCCCTCAGCTTCCCTCTGCTCTTCCCTTTAAATTTTCTTCCAAATGTATCTCTGCCTTCAGCGGAAGGGATATTTCTCTTCATCTATGCAAGGCTCATCTTTTTACCTATACTCTCCATCACCCGGGCTTACCTGAGACCTTCTTCATCACTCATTATCGTTTTTCTGTGTATCCACTTCCTCTCCATTGATCCCTTCTCTTCAGCTTATAAATTAGCACAGATGTTTCCTTTTTAAAAATAAAATAGAAACAAATACCCAACTCTTCAACAAAAAAAGCCAAATGCTCCTTCCTATAAATTTCAACTACTTATATTCTAGGGACTATCCTACTTACCCTTATAGAAAAGCTTCTTAAAAGAGTCTCTAAGAACAAGACTTTTTACCTTGTGAACTGCCAAGCACGACAGACTAATACTCAAAAAAATAAGAATGTATTTTTTTCAGATAACAAAAAATTCAAAATTAGACTTTTGCTGGTATTGGTCAATGGTGTAATTAAGAATCATTTTACTGTTTTGTCATCTTCAGCGTGACAGCTCTTCATCTGTGGGTTTGTCGCCTCGTGGTACCAATAAGTAGGCTGCAGCAGTGGGTATCTCACCTGAGCCTGCATGGAGAAAGGACATGGTCTGTGTTCTTCACCCCTCCAACCACGCCCACCCTGATTATTTTTATCTGGGAAAAAGTACCTTCCCCAGAAGACCCACAGTAGATTTCCTGTTAGAATTAGTTGCTCATAAGTGGTGATCTTCATATGTAAAGGAGATTCAGAGAGTGTGTGTTTGGTGTTACAGCTTATAGTGTAGAGACAGGTAGAGGGAAAGGGATTTACGGACCATTTCAATGTGGCCAAACAGTGTCTGCCACAGCATCTTTACCACCTCACCTCTAAGTTTTCACCCACCGAGATACATCTTCAGCTCACGCTGCTCTGTGACTGGTAAAGTCATCAATATTCTTAAAAGGATACAACAGTCTCCTGTTATCTTTGTTTTCATTATTCCTGGTTTGGGTTACCTGTGGTCAGCTGTGGTCCAAAAATATTAAATAAATAATTCCCAAAATAAACAATGCCTAAGTGTAAAAAGTGGCCCCATTGTGAGTAGTGGGATGAAACCTCACCCAGTCCTGCTCTGTCCCACCCAGAATGGGAACCATCCCTCTGTTCAGTGCATCCGTGCTATATATGCTACCTACTCATCATTCAGCAGCCGAGGAGTCTTGGTCATCAGACATGCTGCCATAGTGGTATAGTACTTGTGTTCATGTAACCCTTTTGTATTTATTAATGGCCCCAATATGCAAGAGTACTGATGTTGGCAATTCAGTTAAACCAAAGAGAAGCTATAAAGTGCTTCTAAGTGAAAAGCTGAAAGTTCATTACTATTAGTGGCATCCACTGGGGGTCTTGAGCCTATCCTTTCTGTATAAGGCAGGGGACTAGTAGAGATCAAATTCTTCAAACTCTCTGTGGTGTTTCCAAGTTCACGACCCCTTATTGAGCTCTCTCTTGTTTTGCCTCTTAAATTTCTTTTGCTCCTTCTCTATGTTTCTGGATTTTCTCTTCCCTCACTCTCCAGTTAAATATTGGTTTCCTGGAGTTTTCTTTTCTGGTCTCCTTATTCTTCTTTCAACACAATCTAACCAAACTATCTCAAATATGTCTAAGGCTTCCACCTGTACATTAATGATGCTTAAAACTATATGTTGAGCTCAGGTTTCTCTCTTGTAGTCCAGGTCTCCATGCAGAGTTGTCTATCTTTATCTGGATTCTTAAATAAAACATTCCCAAAGCAAATTTATCATACTCCTTAGAAAACACTCTGCTTCCTGTATTTCAATTCATCCTGAATTATACCATACTTCCCATCATCATTCCATGAAAACAAACTGGGAGTAGCTTGGATTCCTCATTCTCCCTTGTACCTTATGTTAGATGGAAGTTTAAGCATAAATATTTTTATATACATTTCTTACTTTCCATTCTTATGTCTGCCTTAGTTTAGTCTTTTATAAATTTTCACCTTTATTACAATCTTATTATTTAGTTTCTAGCCTTACTATTTACATTGGGTATTATATATTTCCACTAATGTATTTCCCCAAACATGACTTTAATCAGGTCACCTTCTTTATTAGCCAGGGTTTCCCCTGACTCCATGATCACACCTTTCCCATAAAGAAGAGCAACCATGGAGTTTTCATGAATGCAGATGCTCTTTTTCTAATGTTTTTAGAAAAAAACTAATGTCTTAGTAAAGGGTGTCTTCTGGGTTCTCTTGTGAAATATGTTTGGGGTATGGGTGTTCAGGTTGCACATAATAGATCTTGTTGAACATTCCTATCTCCAAAGGCTTACCTTTGGATTCTCTCCTACATGTCATGCCAGGACGGCCAAAGCTCATTAAATGCCAAATCATTGCCGACTGAATGAACCCTACCTCCTCCTAAGATTTAACTGAGTGTTCTCTTCCATAATTTCCTACATGTCTCCCTTGCCTAGAATTAATAAAGCCACATACTGATGGCTGGTCTTCTTTCTATTTCTATACTTATGATTGACAAAAACGAAATCACTTTTAGCCCTGGCTGGTGTGGCTCAATGCATTGAGTGCCAACCTGCGAACCAAAAAGTCTCAGGTTTGATTCCCAGTCAGGGCACATACGTGGGTTGCAAGTCAGGTCAGGTTCTCAGTAGGGGGCATGCAAGAGACAACCACGTGTGATGTTTCTGTCCCCTCCCTCCCTTCCCCTCTATCTAAAATAAGTAGATAAAATATTTTTAAAAACCATGAATCATTTTTGTACATTACCGGGACATAATAAGTGATACAGAACCCGCAGCCTATGCTATTCTGGAACAGCTGTGGGTTCCAATTGCTTGCTGCCAGGAAGCGTGACTCTCAGTGCCAGAGTTTGGTGAAAAAGAAAGGAACCGTTTATTTAAAAGTTACACAGATGTACAATAATGGCGGAATTCAGCCCTTAAGTCTCACTCTCTTTAAAACTCCCCCCCACACACAGTCCCGCCTCCCTTTCACAAAGCAGGCCCGTTTCAGAACATGCCAGTCAGCGGTACCACCCACAGCTCAGCACTCCAGGTCACAGTCCAGCATCCCGGGCGTCTCTCACTAATCCGTGCTTGGCTGGGCAGGCACCGCAACTCCCACCACGATCATCCGTGTGGCCCTGTTACCCAGGCAGGTTTCTTCGTGGTTCTTCTCTTTCTTCTTCTTCCAGCTCTTAATCCAAAACCAGGTGGCAACCTCCTTATGCACCAGACTTCATGGCAGGCCGGAAGGGGCCCTGCTACACCTTTTCACAGCACAGGGCAGAATTCCTCCTGGCTGCCCACCCTTAGTTTAAACCCTGACTCCAGAGCCTCACCTCGTCGCCACTCCGCCCACACGAACTACATTTCCCAGTTCTCCCCGTGCTATTTACATTTATTCAGCTGCCAGCCCTGGTCAGCACAAGAGTGACTCAGTGATCCAGGGGGACCTCCCCTGGCTACATCATGAGTCAGGATATAACTTGAAAGTCATGCCCACCTTGCCCCAAGGTGGTAGCGCCACTATTATCTTGCCTTTGTTATGAAACATATCTTATGCCACTTCACCTGCTCCCCCCGTTGCTCAACCAAGGGCCGTGGGGGCTTTGGGGGCCCCTCAGTCTATACCTTGTTTCCTAAGTACACTTAATGAATACAAAGATAACTGAAAAAAGAAATATTTCACATTATTATTATTATTAGTTTCAAAGGAAATTTTTTAAAATGTGATGTAATTATCAATGTTTACGTACGGAAGATCAAATCTGAAGAAAGAATAGAGAATTGTTTACTCCTCAAGTCAATGGTGAATTTGCCCCTGCTGCTTTGAGATATGGTTTTTATTATGTCAAAGTATTTTTAAAAATAGATAATGTAAATTACTTTTGGGGTCTAAAAGTAGTTCATTTGCTGAAGGAGTTGGTGGTGTAAAGTTTTATTTTGGTAAATAATTTTTGTGATGATAGAATGCGGGAGGCTAAAAAGAAATGTTTTATTTAACTGCACAAATGCAAAACATTCCTCACATGAGTCTTTTAAATTACATTTTAAAAAGTAATTTATTTTATAGGGATATTATATTTATAGAACATTAGGAGAAGAAGAGAATTGGGGCATAATTCAGACAGTTGAATGCATAGTTTTGGAAGCTACAGTCCTGAACCTCTTACATAATTCTCTCACATGTGTGGGATTTTCAAGCGTCTTGAGGACATGGTGGAGAAAAGATAATGTACCATGTCCAGAAACTGCCAAATTCGTAGTCAGTATTAATTTAACTATGGAGAGGCTACAAATGAATGGTAGAGAACAGCTGGTAAGTCCCAGGAAAATTGCTAGGTCAATCAACACAGGAAGTGTTTAGTGCCTGGAGAAAGATCGTGAGAATTTCACTGGCGGCCTGTGAGAGGCATGGGGTTTCACAACCTGTAGGTGACACTTGCGAAAGGTATTCTGCCTCTTTGAAGAAGAACCACCATGTGTGGTGAAAAAAAATCAATGTTTTAAGTGGTAATGACAGAAGTGGGGAGGCATAATTCAGGTTAGGAAAGTTTCCGTGTTTTAGTTCATGTTAATGCCTTTCCCAGAATTCCAGATGTGCTGTGAAATACTTTTGGTAATTATTTAGAGGGATGTGAATATTGTTGGTTGTTTTTCAGCACTGAAGAGAAGCAAATGATAATAGGCTGTTTTGAATATTATCTGACAAGGCAAAAAGCTAGTTGCTGAAAAATAATCTCTGCCTTAGTACTTTCCAGTAAATAACTTGTAGAAGAAGAGCTACCTGAGCCCAATTTCCATTTATTTTATAAGTGATGGCTTAATAAGAGGGGACTTCCAGCTTTGCAATCTCCTGTGCTATTTCCTCTGTAGTCTTATCCAGATGCTGATTGCAAACACTCTTCAGATTTGGGGATTTTTTTTTAGTGGCCATTTTTTTTCTAAAGAAATGTAATTGGGGAAATAAATTGTCACAGATGAAACTCAATAGGGTAAGAAAAAAAAGGTATCTTTGCTTTACTCTTTCCCCATCCTCACTCATACCAAAAGAAAAAAAAAGTCTTGAACATAAACGAGCAACAATAATGATGGCTACCTTAGCTTAGATTCAGCGTCGTGTGGAAGGTTGAGGTTGCCTTCTACGTTGCTCCTGCTTTGGGAGTTGTTTCTCTCCTCATATGCTTTTCTAATTTTTGCTGGCATTCAGGATGTCTCTTTTTTTTCTGCCTCAGGCTTCTCTGCTCCCTGAAGCTTTCTTTGTGCTTTTTCAAGTCTCCATTATTTCCTAGGCTCCTTTTCCCCACCTCTAATCCCGGAGAACCGTGATAGCTGTTCACATGTTTCAGTTTGTGAAATTCATCTTTGCTGGGGAAAGAGACCCCTTTGCATTTTACTTCCCTAATTTGATAGCTGAAAAGAAGAAGCTAGAGAAAAGGGATGAGCAGGATTCACAATCACAATAACCGACGTTTATTAAATTTTACCGAGTCAGGTGCTATTCTAAGGGCTTTGTATGTGATAGTTCGTTTAACCCACATAACAATTCTATATGGCACATTCAACAGTATTTTCCTATTGCACAGATGAGGACCCTGAGACCCAGAGATCTTAGATAAGTTACCCAAGTTCAGGATGTCTTGGAGTTAGGATTCCAGCCCAGGAAGTGTTAGTCTTCTGAGCCAAGTCCTTTCCTCCCCTTTGTACTTGCTGTTGTAAGTCTTAAGTATTTACTGTTCACTGCAAGTACGAAGAGATCACCAGACGGTAATCCTCTGAGATCTGACATCATGTTGACACTATGCCAAGGAACACATGTGCATCTGGAAGTAAAACAGAGTTTCACTAAATACATGCTACAGTCTGATTGGCTTTGCTGGATTAAATAAATGAGTACAATTTGTACTTGGAACAGGATTGCCCTTGTCTGGTCCCTCAGGCTGACTGCTCTGGGTAGCGTGTGTGCGCATTTAGCCGGCTGTGGAGAATGGAGTGGGGGTGCGAAGCTCCGTTGCCTATGATGTCGGTGAGTTTTCAGGTCTTTCGCAGGCTCCCAGGGGCAGCAACCAGAGACCCCTTTTCTGACCACCCTCGCCTCTTACCATCTTATCTCATGAGACAAATATAATATTTTCACTGCTCTACTTTTTCCGAATACATAGGCCATGATGAATGGAATATTTCACCTTTGAACATGAACACATAGTATTTACCCTTCTTTGATTAGAGTATCCCCCAAACACAGCAAAATATTTTCTTTTGAATTTGGATATCTGTCTGGGCTTCTTTCACCACCATTTTTCTTTTTTTTCTAAATTCAGAATTCTGAGTAAAATAAAAACGTGTTTCCAAAGAAACAAAACAATGTATTGGAACTGATTAGTAGAAATCATCCTAAGTGCCCGATTCAGCATTCTTTGGGTAGATTTCCTGAGAAAATTCTGGTGAACACCTGGGGGGAGTAATGGTGGCAGCTGTGACCTCTTGCTGTCAGTTGGGTTTCAGGTCCCCTCCCCCACTTCTCATCAATCTCCTCAACTGCCCCAGGGGCATGTGGATGCAGCACAAAGTAGGTGGTTATTATCTCTTGTCTTTAGACAATAATTACTCCAGGACAAATTAAAGAATACTTGAGAGTTCAGGCCTTTTCTGTTGTTTACAGCATCAGCATAAGAAAATCTAAGAAAAAAATTGGTAAGTTTGATTTGAACCTAAGGGAAGCAGAAAACTTGTTTTTCTAATTAAATTTCTGAGTTGGTTTCCAATCAATACACACCTAAAGAGATTTGAAACAAAAGAAAATATTTCCTTTGGTCTTGCTAGCTCCTTTTTTTCCCTTTCTTTTATTTTGAGAGTTTAAAGCAAAAGGGAATTTTTCATTCAGATGGTACACAGTCTCAGGGGCAATGAATTTGCCAGCAATCAGAAATGTCTCGCCTATTGACTTAGTAGATGCAAAATTATATCTAGCTGTGTAACAATCCTTTATCACTCCACATCCACACAACTGAACACAGGTGAGTTACATTCTGCATATACAGCCACAGGGAAGAGCACGAATTAAGATGAGGAAGCAGGGTGCCCTCATGGGTTTTCTAAAAGGCTGAGATGAATTCCACAGATAGCTCACCTGAAAACCAGTAGTGTTCAGAATATTTCTTTATGAAAAAATATGAATATATTGTTCAGAAACTATCCAAAACTGTATGAAAGAAACTCTAGGTACTCGTGGAAATGAAGTGCTCTTTGTATAATTTCATCTCCTACACGTCCCCCTCTGGGGCCACTTCTGGACATCCTGGGAGTCCAAATGCAGAGACAGGGTTTCCTTTATGCTCGAAACCCTGAGTGCAGCCCAGGGTTTCAAATTCAGATGATGAGAAGAGTCTCTGTAAAGCAGGATTTCATATGCAGACCTATTAATTTCCCCAGAAGAGGCAACACTGTCCTATCACAGAAGTGAGCCTACTAAAATGAGCTTAATATTAGGGCTTCCTTCGTTGTATATTATTTTACATATAAATTGCAGAGTAGTCATCTCACTGGTGTGTTTCTCTAAGCGCACTAATTCACCCCCATGACCTAATCACCTTCCAAAGGCCACATGACATTTTAAAAATATGTTTTTAATTTATTGTAGTTACATTAGTTCACAAAACCATACAAGTTTCAAGTGTACAATTAACAATACATTATTTGCACACTTGCATCATGTACCATTGCCCCAAGCAAAGTCTCTTTCTGTCTTCATTTATCCCCCCTTTGACCCCTCCACCTACCCCTGAACCATCCTTTCTCTCTAGCTATCACCACACTGTTTGCTGTCAGTGTCTGTGATATATATATATTTTTCTGGACTATCTGGAAAAACTCCTGCCATTGAAATATAATGAGAATGGTTTGTCTGACATCGAGGTAACCTGGCAGGCAAGGAGGGTGGACTGAAGGGTGGACTGAAGACTTCACTCTCTTAATCAGGGAGGCAGTAGAGGCCATTGAGTGAGCATGTGTGCTGTGTGGCCGCAGCATTCAAAATGAATGAGCACGTAGACAATGAATACACATCAAATGTTGTGTTAAGCTTCAACATTCCTCCATGGAAACTATTCGAATGGTTCAGAGACCGGAAGCTGTGGGCAACTGGTGATTGGCCTTTGCATTATGACAAAACACTCATTCGTGCATCATGTCCTGTGCAGAGGTTTTGGCAAAACATCTAATCACCCAGGTGACTCAGCCCCCTACAGCCTACAAGTGGTGCCCTATGATTTCTGGCTTTTCCCAACACTAAAATCATTGCTGAAAGGGATGAGATTTCATACTGTTGATGAGATTTAGGAAAATACAACAAGGCAGCTGATTGGGAGAACTGTGTGAGGTCCCAAGATGCCTACTTTGAAGGGGACAGGCATCATTATCTTATGTACAATGTTTCTTATATCTTGTTTCTTCTTCAATAAATGTTTTTATTTTTCATATTACATGACTGGATACTTTCTGGGCAGATGATATGTGTGTATACACATATATATGTAATGTTTTTTTGCTTACTCCCTTCACCTTCTTTCATCTGGCCCACCAACCCCCTGCCTCTTTAACAGCTGTCAGTCTGTGCCATGTATCCATGCTTCTGTTTCTATTTTGTTCATCAGTCTATCTTTTTCATTAGACTCCACATTAAGTAAAATTGTATGTTATTCGCCTTTCTTTAACTGGCTTATTTCACTTAGCACAATAATCTCCAGTTCCATTCATGCTTTTGCAAAAGGTAAGAAGTCCTTTTTATGGCAGCATAATATTCTATGTGTAAATGTACCATAGCTTTTTTATCCACTTATCTACTGATTGGCACTTGGGCTGTTCCCAGATCTTGGCTATTATAATAACACTGCAATGAACATAGGGGTGTTATTATGTTTCTCCAAATATACTTTCAGAAGCGGGATCTCTGAGTCAAAAGGCAGTCTCATTTTCCATTTTTTGAAAAAATGCCATCTGTTTTCCACAGTGGCTGCACAAGTCTGCATTTCTACCAAATAACGCATGAGGGTTCCCTTTTCTATATGTTGTCTCCAGCACTTCTTATTTGTTGATTTATTGTTGATAGACATTGTCACATGTGTGAGGTGATATTACTGTGATTTTAATTAGTATCTGTCTAAAGATTAGTGACATTGAGCATTTTTCATCGATCTATAAAGGCCACATGAATTTTGAGGAGACACAGATATTCAGTCCATAACAAGAAGAGAAAGAGAACAGTTGGATACCTGTTGGGAAGGATGTTATAATGTTGGAAAGGTAATAGCCAGGGGATTTTTTTCACCCTTCTCCGGGCTCAAGTGCATTCTTGGTTCCGTAATAATATGAATTTATATTTCCTTCCTTCCTTCCTTCGTTCGTTCCTTCCTTCCTACCTTCCTTCCTTCCTTCCTCTTTTTGTTTCTTTCCAGAAGTTACTAGCCATAGTGACAAAATAATATAGAATGAATCTGTCAGCACCTTGATCTGGCATTCCAATCAATGTCCCCATTCTGCACTCTCTTGTAGATACTGCAAGAGATGCCATTGTTCATATGCTGATTCTGAGCTTTTGCTCACTGTAGCTGACAGTTATGTCTTTTCTTCTGAGTTCTAGAAGGAACAGGAACAAGTCATTGAAGACATATTTTTGCAGAATTTTATTAAATTTTCCTCAAAAACATAATAAATGCTCATTGTGGAAAATATAAACAAATAAAAAAGAACAAGATGGCACAGAAATCATCTTAATTTAATTCTAACATTCAAAGAAACTCCTGTATTAAGTATTGCTAAAAATCTAAAACTCAGTGACTTATAAAAGCAATAATTAATGCTCCTGGGTTTACAAGTCAACTGGGTAGAATTTCTGATCTGGACTGGGCCTGACTGATCTCAGTTGGGCTCATTTTTGCAACTGTCACTACTGGTGGGGCAGTTGGGGGTCAGCTGGGGTCAGCTGGGGTCAGGTAGGGTAAGCTGGGGGCTGCCTGGAGTCTGTTGGTCTAGGATGGCCTCAGCTTGGATGGCTTGTCTCTTCCACAGGGTCTTTCATGCCCCAGCAGGCCAACCCAGGTTTATGATTCTCCTGTTAGAAGGATCGTTCTGGGAGGGAAAGGAGAAACGTTCAAGGACTCTTGGGGCCCGGGCTTGTCATGAGCACATTGTCAATTCTGCTGAATCTTGTAGGTCAAAGCACATACAAAAGAGTAGAAAAATAAACTTTACTTCTTAGCGGTAGAATCTCCAAAAGAAGTGTGGAAAAATGAGGCTGTTTTTAAAATCAATCTTCTGCAACATCTCTAAATTTACTTGAAAATATAGATATTCATATGTAGATACAGATGTACTCTTAAAATGTAACATAACAAAGTTGTAAAAATTTATGTAGATAAAATACATGTATCTGTGTTTTTATATGTTACCATTCATTATATAAATTATAATTCAATATAAAGATGTAACTATATAATGTGCAATATATATTATGTATAATATGTATATATTGTATAATTAAAATTGTTATGAATAGATATAATTTATAGACTAGTGTTAATGTAAGTAATGTTCTGAATTTATTTCACTGTATCAGGACTACATTTTATTTTATTAAATGATATTTGGAAAATATTATTCTAGGGGTGCAAAATACTTAGCTGTGTGGACAGACTATAATATTTTTAATCATATATGTGTCACTTTTATTTATTTTGCTTAGTTACTTGAAATATATTCACAGATTAAATTTATATTATAGTAAGCAATGGTGAACAATAAATTCTCTTCAAAATAGAATTAAGTATTTTTGTAACTGCAAAAAGACTAAATGCAATGATCAAAAATAAGTTTAGAAAATGTAAAATATTTAATAAAAGATTCATGAATGATATCAAAGAGTAATAAAATCCAGATTATACTATGTTACTCTGAGGAAGAATGAGGAATGAAGTGAAATGTGCTCATTTCCCTGTCTGCGTTGGAAAGGCACCTACTCTGGGCCCCAACAATTCTACTTCGAAGTACAAAAGTCAGAGAAACTCTCACATATAATGCCGTGCAAATATAAGAAATGGAACGATGGCATTGTTTATAATAATAACAAAGCCATAAACATTCAAAATACCCATAAAAAATACAGAAATATCTTGAGAGATATTCATGAAATGAAATAATCTTTAGCAGTGAAAACGAATGAACTCCAAGGGCTCTGAAGCCAGATCGCCTTGGTGCGTATGTAGTTCCAGCTCCTAAAACCTGCGTGACCATGAGCCGTGTACCTGACCAAGTTTTACCCTGTCTACCTCATCCCAGCGGTGGGAATAGTAACAGCCGTCTACCTTATTGTTTCTTGTGGGCAGCGATGTGAATGTAGGGTCAGGCAAAGGTAGGTTTACAGTTGAGAGTATACGAAACAAAGAGTTGATTTTTGTAGTATTGTTTAGTTATTACTACATTATTTTCTATACAAACAATGGTAGACCTGCTTTCTCTTACCCAGTACACGTGAATCACTTATTATAGTACTTGACACAGAGCTCTCACTACCCCCTTCCACTTTAGGAAGGATTTTTTGTTGTTTTTTTTGTTTATTTTTTAGATGTGAAAGAAACTTATTTTCTCTTTGCAATCAAAAATTTTTCAGGTTGTGCTATTTTTATCCATTCTCCCTTTGGCTGTGACATTTGTACCTTGGGCCTTTGCAGTGACTCTTCCTTCTGCTTGGAATGACCTTCCCCTTTGTCCACTTGGTTAATCATATCCTCCCTCACTCTACCTTCTTGGTGGAGCCCACCCTGATCATGCTACTTAGAACTGCAAGCCCAATCCCCACCCTTGGTAATTCCAATTTCCTTCACTCAGCTCGATGTTCATTCTCCATCTCCTCTTCTAACCTACAGCATGTGCAGTTTTTAATTATATTTGTCACTCCTCACTAGAATGCAAGTTCTTCCTGGGCTCAGGTTTCTGTTTAGTTTGTTCAATTATGGATATAGTGCATAGAGCAGTGTGTGCACAGAGCAGTGGGGACTCAAATATTTTGTTGAATAAAAGAATGAGTAAGTTTGAATATTTACCTAGTAACTAATTGCATTACATCCTTGGGAGAGCCATTTGACCTTTTTGAGCCTCTGTTTCCTTATCTATACCTTGGAGATAATAACACCTTCCTCTGAGGTTTGTGGTAATGGTTCAATGTGACGTAAATGAAAGTACACTGTACAGTGCTAACATATGTATTGCAATGAGGAAAATCTTGCTGTTTTTCTCTTCCTTCCTTGCCTCCTTTTCTCCTATTTACTAGCATCCTCAATTTCCATGAAAATTTTAAGGTGTTCACTAGCTCTTTAATAAAGTTTTGAATCATGCAAGTTACAAAACGGTTGACATCTCCAGAATGGCAGGGATTCAGTGTCATAAACATTTAGGAGAAAGGCATGCTGTGGGGGGATGAAGACAGGGACGGTCCCTCCCGTGGGGAAGATGGAAGCCTGGGGTGGAAGATGAGAGCTTGGAGAGCCTGAGCTCAGGCTTTGGCATTGCCCGTGATCAGCCAGTGCCTTGCTGGTCCTCAGCATCTTCAACTGGGTTACCCACATGATAATTGGTGATAACATTATCTTCTTTTCAAGTTTGAATTGAGAATTAAGTGAGGTGATTTTTGTAAAAGCATCTGTTTTGTGCTGTCACATCCTAGGACCCGAAAAACATTACTTGGATCTGAGGGGACATTTAATCTTTATCGGTAAAGAACTTATGAAGAGAATTACAACATTTAGAGATGGTGAGAATAGAGAAAGACGTTATAGATTCAATGAGGTCCAAGGCATAAATGGAGAACATTTTCAGATCATCAACTTGACCTTTATAAAAATGTGAAAATTTATGAGAACAAAACCATTGATTTTAGCTGGAATATGAGGGGCCTTCCCTTCCATGTAATATTTGAAATGATTTGGTGGTCATTAGTGAACCTGAAGAGAATTTGGAGCACAGAATTAATAATATGGGAAACATTTTTTTAAGACTGACGACCGTGACAGAAAGCGTGCTGGCTCCATCGGAAGAAAAGAGATTTCAGACAGTGAGGCCAATCCCTACTGGGTGCCTGGCACTTAAACAATATTTGCTGAATTAATTGAATATTAAAGAATGTATTTGCATTTTGTTAGGTGCCCTATTCACCATTCTAATTAGTGTCTAGAGACATTATGCACATGATAATACCTTGCTTACTCTTTCCATCTCTGATGCACATCATGGGAATGAGGACAATGGACTTATCCAGCGACTCTCAGGATTGACACGCCATCTCCTCTTCACCTCATTTAAAATGCAGATTGAAAGTCAAATTTAAAGGATAGAAAAGATTGCATTAAGTTATTAAATAAAACATCCCTTGAGGCTGAAGGTATGATGGGATGTAAATAGCTATTTGTCAGCAATATGGGATTAACCACCTTAAACCTTTTTTTTTCTCCTAACAAAATGATGGCTCTTGCAAAACTGAGCAGGCTTCTTGTTTGAAATGATCTTTTGTTGACACTTGTGTGCCCTAGTGGAATTGGCATCCCAATTTGTGAGTGGGCGCTCAGCCAACTTGCAAATGGGCACGAGCACAGGCAGGCAGCCTTTGTGGCTGACGTGCATTGATTATTCAGGATGTCAAGCTAGTAAAGTTGAAATGGCCGTCTGTCCTCAGCTTCTGTGCTGGCTGCTGAAGGGGTGGGCTGTCATGGATCCAGCTTTCAGCTCAATTAATTCCCCCAAACAAGAATTAGCTTTTGCACTGATTTGCGGCAAATTCATATGCCTAGGAAATCAGAATAGGTATTTTTCCAAAAGAAAAAAGCAGAACCTTTTTTATTATGACTGTATCTGTACAAAATAAAAAACAGACGTTATAATGAAACAATTTAAAAAAACACTTACCACTCTGGTATTGCTTTTTATTTTTGTCTCTTCCTAGTATGGGTATGGTTCTAAGAAATGGCTAAATTGTACCCACATTTTCCAAGAGAGTGCTGAAGTCTAGGGCACTGCCATTTCTAGTCTTCTAATTTTTTGCTTCTTTTTTCATTAAAAGAAACAATTTAAAGGTGTAGATCAAAATTCATGTTGTCAGTGCATTAAATCCAGTGTTCTAGCACTGGTCATTTCTGGATTGACTTTCTCAGTATTAGGTTTCTTCAAGTTCTTTCTGAAGAGCCTAATAGATAAGCCTTATTTGCCTATCCCAGAATGAATAGTGGTGGTCTCTGGGAGTTGATGTGTTGAGCTAACTCCATTAGACAGTAACAGCTGAAGGGCAGAGCCTCTCCCTCATTCACAGGCATGTGCTAGTCATTAACACTAAACATACATCAGGTGCTCACTAAATTCATACTTAAAAATATTTGTATTCATTCATTTATAGACAGAGAGAGGAAAAGTGTGGGGGGGGGAGAGAAAGAAGCATCGATTGGTTGTCTCTCCTACATGCCCTGACCCAGGACTGATCCAGCAACCTAAGTGTGTGTGCTGACCGAGAATTGAACCTACAACCCTTCGGTGTACAGATGACAGTCTACCCAACTGAACCACACCAAGCAGAGCTCATTAAATATTATTTAAATCAATGAATGAAACTCATTATGTAGGGTCTGTTTGGAAGAGTTCAGGGGACATAGAGGCAAAGAAGAGGAAGAGAAATGCAATTCATTGAATTCATAACACACCAACCAAGTGCTAGGTTCTCTATATACATGTGGGTATCCATTTTCATTAACCCACATGTCAATTAACAGCTTAGATATGGCTGTCTTCATTCAGCAGACTTTCCTAATAGCTCAGGTCTGGGGGACTTTTTTCTCCTATATGTTTCTACCTATCTGTTACAGTGTACTGTAATTTCTCATTTATGGGCTATACCTCCCTACTAGACTCTAAAACCCATGAGACTGGGGACAGTATCTTTCTTGCTCACCACCGTAGCCCCAGGGCCTGTGATATTGCCCACTTCTCCAATCTCTTCAGTAGGTTGTTTAGTTTCATGTTTACCATGTTTGCAACAGTGACGCATTAAAATTCATGTTAGAAAAGTTAGGTTCAGATAGGTTAAGTGATTTACCAAAGTCAAGAAGCTTATAAATGGCAGAACCTGAAATAAATCCAGATCTAGCCCTCAAAGCTATGCTCTCGATACAAACACTGCTTTGCAACTTTACGCCACTGATGATTGGCTGTCTCGAGCCTGTGAAAAGTTCACGCGATGAGAAAACTGTTACTAGAGATCTGTGAAGGGAAGTCCACAGGTCTGCCACCTGAGATACAGGAGCTTCCAGTCCTAGGTTGGCCATTTCTGATGCAGGAATGTTGATCGTGTCCCCTGAGACTTCAACTGCAATGCTTTATGTTCGTTTCCAATATTTCATTTATAAAAGTAAACGCAGCACCTGGGCAGCTGGGTATATAGGCAAACAAGAAGGTATCATACATTTCAATTGCAACATAAGCCAGAGGGACTCTCTATTGAATCAGTCAAACACTGGACTGCAAAGAAGGGATCAAATTTTATCAAGAGAATAAATTAAAAACAGATGGAATTAGAAAATAGGGACAAGTACAAATCACACACAGTACCTCTGCTGCCCCTAACTATATTGTAGAAGCACGGACTACTAAAGCCAATCTAAGGACAAAACATAAGTAGACAAACATCCTCAGGGTAACTTTAAATTAGTCAGTTAGGTCTTTTTCTAGTGCTCCCTGTTGCATAGGCAGGGTCTGGGGAGGCAGAAACAAGAGTTTCAGAATGTATTTATTAGCTTAATAGGAAAAGAAGATAGAGAAATAGCAAGCAAGACACAGAATGCCCTCAGGCTGATATTGCTCAGAGCTACTGTTTTTAGGAAGGTGGAAGAAAAGGCAAAGAGAAGTTTGAGTTTATGTCTCCTGCATATAAGCCATGATTGTTTGCAAAGGCCTTCAGAGACGCTTCAAACTTGTCCATTTTTTAAAATCATCTTGGAACAAATATGGCTAAGAACAAATGGTATAATTTTAATCTTTGTCTTGTTAACTCACAGGACAAGGGATCCAGACTAATGAAAATTTTTTTGCCTTTCATATAAAGCACTTTTTAAAAATCTCTGTCTCATATAATATTATGGCTGAGAAAACACATGAAAGATTATTTAGGGCCAACCCTTTACTTCAGACATGAGAGGTTGAAACATTGGCCAGCATTAAACAACTCTTTCCATTTGGCCACATTACCCTTGACCCTTCCAAACTGTTCCAGATTTAACACAGTGACCACGGCCGTGGTGTTGGTTCTGTGGCAGAGGTGCTGCCCTCGACCTGAGTGCTAGTCCTTCCCAGAGGGTCAAATTCCAGCAGATGCAGCTGGCTTCCAGCTTCCCACAGGCTATGCTCCCACTTCGAAGCTTTCTTGGCCTCTTAAACCAGATTGGAATGGTGTTATTAGGGCAATACTATGGATTTGCACTCCCCAATTTAATATATTAAATATCTACTTTTTTATCTACAATAATCACTAGGGTGCAGAAAGAACCAGCCCATAGGCACAAGAGAAAAACAAAACAAGGTAATAATGCACAGTTTTTCTTACATTTATGTAAAACAAAAGGCACAGGGAAACCAACTGGGTAGGGGGCATAACGAAAACTCTCTAAACTAAATCTAAAACTGTTCTAAAAAATAACAACGTGTGTTTTATAACTAAACAAACAAATGGCACAGTCTGCAGATTTTTTTGCTGCCTGCATTTTCCCTGGTTCCTTAAGTGTTTTATTCTAGGCCCAAAGCTGCTTAGCTAACTGAAATCCCAAGTTGATGCCTACAGGTAGAAAAAAACCTGTTAGTTCACTTTTGACTAAATAGAAACCTCAATCCCTTAGTGCTCAGAGCTACCTTTAGGTAATACTCTGCAGAAAAGAAAAGGAAAGAAACTAACAACAAAAAATGGTGGGGCCCTTTGTGAGTAACATGGCCTCTGAATATTTCTACCTTAAATCTTGTAGGAAGCGTAGATTCCCCGAGGCCAGCATTTATAGTGAGTCTTCTACTCTGTGCAGTTACCACGTAGGATAGATTTAATGTGCAATTATTGAGAAGAAAAAATGTATTTATACAGACATCACACTTTGTTGTTACTATTCTGATTATCCAAAGAATGCAATAAGATTAGTTTGCATCATAACCAAAACAAACAAAAAAACACAACCAACAGAAGCCCTCCAAATCCTGCTACTAAGAACAATGAGTACGATTTAGGATAGTGACAAAAAAATCATTACTGTGTTATTTTATGTTCAGAAAATTAATACATCAATGCTTCACATTATAGAGCAATATAAACCAGCTTTTTGTCGAGGAAAGGGACAGACTGGTGGAGAGTATAAGGGATTCCAGATCAATATTATGGCGAACGGGCGTGTAGTCGCCCCGGCGTGTGTCTGTGGATTACATGCATCAGAGATGTTTCATTTCTGTTAGTATTTACCAATATGTTATTCAGAAACTTCATGAGCTCATATTCAGAAATATACTTCTAAAAGAAATCTGCAATGAGAGCAAGAACCCATAGCATATTAAATTTACAGGACGTGAGGAAGTTAATAAATCATTTTTTATTAAGGCTAGATTTCCCTTCTTTCTTTGACACAGTGATGTATGCATGCAACTAAATATCACAACCCTAATATGTGGGTGCATGTGGATGGAAGTAAAAATATTCAGCTATTAATTAAAATTATTTCCTAAGGCATATATTTACGTGGGGGATTAGTTTAGTCTGAGCACTATTCTTAAAAAAAAACATTAAAAGGGAAGGTTCTTTCTGCTAAAGTCACCTTCTGCCATATCTTTACTTTGCCTCTCTCAGCTAGAAAACTGCCTAATTCTCTATTTGCGGTGACGAGACCTCCTGATCTTCCGACTAAATGAAAAGCTGGGAAGGTTCTTATTTACTCTTGTACAGAGTCAGCCATTTTAAACACATTTGTATTCAGAGTGTGGTTCTCGGTCAGACGAAGCTGCATTCCACACGTTGTGTCTGATGCCAGAATCAGACACCGGTCCTGCAGGCAGGTCCTGGTGGAGCTGAGTTACCTTCACATCCATCTCGTGTGTGCGATGCAGCCGGAGGCCGCGCCTCAGCACCTGGGAGTCAGGCTTTGTGCAGACCCTCCCTTTGTGATTTCCATGAAGGCACGAGCAAGGAGAATGCAAAATGTTTTTTTTTTTTTTGGCTGCATCCACAAACGCAGAAATGGGTATTGTGAATGACATATGGTAAATGAAAAACAACTGAAATTAGCTTTGGCTAATTACGTAATGACTGTGGGTGAATCGCCTCCCTCTCCTCCAAAACTCTATTTTCTCTCTTATGTTCTTAAGAAAGGCATTTGCATTCTGGTCCCCTGTGTGGCAGTGGTGATTTTACACATATAATGTAAGTTTTTACCACATAAATGCAGTTTTCCAAGAGTGTGTGTATGTATGTGCTTGCACAAGGTGTCTTCGTAAAACCACTGAAAGTCCCGAAAGAAGTGGGTGTGGGTGGGATGTATCCATCCTCCCACGCAACAACTATTCTGAAAGTTATTTCCAGTACAAAGACATATACCTTTTAATAGATTACAGACTGTAGGCTACATATTTCTATGGGAAAGACATTGGGGATCAAAATACCACCCCCTGCAGCATTATTGTTCACTTGTGATTTCTGAGAAAGGCAGTGTTAAGTGGTGCTTAGGAGAACAAACTCTTGAAGCACACGGTTTGCTCAACCCCCAGCAGGGCCCCGCATTAGCGGCATGTCTTGGGCAGGCTGGATAACCTCTCTGTGATTCAGTTCCCTCTCTTGAAAAATGGAGGATCATACTAATCCCTAACTCACAGAACTGCTGAAGGAGTTAAATGAGTTCTTCGAGTGACTTGCTTAGGACAGTGTCTGCCCTACAGTAAGGAGCACGTAAGCAATGGTGACTATTACTTCTTGGATCAGAAAAATGGGCTGACTCCCCTCAACCGTACTTTTACAGTGATGGATCTCAGGGTCACCATCCCACCACCTCAGGAAAGAAACATCAAGTTTATCTCAGATTCTTGGGGACATGCAGATGTCGCTGTCTGGTCCTTATCATCAAGAAAATTGGAATCTGATAGAAAATATGATTTCCAGATAATATGGCAAAAGTATATCCTCTCAAACCAGGTAAATATTTAAATAGGAATCAAAGTCTTATAAATCACCAGAGGCAAACAGACCAGAGCTTTAAAAATGCGAAAGCCAGAGCAGAAAATTACCAAGCTGTGAACAAATATTAGTATTTGCATGACTTGCTTTTAGTTCCTCCTTACTTAGCAATAACCCTTCTTCATTCTGCTATAGAAAACACTGTTTCCCTTAATAGGCATTAAACCAACACTAATTCCTGTGGATCAATAGCAAAACGGATGCGTATGTACACTTTTTTCCTAATGGAAAAAACTCTGTGGACTGCAAGCTATTTCCCCTCTGATGCTGTTTTTATATTCAGGTCTTCTAGGTATCATAAGAAACAAAATTAAGAGTAATATATGTTCATTTTAAAAATAAGCCAAACTAAGCTATAAAATTTTAGATGCCTTTGAGTGTACCTCAAAGAATGTGACATCAGCAGTTATATAATTTTATTGCTGATGTTAAGGCTGTGACAAACTCGCAGCTACAGTTTTCTCTGGGTGTCGGAAAATGAACCTTATGAATTTTAATGCCTTTTACTTTTGACATTGATTTATGTTTTGTACAGCTGTACTTTTCTATGCACTGATATAAATAAACAGCATCCTTAATAGACATTTGGAGAATGCCTTGTTCCAAAGCGTTACTTTTTAAACATCAGCTGGAGGTTGTTTAAGTAATAATATTCAAAGTGTGTACACTAATCACAACAATTTAAAGCGATATAAAGATGTCTATAAATGTTTGTGTGTTTGTTTTACAGATTCAAGCTTTTAGGTATGAAAACAGTGTTTAAACAAAGCTGTTAGAGGTGCTCTCGAACACTGCCAAAAACAAAGATGACATGATGATAATCTAATAGACTGAGAGTCAGCATCTGACAGTGAGTCATTTAGATATGAGGTGTTTGTGATTACTCAAGGGCAAAGTAGAGCCTCCAAGATGGTGGTACAGAGGACATAGAAAGGAGATTTTTCTGTACTCTTTCTGTTATGATTTATGCATCATTGAATGGCACCTTAATTAATTTGACCTTATTCTCATAGCAGACATTTAGAATGAAGTTCTATGGAGGTTTTAAGGTACCCAGACGGCACAAACTTCCTTCCTTCACATCTTCATGGGACCAACGTGGCTACTACCAAAAGTAGGAAGGTTTCTCCCAAACCAACTTTTCAATGTGCCTACATCTTCCTCTCTCGTGTTAGTGGGAGATGGCCTCTTAGGAGAGGGCAGGTCTTCATCATGAAGAGGTTTTGATACATGTTGCCTCACACTCTTATTCTGGGTTCTCACTAGCCAAAGAATATATATAAAAAATGGAAGTATCCATGTGAACTATTAGGAACAATTAGCATGGACTATTTATAGATTCAGCAGGTATGATTCTTACTCCAAAAATGCAGATAAAAGAAATGCCGCATTGATTTATTTTGTAAATCATTTCATCTGCTTTGAGTCTACACACACTTGGCAAGAAGTAAGATTCTGATCACTTTTAGGGGAAACTTCATTCTTGCTAGTGTAGTAAAAGAATCTCTGTGGTCATCTGAATTCTAGAACATTTTGGGAAAAGAGTATTCAGTTGGCAGTGGTCACTGTAAATACACATGTTATCCAATCTTCATTATTCGTGCATTTTAAACTCTTCCAATGAAATAGAATGCATGTCATATGCAACTGAGTTGTATCCCCAAAGTATCTTTATAAAGGTTAGTTTTCTGTGAAATTGGAGGCATTGTATACATGCTTATGAAATTCTTCCTGCTGTCTCTTAGCAGCAACAATGTAAGGAACTTGACAGGTTCACTGTGAGCCCATAAGGCCAGTGAGGAAAAGATATTCTGCCCTACGACGCTATAGCATCCTCTGGTAGGAAATTGTCTCCAATGTGAATGGTACCCCCTAGTTGTAAAAAACAGTACAACTTTATATGGCAGCTCAGTAGAGGTTAAAGAAATCTTTTTTACTTTTTTTTCAGTACTATAAATGTTAGGAATTATGAAACTCAAGGGGACTTTATGACCATTTGACAATTAGGAAAACTGAGGCCCAACAGGTAAAATAAGTAGTCAAATGCAATTGGTGATAAAAATGAAATGAAATTAGCACCCATATCTTCTTACTTCCTCATTGCTTCATTTTCCACTTTGGCAAGATTCTAAAAAACAACAGTTGGCTTGAAAAATATTCTAAATAAAAATGTATATATATATACATATATATATATATATGTATATATATATATATATATATACACATATATGTATATATATATGTATATTCAGGAACATTAACTTTACTAACAAAAGATTCACCCCATTAAAAATAACAAACACAAGTCCCTTATACTATTTAAAATACCACTATTTTCCAAAAGCAAATTTACATGCAACTTCTAGGAAAGTGTTTTTTGAAGCAGAATGCTCCTGAATAAGTAGTGGTGTCATGATAGGGTCTGTGTGGTGTGTAATATGCTGAAAGCTATGGTATTGCTTTTTAAGGGCTTCACCCACAGAGCTATTAAATGCAGATATAAGTTAGAGGTAACCACTTGTTTGGGTTAGGGAGTGTGTTTCCAAATGACCTGCATTATTTAAAAAATTCAGTGTTTAGTATCTTGGGACTGTGCTATCATTGCCGTTGTCTCTCCCCAACTTAACAGCTTCTCCCTCCGCCTCTGCGCCCCTGATTTGCCTTTTAGTCCTTTGTGAGACAGAGCAGACTCAGTGCCACGGTGCTCCAATGCTGAGGCAATCAGCAATACAATGAATACGATGCATAGCTTTCGGCATGAGCATCTTGTGTTACCCTTTACACATGTTTACTTTTGATGAAAAATAAAGAGTGAAGACTTTGAATTTAGGGACTTTATAGCTTTTACTTTCAATAGAGGGTGATTCTTTCAAGGGCAGAAGAGTTTACATAGATTTATTACATTTTTACTTGGGACCTATACTTTATGTCATGGGTTACAAACTAGAGTATTTTGTTTTTGATTAAAGTCTTTCATTTTTGGTCTAGAACTACCATATTTTTTATACCTTCAAGAGTCACTTGGGCTGTGGAGACTGGTTTATTGAAGAGATTTTATGTTTTTGGATAGTTTCTGTGGATAGTGGTCTGGATAGTAAAGACAAGCATAAGAAAAGCATTTTTTTCCTTCTATGTACCAGAGCATTCTCTTCTTTTAAATCAATCTCCTTTTATCTTTCATCTTCTAGTCAGGTCATAGAAAATGGAAAAATCATCCAACATACCTCAGAATTTAGTCATTTTCTAAGCAGGAGCATTTATAATATCTACCCAATAACTTAAAAACTGAGCAAAACATGCACCGCTTGGCAGGGATACATTCTGCAAAATGTGTTATTAGGTGATCTTGTGGTTGTATAAACATCATAACGTTTACTTACAGAAAAGGAGATGGAAAAACCTAGTACCCACCCAGGCTATTTGGTATAGCCTATTGCTTCCAGGCTACAAACCTGCATATCAGGTACTTTACTGAATACTGTAGGCAATTGTAACAATGGTATTTGGGTATCTAAACATAGAAAAGGTAGAGTAAAAATGAAGTTAAAATGGTCCACCTGTTGTACATAGGGCATTTACCAGGAATGGAGCCTGCAGGACCGGAAGTCGCTCTGGGTGAGTCAGTGAGTGAGCGGTGAACAAATGTGAAGGCCTACCCAGGACATTGCTGTTCACCACAGCAGACTTTATAAGCACTGTACACTTAATCTACACTAAATATATAAAAGAGCATGTGATTAAATTAAATATGAGAGACAATGATACAATCAAGATAAGTGGTAAACATGAGATATATAAAGCTGTGGTTCACATCACATAGCACATTGTTTCACAGCAAACTTTTTTATATGTAGAAAGAGTACACTCTAACATAACAATAAAATTATAGTACAGTAAGTGCATAAACCAGTAACATAGTTGTTTATTATCATTATCGATAGTATGTAGTGTTCTAATAGCATGTGCAATACTTTTGTACAATGGGCAGCACAGTGGGTTTGTTTATCCCATCGTCACCATAAAAATGTGAGTAATGCACTACATTAAAGTGACTTCTACCTCACTAGGCAATTGGATTTTTTCAGCTCCACTATAGTCTTATGGGACCACCATTGGCTATGTGGTCCCTCACTGACCAAAATGTTAGGCAACACATGACTGTACAGTACATTGCCTCAATTTTTAATATAATAAAGTGGGAATAAAAAAGCTTGTCATGTCATAAAGAATAACACAATCAACATCATCATAGCTCATAAGGTGAGAGTTAGGGGCAGCAGATTGCTTGCTTTAGGCATGATGACATTCTTTCTTCTTCGACACCTTGCTTTACCAAGAAAATAGAACATTGAAATGACTGTATTTACCAGACACTAAGTGCAGGTTCCCAATCTTGGGCCTTCTTGTTGAGTAATCTCAGAGACAACACATAAGAACCATGAAGTTTGTTAGAGGCCATGCTCCATTCTGCTCTTGAAAATCTAAAGAAGGCCATTGGAGAACACTCTTCCAACACTTCCTTCCCTTATATATCTTCTTTTCTTTCTTTTGATTGACATCAGTTACAGACTAGCTGAAAAGTTTACTCAATTTGTGACATTTTTTTCAGCTATAAAATTTGCTTTGAACTTGACAACATTAAACACTAAGTACTTTTTGTTTGATTTTTTTAAATTTGAATTTATTGGGATGACATTGGTTAATGAAATTATGTAGGATTCAAGCATATGATTCCACAATACATTATCTGTATATTGTACTGTGTGTTTACCACTCCAAGTCAAGTCTCCTTCCATCACTATTTATTCCCTCTTTAATCTCTTTTTTTTAAATTTTATTTAGTTATTTTTCAAGTACAGTTTTTTGTCTATTTTTCCCATCCCAGCCTCCCCTGCCCCTTGCTCCCCACCCCCCTCCCATTTCCTCTCCCCCCCCCCTTAATTCTCGTCCCTGTGTCCTTCCTATTTGTTCCTCCAAATCCCTCCCCCTTTTTCCCCTTAACTTCCCTTCCTTCTCCCCTCTGGTCACTATCCCCTTGTTCTCTATTTCAGTGTCTTTGTTTTTTGGGTTTTTTTTTTCTGCTTACTTGTTTGTTTTGTTGTTTAGCTTCCTGTTAAAGGTGAGATCATATGGTATTTGTCTTTCAGCACCTGGCCTATTTCACTCAGCATAATGCTTTCCAGTTCCATCCATGTTGTTGCAAAGGGTAGTAGCTCCTTCTTTCTCTCTGCAGCATAGAATTCCATTGTGTATATGTACCACAATTTTTGGATCCATTCATTTACTGATGGGCCCTCTTTAATCTCTTATAACTCCCTCCATCCACCTTTCCTCTGGCAATCACAATGTTGTTCTCTGTGTCCACGGGTCTTTTTTTAATTCTTTGCTTAACCCCTTTGCTTTTCTCACCCATCCCCCAACCCCCCTCTCCTCTGACAGCTGTCAGTCTGTTCTCTGTATCAGTGAATCTGTCTCTACTTTGTTAGTTTATTTTGTTCATTAAATTCCACCTACAAGTGAACTCATATGGTAGTTGTCTTTCTCTGACTGGCCCCAACTAAGCACTTCTTTTTCAAACCTCTGGTCCTCGTAGTGGTCTTTCTTTGCTTATCCTAGTGCTCCTTGGGTCTCAGCTAAGGGAATATAATTTCTCAGTTAGCTGTCCAGGAAATTTTCTCACAAACTGTCTCATGAGCAGTTTAACCATGTCAGGCAAACTGACTGATCAGAAAATGAAGTGTTAATAAGTTACTTTTGATCATTTAATTTTCTGAATTAAATGGCTGCTATATTTAGGGACCTTTCCCCCTTCCTCATACAAGTTTTCCAAGATGGGATGGATTGTCTCATTATAGCTGCTGATCATTATACATGGTAAAAATGAATTGATATTTCAATTCAGTCAAAACAGTAGATCCTCTTTCCATCTATGGCATAATCTGAGAGATCATACTTGTGATACAGTTTCTAGGTCCCTCTCAACCCTAGGCTCTCATTGGACAACGCTGAGCATGTGCTCAGCTCATTTAAAAACCTTTGCACGAGGACTGCTTTCAATCCAGGTGTTATATTTTCTTGAATAGTTTTAACAAAATGGTTACTTTACAAACCCTAACAGGATTTAAAAATCATATTGATTATTTCTGTTGTTATGATTTAGACACAAAAGAGATTTTTAAAATTCTTATTACTTCATTTAACGTTAGTTCTCCCCACCAACCTTTGAATATATATAAATGTAATCAACATAATTTCTGAGTCTTCATCTAAACTATTTACCAAATATTAAATGTTGACCCAAATGTCGAAGGACAGGAAAAACTCAGGAGCCTGGGGAATATCACTATAGATGATCCATCTAGAATGTTGTTCTTTGGAACTTAATTATTACACTAACTATTTTTAAGAGAAAATGATTTATCTTCAGTGTTGATTTAAGTTTTTACAATTAATGAAATACATGCAAACATTTATATGCATAACATTTATATTGATAAAAGAACAAAAATTTACAAGTTGTACGAAAGAGAAGTAAAATTAACATTAATTAAAATGGATGAGTTTTTTTTCTGACTATAAAACAGTGTTATTATACCTTATAGAAAATGTTAATTTGGTATGTAACTTTGACTTTATTAATTTCTTTTTTAAAAAAGATTTTATTTATTTTTAAAGATTTTATTTACTTATTTTCAGAAAGAGGGGAAGGGAGAAAGAGAGGAAGAGAAACATCAATTTGTGGTTGTCTCTTGCACCCACCCCTAGGGACCCAGCCTGCAACCCAGGCATGTGGCACTAGTGGGAATCAAATCAGTGACTCTTTGGTTCACAGGCTGGCACTCACTCCACTGAGTCACACCAGCTGGGGTAGATTTTATTATTTATTTATTTTTAGAGAGCAGGAAAGGGAGAGAAACATCTATGTGAGACAGAAACATTGATTGGTTGCCTCTTGTATGTGCTCCATCTGGGATTGAACCTGCAACCCAGGCGTGTACCCTGAACTAAGAATCAAACCAGCAACCTGTTACTTTACAGGACAATGCCCAACCAACTGAGCCACACTGATGAGAGCTTATTAGTTTCTTGAATATTAATAATGGAAATGGACATTGTTGTCCTGTACCTAACTTTAATGGGAATGCTTCTATTGCTTCATTATTAGTGTGTACAAAATTTGATTCAAAGTTTTGGTTAGTGTATTTTATCAGGTTAAAGATGTGCCTCACTGTTTTTGCATTTCAAAGTATGTATATACGTATGTATGTCATGAGAAACTTTGAGCAGAGCACCCAGTTAATCTGTGTCTGGACCCCTAACTTGCAGATACTGTGAGATAATTGATGTGCATTGATTTAAGCCACTAAATTGTGGTAATTTGTTAAATGGCAATAGAAAACTAATGCAGTTATGATAAATACACTTTTCATATACTGTTAAAATTGCTTTGCTAAATTTCTTTTAAGAACATTTTCATCTATGTCCAAGAGGAATGTTGATATCTAGTTCTCTTTTCTTATAATGTTCTTGTCTAATTTTAGTATCTGGGTAATGCTGGCCTATAGAATAAGTTTGGAAATACTCCTTCCTTTTTACTTTTCTGGAAGTGTTTGTATAGAATATGTTCTCTAGATACTAGATAAAATTCTGACTAATGATGGGATCTGGGACTGGAGTTTTCCTCCTGAGAAAGTTTTAAAATAAAAATTCAATTTCCTTTCATACATATGTGATGATTTCAGCTAATTTATTTCTTCTTGCATGAGGTTTGGTAGTTTCTGTCTTTCGTGCAAAGTACCCATTTCATCTAAGTTGTAAAATTTTTGGCAGGAAGTTGCACATAATATATCTTTATTATCATTTAAATATCTATAGAATCTGTAGTGAGGTCATTTATCTCATTTCTGATATTGATAATTTGTGTCTCTTCTCTCTTATATTACTGATAGTCTGGGTAAAGGTTTAGCAGTTTTATTGACTTACTTGAAGGACCCACTTTTAGTTTCACTGATGCTCTGTTGGTTTTCTGTTTTCTCTTTTGCTCATTTGTATCTTGTTCATCATTATTTCCTTTCTTTTGTTTACTTAGGTTTTATTTGTTTTTCTAATTTCTTAAGGTAGAAGCTAAGATATTTGAAAACTGTCTTCTACTCAGGCCACTTATACCAGCATCCTTCAAGTTTGATATGTCTTTTTTATTTTTGTGTAGCTCAAAATACTACTTAGTTCCCATTTTTATTTTTTCTTGTACCTATTTATTATTTAGCAGTTATTATTTAGGGCAATTTAGTTCCAACTATTTGAGAATTCTCCAAGTGTATTTCTGTTACTGATTTCTGATTTCATCGATTGTGCTCAGAAAATATACTTTGTATATTTCAAATCTTTTTATACTTACTGATACTTGTTTTATAGTATAGAATCTTGTGTATTTTGAAAGGTGTTCCATGTGCTGAGTCTTTTTCAAGACATACTTGAAAAGAGTATGCCTTCTTTTGTTGTTAGGTGGAATATTCTATAACTATTAATTCTTCGAAGTTGACAGTATATGTTCAGAACCTGAACTATTGGGCAGTGTCAGTGCTGATATTGGTAGATGTTTCTGTCTCTCTCAATGCCCTGGCACAAGCATTTCACTTGAGATTTTGACTCTGGTCTCTTGGGTAGAGATTTTCTAATCACTTTTCAACCAATAGCAGTATTTTCCTACCTCCTAGAATAGTACAGTGAGCCCTGTTCCAACTCCCCCAAATTCTCAGACTCTGTGGCCTAAAACCCCTTCCCTCCATAGGTATTAAGACTCCAGATGCGTAAGGAAGTACCTGTTCTGTGTTACTCTGTGTATTGTGGTGCACAAACCAGGTCCACTATGACTACAGATTTTTGTCATTTCTATTCCCTGAAGATTTCCCTTTCCTGCTTTTGAACTTGGATATCACTTTTTCTTAGCTTTTCAAATATTTTAAGTAGCATATCTATATGTTCAGTGTGATATGAAGGAGGTTTTTTTAATCTTCTCAGTGTAACATCTTTACTGAAAACTCTCAATCCATCTTTTAAATTTTTAAAAAATCTTGGTTGTGATTATTTTAAATTAGAGAATTACAATTTGAATAAATATATTTGACAAGGTGGCATCAATCACATTAAACTTTTATGTATAATTTAGAATAATTAGACTTTTTTCTCCCCCCTAAATCTATCTTTAAAATTTTTTTGAATGGTAGTTTTAATAATGTGTCATTTGATAACATTGTAAAGCATTCTTATTCATGTTTAGATATGGTTTGGTTCTTCTGATATTAAAAAAGAACTTAGGTGAATTTCTAATTTTCTTATTGCTAGAATCAGGACATATATTTATTGAGTATCTCTTCTACTTCAACTGCTAATGAACTGTTAGCAATTACAAGAACAGGATTACTTCTCCTATGCTCCGGTCCTTTTGAAGTTGGCATGTCAATAAAACTATATGGCTTCTGATGCCTCAATTCTTCTACCTCTTCTTTTCAAACTATTTTGAAAATTTAGTTCAAATACCAAGCCTCAATGTCATCTGGACCACCTTTGGCTCATGTGTATAACCATATAAATACATACAAACATAGGCAGTAAAATACATTACATGGTGGAATGTAATTATAAAGTTAGTATTGGATAATTCAGAGTATGTTTATATTAACTTTTATGATTATTATTAAAATAAGATCACAGAATTCTAAATATTATTAAATACCGGACTTTCAGAAATATTGTTTTAGGCTCTAGGATATACTTTTTAGCTGAGAATAGAAGCCTATCTGGAAGACTGTGATTGTGTTAGGGGTGAGGCCAAATCATATGGGGTCATTGTAAACTTCTCAGATTTATCCCATACCAACACTCAGCCTCAGATTCTCCCTGTTTAATGAGCATGCCCTCCCAAATGGGCATCTCTGTCTAAGGGAGATCTTAAGAGTAGTAAATCAAGTAAGACTAAGGATATTTTTTTAGGTTAGAGAGTTTCAATGAGGACGACATGGCAGTTTATCTTAAATACTATTCCCTTTCTCTGTTCTTCACACATACAGTAATTGTAGATGAAATATTAAAGACATAACCAGAAAGACACAACTTGTCTCAAATATTATATATAATTCACTGATGTGATATGGAACACCTGTATAAGGTGGTGAATTAGGGTAAAATTCTGGCTTTCCCGTCTTCAGGACAGACAGTGGCAGCAACACCTGGAAGCTTAATAGGGACAAGATATGCCATGGTAAGTCAGATCTAGAGCCTAGGATGTGCTCCTGCTTACTAAAGGAGGTTGAAAACACCTGACTTACTGTTGTAGGCTATAGCCTTCCAAGGAGTTTTGAGCTTAGGGAGGAGGGGGAGAAAGACCAACCCTCAGGATGACAAACTGACTCAAACCATTGCTTGGCTCACAGACTGGATCTGCTGGTATCACCAATATTACCTGGAGCAAGAGTCCCAAAAATGCCACTTTAAAACTTGAATGTAGAATAGGAGCCCAGCATATCAGACAAAAGGAATCACAAAAGTACAGATCCAGAGGACAAAAGAAATAAAAAAGAACAAAATAAACTGGTAGATTCATTTATCCTTCAAAACATTTACTTACTCCTTCCCTCCATTAAGAACTATATTCCCTCATGTCTCATGTTGGGCTTAGCTATGTGATATTCTTAGGCCAAGGGGACATCAGCAGATGTGATAAAAGCAGAAGCAGAAATTGTGCTTGGAGGGTTGGACTGTCCTCTAGTCATGGCCTTGAAAATATGAGGATAAAGAAATGCAAAGCAGACATGGAGCCAAGCCCAGACAAACATCTTTTAGATCCAAGTCTGCCACTGTTGACTGGTACATCAAGGAAAAAGAATAAATGATTATTTTAAGCCACTGAGATTTGGGGTAGTTTGTTACCAATCATTGTGATTTTACTAAATACACTCAGGAAAACCAAGAAATCCCTCTTAAAATGACTGCATACCCCCAAATCTAAAATGTATGTTGTGTCTGCAAACACATGTAATTCTTAGAAGGACATGAAAGAAAGTAATAAATTAGAAAATGAAAATCACTTCTAATCACTTCTAATGAAATTAATTTATAGTAGTTTTACAAAGCCTTTAAAATAATTATTTTAGAATGTTAAAATCGTTTAATAACTCTTTAAAACAGGACAATTTAAAATAAAAATAAGAAGAAATAAAATGATTGAGCTGGATAGACAAACACTGGACTCTTAGAAATATAAAGCACAGTATCTAAAACTTATAAATCAATATAAAGGATAAACTCTGAACTAAACAGAATTGAAGTCTATCTCATTGTTTTAGCTGATTTTAACACAAAGTGAAGAAGAGGGAAAATGTCATTTATAAAATGAGAGGTACAGAATGAGAAATTTGTATATATACATTTTCATATACATTGTTTAAAAATAAACTTTCAGAATTTTAAAGACTTAAGAATGTGCTCCTCAGAAAACTTTGTATGATACTTAATATAAATAAAGAAAAAATCATACTAGACATAATTACAGTGAAATTAAAGAATACCAAAGATAAAGGGAGAAAAGTCTAATGCTTATAGAGCAGTGCTAATAGAACTTTCTGCAATGATAGAAGTATTATATCTTTGCTGCCTGTCTAGTAAATAGCCACTAGAAACATGTGGCAATTGAGTACCTGATGTGTGACTAGTGCAATTACTGAGGAAGTAAGTTTTGATTTTTAAAAAATATTTTGATTAAAATTGTAACATGTAAGTTAATGGTCACTATGTGGAACTACAGAATACTAAAGGTTTCTACAGAAAAAAAGATGGGGAAGTCAATGAGGCCAACTGCAGACCTTTCACAAGTTTAAATGGATTCTAGTGAGCAATGAAACCAATCTTCAATTTGCTGGGGGGGAAATAACTTTCAACACATGTTTGTATCTAGTGAAACAACCACTGTGGTAAAACAAGGACCATTCCAGATATTTGATACAGAAAACACATTGCACTCAGACTTGCACATGTATCCTTTAGATGTATTTAAGGCATCCAGAGAATTCTGTTTTTGGTGAGTAGACACTGAAAAATTGCTACAATTATACATTTTTCATAACAATGGGCACAGAAAGTTTAGGCCAAGAGAGTCATTAGCTATATAAATAAATAGCGTGTCCTTAGGAAAAATAAATTTCTTTAGCCATTTACATATCCATACTACATATCATAATTTTGACATTAAACACAGACAGACTACCATTTAGAACATTTCAGATCATTTCAAGTCAAATTCAACTTTGAATATGTGCATGTTTTATTTCAGAACTTATGCATATGTAAATACAATATAAAGTGGTTGAAACATGTCTATAACATACACAAAATGAAGATTTTTATATATTACTACAGTAAAATTGATATTAAATACAAAGACATACAAGAAAGAGGACAAGCCATAATATTTGATAAAAAGCAATGTTACCATGTATTATAAGAATACTAATCAAAACAATTTTGATGTTTTGATCAGACATCAAAACCAATTAAAATACTTCTAAATAGAACTCTAATAATTAGGAGCAATAATAGAATCACAAATGAGCTTACTTATTGAAGGATTACAACCTGCTAGGGTTTCTTATTGCATTCAGAAGGACAGACACATGCCAGATTAATTCATGGTTAACTGTGCATACTGTTTAAAAATTAATTAATTGATTGATTTTTAGAGAGAAGGGAAAGAAGGGAGAAAAGAGAAGGACAGAAACATTGATGTGAGAGAGAAACATCAATCGGTTGTCTCTCGTATGTGTCCTGACCGGGGACAAAACCTACAACCCAGGCATGTGCCCAGACTGGGAATCAAAACATCAACCTTTTGCTTTGCAGGATGGTGTGCAACCAGCTAAACCATACCGGTCAGGATGTGTATGGTTTTCTTTTAAAGGATCACCTGAAATAATATAATTAGATTATATAATTTCCAAAACAGGAGAGAGAAAAATAATTTAATAAAAATTCATACAATCAAAAGGTCAACAGTTTAAAAGGAAGAAAATTAAAAACATAAACTACAAAAAAGCTAAAATAAAGTGGTAAGAAAGAAATTATCACTCATATATTAACCAAGATAAAGCAGTTTAACAATATTTACATTTTAACAAAATAGACTTTAAGTGGAAAACAACATAAGAATGAAGTGATATCGTATATAATATTTAAAGGGACAACCTGACAGGAAAATATAGCTATCATTAACTTGCATGTACTTATCAACATAACATCAAAGTATGTACCTCAAAAATAAATAAAATTGGAGGTTGATTTCCAGAATAGTGGTATGAGGTACTCAGGAAAAGTTCTCTCCCAGGTAAACATCTTTTAAGCCCATCAAAATTAGCAAAGGCTATCATCAAATTTGGAAAGATTTTATGCAACAAAATTTATAGAAATTCAGTAAGAACAATGAGAGGCCACAGTGTTCTGGCTACAACCTTACCCTTCTCCAACAGCTCTGCCTGACAAGAGGTTTCAGCTGGAAAACAGGTTTAGGTAATACTCTAAGGCCACATATCTGATGGTTAAATAGAGATTGAAAACTTAGCCTCTCTGAAGCCAAAGCTGGACTCCTTACTATACTGTATTGTCTCTCACCTGCAAACTCTAAGGTAGTATTAACACATTCTCTCAAAGTTAAAAGGTTTCCAGTTTTGATTCTTTATTTTAAATTGAAATTTTGTGGCAGCCTCCTGTGGTTCCAACAGCATGCCTTGGAAGGATGGAAAACCTCTCTCAGACTTGCTTGATAAACTCAAGAGTTGCTAATATGAAGATTGTCAAAAGTACTTATTTCTGAGTTTCCTAGAATTTTTTTGTTTTTTTTTAGAGCATAAAGATAAGATATAGCATTAGTAAGTTAAGAAAGATAAGGGAAAGGGGACAATGAAATAATAATTACATTACATAATGTTTAAATGAATTTCACCAAATAAAAGATATTACTGATATTTACTATGCAAAACTGAAAATACATAGTCTCATATCTACAAAATTAAGTACTGCTGTATTACACGATTATTCTCAGTGTATACCAAGAAAAAAAAAAACCCTGTTGAATTATAACAACAATCCTGGTGAATAGCGTTTTCACATTAGCTATGTCTGATGTCAAGTTTGTGTTCTTAGTTGTCCTGGAAGGCAAAAAACGTACAAACCATGAATGTGACCCCAATATTAGATTAGTTCTTATATGTTTTCAATTTTTTAGATTTGTGTGTCAATTAATAAATGTGTGCATTAAAATATTACTCTGATTATTTCAGTTTTTGAAGCTGGGCACAGTATGACATAATAATAAATAGCATTCATTTGAAATGTATTGCATGCCAGGTAAGATGCCATGTGAGTAAACAGTAGCAATTTAGAGATCTAAGCTCTCTGCTGTCATGCAGTATACACATGCTGTTTTTAAAAATAGAAGTAAATTTAGAAAATTATGAAAATTAAAAGAACTTTCCTTTTAACTTTTCAGCATTTTAAGATTAGATGCTTTGTGACTGTACTGAGTATTTAGAGATTAGAGAATATGTTGACTATCTGGAAGTGAACAGATTAATTAAAGATATTCATTCTATCTCTAGAAAAACGACTATGGTAATCTCATGCTATTCCTAAAGTCCATCTAAGTCTCTCCAACAATCCATTTTCATTCCCAGGTTTAGCACTAATTCTACAAATAACTCAGTATACTGAGTGTGACTATAGAAGGAGTAGAATTCTCCATAGAAATTTTATAACATTCTGCATAAAGCCTAACATGGTAGCTTCTTCTCTTTGATCACCTCTGCATGGAATTGAAGCTGCTGGTTCCATGGGCCAAATGAACAGGAAGAGAAAACTTCTGGTTCCAAAAAAAGACTCAGAAGACTCATTTAGACTGAAAGGAGCATTATTACAGATGTCTCCATTTACCTTTCTGTTTAGCACAATAATCTCCAGGTCCATCTACGTTGTTGCAGAAGATAAGAGTTCCTTTTTATGGCCATGTAGTGTTATGTAAATGTACCACAGCTTTTTTATCCACTCATCTACTGATGGGCACTTGGACTTTTTCCAGATTGTTACAGCTATATTTACCATTATAAAGTATGATTGACGACACATGTTATTAATTAGCATGTGGTACATGAAAAGAGTTTCAGAGAGACTTTGTCTTCTTTACTTGCCTATCTTCTTCCTCCTTACCTGTCTGCTTTTTTACTTTTTTCTCTACCTTTTCTATTCTTCTGATCTTTCATTCTTTCTTTTTCTTTTTATTTCATTTTATTTATTAACCTCATTCTATTTTTTGTTAATTTATTTCAAAGCATTTCTTTGTAAAGTAGTTATCTGATATAGGTTGTCTGTATCTATACAAAGTGATATGGAATGGATTAATTGTATTTTTGTTTTTGAATCTACTTCCTGAGAGTCCTCTACTGTGCCGACAAAGAATGGTATCCTTAAATGGCATATAGGTAAGAAAATTTATTTCCTTTTGTCAATGCCCATGTTTTAATTGTCCCATATAGGCATAGAATACAGTTCTAATAATAGTAACTCTACATATTGTAAGACACAGGTATATACACTGAAACATAACTATACATAAAGAAAACACTTGATAAAGTGTACCTAGTCTATAAAGTTGGTGGTGGTCCTATTTATAGCCCTAGGATATGACACTTAGAAACTACAAATTTCATATGACAGGTATGCCAAAACACTTTACCAACTAACCCAATTTTCATAATACCCAAGAAAAAAACGCTATAGCAATTTACTGCCTGTGCTGGTTCAGCCTCTCCCAAAGCCCTTAAGTTGCTCTAGAGTGAGATAGTATTAAGTACTGGTTCTTTTTTTTGTTGTTGTTGAGAATTTGATATTTCACTCTCAAGATGTTTTCCTCTGAGACTTGAGAAGCTAGTTCTTGAGAACAGCCTCATGAAAGAAATGAATCTATGTTTGAAGAAAGAGTGTGACTGTCTCCTTGTGTTTTAGAAATGACTTATTGGCATCTACTGGGTCCCTGGAACTTTCCTTTATACCAGAATATATAAATCTTCCATGTAAAGGGTAGTTTAAGCCCTGAGCCTGTTTTCCATGGCTGGTTTAAAGAACAGCAAAATTATAAAATTATTTAAAGACCATGACAAGTGAAAGGAGCAAAGGAGAGAATTCACTATAACAGTTGACAAGAAAGATGACTTGCAGCTACTTTTTAGAAATGCTACCAATTTGAAAAGTTTTTTTCTAATATAAATCTCCATGTCTGATGTGAGGAAGTGGAGGGGGAAAGGAAAACAAAAACAAAACCAAAAATCTTAGTTGACTTTTCTGGCTTCTTGACTGTTAATGGTCACACTCCAACTGACTAATGTGACGACATGAGCTTCAGCGAGTTAAACAGTGAGCAACGACAAGCTCATCCAGATGAGTGGAAAGTTGGTGAGTAACTGTAGGAGAACAGAGATAATCTGATATGACATGATTTATAATTATGAGAACACGAAGGCTTAGATATTCATTCTGAGATAGTGACAAAACCTCAGTAACAAAACTAGAACTGGGAAGAGTTCAGGTTGAAGTGGTTGAATGGAAGATAGGGAGGGAAAAGGAAGAGAAATGATATAGAGACTAACAACTCAAGAAAGGAATCCATGAAGAAGTACAAATTGCAAGTCATTAAAATAGTTGTGGGGATGTAAATAACAGCATAGGGAATATAGTGACAAACTATGCATATTGAAAAAACTATACATATTGCAAAAACTATGTATGGGTCAGATGGGTTATCTTTGTAAGTTATATAAATGTCTAATCATTATGTTGTACACCTGAAACTAATATAATATTGAATGTCAACTGTAATTGGAAAATAAATTTTAAAACATACAAAAATCCCTACAGTGCCCCCCATGCAGTATTAAGGCTGTCTTTCTACTTAGAGGCATGAAAGTGGCCAAATGTCAGCCAATAGAAACTTGGGAGAAAATAGTTACCAGTTGAATTTTTAATACAGAGCTATGGAAAGAGGTAGAAAAGGGGAAAAACAATAAACAGGACTAATATCTGCAATGACATTTTGAGAGTAAAGGAAGCTATGGAAACATTCACATAGTCTACATGTGTAGTAATGATATTTTTTTCCAGTCAAGGCTACTTGGATTGGTCCTTGTTTCTCTCTCTCTCTCTCTCTCTCTCTCTCTCTCTACCAAGATATCTGGGGCCAGACACTTAAGCTGGCTACTTACACTCTTACACAATGTCAGTTACTTTGTGTGACATGTAATGTTTACTCTGTTTTTTTTCTTTTTTTGGTTCCTGTCTTTGAACCTCTTGCCTCAATAGAAACATTTGTAATAGAATAAGGGTATGACCTATCTTAACAGTTCTTTATTTTTTTACTCCCATTAACATGAGCAAGACAAGTACGGAGGTGACAGACAAAACATCTCTTTTCTATTGCTTTTCTCCTATTCATGACTCCAGATGAAATCAGAAGCAAGAAGGCAACTACATGACTGTGTTTCTTTATGAGTTTTATATTTTATCTTTAGCATATCAAATGTTCTTTCTACTTTCTCTTCTTTCTTCCCTCCCTCCCTCCCTTCCTTCCTTCCTTCCTTCCTTCCTTCCTTCCTTCCTTCCTTCCTTCCTTCCTTTTTTCCTTCCTTCCTTCCTGTCTTCAAGGGTGAAAAAAATTATTGACATCCTAGAGGCCAATCACAAAGGAGACAGTAATCAGATGAAGAGAGAATTGCTTTTTGAGCTGAATTTTAGGCATCAATATCACAACAACAGTAAAGAAATGAAGGAACAAAGATTCTTTGGAAGTAAGAACAAAATGAACTTTCACTAGTCTTTGCTGCCTTTTCTTTGAGAGCTATTCTGTCCCAATATTCACCTATGTATACAAAATTTTATTAAAATTAAATAAATGACGCACCTGTAACAGGGTGCAACCAAGAGGAGGCCCCAAATAGGGATTTTTAGTGGGGTCCAGAACTCAAGGTGTCCAGGAAATATTAGAAAAATGTATATAGGATGTCCTCACCCCCACAAGTCTGAGGTGGAAGAATGGGAGACATGGAGCAGGGCCATTCAGAGCCGTTCTGTATAACAACAGCTTTGCAGCTAACCTCTGGCATGGTCATTTAACATGTCTATATCTTTTAACTGGTTTCATGGATATGTTAAATAGCTGTGGCAATGCTTTGAGCTAGGGAGATGGAAGTGACTTCCACCCAAGATGCCACAGGGGGGCAACTCCCCTTGGTTACAACACCTGCATGAGAGCTTGGAGATGATTGGCTCCATGCCATGGGACCATACCTGCCCAGACTCGCTATGGCAGCCCAGAAAATCTGGAAGAATACAGGAATGCTGGCACGTGTAACTGATTGTAGAAGAACATATGGGGAAGTCAAGGCAGAGTGCAGAGAGAGGGTGACAGCTTCTGGGGTACATACCTCTATTAAAGGTCTGAGGTTAGAGTGCCTTGGGGTTCCTGGCCTAGGACCAGATTTGTCAATAAACCAAAAGAGCTGGGTTTTGGTAAACACCCTTCCCCACCCAGGGGTTTTATCTAAGAGGTACATAAGGCTTGGGAACACTGGGGGCAGGAAAGACTGCTGATCACAAAGGCTGTTGTGGAAGTCGTATCTTTATTTATATTAGCTGTGACTCTGTGAATTACTACCTAGGGCACACGCTTCCGTGAGGGGAGTAGTGTCAGATTAAGGTTCCTGCTGGTCACTTGGCCCAACAAAATGGATCCAGAGGCAGCAATGCCATGAATTAACTCAGCCAAAGTCTAAACACAAGCTACATTAGAAAAAAACATTGATAAATATAAATATGAGTGATTTATTTAGTCTACAAAACTTGGTGGACATAGGAATTCATAAATGCCTTGCAATAAATCTATAGTGCATCAGAGATTTGTGTATGATATGGGTTTATAGTATCTATCATTAATCAAATAATACTGTATTTTTAACTGACTATTTAATTTTCAGATGAGACCAATGCTAAGCTCAACAGTCAGGTACATTTATTATCTTAAAAATTCTCCAGGTAGAATACTATTGCACTAATGGTAATATTTTCTTCAACAGCTACTCCAGTGATAAACTTCCATTATTTTGATGTGAAATTTAGAATTATTTCTTACTGTGCCTTCTCCTTTGCCTCTATTGTGCAATAATTGAAGCTTGCCATTGTGATATGAAATTTTCTGGGTTGTTATAGTTGTTTTGACTAATTGATCATGCCTTCAAGTTATTTTTAATTAAAGGGATATTCATTAATTCTTATGTATAAAACTGACTTAAATTCAATTGAAAAGCACATGGCATATTCAGTATACAATAATATATGCTGTACACCTCATGTGTGAGTGTTTATAATGATTACATGAAGACTGTGCCTGCATTAAATCAAAATACTTTCTAGAGTGCTCAGCTTATGAAACTGATTGTCTAGAATCCCACAAAGAAAAAAAGTTGTATGAATGACTCCAACTCACAAAAACTTTTGAATTCCATCAGAGCATATTACATATTGAAACAGAGTGACAGCACAGAGCAGTATTGCCTTATGCTTTATTACAATGGCTAATTTTAGCCCCTAACATAATTTCTGGTGGCCTTGTCTAACACAGTCGGGAAAAATAGATATTAGTTTCCACCTTGCTGTGAACTCACTAGGGATGCCTCAACTTTTTCAAAAACAGAACCAATATCCAGTTACTTCAAAAATATACTTTTGGCAATACTGGAATGTATTTCAAATTATTTCTACAATAAGAAGCATGAGGATCATCTTGCATTATCAGGTGCTCTTATGCATTTTGAACATACTTAAAATTATATGTCATATTTAGTTAATACTAGATCCAGTATTTTTTAATATATTTATTTTTTAGAGAGAGAGAAGGGGAGGGAAGGAGAAAGAGGAAGAGAAACATCAATGTGCGGTTGCCTCTCACACTCACCCCACTGGGGACCTGGCCTGCAACTCAGGTATGCGTCCTGACTGAGAACTGAATCTGCAACCCTCTGGTTTGCAGGCCAGCACTCAATCCACTAAACCGCACCAGCCAGGGCTAGATCAAGTCTTTATAAAGTTATAATCCAGAGTTATGATTTAGCAATCACTTGATTTTTTGCATTAAATTTGGAGAGTGAATATTCATAATGGATGGGATGCATGTAGGGTCATTTGCAGGAAATTTGTACCGTGGTAAAGATGTCTAGAAGATTCTCTAACATAAGGGAATATGAAGACCCAGATTTCCTAAGACAAATAGGAATAACAAAAATTGTTTTTGACCAAATATACATGGATGGATGAAGGAAAGAATTGGGTTCTAGTGTGTGATCTTCTGGGGCTTCAATTACAGTATGAAAGCACTGTAGCTCTAAGAGATTATTTTCAAAATGTACTTCAAAGCCTAAACCATACATTTTGGTTTCTGGTAGGTTAGTTTTTGTCATTCCTCATCTAGGCTGGCTTGTGCTCATTTAATCACTTTTATCATTAAAGAAAAGAGAGCAAAAGGACATTTCTATGTTATGCAAGAGTCAGTGGCAGGCAAAAATAATAAAACCCTCAGTCCATGAGTTTCCAGTTTGGTTCATATTCCACAAAAACACCCTATGTCATTTATACTATTTGAATTTCTTCCATAGTGTTTCTCCTTAGGAAAATGTTTTCCCAACACACTGGGTTTTTTGTTTGTTTGTTTGTTTTGCCAGAGGAAAGTATGAATTAATTTCTTGCCAGTTCTGTTCATGGTCCTACTTTCATTTACATTAAATGCATTCCATAAATCCTGCAGGTTTGTTTTTGGATTGTTTATAGACATACTGGGAAGAAAAGGAAATGATTTGCTAAGCTGGATTTCAGTAATGGAGTAATCAGAGACTTTCACAGAGTTCTTTTTATTTCTTATTTATGATTTATAGTTGTTTCTCTAACTGCCTGCGAGGTACATGAAGGAGCACAAGCCAGGAAACCATAAACACATACATAAATATTTATTCAAAGGCATTATTTTTGCCTGATAACAATGCTTTTTTTGTTTCCTCTGTTGCAGCATATTTTTCAGAGCAACTCACCTAAGGTTTTTTTCTGTTTTGTTTTGCCTTTATTCACTTTGCAAATTACTAAGAGAAAAGGTAGAAGTTTCACTCTCCCAGAAGAAATTGAACTCACTGCAACTTTATCAGGCCATAAGCTGAAAAGCATGAGGAGGTGATAATGCTGCTGCTGCTATTGTTTCCCAAAGAGCACAGGTGAGTGGCAAAGCAGGTAAACAATCAGGTCGCATTTCCAGGCCTGCTTTCTACATAACCTGGAGCATAAAGAGAGTCCAGCACAGATCTGTAATTTATAGTACTGTTCTCCAAAGTCTGCATGTGCTCACGTTTTATTCCTTAATAATCTCTCTAGAGATATTAATGCTATACCCAATATTAGTACCAAACAATGGATTAAAAAATAAAAAATTCCAAAACCAGCAAACACTAAAAAACTGTTTTGACTTCAGTGTACCAATTTGATTGCATTAACCTATTTTTTTAATGTTGTCAATATGAGCCAGAATGAGGATATCTGTGGCCCTGGTGAGAAGCCACAACATCCTTCTCTTCATGATATCAAATGGAGACACAATGGGAAGCTGTTAGTAACACTGTGGACTCGGACGGAGGCTGCGTGCCTGCATCAGCAGTAGTGGGAAGGCAATGGGGTTCTGGAATCAGAACGCCTGGCTTCAAATTATGGCTCTGCCACTCTTGAGCCATGTGATTCTATGCAAGTGACATAACCTTTCCCAGACTCAATTTCCTCCTCTGTAACATGTGATTATTGCCAGTATCTACCCTAGTTTTCTTATTGGGATCAAATATGCTACCATTCAACTATTTAAAGGCTTAGTACAATGCCAGGCACTTGGTACTCTTAGTAAAATTAGCTCACACATCACTAAGCAAAGGCTCGCTCACTATGGATTTTACAAGTGACTGACATCTCATCAGAGAGTATCAGTTAGGTATCCAGTAATTATGTCCAGAAGCACAGCGAGTCTATGGACATTGAAGGCAGTGTTTGTGAAGGTGCTAGAATATAAAACAATCTCCTTGGTGATTGAAGGAAACGACTCTGCTGACTAAAACTAAAAGTAAGACAGCATATGACTTAGAGAAGAAAATAAAATTGGTGAGTGTTAGAAATGTTTAACCATCTCTGATTTTCGGTGGATGAGAAAATGTCATCTTGGGCAGAAACACAGACACAGCTGGGCTCGGGGCAGAGCCCTGCACAGGTCAGAAATCTCACTGCTCATGAGATCTTCACGACAGGAATCCCGGGTCACACATCGCTCTATGTAACAGCAAAAATCCCAAGCCGGTGGACAGTTCTTGTAGTCAATGTTGTTGTTGCTTAATATACAGGGTCCAGCAGAAGTAAGGCCTGCTTGAGTGTGGTTAGTGGGGTGATAATACGAATGTAATGATGTATAGTTTTAATTTGAACACTTCACCTAAAATGTCATCTAGTGTGCTTGAGTGTGATATTGTTATGTTTTAGAATTACATGCTTGTGATTTTGTAATAAAAGATTTTGTAATAAAAAGGGGGCATTATTTGTGCCCGACTCATATAATGCTTGAGAACTCATCGCTTACCATTGGCTATTTGGCTTCGAGTGATATTTTTAATGTATGCCAGTTTTCATGGGAGTATGATATAGGAGTAAATATTTCAACAACAGCAGCAACAATCACAAAAACAGTCCCACAGAGGGTTTGTATTCCCAAATACATGTTAATGTCAGTAGCTATTGTTTTCCTGCAATCTGGCCCAAGTCATTCTTTATTTTCTGGTGGTTGAGATCATAATCAGACTTCTCTGTGGCAGTCTTCAATACTATAAAATAGCGGAGCAGCGTCTATTTTCTAAGACAGAGGGAATAAACATTTTTGAACATGCAAGAGCTCAGATGATATAATTACCATGAGACTTCTTGAAGACTCTGTTAGACATTGATATTCAGGCAATCAAGAGATGAATAGAAAAACTATAGTGAAAGATCCAGTGAATGTTAAAACTAAGACACCAGAACTGTAAAGTTCTAATTACAATGGGAAGACCAAGTATAAGGATGGCATGACTAATAGTCAAACAAATGCAGGAATTGTAGTTATAAAATAGAATGTAAATACCACACAAGCCTTGACAGTGAATAAATTATGTAACTAAGAAAAGTTAGGAAGACGGAGAGAGTGAGTACAAGAAAGAAAGGGTAGGTGTGGTTATTTTTTATTATCATGGATCAAAATATACACTTAGAACTAATAACTCTCAAACTAGAAATAGAAAGCCATTTAACAGTAAAAAGCTAACTACTAAGAAAGGTAATACAATATGCAAGAACTGAAAATGAAGGAGAGAAGAAAATGGAAGAAGAAAATCATCCCATACACTAACTTAATCACCATTTCTGTAGTATGTCAAAATGGACTGTGTAAGTGAATAATTAAGCTTACGATTTTGAAAAACCTCATAGTCCTTATATTAAATCAGGATCAAAGGAATAACAACTTGAAGATCATGCTTACTTTAATACTGGGTGAAAAAAACTTGCAAATTACAATGTGAGAAGAAACACACAAATACACAAAAGCTTGCCCACACAGTGGCATTATCTGCTTTCCTGTCTGCACTCACACTTTATTGCGTCTTTTGGCCGATAAGGATTTCCACTTTTTTATTTCCAACGGAATTATGCATTTAACAGTGTTGTAAAAATGGGCAGCAGAGTGCATGTTACCCTTTAAATAAAATATGTTAAAAAATGACTATGTATATTAAATATTCCAGGTGCATACCTCCAAACTGTATAACAATTTACTTTAGGGAGGGGAACTGAGTCTAGGGTTGGGTGTAGGGAGGAAACTTTCTGTTAGACCCCCTTTTCATGTTTTTTAATGTTGTTGTATTAGAATTTATTGCCTTTAAGTTGAGTTAAATTTAAATTAGAGAAAAATAAGATGTATTCAACTGTATTATTTATGAACTCAATGAAAATGGTTCATTAGAATGATTTGCATGGAGTATGTTGAGAGAAAAATTGGCAGGGGAAGGGTGGAAGAGGTGAAAATTGAAAAAAGAAAAATAAACATAATTATAAAACATAAACATTTTTAATAAGTTTTCATGTGCTTGAGGTTATAGATGAAGGCAGTGGGAGTAGAAATTTTTTAAGATAGGCAATAGATTAAGATAGGCAATAAGATGCCCTGGCTGGTGCAGCTCAGTGTATTGATGTGGGCCTGCAAACCAAAGGGTTGCAGTTCGATTCCCAGTCAGGGCACGTGCCTGGGTTGCAGGCCAGTTCCCGGCAGGGGACCTATGAGAGGCAACCATACATTGATATTTCTCTCCCTCTCTCCTTCCCTTCCCCTCTAAAGATAAATAAATCTTAAAAACAAGATAGGCAATAAGATGAATATACATAATGGATAAAGATAGATAGTACTTTAATATGTTTTTACTAAAAATGATGACATTGGTTTAGAAACTCTGCATTTTTTATAGAACTAGATAAAGGTATTTGCTATCTATGGAGGCTACTCTTCCTTGGTGGCAATAAGACGGTTTTATCTGTATCCATTTCTATAGTCAAAGGGGACAGGAAAGATAATTGAATAGCTCCAACAAAGCAGCATGATGATGGGAAAAGGCCGTCCTAGTGTGGCTGACAGCATGTGTGCTGTCTCCACCCTGCTGTTCTTGCTACTTTGCGATTCCACTAACATTCCTAGTACGTGCTGGTTGGGAGATAGAAGGGATGAGGGAGTGACAGAACACATTCTGCAGGTCTAGCCCTCAAATAAATGGAAAATGATTATCCTGTGAAAAAGAAAGATGGGGAAAAGTCCTACTTCAAGATCTTTAATTACGTAGAGATTTATTTTGCTTTCCTTTCCAACATATATTTTAATTTTGTAGTTTACCTGTAACTTTTGGGAAATTTGTCTTTCTTGTTGCATCAGTCTCTCACCATCCAGTTCACTCCCAGCCTAAGCCATGGCTAGCCACATGCAAATGTCCTCCTCATGCCTCTCCTTTTTTTTGGATATACTATTCTATTTCTTTTCCATCATGTGAAAATCATTGTACTCTCTCACCAGTGAGCTCTCTACCTTATTTCACTCCACCCTCATTTTTGGACCTCTCAACTGACAACACAGCCAACTGGTTGGAGTTATTGCATATTGTTTTGATAGATAAATGAGTACAAATTTTAGCACCTAAGAGAGTACCTGAAAATTAAGTACAAAGCACAGGGGAGGGGTGAAGGGGATGATGGTGGGAAGAAAGGGAAGGAACTAATTGAAGAGCATGTATGAATGACCCATGGACATGGGCAATGATGTGGGAATTGACTGTGGGAGTGCAGGGCGGGATGGGCAGAGAAGGGCAAAGGAGAAAAAATTGGAACAATTGTAGTAGAATAACAATAAAAAACCTTAAAAGGAAAGGAAAAATCTTAAATCGAAAAGGAGCTGGTAAATGTCATTTTTAAAAGTGAATAATAAAACTTCAAGAGCAGTAGATTTTATTTAGTTGAAGGCAGCTTTGTGGACAGAGCTGTCCAACACAGAACCAGGCTATGCTTTCAAAGTATCACATGTTTTCATTCTGAGCAACTAACTCCGCATTTACTATGGTAGGATTTCTTCATTCAATAGGCAGTTGGTCTGAAAATCCTTTCCAAATCTTAACAGTTTATTATTATTGGATTCATTCTCTATTTATCACTGAACTTGAGTGTTATGTCTGTATTGCTTGTACAGTAATTTGCTTATAGTAAGTTTAGTCACTTTTTATCTAAGATATTATTCCTCTATCAAAATAATTTTAACTTTAAAAAGCAAAGTTCAACAAAACAAACAAATGAGCAAAATAGATCCAGAGACATGGAAATAAATAACAAATTGAAAGTAACCAGAGGGGAGGTGGAGGAGGATGGTGGGGGAAAGATGGGGGAAGGTCAAGTCAAGGAACATCAGTAGAGGACTATGGGATGGAGATTGACTGTGGGAGTCAAGCTGGGGTGGGGTGGGGCAGAGGAGAACAATTGGGAGAAAGGTAGGGCAGCTGTAACTGAACAATAATTAAAAACAAAAACCTAAAAAAATAAAAAAAAAGGAAAGTGCACCTGTGTAGGTATTCAACCAGCTCTTGCTGGATAGGGTTAATTGAAATGAGCTGAGACAGACAGACATGACCGCACAGACCCCCAGCACAGCAAGGGCAACCTAGTCAACACACAACTTGCTCAGCCATTGAAAAGAAGGAGGAAGTGCTGTTTTCAGACCTGCCAAAGAGAGACATCAAAGGGACTCAGCACTGGCAGAACAAAGAACCCCAGGAGGGAGGCTTTGCTCCAAAAGAGGGGTCTTTTGCTTCAGGAGAAGACTGTTCCACAAAAAAGAGACTAGTTATTTAAAAGTAAAAAAAAGAAAAAGAGGAAGCTAATCTCACGGCTTTTAGCAAAATAGTGAGTAAAAAAGAAATTTTAACTTGAATGAAGCTGAGATCAGTGGATCAAAGTAACATATTGCATAGCTAGTGAAAGAAATGACTGCTTCTTGTATTTAGCTCTTGTCTGCTTTTCTTTTGCTATATTTTGTATTTTTCTATTATTTATGGTTTATAAGTGTGCTTTGAAACCATGAGCCCTTTTTGTTTGTATTTTGTGTACCATTCATATTTAATTTTGGAACATTTGTAGGATGTCTGTTATGGAGCAGATACTCTGTAAGGTGCTTTAGTTGAAAAGTGAGTAGGATGTGGGCACTTCTCATAAGGGAGCCTCGTGGACAGCCACACAAGTCTTGGCAACAGCAGAAAGTGGCGAAAGCATAGGTTTTGCAATAAGACAGATTCGGATTTACATGCTGACTTTATCATTTTATCTATAGGAACTAAAATATATAAAATAAAATCTTCAGTTCCCTTACTGGGATTCCCTTATATGGATTGTTGTGAAAATTTAATGAGATTATATATGTTAGGAACTAAATAAGGTTCCCCTAAAATTTTTGTGTTAAAGTGCAACTGCATTGGAAAATTTTTATATATATATATATATATATATATATATATATATATATATACACACACACACACACACACATATACTTGTGTATGTGTGTGTTTATATGCATCATTATATATATCATTTTATATATATATATAATGTTCTTAATAAGTGATTAACTGGTTAACTGCTATGACATCTTCCACTGTTACCACTACCATAACTACTCAGTGAATATAAGAAAAGTTCTTTAACTTCATTTACATGTACTATAATTAATATCATTTATGATTAGATTGGAGAAGATACTGGAAAGAATATTTCTAATCCAGATCTTGAAGTCATAATCTATCTCTTTGTGTAGAGGAAGGCAAAAGTATTTCTAGCAAAAAAAATTATGAGGAAACACATTTGGGAGATTTTATTTGCTAAACTGAAGAAGACATGGTTGTAAAGATCCAGATCTTAGCTGTAGATTATGTTAGGCCAGATGGATCTCTGGTTCCACTCTAGCTCCATTTTCTGCTCTTTTCTTTCGTGTTGTGTGACTTAACAAGTTGACATGTACAGACTACAACTAGAGGTTCTTAATGCTTTGGTTTTCAATTGAGTCTGGCCAATGAGAAATCCCAAGAAAATACTAGAGGGAGTGGGAATAGAGATAGAGATATTTATTCCCCTGGTTTCCTCCAAAGGTAGTCTTGGACTGACTGTGTCCACTAACTATTGATCACATAAATTGAACTGTTTTACTTCTGAGTCTCTTTCTTCTCAGGTTCTGGTAACCTCTCCTTTACCTTGTTGCTTGGGGCTGAAAGGTGGCAACAAATCTCCCCTTGACATTCCAAGGTTCCTGCATTGCTGCTCTGTAGTTTCCTATGTCCGTGGTAATTCTTTCTTTTTTTTTGCATAAATAAACTCTTAGAGTTTTTCTGCTTTGAGTTTGTACTATCTGTTTTCTTCTCGACCTTTACTGATGAATGCTGATTGCTGTATTAAGACTTTACTTGTTTGTTCATTTACTTTCATAAATAAACATCTGTTGAATGGGTTCTAAGCGTGTTGCTAAACACTGTCTTCGGCATCAAGGAATTTAAAATCTGGTATGAGATGTATACAAGGAAATAGCAATAACAACATAGAGTAATAGGTGTTAAAATAAGGAAGTATAAGGTGCCTGGGATTGCACAAGGACACCTGGCCTGGACCTATTTGGGTAACAGGCAGAAAATGTGAGGCTGACACAGTGGGGAAAAAACATTGAACCCAATGGAGATGAGAATGCAGAAGTTTAGTACATAGGGTGGTACCATGCTTTGGGAATGACAACTGATGGCAGAGAATGAAACATGGTGGATCCAACTACACATATTTTGTCCAAAGAATTTGCTATAAAAACCCTGTAGTTTGTTAAAAGTGGTTCGTTAACTCTTAGCCTCCAGTAATCTGGATGTGGTCCTTGTCTTAAGTGGATTTGAGGGTAATCTGACCTTACTGGAGGAAGTCAACTTTGGTCTTTAATTGTTGTAGTGGGTCTGGGGGAAATAAGTAGTTGCAAAGTACAACTGGAAGCCACTTAGCATAATGCTCTCTAGTTCCATCCATGCTGTTGTAAAGGGTAGGAGCTCCTTCTTTCTGTTGCATAGAATTCCATTGTGTAAATGCACCAGTTTTTTGATCCACTCATTTACTGATGGGCACTTAGGCTGTTTCTAGCACTTGGATACTGCAAATAATGCTGCTGTAAACATTGGGGTGCATAGGTTCTTTTGAATTGGTGTTTCAAGATTCTTCGGATATAGTCCCAGCAGTGGGACTGCTGGATCAAAAGGCAGTTCCATTTTTAATTTTTTGAGGAAATTTCATACTATTTTCCATAGTGGCTGTACCTGTCTGCATTCCCACCAACAGTGCACTAGGGTTCCCTTTTCTCCACAACCTTGCCAGCACTTGTTTGTTAACTTGTTCATGATGGCCATTCTGACTGGTGTGAAGTGGTATCTCATTGTGGTTTTAATTTATATCTCCCTGATGGCTAGTGATGCTGAGTATCTTTTCATATGTCTCTGGGCCCTCTGTATGTCTTCCTTGGAGAAGTGTCTGTTCAGGTCCTTTGCCCATTTTTTAATTGGATTGCTTGTCTTCCTGGCGTGGAGTTGTGTGAGTTATTTATATATTTTGGAGATCAAACTCTTGTCTGAGGTATCATTGAAAAATATGTTTTTCTATAAATGAATGATTAATGTCTGTGTTATTCAGAGTTCTCCAGAGAAATAGAACCAATAGGATGTAGGTGTAGATTCTTATTTTAAAGAATTGGCTTACGTAACGGACCCGGTTGCAGGGGTGGGTGGAAGGTGGGGTGTGGAATGTGTCTGGAAAATCCAAACGGACAGACTGGAGACCCAGGGACAAATAGGTAATGTAGTCTTTGTTCTGAAGGCAGACTGGTGACAGAATCCCTTCTTCCTCAGGGGACCTCAGTCTTTTATCTTAAGGCCTTTGACTGACTAGATGAGGCTCATCCACATTAAGGAGGGTAATCTGCATTAATAAAAGTTTACTGATTTAAATGTCAGTTACATCTAAATAGCTACCTTCACAGCGACACCTAGGCTGGGTACCATAGCCTACTAAAGTTGACACATGAGAATAACCTCCATGATAAGTGTACAGGAACTCTATATCTTTTCCACCACCTTTCTCCCTTGATCCCATCAAGCTACATTCTGATCTCACCATTACCCTGAAACACAGCTCAAAGGGCATAGAAGATTTCCTCTTAGTAAGTCCAGTGGCGTCTTATCTATCCTGGACCTTTTGGTAATACTTGGTATACTTGGCCATCTTCTCCCTCATAGAAACACTCCTTTCATTTTGATTTCTACACAATGCCAGATACTCTTTCTTCCTGCCTATTTAATGTATTCCCTAAGGCTTATTTCTTAGTTTTGTTTCCTCCCATTCAAAGTTTTATTCTTGGAGAACACGTTATGCTGGTTTCAGCTGTCAGGTTGGTATTATGAGCTCTCATCAAAGAGGTTTCTTTGTACTATCACACTTCATCCCATTATCAATAAAATTATCAGTTTTTCCTCAGGGCTTCTGGATGTTTCCTCTCTCTTGTAAACTGCTATTAGACTATTCTACATTTTAAAATTATTGATTATGTAGTTCTTCTGATCCAAAATCAGTCACTATTATTTCAAGTGTAAGCTACTGTACTTGGTTCCCAAGGCCTTTCATAACTTTGTCAGCCATCTAACTTTTTATCCTTTTAATTTACAATAAGCTCTAACTAGGCAAACTCACTCACCATCATCAAATTCATCTTATCCAACTTAAATTAGGTAACAATTTTGTGCCAGATACTGGGAATACAGAATGAGAACTACAAGACATGGTCTCTGCCCTTCATATACTGATAATAGCTCCATGCAGGAAGCACATGGAGAACTTACTGGTGCCCAACCGATGCTGATACAATTCAGTTTATGACTAAGTATTTTAGTGGTTGTATAACCCAGTTTTAGCAGGCAAGTGACTTATTTGATGGGGGAATAAGGTATCATATGAAGATCAACAGAAGCCAGGAATCAATGCATGACCATAGAAATAAACCTCGGCCTTTCTCTTCCTCACACAAAATCTCAGTTTTCACTAGCTTAATATTGTTTTAACAGGTTAAAGAGAGTCAGCTTTGCAACAGCTCTAAAGGGATTAGGTTGAACTGCAGGGGTGACAGTTTATGAATGGCTATTCAAAACTGTGTAGCTCCATAAACCCAATGACACTTAAGTCAGAGAAAACCCTGCTCTTTCTCACTTTCTCATCTGTCTTCAGTAAGGACTCCCTCCCTCACTTAGAATCCTTTCCTTTTGCCAAGCATTGAAATCTAACCTGTCCTTTAATGTCCAGGGTAAGAATTACTTCTACCAGGAACGTTTTTGTTTATTGTTAGTTTGCTAAGTAGTCTGGTTGTCATTTACTTTCTCCTCCTATAACCATACATTTAGTTTAACATTCAATGTTATTGAATTATGTTACTCAATAACATGTTATTCAATAACATAATTACAATATTTTATGTTATTATTTGCAATTATGTTATGTGTATTAGTCTTGCTTGTTCTAAGTGATAAATACTCTTTAGGGTAGGGACCATGTCTTGTTTTTATTTTTACCCTTTGATATTACCGACATAGTGGCTAGAGAGTAGCAGACCCTTGACAAATACTTATTAGTTGACTAATATTTCTTTCGGTTAGAAGAAGTATGGAGTAGCATAGAACAAACACTTATTACACATCTAATAATGTAATATGTGGAGGGTGCCGTGCTAGCAGTATATATAATATTGTTTAGTTATCATAAAGCAGAGTGTGAGGGAGATAATTTTATTTCCTAGTTTTCAGATGAGGAAGAAGAGACTTCTAGAGATTAAATAATTTGGCTAGAATTGCAATAGTGTGTCACTGTCTGATAGAATCTCGAACCTGGACCTGTCTGAATTCAAGCCCATGAGTTCCCAATCCACCATCTTACCTCATTATTACACACAGTTCCTGTAGTGGATGCTGTGAGGTACTGCCTAGGTTCCCTCTCCAGGAGAGAGGGACTCATTCTCCCAGGAGGTGGGGGTGTTGATGGTTGAGAGCATTAGCTGTGTCTCTCTCTGGTACTTGCTCTCAGCTGAAGAGAGCAACCTCACCTAAAAGAATGACTCCTTCCCAGGGACAGCCCACGTTCAGTGACAGGTTCATGCTGATGTTACTCTCAGTGACACCACAACTTCCAATTCTAGACAGGATTGGCTAAGGCTGAAACTACATTAAAGCTCAATCTTTCCTTCTACCCAGTCCTACGTTCTTCACATTGCCACCCCTTATGTTTTTACCTCAGTAGCTCTCCTCAATAGACTTCTTTCATGTAAATCTCTGCTTCCCAAAGAACTGACCTGAGGCCCATATCATGTCTTCAGCCAGATAGTTATCAGAAAAGCGTGACAAGTTCTGGTCTGTTACTATGAAGGAAACTAAAAATTCTCTCAGAAAGACTTCCAATACATACCGTGAGTGCTAAATCTTGCTATAAGGTGTTATTACTACTGTATTTCTCTCTCTCCTTGTTTCCAGCTCTAAGCCAAAAGTTCTTACTGTGAACAGGGCAGTATAAACTGTGGTGTCTTTCTCCCATAAAGTCTTTTCCTTAAACTCATGCAAATTGTACAAGTGTTATGGTTGACAATATTTGTGAACATTTTTTCTGGATAATGGAGATACAATTCTAGTTCAAATCATTTGAGATTATGCAGAACACAATTATTTTGACTCATCACAGTCATAAAATATACATATATCAGCCCTCCTCCAAAGAGGATGACATGTGATTAGAACCAGATTCCATATTTTTTTGTTTTTATTTTTGCTACATGACTTTTAACTCTTGCATCTCACATGCAAATTATAAAAACTATCCCTAAGTCACTGCTAGTGAATCTAACAAGTCTGATTTCAGCTTTTTCATCTGTTTGAATAGAATAATGTGTTTCATGTGTTTCATCAGAATACTGAATCCTGCCATGCCTATGTAGCTACTATTTGGGCTATGGTTGGAATATTAACTGAAAACTGAAAAAGGCTTGTTTTGGTTTTCCATCACCGTGGGGAGCATAACCTGCTGATATAAGTTAGCTGGTGACTTTTAAGGTACAAGAATATCAACATAAGGTCAAAGCAGAAATGTGTACTGAGATACCACTTCTGAATCCCTTAAGAAATAATGTACTCTGTCCAGATGCAAACTTTATCTTGGGAAAATGTGGGACATGAAAAGGAACTGATGGAATTGGGAAGACAAAAGTAACCTTCCACATGTAGGAACCCAATTCCTGGGTAAATAACTAGAATGTAGTGATAATGGATAAGGGAGAATTACATAAATATACATATTTCTATAGTACTTGATTCTGTTTACTTCATTCTCCATGTTGTTATATGGAGTTGAATAAACCAATGAAAAATTTGCACCCAGTTGCCTATTTCTGTTTAATCTTGGAGCTTCTGATATTTCTAAGCTGGTAATTTAATAATCCTTGGGCTTTAGAGTTTATTTTGCTGAGTCTTGGGTTCTATGTTCTATCTTTACCATACACGATTTCCCCTCTGCCAGCCATCCTTATGGCTAGTGCTCCCTGCTGGTCTGCCATCCTTTGACACTGTATCACCAGCCCATCATGGCCGAGCTGTAATATATAATGATTTAATCCCATGTAGCATAATGGGTAATCAGATTCAGTACCAGTGAAGGGAAAGTAATAGAGGGGCTCATTGTGCGTGGTTATGTGTCAGACAACATAGAACAAAGAGTACCTATCTGTGTTCATTATTGCTGGTACAGCTCAGAGCTCTAAAACTTTCAGCACCTTGTTCAGAAGCAAGAAGAGAGCCAACACAAGCCCTGGGAAACAGATGGGTGACAAGCATTAATAGTGCCATTATCTCAAGATAATGCTAAGCTGATAAAATATTTGGCCATGGCCTAAGCTTTTATTTCCCATGGAAATATGGGATTCGAATACCACAATCTATCATAGAATCTCAAGGGGACTGTGCATTTTGTAATGTATTAAATTCATGTAAACTGCCACTATGAAGACAGGAAATCTAATTTAGAGGAAAATATTCTAGCATAATAAGGAGGCTAAGCTGAGGTAGCCACATTAGGGACACGCTGGCTTTCTGGCTGAATATTTTCTTAATCAAAGAACATGTCAGTGGAAGGCCACCAAAAATGATATGGGATTCAGAGCTGTCAGTTATTAGATGCACACAACAGGTAAATTAATATCTGGTGATGGGCTTCTGGTGCTCGGGCCTTGACAGCTTATGCAGTGCCACTTTGGCCCCGCAAATAAGGAGAGATCAGATTCTTTGTCATAGTCAACCAAATATCACTATTCTCAGACTGTCACTGAGCTGTTGAGGAGTCTACATTAACTCTTTCAGGTCACCATGAGCCTCTTTAGAAAAATAATTCTTCCTGGAGACTTGCCAGTTGCTGGGAGAATCAGTTGAAATAGCTACTGGCCTGTAGTTTCTCTTACGTAATCAGGGCTCTGAGCCGGAAGGGACTGCACGGGCCCTCTCGTCTGACACAACCCCCCCCCCCCCCCCAAGTCTCTCCACCTGCCTAGAAAGGTAAGAAATTGCCTCGGATCTTGCTTCTCACCAGTGGCAGAGTAGGAAGAAGAACTCATTTCTATTCTATCAAATATGATTTACTAAGAAAAGAAAAAATTGTGGATGCTTTGATTATACCCTCCTCCTCGCGCATAATTAAACTGTGAGAAAAATGGTTGTACCTTTTACAAGTGAGGAGACAAAGGCCAGCCGTAAAGCTGCCGGCCCGATGTCAGGCAGTGAGGGATTTGTCATCTGCGCCTCTGATTCCGAGCCACACTGTATATTGCTCATATTAAACTGACAATTGCTCTCTGGCACAAGTTTCCCTTAGAATGATGCATTTTCCTTATTAATCTTCTCTTTTCCGAGTTTAGAAAGTATGAATATGTCTGCATTGTTTCACAAAAATCTCGGTGTGATTTAATTCAAGTTTCAACACATGTTTAATCAAGGCCTCCTCTTTTTTTTGCCTTCCTTCTTCCTCTTACTCCCTTTCTGCCTCCCTCACCCCGATTTATCTTCTGTCCTTCTTTTTATACTAGGAAAACAATGATTCCTTAAGATTAACTTGTTCTTTCCCACTTCCTGCACCATTTCTTCTAGAATGTATATGCAGTCTTCATTTTTTATTTACACACCATTTAATGACTCTAAACTTCTAAAGGCTATTGAGTCTTACAGACTGTTAGAAGTCAAAGGCAAAGGCAGTGGTTAGTTCTGAGATCATCCAGAAAAAGCAAAAATGAAAAATTGACATTTTAATTTTTTAATATAAATGAGTGGAACCTTTCACTACGATGGTGAGAGCACTGAAGTTCACACTATCTGATCACACTGCAAAGAGGCAAGGATGCTTATAGTAAGCTCCAGTTCATTGAATTCTATCAGTCATCAGTTATGAAGGGACAATTTCCCACAGGAGCCTGTTAAGAAAATGAACCTTTTCCTATTTAGAAGCCCCAGCGTAGACTATATAACCATCAATGCCACTAATGATAAGATTTAATGGACAATTAAAAATTTTGCTTAGATAAAAGCCCCTGTAATTGTTTTTACACAACTCGAGTAGAGATAAGCCTGGGGGCATTTTTTCAAGTGAGAAACTCTGGAACAGTGAGAAAGTATTCTGTGAAGATAGCACTATGATCTTCTATTGAACAGGTGTGGGGATGTTTGAAAGGGTGCAGCAAGCTGGGAGCTTCATTGGTAAGACAGAGAAGGAATGTTCTGATGTCTTCCAAATTAAAGTTTCAGGGGTGTTACCGCCCACTCCCTCTACCTCGGCTCCAAGTTCTAGAAGATTAACCAAAGCTCAGGCAGGTAGCTATAATGTTGATGGAATCTCCCGGCTTGTTGCTATTCCTAGGGTCCTGGAGGAAGCATCTAACTATAGCGGCAACAAAAACATTTCTAAGACACACTGGTGTTTGTTTGAGTCTCAGCAGGTGGAACACTGGGGGCTACCATAAGAAGAAGTTTAAAGAATATTTTTAGCCTTGAAAAGTTTTAATAAACATTAGTCAGTATCTGTATGTTTCAGAAACAAATACGAGATTGAAAAACAGTCTACAAAGTAGTCTGGACTCTTTCAGGACTATGGAAGGGCCTGCATTCATGGTGTAGGTACTCTACACACTCAGCCAAAGGCAACACGTACACACATGCACACACACACACACACACACACACACTAATTTATAATTACCCGTGTTTCAGTTGGCACACTACATAAAAAATGGCCTCATGTGAGTGTGTCATGAGCACATAGTCCTCACAGCCCTCTCCTAATGCAAGCATCTCACTGTAACGATGTCTTTTTGTGATTAGAGATGTACATTCTTATTCAAGATGACCCTTAAAAGTGTGTGTAACTTATTTTATCCAATGCCTAGTCAAGGGAATAGCTATCTACTTTTACAGTAAAAGAAAAATTGGCCCTGGCTGGTGTGGCTCAGTGGACTGAGCACCAACCTGTGAACCAAAGTGTAGCTGGTTTGATTCCCAGTCAGGGCAGGAGCCTGGGTTGCAGGCCAGATCCCCAGTAAGGGGTGCTCCAGAGGCAACCACACATTAATGTTTTTCTCCCTCCCTTCATATGATTCATCATTCATACATTGATGTTTTTCTCCCTCTCATACATTAATGTTTTTCTCCCTTTCACCCTCTTTCTAAAAATAAGTACATAAAATCTTTTAAAAAAGAAAAATTGTGTTGGATTTACTGAGAGAAGGTGTAATGCTAATACTTTGTGTGTTATTGAAGAGATTTTCTAAAGTAATTTCAATTTCGAAACCCAAATTCTATCCAAGCTATTACTTCACTTTGATAATACTAAACTCTACATACTAGCTATGATGTTTAGAAATTGCTTATTAAAACAGGTGCAGGTCAATGTCATTGAGGAATACCTAATTAACAGGTAAGATAAGTCATAGCCCATATTTTTACCTATGCACTACCAAAGTAAAATAGCAAAAATAAAACCAAAATGACAACAAATGGTGGGTACTATCGTAATACCCACCACTTGTTGTTGTTTTGATGCTTATATAGCTCATTTGCTTGATATTAATAAAACATCTCTGTCTCTTGAACACAGACACACTGACACATTATAGCTTAACTAAATACTTCTGTCCTAAATGAGCTTTAAAATATGTTAAAAATTAATTAGGAAATTCAAAAGACAAGCATTACTTAAAAGAATTATTGCTGAAAATGTCATGACTCCTGTCAGGAAAATTATGAGCCAGAGCATTAATCTTATGCAGTCTCTCTGGCTGGCATCACACAGTAAGTAGAAACATGCAATTCAGGGCTTTCTGGAGGGTGAGTGGTTCTCAGGTCTGTGTAATTCTAGCATCAGGACCATCACTGCAATAATCAGGGGTCCCTGCCAGTACAAAACTTCAGGATTTCATAAGAACACTGAAGTGATTCATTGGCATGGATTAATCCATACCAACAGATGATCATAGAATCCATATAATTTTCATTATTGACTTGAGCATAACCATATGCAATAGGTTAGAAAAATATATTTATTTTTGTATTATTTTTCACTAAATAATTGGAAAAAACCCTTAGGTATTTCCATCTAAGAAAAGACTTAATTGTTAGTTCAGTCTAGCTGACCTGTGTCTTTGCGATGTCTAAGTTTCCCACATCTCTGGTCCGTCACCGCACTGTTCCTTACCCCGCACAAGTCTGGGCTTGGGCATCACTTTTGCCTACTAGGACCACTGTTGCTATTTGTACATTTTAAACATTCACTTGCAATTACTGGATGTTCACTTTATGTACCAAAAACTTATTGAGTGTTTTGCTAAAGAGATTTGTTTCTTTTAGATAAACTCTGAAATCTACTCAATCCCTGCCATCCCAGAAATGGCTCTGAGTCTTTCTTGGACCGACACAACCTTTATGTTATTCTAGTTCATGTCACTGTGTTTATGGTCCCATCGTAGTAGGAGGTGCACCCATGTTTTTGGCCCCAAATTTCAGGAAAAATATCTGATTTAATTTCTTAATTCAGTTATGTATTTATTTATATTTAGAAAGAAAACTGATTATCATAATACAGGTATTATTTTGCATATGGATAACATTATTGATTTTCAGAGTTACACTTTTAACATATAAGCATAAATAAAAGAATTAAAATCATTAATATATATACAGAATTAGTACTACCCATATCTAATGAGCATCCTTATTTTTCTTCAAAAATTTGGGCAAAAAATGCACATTATATGTGGCAAAATATGGTATTTTCCATCTTATCAAACAAAACTTACAGACAGAATCTGAATGGCATAACTGCATAAGTATCCTCCTGTCTTTGTCAGCCTGAGACAGTGTAGCTTACTCATCTCATCGCCACTGTTCTGTGAGCTGTTGTTATACTCACAACAGAAGAGTGTATCAGAGAAAGCCAGAAGAAGGAAGACATTATAAAAGCCAGCAGTATTTATGAGGAGAAGTTATTCTTGGGCAAAGAACATATTCTTTGCCCAAGTCGAATTTACTTTGGGCTTTTTTACTTATGTTATTAATAAGAAGGTTAAAAGTTTTTGGCAAGTTTTTTCTTTTTTTTTTTAATTGTTGTTCAATGACCATTGTTGGCATTATCCTCCTGTTACTCTTCTCCGCTCTGCCCACCCCAGCCTCCCACATTCAATCCTACACCTCCCCATTGTCTTTGTCCATGGGTCCTTTAGACAAGTTCCTTGACTTTTCTCTTCCCTTCCTTTCTCCCATTATCCGCCTCCCCACACCCCTCTAGTCACTGTCAATTTGTTCTTTATTTCCAAGTCTCTCATTCTATTTTGCTCATTTGTCTGTTTTGTTGATTAGGTTCCACTTATAGGTGAGATCATATGGTATTTGTCTTTCACTGCCTGGCTTATTGCAGTCAGTATAATGCTCTCCAGTTCCATCCATGCTGTCACAAAGGGCAGGAGCTCCTTTCTTTCTGCTGCATAGTATTCCATTGTGTAAATGTACCAAAAATTTTTGATCCATTCATTTACTGATGGGCACTTAGACTGTTTCCAGCAATTGACTATTGTAAATTGTGCTGCTATGAACATTGGGGTGCATAGGTTCTTTTAAATTTGTGTTTCAGGATTCTCATGGTATAATCCCAGCAGTGGAATTGCTACATCAAAAGGCAGATCCATTTTTAGTTTTCTGAGGAAATTCTATACTGTTTTCCACAGTGGCTGCACCAGTCTGCAATTCCACCAACAGTGCACTAGGGTTCCCTTTTCTCTACAGCCTCACCAGCACTTGTTTGTTGACTTGGCCATTTTGACTGGCGTAAAATGGTATCTCATTATGGTTTTAATTTGCATCTCTTTGGTGGCCAGAGATGCTGAGCATCCTTTTAAATGTTTCTGGGCCATCCGTATGTCCTCCTTGGACAGGTGTCTGTTCATGTCCTTTAATTGGATTGTTTGTCTTCCTGGTGTGGAGTGATGTGAGTTCTTTATATATTTTGGAATCCAAATCCTTGTCAGAGGTATCATTAGCAAATATATTTTCCCATATGGTTGGTTCCCTTTTCATTTTGCTAATGGTGTCTTTAGCCGTGCAGAAGATTTTTAATTTGATGAAGTCCCATTTGTTTATTCTTTCCTTTATATCCCTTGCTCTAGGGGACATATCAGTGAAAATATTGCTCTGTGGAATATCTAAAATTTTCATGCCTATGTTCTCCTCTAGGACTTTTATGGTGTTGTGACATATTTAAGTCTTTTATCCATCTTGAGTTTATTTTTGTGTATGATATAAGTTTGTTGTAGAATTTCTTTTCTTTTTTTTTTGTGTGTGTCGCTTTTGAAGAGGCTCTTTTTACTCCACATTATGCTTCTGTCCCCTTTGTCAAGTATTAATTAACCATAGAGTCATGGGTTTATTTCTGGCTCAAAACTATTCAACCTAATAAGTGAATTTGGCAAAACAGCAGGATAGAAAGTCAATATTCAGAAATCAAAGGCATTTTTGTATAGCAACAATGAAATATCAGAAACAGAAATAAGGAAGAAAATTTCATTTGCTATAGCAATAAGAAAAATGAAGTACCTAGGAATAAACCAACCAAGAAGGTAAAAGACCCGAACTTAGAAAACTACAAAACCTTGAAGAAAGAAATTAAAGACAAACAAATGGAAGCATATACTATATTTGTGGATTAGAAGAATTAACATCATCAAAATGTCCATACTACCCAAAGCAATTTATAGATTCAATACTACCCCTATTAAAATACCAGTGATATATTTCACAGATGTAGAATAAACATTTAAAAAAATTATATGTCCTCCTTGGAGAAGTGTTTGTTCGAGTCCTTTTCCCATTTTCTAATTGGGTTGGGTGTCTTCTTAGAGTGGAGTCGTGTAAGTTCTTTGTATATTTTAGAGATTAAACCTTTGTCTGAGGTATCATTGGCAAATATGTTTTCCCATACAGTTGGTTGTCTTTTTAATTTAATACTGTTTTCTTTAGCCATGCAGAAGCTTTTTATTTTGATGAGATCCCATTTGTTTATTCTTTCCTTTACATTCCTTGCTCTAGGGGACATATCAGTAAAGAAGTTGCTGCGTGAAATATCTGAGATTTTCTTGCCAATGTTCTCCTCTAGGACTTTAATGGTGTTATGACTTACATTTAAGTCTTTTATCCACCTTGAATTTATTTTGGTGTATGGTGTAAGTCTGTGCTCAAGTTTCATTTTTTTGCATGTAGCTGTCCAGTTCTCCCAACACCATTTGTTGAAGAGGCTATCTTTACTCCATTTTATGTTACTGCCCCCTTTGTCGAATATTAATTGACTGTAGAGAGTTGGGTTGATTTCTGGGCTCTCTGTTCTGTTCCATTGGTCTATGTGCCTGTTTTTATGCCAGTACCAGGCTGTTTTGATTACAGTGGCCTTGTAATAGAGTTTGATATCAGGTATTGTGATCCCCCCTACTTTGTTCTTCTTTCTCAAAAGAGCAGCTGCTATTCGAGCTCGTTTATGGTTCCATACCATATGATCTCACCTTTAACAGGAAGCTAAACAACAAAACAAACAAGTAAGCAGAAAAAAAAAACCCCAAAAAACAAAGACACTGAAATAGAGAACAAGGGGATAGTGACCAGAGGGGAGAAGGAAGGGAAGTTAAGGGGGAAAAAGGGGGAGGGATTTGGAGGAACAAGTAGGAAGGACACAGGGACGAGAACTAAGGGGGGGGAGGAAATGGGAGGGAGGTGGGGAGCAAGGGGCAGGGGAGGCTGGGATGGGAAAAATAGACAAAAAACTGTACTTGAAAAATAACTAAATAAAATTTAAAAAATCAAAAAAAAATTATATGGAACCATAAATTATCCCAAATAACCTCGGCAATTTTGAGAAAGAGGAACAAAGTAGGAGGGATCATAATACCTGATATCAAACTACTTTACAAGGCCATTGTAATCAAAACAGTCTAGTACTGGCATAAGAAGACACATAGAAAGCTAAAAATTTGACCACCCAAATCACTATTATTTATAGTAAAGAAAATAGCCATTAAAAAAAACTTCAGAAAGTGGAAAATAATTTCGGTGTCATCCACTGTTATCAAGAAATCACTGGCATTCTGGAATCTTTATTAAGAATCTTAAATCTCAGACACAAAGTGACTATCCAGAAATCAGTTGCATTTTTGTACATCAATAATGAACTCTGAGAAAAGGGAACCTGAGAAAACAATGGCATTTACAATTGCATTGAAAAATAAGATAAAATGATTAAGATACATTTAACCAAGGATGTAAAAGACCTGTACTCAGAAAATTATTAGGCACTGAAGAAAAAAACTGAAAAAAATATAACGAAGTGGAGGTATTTACCATGCTCATGGAAGGGAAAAATTAATATCATTAAAATATTCATACTACCAAAGCAGTCTATATATTCAGCGCAATTTTTATCAAGATACCATGAGATATTTCACAGAAGTGGAACAAATATTCCAAAAACTTATAGGAATCAAAATAAATCTGAATAGCCATAGCAGTCTTGAAAAAAACGATGTTGGAAAAATTATGCTATCTGGTATCAAGCTATACTGCAGGGCCATAGTAATCAAGATAGCATTGCAATGTGTAAAATTGAGCAAATAAACCAGTGGAACAGAATAGAGAGCACAGAAATAAACCCACACCTTTATGATCAAGTAATATTTAACAAAGGAGGAAAAAACATACAATGGCGTAAAGACAGTCTATATTGAAGAAATGGTGTTGGGAAAATTGGACACATACATACAAAAAATGAAACTGGACCACCTTCTAACACCATACAAAAGAATAAACTAAAAAAGGATTAAAGACTTAAATGTTAGACTCAAAACTGCAGAAATCCTGGAAGAAAACAAGCAGTAAAATCTTGGACATTTTTCATAGCATTTTTTTCTGATATATCTCCTCAGGCAAGGGAAGCAAAAGAAAAACTGAAGAAATGGGATTATGGTAAACTAAAAGGTTTTTGCACAGCAAAGAAAATCATCAACAAAATGAAAAGAAAACCCACTGAATGAAAGAGCAATGATATATTTGATAAGGGGTTAATACAAAAAATTTATAAAGACCTTACAAAACTCAACACCAAAACAAACAAACAAACAAACAAACAAACAAACAATCCAATTAAAAAATGGGCAAAGGGCCCAAACAAACACTTCCCCAATGAGGACATACAGATGGCCAATAGACATATGAAAAGATGCTTAACATCACCAATTATGAGAGAAATGTAAATTAAAATCACAATGACACATCACCTCACATCTGTCGGAATGGCTATCATCAACAAATTAACAAACAACATGCGCTGATGAGGATGTGGAGAAAAGGGAACCCTTGTGCACTGTTGATAGACATTCATATTGGTGTAGCCACTCTGGAAAGCATTATGGAGTTAAACTCAAAACATTAAAAATGAAACTTCCTAATAACCCAATGACTCCACTTCTGGAAATATACCCAAGGAAACCCAAAACAGTAATTTGAAAGAATAAATGCACCCCTATGTTCACTGAAGTGTTATTTACAATAGCCAAGATTTGGAAGCAGCCCAAGTGCTCATCAGTAGATGAGTGGATAAGAAAGCTGTGCTACATTTACACAATGGATAATACTCAACTATGTAAAATAAGGAATTCTTACCTTTTGTGATGGCATGGATGGATCTGAGGAGCATTACATTAACTGAAATAAGCCAGTCAGAGAAAGACAAATACCATATGATTTCACTTATATGTAGAATCTAATGAACAACAAAAACTAACACATGAAATAGGATCAGTCTCATAGATACACAGAACAGACTGACAGCAGTGAGGGGGAAGGGATGTTAAGAGGTTGAGTGAAAAAAGGGGAAGAGATTAAGGAAAAACTCCCTCATATTTACAAACACCAATGTGATAATTACCAGAGAGAAAGGGGGGAGGTATATGGGGGTAAAAGGAGAATAATAATAATGAAAAGAGACCCGGCTTGAGGTGGTGATATACAGATGATGTATTATAGAATTGTACACCTGAAATCTATAGACTTTTATTAACCAATGTCATCTCAATGAATTCAATAAATTTTTTAAAAGAATCTTAAATCTCTAAGGAATAGATTTGTAACATTAGAATTTGCTATAGCATTTAGGTCTCAGAAATATTTCCCAATAGGTGTGTTCTGCCTTCCATTATCTTTTATCTCTGAAGGAAAGTGACATTAAAGATGTGTGAAAAGTCATATCCGGCTGGGCTTCCAGTTGCTTTTTGACATTGAATGTGCAGCAATATCTTGATAATGAAACTCCTCTCCTCCATCTGAATTTCCATGAGACCCTGTGGTAGGGAGGGAAGGTAGAACTTTCCTATGTCAAAGGGGAGGGTTCCTTGTACACAGGAAGAAATGACATCTAGCCCAGATGTCATGTGTAGTCCAAGGTTATTCAAAAGCCCCCTGACACGAAAAGGTAGAAAATTCAAGCCGGACATAAAGCTACTCTAATAATCCCACCAGGTATTTTCCTTGTGTCTGCAAGAACCTTCCTTTTTCTTTACCTTTTGAGTGAGATAGACCAGAGGACAGCTCTTGCTGCTGCAGATCTGGCCCAATAGCAAAGTTACCATTAATTGGTGAAAGTAGGCAATTGCTGGGATTATTTTGTATGTTACAGAACTATATTCTCCCCAGATCTAGTCATTGTTAGGTACTCATTTTCTCTATATCTTTGACTTAAAACTATGCCAGCAAATATCTTACAATTATAGTAAAGATTTCAAAGATGTGCAGTATTAAAGGATATTCACTTTGTAAACCATGTGAGGAACAAAACTGTTCTAAATGGAAATTCTGAGTATTTTTACTATATTGAGGGCAATCTTCTTAGAAGACCATTCACCCTGATTGAATTCTGTATTAATTGTCAACAACTTCACTTGCTATTCTAAAACATAAAATCAAACTTTAAGGAACCAGAACCTGTGGAGATGAGAGAGTTAAGTGGTAAATGTTTCCCCATTTCCAGCAACTCTTGGCATTTCTCTTTCACTCAGACAATGAGAAAGGAGGCAAATTTCCAAAGCCAAGCTTTGGCGGGGGGTGAGATTCTTCTCACAACTCCACACCTAATTATCTGTGTGTTCCATCAGCTGAGATTCTCAAGGTATCGCTTATTGAAACTGACCTGGTAGGCATCCCAGGTCTTAAGGATGAATAAATAAATAACTTTGCTGAATGCTGCTGAATATGTGATAATGCAATTAGTAATCCTGCCAAAAGAATTGAAAATGAGATTTTGTGTCTCTAGAGACTTTTGTACTTCTCTGTAAATACTTTCTCTTATAATGCACAAGCTCTATAGGAGCTAATCAAAAAGGTCCATTCCAAATCGAAGTGCTATTATGCTACAGACGGTGTGGGTGAAGCACTTACTAATTTGTCACTCCCAGAGTGACAGGGAACCCCGTGATTTACATATTTTCCAAGCACATTGAGGCCCAAAGGCATTTGGTTTCTTCAAAGGACGGCAAAAAGCCATTTGGGTTAGAAATAATCCACCAGAGGAACAAAACAGTGACCTGTTGTTAGTATTGACAGAACTATAAAAACAAACATAAAGTTTCATTTGAAACTAAGAAGGAAAACAAACTGAGATAAAGTACTTTCTTCTAGATTTCAAAACAAGAATTTTTAAAAAGGTGATGTTTCAAAATCATCACAGAATGCTGCTTTGATTTGTTTAAAACATTGAAGAGTTTACCATACTGGCACCCAATCAAGTCAATCTAATCAATTTCCCTTTGGATACTTCAGTAACTTAGAATTTAAATGTTAATCAGTTCCATTTGGATTATTTACATACAGGTGCATAGGAAATAATCCAATGGATTGCTGCCCAATATTTGTTAGCTAAAACTGCAAAGACAAGAATAATTTTTTCTTGCTTCCAGAGCATTTGCAAAGGATGAGTGAACTTCCTTCAGACTCAGCAGGACTTCCTCAGTCTGGCTGTGTTTCAACTCAAAATGATTTCCTCCTCAGAAAATAAGTGCATGGATGCCAGTTTATCTCTCACTAGAAACAAGAATAGAGATGTATGTCTCATGGCTAAAGTCTCAAATCAGGAAAGTGCCTAGAGAGCAGTGGCTAGTGGATCCAGTCCCTTTAACAGAATCACTAGAAACTAAAATAAACAGAGCAGAGCACACTGAACACTGGACCAGGGATTGGAACTGTTGGTGCGATGTTGCCACTAACAAGTTCTGTGACTCTAAGCAAGTCACATAAGTCCTCTGAGCTTCAGTTTCCACCTGTGTAAAAGTAAGCGGTTTGAACTGGTTTCTCCTTTTTTAATTCAAATGTATTGAGTACTTGCAATTTTCCAGTTACCGTGGGAGCTACTGGGACACTACTGGCAAACCACCTCCTGGGTCCTGCACCCTGGTGCTCTCAAATAGTTTTTTTTGAGTCTTTTTTTCTTCAAATTGACACCATCTTGGTTTATTACTCTGAAAACCAATTGTGAAGAAAAGATTATTTTAAGGAAGTTGAACTACTGCTTGTAAACTTACAAAGCTGGAGCCAACCTTGCTTAGTTAAGATCCTCGGGTACATGTGAATAATTAATGAATTTGTAGGGATTGGCCTATTTTCAGTATGCCTGGCTTTTATTAGCTGAACATTCTGTATCATTTAAAAATGGCTTCCAATCTTGGAGATGGGCTGATCTAATCATTTTATAGATGTTAGCACAACTTAGCTGCATAGAGTATTATGCATATTTTGACCTCCTGGTTCCCCAGTTAACATGACTTTTTCCTACTTAGATTGCTTGCCCTTGCTAATCTTTATCCATTCTAAACTAACCTTCTCTTGTCTACCCCAAACCTTTGCTACTTCCTACACACAAATTTGTCCAATAATGTTAGCTTCCATTAAAAAAAATGAACAGCTACTATTTTGGGACTCTTTAAAATTTTAATTGTTTTCAATGATGCTTGACATCCAACATTATGTTAGTTTCAGGTGTACAGGATAGTGGTACACTCATGTGTACTTTAGGCACTCATAAAATATAGGCACTCATATACTTTACAAAATGATTCCCCTGGTAAATCTAGTACCCACCTGGCACCGTACATAGTTATTACATTATTATTGACTCTGTCCCTTATGCTGTATTTTATATTTCCATGACTATTTTGTAACTGTCAATCTGTACTTCTTAATCCTTTCATCTTTCTCACCCAGCCCCTGAACCTCCCTTCTACCTGGCAACCTATCATTTCTTGAGCATTTATATGTAGCAGACACTGAACTGGACTCTATGTACATACCTTCTCTGTGTCCTTAGATTTCTATAGTCCTTCATCATTATTTATCTCAGTCATTCATTCATTCACTCATTGATTCATTCATTAATTTATTGCTTCACTCATTAACTCATTGCTTTATTTTTTACTATTTAAATTTGTTGGAGTGCCATTGGTTAATAAGATTATATGAGAGGGGGACCAAAACAATTCTGGAATTATTATTTTTTAATTGTGTATTTATTCTCACATGCTTAAACCTCAGTCACCTTTAAAGTGCTCTCCATTTGATGAACAGCTCCTATGGCGATGTTTTGTCCACTGCTCAAAATAGTTTTGGAATTCATCAATTTTGATGCCTTTTAGTGCTTCTGTAATTTTTTTTCTTTCACTTCTTCCATATTAGCACAACATTTCTTTTTTAGGATTTTGTTATCCAGGGAAACAAAAAAAAGTTGGTTGGGGCAAGATCGGGTAAATAGGGAGGATGGGGCACAGAGGTCATGCTGATTTTGGTCAAAAACTGCTGAACACTCAGCACAGTGTGGGCAGGTGCGCTCATAAATCACCCATCATGAAATGGCCAAAGGCGATGAAAGAGTCTTCAACAAAAAATTCACTGAAGCTGATCACAGCCTCTCACAACAACACCAGCTGCTACTTAGAACACCTGCTTAGCAGGGAAGCCTGTATTACAAGGGGCCTGTCCTCCAGAAGATAATTCCATCTTTTGAGTTCCTCATCCTATAGGCTTCAGGTGTACATTTCTGTGATACATGTTCAGTATATTGCCTTGTGTGCCCACCTCCTGAAGTCAAATCAGCTCCCATCACAATACTTTTGGCCCCCTTTACCCTTTACTACCTTCCACCCCATTGCCCTCTGGAACCACCACACTGTTATCATTGTCTATGAGTTTCAATTTTATATCCCACATGTGAGTGGTATCATTTACTTCTTAGCTTTATTTAATACATTTTCTTACCATTTCTCATCTGTGTGGATTAGTCTATGTGCTGGATATACAGAAGTGAGCAAAACGCTTTCTGCCTTCATGCCTTCATCATGGAGCTCAGCTCCCAGATGGACAAGTTCTCTGCAAGATTGTTCTTTTCCTCTGTTTGTATGGTTTTGTAATACATGCAGTAGAAAAATAAATATATGTTAAAAAACTAGATGCTTATGTTAAAGAGGTAAAAATATAGAAACTCAGAAGCAGTGACTAGCTTTGGATATACTATGGAAATGGTAAGAATTCTCATGTAGCGAGACCCCAGATAATTTGATTAAAATCAAGTGCTTTCTGCATTACCACCACTGTACCAACATCAAAAGGGCTGTGGCTTAAGCAAGCCTTAGGGAAGGGAAGACTGAGAAGTAAAATGAGTGCTTTTCCTTGTCCAACTCCTTCCTTCCATCTTTCCCTTGTTCTCCATTTCTTCCAGAAACATCTAACTATTTGTTGTAATAACATTTGTTGTGAACTTTGTATTATTCATCTTGAAAGGATTAGCATTTAAGAGATGAGCGGTACAGGAATATACCATTAGATATAAAATTATAGAACTTCAAATGCTGTAATTCAGGAATATGGAAATTTTATCAAGGCAAATGGTCTCAATAAAACAAAATTATGCTACCTACTGGTGATCAACTGCTTGTAAAGAAAGGCCTCATCATTCTCAGTGATAGAGGTTAGAGAAGTGGTATAATAGTAATAGGGTGTCAAAACTTTTACTTTTATCATAAGAATTTTTTGGTAAGCATTTTCTAAACTCAGCATTCACTAACTTTTTGAAAGGCTAATTCCAGAACTTAATAACCAAGATACCTGGAAGCTTGTTGGCTGGAAAGTTTAAGGACAAGAGAAAGCAGGGGAAACAAATCTGTTTTTCTAAGGATCTATCCAGCTGATCAAGGTTTCACTCCCAACAGCACACAGATTTCCTAACTTTCAATCTGACACCCATAAATATTCGAGCTCAGTGGGTCTTTGGGTTCCCCAGTCTCTATAAATATACCATAGCTTTTGATTGTTTTTTGATGGAAGTTTATTTTATTTTATTTTTGCCTGCACAGTTGGCTTTGTTTTTTTTCATGCTTTATAGACCCTTGTCTTTTTATTAGTTCAGTGTTCCCTGTTGATTTTGTGTTTTATATTCCTGCTGTCACCACCAGAACCTCACTGTAAACAAGAATGTTGTATCTCAGTGGGTTATTTTCTGTTAATGACCTGTGATACAGTATATAAATAAACCAGAGAGTCATCCACAGGTGCAGTTTATTAGAGTTATTGCACTGTGCCTTGGGTAATGTTCCTTGGTTCTTTAAAACTTTGCTGCTTTGAGAAGCAAAGGGCCCGACTAGCTGGCAGTTTTGAAGGGAAAAAAATGAGGCCTTCGTTTTGTAATGGATGGGAAGCCAGCCTAATAATCATCATTTTAATTTCTCAGTGTCGACATCTAGGTTACCGTATGCTTTAAAACATTCCGCTCAGCCAAATTACCTAGATAAAGCCGTCTGGTCCTAATAGCTGTCTTGAGCAGGATTTGAGACGACACACATTGGTCCCTTCCCAGACATAAAAAATAAAACCACAGGAAAAAACACACACACTATATTGCTCAATTAGAACAAGAGGGATTGTTTGGGGTTGCACACAGGTGCATAATGAAGACCGATAATGATAGTTTATTAATGAATTCTCATAACCCCTGGTGAGGTAGGTATTATTAAAACTCAGGTTCACGTGGGCCAATGGTGGCTAAATAACTCGCCCAGGGCCACACAGTGAATCAGTCCCTACTCGGAAAACAGAGGCTCCAAATGAGCTCCTGCCACACCTTGTGCTCTAATCACTAGATCATGGTCTGTCTTTGTGTTGGGATGAAATTAGCAGAGGCAAAAGGGGAGCTGAAGAGTCAAGAGATAGAAAGAATATTTGCTAATGTTTCTGAAGGGAACTGAAAAGCAATAAAGGGCTCTCTGTACAATGTAACATGCTTCAATGAACAGATATGTGCTTCTGGCCTTGAAATACATTAGGAACAGATTCTGCCACACATCAGAAACATTTAGCACTTGGAGAGGACAAGAAAAGAAGCAGAGGTGAAGTGGGAGTACAGTAAAGGAGACGAATGTTCTGGGCATTCTATATTATTAAGGTAGTGCACTGACCACATAGTTTAGCTCCAAATCTTACCTTGTTGATCGTGGTCTATGAAGAATAAGGCTGCTGCTTTCTGTCTCACTAATTGTGAGCAGAATATTAGTAGACATTTCTTTATTTTTCTATTTTCTTATTATTCATAATAAAATTATAATACTGATAAATATTTATAATTATCTGTCACTGGTGTTAAAATATCTCTAAATTTCTGCCACACATATCCAGGATAACTCTCCTTTGAACTAACAGAGGCAGCCCATGCATAACAAATCCCCAGTAATTTAAGATGTTTAACTAGTGCATGCACAGCCATAACTGTTGCTGAAATGATGAGTTTCACTTTGAGGCATCTCAATCTTCAAATTTGTTACAGGTTCATTATCAGACAGAGGTACTTATTTCTCTTTGCCACATTTGTTCTGGAAATATTTCTGCTTAGAGGAACTGCAATGATTAGTTGGCTCTACTAAATTTTTTAATCAAATACATCAAAAGCATACAATCTCTGTTATTGCACAAAATTAGTTTGATGAGTTAGCATTCCCACACAATTCATCCAAATGTACTAATTGAACTGAGAATGAAAATTGATGCACAATCTTAGAACCAAAATATTAGCGCATAGATTTCACAGTAGCCAAGTCACAGCCACCTCCAGTTACATGTTCTATGGTCTTATTTTCCACCCCATGTCGTTGCCATTATTTAATTCTTAGGTCAGCATTATCGTTCATCTAGTGAACACTTGTTACCTGGGATGCCGGTAGCAGAATGATGGCATTTTTCTTTGTTGTTGGTTTAAATGAGAGAAGTGGAGCTGGTGCAGTGCCAAAATCATACCCCAGTCCTCTGCTCAGATGACTCATCTTTCTAGAATTTCTCACCAATACTCCACTTTTGGGGAATCGATGGACAAGTCAGCAAAGTCCTTCATCCATAGGCACTTCTCTCTATATGGATTATTTATAGGGCTTATATCTTTATAGTCTGCTTGAGAGTTATACACCAAGACATCAAGACATGGTTAAGGTGGTAACAGAGAACACCACTTATGACAATGACTTCAGCCTTTCTCACATTATGGAAACTTACCAATCATTATCTGACATTAAATCCACCAACTATTTGGTAGAGCAGTTTTGTTGGTGGCAGTGTTTCTTTTTCTGGAAAGAAGCAAGAAGCACCTATAATACTTGATTACCAGCAGGCAAACCATATATTTTTTCAAAGGACAAATATATCAAATACTAACTGGTATACTTCTTTAACAACTACCGTTTTTTCAATTATTGTAGATCATGGTGTCTATTAGGTACATGAGTGTTTCCAGAGCTTTTATTCTTCACTGGTCTACTAAATTTATCATATGCTTGGAATCTTACAATTTTATTACTTCATACCTAACTTTAATTCTTACCAATTTAATTTCTAATTCACTAAATAAGAACAGAGAAGTTAAAAGTCTTACCTTTTTCCTGCCTGGTGAAATTATGTCAGAGTGACATTTGAAACAAATGTTTGTATATTCTTGATTAAATGCATGTATGGCTATATATTAACATACATATTTTTTCTCAGTGATTTAAATGACATATATTTCATCAAAAATTATAACAACATGGAGAAAACACTATCACGGGGTTTCTACAGGATAGAATGGTAAGATAATTAGTTGAAAGAAGTAAATTTGTTTCCTCCCTATTATTTCCCTTAGTTGGAAATTCTGGGAGCATCAGAGACTGGGAGGTGTAGGGCAGAGTGGTTGGAAGATTCAGACAGGTTGGTAGGAAACAGTCTGCTGGAGGAACACAACAAATGCTCCAGAGGGAAGGACAGGCTATAGCAAGGCCCAGTGCATCTTCTGAGATCTACTGGAGTGTTGCAGGATGCACAGATTGCTTTCTTTTCCTTCCTCTGTCATTTTACTACCAATATACTTGGTTTTCTCTTGAATGGACGAGAATCTTGGTATTAGTAATCATGGCAACTTACCTTTTGAAGGGAATTTAGAGATTTACTCAAACTGGCACCTAATGTCTGAATCCGTAACACATTATTCTTGCTAATAGAAATCTATTTCTACATGAATGTTTGCAGTGACAGTGAATTTACCACATCTCAAAGTAGCTATTCTAAATTCTGCCTCTATAGCTTTTCCCCATTCATCTAGTTTGCCTTATGGGATGACCACAGAAAACAACTCTTCCAGAATCAGTCTTCAGAGTTTTGACATCTGGTGAGTTCCTCCTTCCCTGATCTGAGGTGCCACGTTCCATAGTTCTTCAGGTTACATCATTCTAAAACTATCTTTACCTGATTTGTCAAGATTCCAACAATAGACATTTTCTATTAATGGGAACAATATTCCAGATATGATGTAATTGATGTAGTGTTTAATAAAGATATTGACTTCTAATCAATACTATATATATTGTCTTTCAATGATATCTTTCCTATCCTCCCTTTATGTATCATAAGAGTACATTAAGAAAGCACTTTGAAAGAAGAGATAAAATAACCATTCTATTGTGTGCTTATAGGCTTCCACATGAAGAGTGTGTGTTGGTCTGCAACCTCAGAAACGTCCTGGGTGAAATCTGAAATGGGCTCTTGTCACCGAAAGCAAGAAAGATGGAGGAAAGAAAGAGACAGACCACTCCAGATAGGTAGGTGGCCGATTTAATAAGGAAGGGAATTTACAAATGAGGCTTTTCTTTGGTGGCCACAAGATGCATAGATCTTGGCAGTCACTCCCTAGAATCTTAAGTTTAGATAGAGGTTTTCACTGGGTTCACTCACATGCACAGTCCAGGTGGTCTCAAATACACCTACTCCCTCAAGGCTATAGCCTTGAAACAGCTTCACCGACTGGGTGGAGGGCAGAATATACATTACAAGGACAAGGAAGAGGGTAAAGAGCTTTCCATTGCCCAGGTCCTGCTCAAGGGTCATGCATGTCCTATCGATGACTAACTCCAACAACTCCATGTTAACTTCTGTATTTTTCACTGTTAGATATATTTACATCCTGTAGTATTTCTGAGGTAAAGGACAAGAATTGATAGGGGGTTTAAGTAAATGTCCTATAAGGAACTGTCAAAGGAAGTGGAGAGGCAGCATGAAAAGGACATGCTGTGATAGCTATTTCTTTCAAGAGCACTCTTTAAATTCCTGAACAATTGCTAACCAAAGGTACAAGTTAAACTAATGGATATATGTTAAAAATAAGGGGAAATTAGACAGCATATTAGAAAATATTGTCTTACCATTAGATTTTTTTCAAAAGTGGCATAGCCTCTTTGGGCAATAGTGAGCTTACCATCACTGACTGTTTAGAAAGTGGAAAGTTACCAACTGAAGATACAGTTGAGGGCATGAACTTGTCTCATGGGGCTATAGGCTAAATTATTCTTTTTATATTAATGAGTTTACAAGCATATTTGGAACAAAAAAAGCATTAACATTTATCCTCATTAAGTGTTATTTTATTGCTTTGGTCCAATCTTAATTTGTTGTATCTTGTAATTTGATGCTATTTGCATACTTTATAAATGTTTTTTTTATTAAAGCTCCAGTTATTTCTCCACAATGGGTAGCATGTTAAAGCTCATAAAAGTGGTAAGCAAAGAAGGTCCAGGTTGTAATAATAATAATAATTTAAAAAACACATTTATTTGAGTAGGGGTTGGGGAAGAATCACCATCCAGGAGATGCAGATTTAGGTAGCAACTTCCAACTGTGGTCAGGATAGAACAACAGGGTTTATAAAGGCAAAAAAACCCCCACAAGAAGTGTAGCCCTTTTGTGCAAATTAAAGATGGCTGCCACAGTTAACAGGGATTGCTTAATTTCAATATGCAAACAAGGGGGCAAACAATATGGCCATACAGCAGTTGTTGTTCCAAGATGCTTATGGCTCAGCCTTAAGTTGAGTTCTGCAACAGGTTTAGCAACTTAATAGCAGCCTCATTTCCTTATACCTTCCTGTTTAAGTGGCTCTCTTAGCAATATTTATTCCATTTTATTTTCTCCATTATCAAAAGGAAAATAATTTAGTACACATTTTACTATTTTATGCTACCAGGTATCATGGACAAGTTTGTTCATATGAGCATACTTGTGCTGACTAGATATGTTGACTCTCTGACATAGAACCCACTGAATACTATGGTCCAGACTGAGGTGGGCATCAAAGCACCATGAACTTCAAGTCTCATTCTGCATATGAGGACAAAGAGCCCTGGGCTAAGCCAGTGACCGTGCACACTGAAATGCACAAATGGTGAAGGGAGGAATATCTCTGAAATGGGCTGAAAAATGAAGCAGTGGTTTGGAGGACGTTGGGCATGTAGGAGACTAGAACTTCCACGCCCAGAAAACAAGGGAAGCAATAGCTGGCATGGGGAAATGGAGGTGGTTGGTCAGCTACAGAGCAGACAGAGTGAAGGGAAGGTTCGATTTGGGGGGATCATCCCCAAACAAACCTCATGGGCAGATCAGATTTTGCTCCAGAACCCACTCAGACATGGACTTAACGGCCCTAGAGTGGTGAGAGTATGGCCAATGGTAGACCCTCAAGTCCTGTTCTGTAACTTTTGTCTGTAATATACTTTTCCTCCTTTTTGGAAATTGGGACTTCTGCACATTTTTGGTCAAAATTATCTTCTTTAAATGTTCACCTTTTTAAAAGTGTTCTAAACAGTGGCATGGGTTGCATCTGCAAATTTCTTCAGCATCATGAGATATACCTCATTTGGACCTAGAGATTAACAGTTTGGTTAAAATATCCCAGAGAATTCCAGAATCCCAAAACCTAAAAAGGCTGTAAACCACTACAGGTTTTTTTTCTTAAAGTTGGTGCTAACTTCCTATTTTCATTTGTACTGATATAAGTTATTAATTGTATCTGAGCGCCACTGTCACATCACACATGTCTTTTCTGAGAGTGGGTATGTTGTGGCTTTTTAGAGATTTTGTGACTTTGGGTATAATTGCATTACGTGATAACAGTGGGGTAAAAATTGCTGCCCATGGTTAACAGTGAAAAGAAGAAAGAGGTGCATCTGCCAGTATCAATGGCATAGAGAGCAGAGTTGTGGTAGATGCCTCAGTGTGGTGTGTACATGAGATGTGTTAAAAGGCTAGGGTGTTGGAACCATGTGAGATTTAGAAAAAAGAGGAAGACAAGCTGTTGAAGGTTTTCAGTAACTGTGTGAATTAAAAAAATTAAAAATGCATAGCACAGAGCCTTAATATCTTAATCATTTATTCATTGATTTTGCCATTAGACATGGAGTAGAGAGGACTGACTGGTTTGTTGGTCATGAACAAGCTAAATAAAATACATGAAGCAAAACAGAAATTGAAGGCGAATATTGAAAAAGTTATATACAAAATTCGAAGGATATTATGGTATATGCTTCCAGAACATTTACTGGGAAGGGGTGCATACAGAACATTATGCAGCTAAAATCACTTTTCTGGATCTGACAGCACAGTATATGAAAAAAATGCCCTGCATCCTGAACAAGTTTATAACGCTAATGTACTGGCCCTGTTTTTCTACACAAACCTTAAACATACTCAGTGAGAGAACACCAACAAAATAGGATATAAGGGATTTGTTTCTCAGGTTCCAATGTTGTAGGCACACATCAACTGAATCTGTCAGAGGCTGAGAAATCCAGCGTGATGTATTTGAAAAATGTGCACATTTTCCCTGAGCATTATTAAGTGGACAAGAAACATCTTCTAGCTGCACAAGCTTGTTGCAAAAAAAGCTATAATGAAAAAAGTCCTGTAAAAGTTTTGCGTTTCTGGACACAAATCTCTCTGGAACTTTTTGTAGATAAAAGATGTTCTGGCATTTGATGTTTCCCCATGAGGTATTTGGTCTTGTGACTGCGGAGTTTTACTATGTACCACTCCAACCTGATATGGTGCTGACATTCGTAAGAAAGGGAAAACCATTTTCCTCTGCCTCTCTGAGATTCACTGGCCAGAGCCCTGTCAATTAGATTGGCAAAAGACAGCTTAACTAGAAAAAACAAAATAATCGTTTATTAACATGTACATTATAAAATCCATGGGAGCAATCAGAGATGAGTAACTTAAAGGGGTAGTTAGAACTCAGGCTTGTATAGCCTCTTAACAAAAAAACAATACATTTTTAGAGAAGTAACATGACCAAGGGAAAGGACTTTGACTTTCTACAGTAGCAAATTATAGGAAGGTAAATATAGAAGTGAACTAGTGGAAGATAAGACTAGTTAGTAAAGTTTCTTTTATAGATTCTTTTAGTACCATTTCTGGGCTAATAAGGGTAGCTTTTGTTGTCCCTGGTAGAGAGGGAAGGGAAGACACTTTTACAAATTTATATCCTGCATTTAAGCCAGTAAGGGAAGGACAGTGTTTTGTTTGTTTGTTTGTTTTTGCTTCTTCTCAGTTAATCCTTATGTCAAAGTGGCATATTTGGGGGTAGCATGTTCTGCTGTGCTTCACACAGGTATGGCCCTTTCTCCCCCAAACAGGTGCTATAGACGTTTAGAGCATGTGTATCACAAGTCTAGTTAATTGCAACCTGTACACGTTTGACACCTTTTAAAAATTAGAAATGAAATGTTTATCTCTCTCTTATTTATCAATTTCTAGATAGATAAACTGTAATGATATTTGCACTTTGTATCTGCTTTTGGTGACTTTTCCTAAATTTTATTAGAGAAATTTTATTGTGGCAGATTGTGGGGTGTTGCCATGGGCCCTTTATTTTATGAAAACACTATATATATATATAAACATATTGTCTTTATAAGTTTTTTAAATTTGAATATTCAGATGTAGAGATGCACCTATTTATTATATCAATATTTATTCATTGTTTCCTTATTAAATTGTAAGTTCCACAAAAACAACAATTATATCTGCTTTGTTTTTACTTCATTATTAGCACATTTCTACATGCTTACTAAGTGATAAATATCTATTTCAGAATAAGTTAAAATGGGTGTTAGTCTTAAAATTTCTCCTCCTTTACCAAGAAGTATAATTTCTCCTCATCCTATTCTTCCATGACTTTTGGAGCCCATTCACATTCCTGAAGGTGATTATTGGTTTGCATCCTGTCAGACATCTGATACCCTAAGCACCAGGTATACCCTTTTCCTCTTTGTTAGTCATCCTGCTCAGTATCTAGATTTAAAAGTCTTATTTTCTTTTTGAATGCTCCCCCCACCAAGTCTTAGATTCTTTTAAGTGTCCATGTTGTAAAATAATTCCCAGGTTAATGCCGCACTTTTGAGTATGTTCTTGGTTTTGTGTCCCTATTCCAAATTATGTACATGTCAGTTTAAAATTTAAACTAATCTGATAGGCTTTCCAAGCAAGTGCAGGATTTTTTTGAATACTTTTTTTCCCTCGTGGATCATTTGCAATTGTGTAATCTCAGTGTCACTTCTAGAATCTACTGTAGAGCCAAATTTTCTCCCAAAGAGTCTTATCATGATACCATACTAATCTTTTCTTTAAACTGTCTGAAATGAATCCAATATAAAGGAAAAGTAGTGCATTGCATTGTTAGTATTTTTGAGGCATTACCTAGCTTTTACTAGCAACATGTCATTTAATTCTTACAATGAAGTTAAAAGTTGAAATTCTTATTTTATTGATAAAAGTAAAACTCAGAGAGATTAAGTGAATTGCTCAAGTCTTCCTAACTCCAAAGTAACATACTTTCACTCTATTAACACTATTGTGTTCAACCATATCTATCACTGTCTTCGCTCATCATCATGAACTCCCATCTACACAAGTTCCTACACAAGTTCCTGTAACTTTGAAATAAAACCTGTTTTATTTTTCTTGTTAAACAAAATAATAACCCAAGTTGGCTTTTTTTGCATTATTTATTTCATCTTCTGTGAGATTGTAACTGTCAAAAATTATAAATTTCACAATTTTTTGTTTACTTTCTCAGTAGAGTTAAAACTTCTTCCCTTTGTTCAAGTTCTGAAACTTGTATTTGGAAAGGGAAAATTGGAGAAAGAAACTATCATTTGTGGAGTATATTCTACAACAATTGCTGTGCTAAGTTCTTAATTTTCTTAGTTTAGTTTTTAGAGAACAGAAGATATTATTGTATTCAATTGGCTGTTCTTTTCCTTCCCACTGAATTGAAATAGGACTTTTCTTTTGAAACAAACATGCTAGTCAAATCTCCTCACCACCTTTGCCTCCACTTCCTCCTTCCCACACATCAAATCCATGAAGCTACAGGTAAGAGAGAAGAGGTATTTTTTTGCCTTATGTACTAACTATGTATGTAAGTATGTATGTATTTAGAATTTCGGAGACTTTGCATGGAGGATATAAGCATCTTGCCGTGGGTTATTCAGAATAAAGGTAAATTTTTAGAAAAACAGTGAGATTTTCCCTTGACCCCTAATATCCATAAACATGGTGAAAAAATAGTACAGACATCCTTGAACAACATGAGGGTCAGGAGTGCTGAGCCTTGTGTAGTCAAACATCCACAAATAGCTCTCCACTGCCCCCAAACCCTAATTACTATTAGCCTACTGTTGATTAGATGCTTTATCAATAACATAAATTAACATATAGGTTGTATGTATTACATACTATATTTTTATAGAAAAAGTAAGCTAGAGAAAAGAAATGTTATTAAGATAATTATAAGGAACAGACAATACATTTACATTATTGATTTTTAAAAAATGCACATATAAGTGGACCTGAGCAGTTCATGCCCATTTTGTTCAAGGGTCAACTGTATCGATAAGAGATTATATTGAGAGGCAATTTAGAAATTTATTGTCATTGAGACAGTGGTAACATTTTTTGGTGAAATCCTCTCTTTTCAGCTTTGATCTGAGATATCACCTAATCCAGGGGCATGGAAAAAAATCAGTTGACCAAAAACAAAAAAAAAACAAAGAAACCTTAGATCCTGTTTGCCAAACCACCTGATTCTCATGTGGCCATAGCCACAGAAGTATTGGAATTTGACACTGTTAATAGTATCCTCTACTCCACCAGTATCTTTAGAAGAGGTGAGATGCAGGGTCCGGCACAAATAATGCCCCTGTCTATTATGAAAGCTCTTATTACAAAATCATAAGCATGTAATTCTGTAACATAACAATATCACACTCAAGCACACCAGATGACATTTTAGGTGAAATGTTCAAATTAAAACTACACATTATTATACCCTACCAACCACACTCGAGTAAGCTTTACTTCTGCCGGACCCTGTAATTCTGTTATCTTGTTGTAGACATGAATGTCTTTTTACCAGTTTCAGAGCATATAAGATAAAATTTACTCCCTTGTTCAAAATTTCAAGTTGACTTTGCTACCTAGTTAATGAACTGGCAGATGTTCAAAGACAATCGGAAATCTATTTTTATTAGATTTCCTGATAATGTTCCCTGAGGGTATGTGGAAAAATCCTGCACTGTTGCTAGTACAGTCTATATCACATGTTGCCCCCACTGTATCTAATGTTTCAGGTTTACTTGTAAATGTAATGCATTGCTCCATATACCAATCAACTCCATTTAAAGTGTTTGATCCATTGGGCAACTTATTTGCCAACCACATATTCCCCAGTGTTCTTTCTGTGCCTTCTCTCTCATTTCTGGGAAGCAATTTTACTTTCAGGAAGATAAAGCTCTAATGAGCCCTCAGGAATCTTTTTTCAAAGACGTCCAGTCCACCAGGGATCAGCTCAGAAGGTGTCTGAAGTGTGAATTACTTACTGATTAGAAGCCAACACTAGATTTTTTCCCTGTTTTTTTTTTTGAGGTCACCAATCAAATTTGAACCATGTTTTAAATTCCATCCAACACCAGAGACATTTTTAAGTAAACAAAGCCATTTTTTCTTTTTATTTTTTGGTGGGAAGGATAGTTCAAATTCACAGCTTTCAAACTTTGTGGTGAATAAAAAATAATGCTTTCATAACCTTTGACCCTTTGAAAACAGTATGCCATTAAATGTTTTAAACAATGGACTTGCTGACTCTCCAAGTCTAAAAGGCATTTCATAGACAATGTGATTATCACTAAATGGTCATATAATTATACAAAGTAGATCTTTAAGAATTTTATTGATACAAAGTTTTAAAGTAATTTTAAGAGTTTTAAGCATCTTAAAAAATACAAAGAATATAAAAGGGTGCTGACTCGACCTCTTTAGTTCTTCCATTCATTGAATTTTAGAAAAATTTCAGCTTTTAATTAGCTGACAAAAGTATGGGGAAATCTATAACCATACGTACCTTGAGGTCTTTGCCATTGAACAGAAAATGACAGTAGTTGAGACGCTCTTTAGACCAGATGGAGCTGAATCTGAATGAAGAATCAATTTCTTTAGGAGACACGACTAACAGCGATTATTTTTGTGCAGGTGAGGATGCAGCTCCACACCTGTGACCTGCCTTGCTTCTCCACTCCTGGAAAGAGAGCCTTTCTTAGGAAATATTTAATGCTTATCGTTATTTTTAAAAAGCAAGTGTTAAATTAATTAAATAAAGAGGCCTTCCCACTGATGTGGCTCTACCACCTTGGTGGCCTTTGTAAACAAACCAAGGCTGTAAGGGCCTCAAGGTCACACAACCAAAATTCTGAAGACCGCCAATCACAAACCGCCAACTAGACTTTCCACTATAGCCAGTCAATAATTTCCTTATTTTGCTTCTGACCTTGTCTGTAAAAGTCTCTTCTTGGGCTCCTCTCCACTTCCAGTTTGGTGCTACCCAATTCAAATTGAGTTTTACTCAAAATCTTAAAATTTATAATAGGCCTCAGTTTATCTTTTAACAGAAGGAAGGAAGGGAGGGAGGAAAGGAGGGAAGGAGGGAGTGGGGAAGAAGGGAAGGATAAGAGAGAATAATTTAAAGAAAAAGTTTAAACTCTACTAGTAGTTTGCTCCCGTGTCTCCTAGGTAGGAAAGCATTATGACCTTGTCATTAACACATGGAGGTCCTTGTTATTTCATCAGTTTCATTTTCATGTTAATAGCTGTTATTTTAAAAAATTTCAGGAAACTCAGAGAGTTTGGTGTCACCCGAGGTTAGGTTGAAGTGTCTTCATTTCCTTTTTATTATTTGTTGGGGTGACACTGGTCAACACAGGTGTGCAGGTTGTAGATGCACAGCTCCACAACACACCATCTGTACACTGCGCTGTGTGTCCACTGCCTCCAGTCAAGTCTCCATGTATCACCATGTATCTTCCCTATATGTTCCTCTGCCTCCCCCACCCCCCCAGGACTACCCACACTGCTGTCCCAGTACAACGAAATGTCTTAAATCCACTAGTTTGTTTAGCTTCCTCAGCATAGACTAATATCACTGGTTGGTTCATTCTGTGCAAAACAAATACAGATGTGCCTGAAAGCTTCTATTTTTCTTTCCTCCCTACTTTCTGCTTAGGACACTGAACAGAAATGTTAAACCTAAGATTAAAAGAGTGTTCTCCAATTTGATTTGCAGGTGGAAAATTGGAGAATGCTTAATCTAAAGAATTTTCAAAGGCTTGATACCTATTTTCTGGGTGGATTTTCCCAATGATGTAACATCATTTAAATGCACCAGAACCTCAACATTTACCATGTTAGTAATAACTTTAAATAAACAAATTGGCCTCCATAGGAATATGGCCTAAACCGATAACAAGCAACAGTGTTTCCTTTGTCCTAAATTGACACTAAAGTCCAATCCTGAAAATCTCTTATATTATTTAGAGGAGTAGTGATCAAGATCTGAAGAGAAAAAAGAGCAGGAAGCTTGTGTATTCTCCACTGATGCTGACCAATAGGGAATGCAGTTATTACCAGGACAAAAGCCACTTTCTCAGGCCCTCTTTCCCAGAGCTGGCTAGACCCCAAGCATGACTGACCCTAATTGTTTTGTGAACCATGCTCAGGATGGTTCCTCAGGACTAGAAAATTACTGCAAGCACCCCAAAGGTGCAGAGGCTCTGGAAACCCAAGAAAGAGGACACACCAGACCTGTGGGCTGGACCCTGCACCCAAAGGTAACACTGAAACAAGTTGCAGTGCAACTGAAACATCCTGTTCTACAGCCGCACCCACTGTTACCCAAAACAAACTCAAAGCCCTAACCCTTCAGTGCTGCTGCTGCAGCTGGTGCTGCTGCTGGTGCCGGTGTACATCTCTACACCTAGTCCTTTCCCTGCCTTGGGAAAGTAAAAACGAAATCTTTCCTCTCTGCACTTCCTTCTCCTTGTGAATTCTTTCACAGCCCGTGTCACCGACCACCTTAATAGTTACTACCAGGCTTAGTTGGGGAGTGGCTTTAAACTTCACATTCATGTATCTTCTGGAAAACTCAGGAGCAGGAGTGAAAAAAAAAAAAACAAAAACCCAGCACGGTGTCTTCCTGAACTTCTTAAAACCAGCTGTACCAATTGCTGCTCCCCAGTAGGACTAAGGTAAATATGAATTTAGCTAGAACAAAAGAAAAGAATTGGGATGTTTCTGACATGCTATGGAAATAATAAGAAAAGGGTCAGGGTCGACTAATGAGAGTGGTTTCAATAAAGGGAAAAAGTCTAGTCAGTCCCTTTCTTTTTAAATCCTCACCTGAGGATATGCTTGCTTATTTATTTATTTATTTATTTATTTATTTATTTATTTATTTAGAGCTTAATCAATACCTTTTATTTTTAATTTTTTCTTATTCATTTTAGAGAGAGGGGAAGGGAGAGAGAGAGAGATAGAGATAGAGACAGAGAGAGAGGAGACAGAGAGAAACATTGATTAGCTGCCTCCCACCCGCTCCTTGACTGAGGATGGACTCACAGTCTAGGCTGATCCCCTAACTGGAGCCACACCACTGCCTTTGGTGTGCGGGAAGATGCTCCAACGACTGAGCCACCTGGTCCAGGCTAGGCATCCCCTTTTCTAACTTACACAGTGTTCTGTTGTCAGGCTAACCTTGATAAAGGTTAGCTTTCTCCACATCACTTGTGGTTTAAAATTCCCTGTGCTTCCCCACTGCTTATAGAATCTAGTTAAAATATAACTCCAACAAATTATTGGCACTTTTAAATTTCCAGTGATATAAAAAGTTTAATAACAATTATACTGTACCTCCCCCAAAATTAAAACACATAAAGCTATACAACATATACCATTCTAGCAGATCTTAATCATAATCAATAAAATTTTTATGTACTTTCATTCTAGATTATAAAAACACACATTTTCTTTTTAGATAATAAATAATTAAATGATCCAACTTGATAATATGTATATGGCAACACTTAAAAGTAAAACACATATTTCTAGTTTATTCTTTCATATATATTGCAGCTTAGTTATTTTATGTTTTTTTTTATTTTAACTTTTGTATTGATTATGCCATTACATTTGTTCTATTCTCCCCCTCCACCCTGTATGCCCCTCCCCCACCATTTCCCCCTTTAGTTCATGAACACGTGTCTCAAATTCTTTAGATTCTGTATTTCCCCTACTATTCTTACCCTTCCCCCTATCTATTTTCTATCTACTGTCTATGCTACTTATTTTCTGTACCTTCTCCCCCCTTCTCCTCCTCCCACTCCCCCTGTTGCTAACCCTCCATGTGATCTTCATTTCTATGGTTCTGCTCCTGATCTAGCTGTCCTCTTAGTTTGCTTTTGTTTTAGGTGTGGTTGTTGATAACTGTGAGTTTGCTGTCCTTTCACTGTTCAACTTTTTTATCTTCTTTTTCTTAGGTAAATCCCTTTAACATTTCATATAATAAGGGCTTGGTGATGATGAACTCCTTGAATTTGGTCTTATCTGAGAAGCACTTTATCTGTCCTTCCATTCTAAATGAAAACTTTGCTGGATAGAGCAATCTTGGTTGTAGGTCTTTGGTTTTCATGACTCAGAATACCTCTTTCCAGCCCCTTCTTGCCTGTAAGGTCTCTTTTGAGAAATCCACTGACAGTCTGATGGGGACTCCTTTGTAGGTGACTGTCCCCTTATGTCTTGCTGCTTCTAGGATTCTCTCCTTCATTTTAATCTTGGCTAATGTAATGATGATATGCCTCGGTGTGTTTCTTCTTGGGTCCAACTTCTTTGGGACTCTCTGAGCTTCCTGGATTTCCTGGAAGTCAATTTCCTTTGCCAGAATGGGGAAGTTCTCTTTTATTATTTGTTCAAATAAGTTTTCCACTCGTGGCTATTCCTCTTCCCATTCTGGTACCCCTATAATTCGAATGTTGGAACGTTTAAAGATGTCCTGAAGGTTCCTAAGCCTCTCCTCATTTTTTTGAATTCTTGTTTCTTCATTCTTTTCTGTTTGGCCAATATTTGCTTTCTTCTGGTCCACTCCATTGATTTGAGTCCCAGACTACTTTCCATTACTATTGGTATCCTTTGCATTACCACTCATTTCAATTAGTTTAGCTTTCATATGTTTCTCTAATTTGTGACTAAAATCAACCAGTTCTGTGAGCATCCTGATCACCAGTGTTTTGAACTGTGCATCTGAAAGTTTGGCTATTTTCTCATCGCTTAGATTTATCAGCTCTGGGGCTCTGAGTTGTTCTTGAGCCATTTTCGGTCTGTTTGCACCGGTAAGTAAGTAAGAGGGGCGAAGCCTTAGTTGTTTACCAGGGCAGGGCCACCCAGGTCACTGGTTTGTGACGCTGTGTGTGGGGGCGGGGTCAGAGAGGGAGCAATGGCGGTCCTCTCCGCTAGCCCAGTCCGTCCTGTCCCACCACTCGCCCCAGCCTGTTTATCCAAGCAAAATTGTGGGAGCCTGCTGCCCTGGGCCGTGCCATCTCAATGTTCGCCTCTTCACTGGTTTATCTGCATGCAAATGCGCGACCTACCGCAGACAGCCAGCCGCACCTCTTCCCTGTGTGCGCCAGTAGCTAGCCCGTGATCAGCGCCTTCAGCTGCTTGCGCACCACCAGGTCAGGGATCTTTTTGGTCAGCCGGCTTTGCTGCTGGCCTACCCGTTTAGCCGAGCATTTCGTCCTTTTTTTCGGACTCCATATTGTCGATTTTCTGTGTGGTCTGGTTGTGTTTATCGTTGTTAAAAATAGTTGTTCTTAGATTTGGTTGTGCACTGAAGCAAGGTGGGTCCACCTACCCCCCCATCTTGGTGGAAGTCCAGTTATTTTATGTTGATCAGACTTATTCAATTACTTTTACAGTTTTTTGTTTCACTCTTCCCCTTTTTAAAAAAGTTATTTTTCAGCATTCTTTTTATTTTAGAGCAGTTTCTATTTGATTTTATAACCTATGTGAACATATTCCAATACTTTGTCCCATGTTTCATCAGCAATCTTACTAGTTTTTAACATATTTTTATGTTTCTTGAAAACGTGTTAAGCATTTAAGTAAATAAAAGTTCAGAAATGTATAAAATTTTTATATATGACATTAAGTTAAATTTAAAATCTTATGTAAATTCCCTAAGTTTAGGGAATTCAAGATTATGTTGAATTCAAGATTCAACATAAGAAGAATCTTATGTTGTAAATTGGAGGATAGATAATTTTGTTTAGAGTACATTGTACAATTTTTGTACTTCATATTAGTTAAGCTTTTATTAAAATAAAGGGCAGAAGAGCATATGAACATATAGGTATGCCTCTATCTTCCCTCCCCTCCCCCCTTCCTTCTTGTCAATTGTAATGAGAGTGGAGAGTTAAGATGACTTATGACTTGCACTTTAGGTCCTTAAATTATTTAGTTCAAATATATCTTTCTAACTTAATACTAGCTGCGTCTCTACATAAAACTTCAGCTTCAAACTTGAGTGCACTGTCCAGTCCCAGCAGACAGTCTTCCTGCTTCTCCACCTCACTTACATCATTTCTCCCACAACAGTACTCAGCTCTGTGTTCACTCCTTTCAGAGCTTCCTACGCACCTAAGCTCACATCTGTCCCACTCCAGTCTCATACATGCCATCTTTCATCTCCTGAACCCATGCCATCCAACCAATTTTACACTTAATCTTAGGCACGTGCATGTCCGCTGCTGGTGGCTTGCTTTGCCAGGCAATTACCCATGTCTTTACCTCTGTCTTCCACTGCTGTGTTGTAAATCCCAAGAGGACAAAAATAGGACATCCCACGGTCAGAGCACCTGGTGGTGATGGGAGGATAGAGTCGGTGACTCCTGGGGAGCAGTTGCTGTAGGGGTGGATGACTGATAGAGTGATAACAAATTTGCCTGATAATCTGGGGGAAGAATAATAAAAGATTTTAGATATATTTGTTTTGGAGGTTGCTATTTTTTTAAAGAAATGGAACAAGTAAAAAGATAAAAAACAGAGGATGACTGCCTCTGATATTATGAGAATTTTCTAGGCTTTTGTCAAAGGCACTGTCCAGCTCTGTAGCTGGAAACCTTGTCAACATGGCTATATTAATTACACACTCTTTTGGATTCTGTTATACTGAGATCTGAATGAGAACATGGCTCTCCTAAAACAGGTAGCAGGATAGGTGGGGTGCAGGTATAACTTTTCATAAAAGAAGAAGAAAGGAGGGATAGAGTAGGCCAAAACAGATTAACCTGACAGTTTGTTTGGGAGTCTTTGTGTGAGGCATAAAGCCACTCTCCGGCCTAAATCTGAGAACGTACAAATGATTTTCTGCTTCCCTGGTTTGATGTTTAGTGTCGACTTGAGCTCCCTTACTGTGTCTGAATGCCTCCCATTGCCTGCTGTGAATATAGAATGCCTTCTCAGCAATAAGTAGACCCTTCAGGGTTATAGCCCTGAGAATTTAGGAAAGATTGTGGCCCCCTCTGGAAACCATGAAAAGAACCTTCTGAAGCCACTGCTCTCCTAGAAGAAAAACCAACTTAGAAGGTGACTGGGTGAAGGCAGCCTTGATCATTGATTTTCTTTTCAGCCAAGAGAGTGCTAATAGTAGGAAGGTCTTGGTTGCTTTGTTTTGCTTTGCTTTGAGAAAAACAAATATTCGGGAGGGGTGTTTTGAGGGAGCTCAGTCACAGTAGCTGGATCAGCTGAAAAGGGCAGCAGGCACTGCAACTCTGTAGACAGTTCCTGGGCCCAACAGGCTCCCCTGGTGTCCCTGTTTTGTTGGCTTTGAATAAGGCAGAACATTATTTTCCAAAATACTCCCACTTCCGTTATGATCCCCATTGTCATTACCATCATTATTGCTGTTCCCTGAGTCACCCATCACGGCGAACTTTTGTGTATTGACATCGCCTGAATATAAGCACTTTAGTTACTTTCTCAAAACAAGAGTCTGCAGGGTCACCCAGTCTTTGTAGCTTCATAGGCAGGGGCCCTCCCATTACAGACAAATGTTCCAAAATCACCTCTGTGTTCCATTCACAAACCACACAGATGCATTTTTTCCATTAAATGTGATTCCATGATGGGAGCAAGGCAAAGCGGCACACATATATTATTCCCATAAAAGGCAAGGCCATACTAAAAATGTCCTAATTCATTACACACACACACACAAAGAACAAATGTCAAAAGTTAGGGTATTATGGGAGCAAATAAGTTCTCCCTTAAAGGCCACGGTGTTTCTGCACACCCAAAACTTTCAAACTAAGTGTTTATTGCCTAAAACATGTCTAAGAAAATTAATGAGCTAAGTTATTACCCACCATGTCTGCAGTTTTTCCATTACCAGCTATAAAAGCAGGAGCAATCTCGCTCTACCTTGAAGGCATCATTCATTATAAATTACTTGCCTTCAATCATGAGTGGAATACAGTGAAAGGAAAAGCACCAAAGAAGGTCTTCATGTGCTTTGCAAAGGGACAAAAATAGGAGTATTGGGCATCCACGTTTTTGTCAAACTTCCCCAAATAAGATACATTGAATTCAAATGATTAGTTGGCAACTGGGTCCTTGGCATTATCTGAATCTCTGTTGATGGCTGTCTGTGGTCATGGAGGAGTCTTCAAGGCGATCAATCTATAACCAAGAGTGAAAACTGCATGGTTAATCATGTAGACACCCCAGTTTAGACCCAAATACAGCTGTATATACAGATGAACTTCGCTATGTGATTGCCTGGCTTTTTCCTTATCCCGTGCTATTTAAATCCAAACTTAAACTTTGGCATTGTTTTGATTGGAATAAGTGATTCTTTCACATAGGACTCCTCAGTGAGATAGGCAAGACTGTGGGACCATTATTTAGTCCCATGGAAGTAGCAAAGATCGTGGAGCACAGGAGCTCCTCAGGGTGCTCCTTGTGATAGGCTGTGAAATACTAATATTTTAACATACTGAAACTGGGAAAGGTAAATAAAGACACTCAAATAGCTTACCAAAATTAAGGGCAGGAGTAACTAAGGCTAGTTTAAGTGTTATTATTTCCTCTTACACTGGCGATAACCCCCTCCCCCCAGGCAGCAGGGGCACCTGCCTGATGGATATTCCCCTTGGGAATCGGGTGGTCATCTCTGATAAGCATAGACAGCATCACATCATTTATTTTTATCACAGCTTCTCAGGCAGGAAAAATTAAGAGGTAAAGATTACTATTTACTCTGCAAGAACTGGGGTCTTTATTCAGCAGTATTTATAAGATATGTACTTCAATATTTTGCAACACTTAAACTCTTGAAATCTCCAAGTTTCAAAATTTCTGCTAGTTTTCCTAAAGTACCAATACTAGTAACAACTTATTCTTAAATAGATCTCCACTTTGGAAAGGAATTCATCATAGTGACTAAAATACATTACATCTTGGTAGCAGTAGTGGTTTGTGAAGGAATAAAATGCTGTAATGAAGAGAAATGCATTCTAGTGTCTCTTTTTCTGGTTCATTTATTCATTCAACATATTACCATCTTCTTTGAACCATACATTCCGCCAGGATTTGAGGTTATATAAGCTCTTGATTACATAAGCTTATTTTTAAGCTTCTACTATAGTTATTTGATGGTGAGTTTCACTCCATTAACAAAGAACCATAAAAAAATCTTAGATGCCTCCAATGACAAAAAGCTTGTTTGTTGCTTGTATTATGTATCTTTTGAAGGTTGGCTTTGACTCTGTTCCATGCCAAACTTCATTTTGCATTCTAGGCTGAAGGAACAGCTTCCATCCACTCATGAAAGTCTCACTGTAGTAGGAAAATATGATAGCAATGATAGGATCCTGTGTTGGCTTCTACAATTTTCTGCTTGGAAGTGTCTTATATTACACTGACTCACATTTCATTGGCCGAATTAGCTCGCACTCACAAAAACTTAGAAAGAACAATCTTTCTGTCAAGATGTCCTGAGACCGAGAGACAGTGAATGTATTGGACGATAATACAATGCGCAACACTGCCATAGGAACTTAGTCTAGAGAGAAATCTTAGTCTAGGACACAGAACTGCTGCAGAGTGAGCCAACCAGCAGAATTTTATATCTATTAGGGTTCTTTGCCTTGCTCCCCATTAAACGTTACAAATACATGCTTTTTTGGGTAAATGTCCCTATTTTACTATTACCGAGTTAAGACAGGCATTTGCCAAGAGAAAACCAATTTAAGCCAGGTTTTAGGGTAAAAAATATAGCATTAAGAACTGTAGATCAGATAAATAGTAATTTTTCCATTGCCAGGCCATATTGACTGACTGTCCGATCCAATTGATTGTACAGATATTGACCATTGGGATCACAGGAGGAAAAAGCTCTGATTTAATGGAAAAATGACTGATTCAATGTCACATATCAATACGGCTTCTTGGTTATCCAATAACTATAGATCTTCTTAAAAACCAAATATAAAGGGCGAATAAGTGAAAGCATATTAAAACTCTCACAAGGTTCTTCCCAGACCCTTAATAGGCCAATGCTGATTTGCTCTTAGCTCAGGCCTTTGTACCAGTTCGTCCAGTTCCAGATGGATGCGTATCACAGACTGAAGTGTAAACCACAGCTGAGAAGTCTCATCTAATTTCATTTAATGTGAAATGCCTCTAACTCCTAATAGTATTTGATAATATTCAGTTGCCCAAAGGGGCTGATTGTTAACTTGTCTGAAAACTTGTGATTCAGTTTAGTCATCCTTAGAATCTGTATTGTCAGTAAGTGTATCCTATAAATAATTCAAATGCGAAGGATAGATAAAATCGACAAAAATGGTGAAAGTTTCAAAAATTTCATTATAGCGTTTCACATTTGACGAGCTCTTAAAACTAAGTACATGTGCACAGATTCATTGCTTAATGAAATCTATTTTTTTAAATAAGAATAATAGAGTACTTATATTTTGCTGGAAACTAAAATTGCAAGTGGAATTCAGGTTTGTTCTAGGAGAGGAAATTGAATGACCATTTTGACAAATTAAACTGACCAAATAGATTTAGAAAGTACTAGTATGTATGATGACCCAGTGTTATAAATGGAGGGACTGAGGACTGAGAGACAAGGGATATGAACTGTATACAGCTCTTCTTTCACTAAAATGTGCCATCAGAGCAAATAATCTGCTGAGCCCCAGTATTTCCAATTTTGAAGCCAAGTGATTTGTATTAGGGGCTGATAAATTTGCTGGAAATCACATCCTTTTTCATTCCTTTCTTCGTTGATTGAAATATAATAATAATGTATTAATGAATAAAATAATCATGGTTCCTTCTCTCAGGAGCATGGCACCAACTAATGTGGACAAAAGAAACAAATTGTGAATGTTGTCAAAGAAACAAAGCCCTGGTACCTAGAACTCTGCCTAGGATGCAAGGGACATCACCTCTGAGGAAGTATCCATTTCACAAGATGTAAGAATAAGGATTTTGGGACATTGAGTGTTGCAGGTAAGTCCTTTAGAGCTGTCTAGTAAAGGGTTTTGGATTTTATTCCAGTGCAATGGAAAGTTACTGATGAGTTTGTAGGCAGGGAAGTGATTTATGTTTAAAACAGTTGGTCTGGCTCTTGTGGGAAGAGTGTATTGTAGAAAGGTGAGTATAGGCAGGGAGATACAGTGAGAGAAATTATACTGGTCCAGGCGAGAAGAGATGGGACATTAGAATAGGGCTAGTGAGAGTAGAGATTAAGACAGACCAATGAATTTTAAATACGTTTGGGAAGAATAGGTACCAGAAGCTGCAGATAGTTGCATATGTGAAATGATGCAGAGTGATTCCTAGCCTTCTGGCTTGAATAGTCCAATAGCTGGAGTCATGAAGTGAGAAGATGGAGGGTGGGAAAGAAATCAGTGAGAGAGTAGGTAGTAACCAAGGACTCCATTTCAGCCCGTTTAGGTGGAAATCATGGTGAGCCATCCAGTTGGAGATGTCAAGGTGAATTTGCATATTTGATTTTGGAGCTCAGATTTTGGGCTGGATATAAAACATAATATTAAAATCATAGAAATGGATGAGGTCACTGATGAAGGCTATTGAGAGGAGTGTGGAGAGTCTGGGGCCATGCTCTGGAATCATTAGGGGGAAAAAAAGTTAGAAAATGAGGTCAAAAGAAGTCAGAGACAAACCAGGGGAGAAGAGTGTCCTGGAAGCCAAGAGAAGATTATATTTCAAGAAGGGTACGTCAACTCCACTGAATTTTATGAGAGGCAGATAAAATTAGAAAAGAAAAGACGCCTTCTTAAAAATATATAGACATTGGTAATCTTGGAATAAATAGCTTTTCAGTGGAGGAGTGGGGTGAGGGGAGATGTAGCCCAAAATGGAGTGGAATGAGGAGTAAAAATGATCTGAAGTAGTGGAGACAGCGAGTATAAGCAAATCTTACAAAGTTCTTATGTAAAGTCAAACAAGAAAAGGATATCTGGAGGGGAATGGGAGATTAGGAGGATTCTTCTTGAATAGTAAAAGTGAGCTTGGTTGTTGCAAATGGGAAAGGTAAGGCAGAAGAAGACTTTGGTGGTGCAGTTAAAAAAGGTGTGCAAAGCCTGTGACAAGTAAGGCTGAGATTTAATCTTCAATAGAAGCACAGCTTTCTTAAATAATAGAGAATGAGGCGAAGATGGATGCAGATGCAGAGAAGTGGGAAATGAGGACATTTAGATTTTATCATTTAAGTGTAAAGCAGAATCATGACCTGAGAGGTAAGGAGTACAGGGCAGGGATTCTGAGAGAGGAGAAATGTCTAGCAAGCCGTAGGAAGCTCTAGGAAGCACTTACATACACAGGCATTCCTAGCATGAGGTAGAAGAAGCTTGATACACATTTTTGAACAAAGAGATTAAAGCATGACATTTTAGTTACAAAATCAAATTCACAGTTGATTTTCAAGGGAAAACTAAGAAAAAAATTTACCAGACTTAGTTTAAAAACACTTTTTGCAACAATTTCTTAAAGGGTCAACTGTCAGAACGACTGTTGCCAATTTCCCCAGCCATAGCCCACAGAATAGATCCTAGACCCTAGACTGGAAGAAAGATGTCAGATTGTGTATCTTCTAAGTGTCCAAATCCTCTAACTTGGTGCGGAAAAAAAACTGATGCAGTGGAATAATTTGATCAATAGGTGTTTTTAATTTTTGTACATCAGAAATGAGATAATTATATGCAGATAATCATTTTGACCCTATCTTGTAACACTTATCATTTTGCATTTTTAAAATACATTTTTTCTATTATCTTAAAAATGTGTCCCTTACTAGTTCTACATGAGACAGTTTTCCAAACCCATTTCTTAAGATAGGCATTCTGAGTGAAGATGCTCTAAACCTCTTGGTAAGCCTCAGAGTATTGATTATCTTCTAATCTAGTTTTGACTTTGCCTTGAAACTTCAGCCATAAAAGATTTAAAAGATTTTGCCCTTCTCTAAAAGCTATCATCTGTAATCCTTGCACTTGCCCATTTCAGAATCCAGATGACTGAATGTCACATTCAGTTACCTTTATAAACCCCCAAATCAAAGTTTCTAATATCAACACTTGGCTCACTCATCACTCCTGCTTCTCAACTCCCAATTTATTGGTAATTCTTTGCCGCCCATGACCACTTACAGTCAGCAGAGTTTCAGTGGTCAGAGCAGCTAAGCAAGCTTCTGGAGTCAAACACGTTTAAAAGTCCCACAAATCTCACACAGGAAATGGGAACACATAAAAATGGTGCATGTCAAAATGTCATCCCCAGGTCGTCCGTAAATCACTTAGCTAACATTTAGTTTGTCTGTGTTGTACCATCAGGAGCTTCTCGCCGCTGCTGAGCATGCGCCTGTGTGTGTGTGCATGTGCGTTTCAAAGTAATTTCTTAAGCCCTCAGAAAAGGCTGCAGTTTTATCCCCCATTCTTCTTTTTTAACCTTTTACAAATAGCCAAAATAATGTATGGACGTGCGATTTCACTGTCCTTTTCTCTCAAATGCAGGCAATAAAAGTTGATTTGCACTAACAAGCTAAAAGCTCTGAGTGCTCCCAGGCTGTGATGCATTTTGGGGAGGGGGGGCAGCTATCAGATCCTATGATGGTAGAAAGCATTTTCACAATAGACACCAGAAAGATTTATAATCCAGGGCTTGGAGCCAATCTATTTTTCAGAAGTCAGCTGGTATGGAAGAAAAGATTTAACTGAAAATTGGTCCGAGCGGAGACTATCTTCTGTTGCTTTAGATTTCAATATAGTTCATGCACAATGGCTGTTGCATTTTAAGTCTTCCCTCCTCTCCTCCATCCTCTCTGCAAGGATTCTAGCATGGTAGGTTCATGGCCATTGTAATAAGGCATCAAAAACGTTTGTGGAAAAATATGTGCTAGAAATATCCTAGGTTTATGCTGTTGGCTGGCAGTAGAAACCTGCATTTGTTACAAAGAAAAGTATAAAATATTGTCAAAGAATATGTTCAAAATAAAAAATTACTCTGATAATATGCATCTACCCTTCCCATTTTACATTTAATTGGAAAAATTACTAAATTAGAAGTTATTAATTTGAAAAGATGCTACTGTGGTCCTATGTAGAATTATAGGCAAGAAACACAAAGCTGCCAATTTGCTAATGTAGATTAGTCTCAAGGCCAATGTACATAGGGCTTCTTAAAGGTGAAAGTATAACTAGATAGTTTTAAATCTCACCCAGTATACAAAATAGACATATAACCACTAGGCAATGATCATGATTGTGTTACTCAGGTAAATGAAAACATGTCCCAAGAAAGGAAGAAGTGCCCATGAAGAAGGGTATGTCCGACCAGAATGATGAATGTAGTCATATTGACAACGAGGCTAACCTGTTTTTGCACCTTGGCCTATCTTCAGTCAAACAAAATAAGGGGGACCCAAGTGGAATACCACAATGAGTTTAGAAAGAAATGTGCATTAACTTATGCAGTCACTCCATGCCATAAAGATGGAAGTGAAGCGATAGCGGTCTAAGAGCTTGAGTTTGGGAGCCAACATTTCCTGTGTTTAAATCCCAGCTGCCATTTGCATCTGGTGCAATTTAGGGCAATGAATTTAACCTCATTAAGTCTCAACCTCCTTCTCTGAATAAAGGGATGAGTAAGGGAGCTCCTTTTTTGTGAGGATTATTCAACTTAATATATGCAAAATTCTTGCTGGCACATCTTAGCACTCAAATGTTAGACATTATTAAGTAATTGCAAGCATATAATAAAGAAGATCAGTGCATATGGTCTTGAGAATTTTTAACTCCATAAACAAATATCAGATTTTCATAATTAAGCATTTAGTAGTAGTTGAAGGAGGAGGAGTAATGGTGGTGATGGAGGGAGTACTGGGCACATAGTGAGATTAGCTTTATCGTAGTGTCGAAACAGAGCGAGGTGAAGATTTGTGAGCAGAGGTTTAATTGGGAAGTGCTTCGTGAAACAATACCCATAATGGAGTGAGGGAACCAGGATTTAAATGTTGAGCTGTGATGCGGCTGCAACAAACTCAACCACCTCAGGGAGCTCTCTGAAGCGGCAAAGGCTTTAGAAGTACATCAAATTGCCTTGTACTGAAGCAAGGGGGGGCAGGATGCCTTTGAATTTCCCCTTCAGTCAGTATGTGGATGCGGGCTACTCCTGGGGAGGCCGTAATCCTGGGCAAGGCAGCTCTCTTCAGTTCTGGCAACTGTAAGCAAGGTAAGTTCCTGATGGCACACACCACAGCTTTGACTACAGTTCATTACTTGTGTTGCTCAAATCCTCTTGCTTTATGTAAGCTCAACAAATCTAGGAATAGCTCCTCTAGGATTCTAGTTAGTCTCTTTTTCTGCTGAAAATTACCAAAAAAAGTACAGTAACAGTCCCAGTTACAACAATTGGCTTTGTGCCTACAAGAGACATTCATCATCATCTCCCATATTTTATCTATTCTAGCTCCCCTTTGTCCTTGGCTAGCAACTCTCTAATCTAACTGACTTATCCAGTCATATGACCCTGGCCCCCGACCTTCATGTTCTGAGGACTGATTATCATGCTTTTCTCAGACTGTGGCTGCTCTACTTGTTCATTTCAAATTCAAATTGTGCAGGAAGAGAACCTATCACCTTGGTGCAAATATAGTCTTCCCTTCTCCGCTAGTAACATGGTTCCTTTTCTTCCCACTAGCCTCTTGGCACAAGGAACATAAAGGTATTGGTAGCATAGTAGCTTAAAGCTTAATGGGACTTTTGCCATGTTCCCTGTTGGAAGGGCACCTGACCCTAGAAACTAGGATCTTTGGTCCCTCTCAGCTTAGAATGGCAAGGATGAGAAAAAGAAAACCTTTCAAGTGGGCCACTGGGAGTGTGGTGAGGTCTTTGCTTCCTTGTACCTAATATTCCAACTTTTCTCCTTTCAGAACTGTGACCAACCAGCCAAGCTATTTATTCCATTTGTATGTATTCTTATCTTGGGAGCCTTATCTTTCCACAGAGAGTGAAATGTTCTTTCTTACCACTGTCTTTTTAGAATATCCCCTAGTGGGGATGGTATGTACCAGCAGCAGCTCTTCCCAGCTTTCATGGGTTCTCCCTTTGCCATCTAGTCACAAGGGTTCCCCCAGGTCACCACAGGTATGATCTGAGAAAGGGCAGCAGTGCCGTGGGGGTTGATAATCAAGGGGACTGAGAGAACTTCCTCTTGAGTAATAGTTCTTCTCAAGCTGACATATGCTGCCACTGAGATACTCGGTGTTCTAGGCACCCTTCTCACCAGCACATCCACTATTACTTGGGTGAAAGGAGTGTCCTCTGTGCCCTGCTCTCCAATGTGGTTGGCTGATGAAGTTTTCAGCTTTACACAGTGTTTTATGCTAAATAGCACCCCCCTCAAAAAATTCATATCTCAAAGCCTATCCCAGTGTCTCAGAATGTGACTAGATTTGGAGATAGGGCCTTTAAAGAGGTAGTCAAGTTAAAATGAGGCCATTGGGTTGGGGCCTAATTCAATGTGACTGATGTCTTTTTAAAAAGAGGAAATGTAAACACACAAGAGACACTGAGGATGCAGGCACACGTGAGGATGGAGAAGAGGCAGCCATGTACAAATCAATGGGAGAGGCCTCCAAAGAAACCAAATCTGCCAAAAACTTGACCTTGGACATGCAGCCTCTAGAACTATAACAAATACATTTTTTGTTGTTAAAGTGACCCTGTCTATGGTATTTCGTTATGGCAATCTAATACAGTAGTATATTAATTCTACCATATCTACATCCTTGAGCCCTTTAATTACTACTTCTACTTTTCTTCATCATATTTTTATCACTTAGTGTGGGACATTGTTTTCTCCAAGATTTTAACAGCCATCTTAGCAATGTGTTAGCATTAGCTTCCAGGGTCCTTTTCAGAATGTTGATTTTTGTATCATGAATTTGCTTCCATAGTCCATAAGCTTGTCTTTATTGAACTTTATGATTCATCTTATATACTTTCCTAGATCCTTCCAGATCCTAACATGTTTGTAAAGTCCTGAATGGGTTTTGTTGTGACTGGATTTTGGTAATTAAATTGCTGTCCAGGAAAGAAGGCTGGGTAGATCCTGGGGGCGGGAATTAGTGGGGAGGTATGTTGTTTGCAAAACTCTATCTAGAAGACTGTAGAATATATCTAGAGAGTACTCTAGATATCTTTAAGCAATGGAGGAGTACCCACCTTTCACAGGAGGAGTTGGCCAGTTCTCAGGCTCAAAGGATTCATAAAAATTTCAGATTTTAAGGTTGTCAAGTTCATTGATCAGGGGTCTCCATCCCAATCTCAGGGTCTAATTCCATTTCAACTATAGGATGACCTGGTGTAGCAGACTGGCCAGTGTCACACATTCAATATCAACTGAAACTCTGGTATAGTAATAAGTATTGTTAAATAAGAATCTAGATGTAAATATTAATAAGTCCAATTTATAATTTAGAAGGGCTCTGCTTTCATATGTTATTTAAATTGGTGATTCACCTTTAGTCTTTCACGTCTTTCTCCAATGAATCAGTAGACTTCATATAAAAATTCTCATAATTGTTAGGTTTCTGAAACCTCTAAAATGACTAAAATCTTGCACCTGCCAGGGTATTCCATTTCAGTAAAATCACATTCTAGCTCACCACCATGACAATTATTCACATTTCATGCCAAGGTCTGTCAGTGCAATACTTACAAGTAGTGATTGTTCTTCATTGACAGCCTGCTAGTAGGTGATCCAAATCCAAACTCTTATTTTAGAATTTCCTTAATAAGATTGCTCAAGGCACCCACAGCTATAGACTGGGTTCCCTGGAAATAGTCTCTGAGATGGAGGTTTGTGTTCAATGATATGATGAGGAGTACTCTTAAGAAAAACTCTGTGAAAGAATGAGGGGAGTGAGACTGGGTAGAGGGAAATTTAAATCATGATAAAAAATAACAATAAGGGTCTCTCACTCAATCCTATGATGATATTTAGAATTGCTCTAAGTTGAAGTTGATGCAGACCCCAGCCCACGGGGTCCATGTGTTGTGGAAATTCACACGGACTACAGAAGTCCTGTGGAGAAAAAGGGATGGCATGGCCAATCTCTAAGTGAGAGAGGACCCCCAACCCCTGCTTGGACAGGCTTTTATTACTTTTCTGGGCACATTACATCAGGATGGTCCTCATTTACTATGCACAAGTTCACTTTAGGTGGTTACATTTTACAGATAACAAAGGAGAGGAACTTGCTAATTACTACAAAGAAAAAGGATATTTTTTTAAAATAAAAGAAAAAGGATATTTGCAAAGGTAAAGGAAAAAGTGATTGGACTGGTTATACTCCATCCTTTGGAGGTTTAGAATAGATTTTAGGAAGATACTTAAAGATATGCAGTAAACATTTGCTGCTTCAATTTAGGGTGAGGGAATTTTAGCAAAAAGCAAGCCTCAAGGAGGCCTACATACAATGCAGGCCTGATTCTCCCCCAGGAGAACACATCTGTGGTTTTGGCTTCCTGTGTGCCAACCTGGCTCCCTGTAAGTTTTCCAAATCACGGGCTGGGCTACACTCACTATTCCATGCAGACAGGTTCCCTACATGAAGTAAATTTCCTGACCTCTTGTTCTTCTACATTAACTAGTCATTGAAGGAGCGCTAAACCCAGAGAGGGGCAAACTGAGGACTCTAGTAGTAGGTTATTTCTGGGGAGGGGCTCAGCTGTGACTTGTCAGCAGGTAACACCTCCAGAAGTTGGAGGAATGAGTAGCTAAGGCCTGCAAGGGATCTTGGAGGTATGCTACAGCATCCACTATAAGAGGTAATAAAGAAGTCATCTTTGTCATCTGAATAGTCATCATTCTTATTTCAGTCTGTCCAGCTATAGAAGTCACAAAAAATTATTTTCAGAGAAGCATTTTTTACTAATAATGTAACATAACTTTTTGCTCAAACAACCACTCTGTACTAACTAGCAAATACTCTGCTACCAATCATTTTATGAATGTCAGAAAATTCTCTGTAAGCCAATTGTACAAATGAGTAAAAAATAATTTGACTATCAAAATTTTATAAAGATTTTGAGAAAACTGATGATATCCTGGAATGTTTTATCAAAAATAATTTTTTCTGATCACCTTGAAAAAATATATGAAGGGAAACTGGAGCATTATGATTTTAGGATTTTGTGGAAATGACCAGCATTTTATACATTCTTTGTTTGAAATACTAGTGCACAATTATAATTTAAACTTAGGTGCTGTAAAACCAAATAATTTTATTTAAGAATTTCTAGTTCAAAATGAAAGCCCCCAAGCTCCGTTTACAGGCAATTCATTGACTTCTGGTGATGACTCTATACATAGAAATGGAAAGTCAGATATTACATGTGTAAAGTCTATTTTTAATGTAATTTTAGTAGTTTTCTAGTGTTCCTCTATATAAAATGGGTAAAAAGTTCATTTAGGTTTTATTTTTAGAAAAAAACTTTAAGCAAGTCCAAGTTACAATTCCATTAAAAGTAATGAAAGGAGATAGTGATCAGTGCTAAGTAAATCCTGTGCAAAGGAATTTATCTTCGACTATTCTCCTCTTCTGGAAGATAAGATGGGATTTCTTAGCCAATTAAGTGAGACTATTAACTAAATATAATGGCAAACAAATTTAAATTTTTCATCAGGAAACCACTTTTTTAATGCAAACTTGGCAAGAACACCATAAAAAGAACATGGTAAACTTGTGTAAAGTGGTAACATGGCGTTTCCAGGGTCCCTGCTGTGCTTCATGATTAACAAATTTAAATACATGGCTTTTTGGAGAAAAACAATGACTGGGAATCAGTTACAGGCAGCTACCAATTCAGACAGGACAGGTATTTGACTGCATGTCATCATTACTGCTCATTGGATTAGTAGAGTTGGCAATAGGGGTCCAATAATCTGTCAGTGGGTTTTCCTGGAAACTATGGGGTGAACCTGAGATCACCATAGCAACATCCTGGAAGAAATCTGGAATTTGCTGTGTTTGTTACTGTTCCATTAGTTGACTTCACTTTGTTCATGAGCATACATATCTGCTTAGACCTCAGGATATTAAGCTCTCAGAGAGAAGGAGTCATTTATTTACCTTTGTTTCCACACAGAGACCAGTAAGACGTTTCACAAAATGCCCAGCATTCATTTATTTCTTTAATAAAAATAACATTCTGATTTTACATGGTAAATTTTGGTCACAACATTTTTTATTCCACTAAAAAAACAATTTATTTCAATCAGCCATAAAAGTAGGTGTTGAACATTGACCAGGTAGTCACTGTGCTTAATGTGCATGGGCTTCTCTGTGTGTCATTCGATGATAAACACTAGTGCTTTTTGAATGCATAAAGGTGCAAAAAAAAACCCAATTTGTCCATGGATGCTCAATGGAAAACTTAGAACTCAAGCCCTGCTTTGGGAGAAAATGTGTGCAGAATAAAGATATAGCAACATCCTCAATATTTGGATAGGAAAACCAACCAGTGCAAAAACTTGGTCGTGACAAAGAGCTAATGCACAAAGTGTTCCCACTGTCATCTTAGTGAAATAGCTTGGTCCCCAAGGCACTGAAGAAGAGTTCTGACTAACTGTGACTCTGGAAAATTGGTATATTGTCTTCGGACCGATATTTCTCATATAACTGGAACCATCCCCAGGATTTTAACTACATACAATATGTGCGAAACCAATGGAATCTGGAAAGTTGAATGGGATTTCAGCGGTCCCAGGGAAGTTTATGCCCATATCAGATTATAAAAACAATGATCATATGGCCACTGTCATTACTACTAGTAATAAGATTGATGAGTTCATATTTTGTTTTAATGGACAGAGATTTGTATTGCCCAGCATCCAACTCAGTAACTACAATTTCTGAGTGGACATTACTGGTTATTGAGGTCCACATAAAAAATAAACATGGTGATTTAAGTCTCAACACTAAGGCTTTGGACAGAAAGCTATTATGGAACTTTTGCAACAAATGTTAAGTCCTGACATCTGATTCACTTCTAATTGGGTAAATTCATCAATGTCTATGAGATGCAGTAAAGACAGAAGGGATGTAGAAATGTATCTGTAGAATAAGCTTTACCCTGTTTCTGTAATATCCATTGTCAGGGGCAATTTTGAAAATTTTTTTATCATGGATATTCCAAACATATGTAAACCAAGGAAGGAAGAACAGTAAAATACATCCTCAAGTACCCATTAAAAACTTCTATAATTATCAATACTTGGCAAATCCTATTTCATCTATGAGTCTTACTCCCTCTTTCTCCCTCAAAGATTATGTAGAAGTAAATCCCAGACATCATGCCATTCCATCTGTAAATACTTCAGTGTTTATCTGTAAACCATTGGGGCTCTTGTTTACACAACAATGATACCATGGTGTGATTTTAAGGGTACAAGAAGACTTCCTCTGTCCTTAAGTTTACCAAAGTCTAAAATTTCACAAACTTACATTCTTTCTTGGAAGATAAAATGCTAAAATTTCATCAGAATTATCATTTTAGTTATGATTTATTAAAGGAAAGGTACCTGAATGCATGAAAGACAACAATTGACCATTTTGTTTGCAATTATATCTAGAACAGGCACAGATATCCAACTAAGTTTAGAAACTGTTACAATTTTTCTAAGACCCTAATGTTATCTGCTCCTTGAGGGTATAATAATAGGCACAAATGTGCAGGGTCACATGAGGGGGAGTGGTAGAGGTGGTATCCCCAGCCAGATCTCCAAAGGTTACCCTCTTAACTTCTAGCTTCTTGCCACCCTCTTTTCCTGTCTTAGGAGAACTTTCCTGGGACTAATGTTTAGTCTTTTGTAACCCTGCATGTTTCTCCTTTCTAGTCATTCCTACTCTAAACTCCTCAGGTCAAATGTGTTGAATTTCTCTAACATAGCTAAGCACATAAAGCAGAGGATAGAAAGTTTTGTTGCATATTAAAAGAGATAGAAGTTTCAGTTCTCGCTTCAATTGCAACATAATTTTTACCATGAAAATTTCTTCCAATCTCAATGGCTACCTCCAAATTCCCTGAGTTCATTTTCAAAGTGATCTTAAAGGAAATTAACTAAAAAAAAACATTCAAATGATCATAGATTTTGGCAGCCTGAAGAAAATGGAAGGTGAAATTTGAAGTTTCCATGCCAAACTGAGCAGCCCAACATCCATATAGGTTAAAACAAAAGTGACTCAATTTTTGTAGGGAGGACTTCCTCTGCTGTTCACATGAAAACTTTATCTACTTCAGGAGGAAAAGACTGTGTCAATGAAGCCACTGTTGGCCAGTGAAGGGAAGAGGATTCTAACAAAAACACTACCCACTGCAGTTCACTCACCCTTCCTTAACACATTCAGCTCAGGGAAGGTGATAAAACCATGACCTATCAAGCTTTGGTGAAAAGAGAGCCTGAGATGAAGATGGTTCTAATAAGGAGTTTTCTGCTAACACTGTACAAATAAGGAACGTGGATGAAAAGAGTCAATGTCCTTTTGGATGCTGTCATTCCATTGCCTCATCAAATTTACAGTAGTGATTATTCCCTAGTGCCCCCTCCTCGCTGTTTAACTCAATCCCTTTCTTTCACCCTCATCTAACCCAAGTTCTCTTTCCCTCACAAGGTTTGCTTAACTACCATGGGCCTTAGGGATTGTTTCTCTCTTTTCATTTTTGTTTAAACTATTATTGTCTCTTTCACTGTACTGAGAAATTAGGGGATGCTTTAAAATTAACTTCTAAGAAAGCACCAAGTCAGAGAGCTGATTACACATAAATCTCAAAAACATATTTTGTGTCTCTGCTTATAGCTATTTCTTGTTATATATGATATAAAAATTATTGGTATTAAGTTATAAAGAGTTGGTTAATAAGAATTCCTAGAAGGATTTGGTAAAAGTGGGCAGCATTCCAGAGAAATGCAGTTCTCATACTTAGTGTGACCACTCGCCAGCAAGCTGTTTTACTACTTGGTGCCCCATGAAAGGTGACTGACTGAGGCAAAGTGAGCTGCCCCAGGTGAAAACAAGGAGCACTCAGGTACCTATTCCTGTGCCTTTATTCTTACCCAATGAGTAGTAGCTATATATGTAGTCTGTCCAGAAGGTATCCGGCCATGTAATATGAAAACTAGAGGCATCTATTGAAGAGGATACAAGATACAAGAAACATTGTACACAGGACAATGTATTCTCCTGAATCTCATTGACAGTCTGAAATCTTTTCCCTTTAAAAGGCAATTTTAGTTTTGGGAAGAACCAAACTCTTAGGGTGCTAAATCTGGGTGGTAGGGGGGCTGAGTCAATCCTACTAGAAATGGCTTGACATACAGGATTCGTGTTCTAGAGAGTCCACCTAGTTTATGAATAGAGGAAGAAAAAGGCCTTGAAAACAATCATTGCAGATATAAACCAAAGAAGCAGTGTCCATGTACATAGTAGGTAATGAAATATTGATTATGCATGAACTGTTATGCATTAATTTGGTAAGCTCTGGTTGCAGATGTAATGTTTTAACTCCATCAACAAATTATTTTGAAACAAAGACAATGTTGTGTTCAATGATATTTGAATACAAAGTAAAAATACATACTTTTTAATGTATTTGCATACTGTTTTAAAATTCCTATGTGTTAGAATAAGACAAACCACCACTTTATTTTACTCTATGTCCAGGTCTGAAAGGTGTGAGTTATCATCTGGTAAGATTTTTAAGAGAATCAAATAAATTGTTTTAATATTTTTTATTGTCTACTGTTTTAATTATTTCAGAGAATACAAAAATGAGTCAAACACAGCTCTTGCCTTCAAGTAGTCTGTGCTTTAGAAACGATAGTACAATTACAAATATCATCACTAAACAAACAGCAGCAACGTAAGTGACCTGAGGAGGGTACCAACACCTTGCAGGGCAAGGCTCAGTTAACTTTCACTGTAAAGGGCTAGGTAGTAAATATTTGAACCTTTGCAGGCTAGATAGTCTCAGCTGTACCTGCTCAGCTCTGCTTTTGTAGCACAGAAGCTGCCATAAATGATACATAAAAGAATGAACACGGCTGTGTCCCAGTAAATATTTATAAAAACAGGTGACTAGGCAGATTCTGTCCATGGGCTGTCACTTGTCAAACCCTGCTTCAGGGTCTGAAAGGAAAGGGAAAAAATATGAAAAATAGTTTTCAGATTATAAAGCTTAGTTCAAATACAAAGTTATTATTCACTGAGTTTATTGAAGACTGATGCAGTGTCTAACTTGATGTTAATGCACAACTAATAGCTCCTGGCTGATGAGCCAATTTGTTGCCAGGTGAATTAAGGGAGTCTGACTATAATAATTGAGGATAATAAACCACACTCATCCTTTTCTTAGTAGAAATGGAAGAGGAAATACATCCATCATATTTTTTAAAACCTTTTTCAAAAGGCTTCATCTTCCCAAGAGTTGAGCAAATTTTAAATACATCTTTGTCACTTCTCCCTGATGAACACGGAGATTTAATCCAATTACCAAATTCCCCACCTCTGTTAATTGCTCTTGAATCCCACCCCTTCCTGGTGCTAAGTCTGGAATCCAGGGTTCTGGAAGCTCAGCCAAAGGCACCTCAATTCCATAAGTCTCCCCATGTTCTCATGCTGCTTATTTCTCTTCCTCTTTCTCACTCAGTGATTTAAACTCATTTACGTTCGTCTCTCTTCAAAACTGAATTTCCGTTGTTCAGACTTTAGCAAGTAGGTTTTTGACCCTCACATTTGGAGCCAAGTAGATGGCTTTTAGTTGTTCAATGGAACATTGTATTTTATTATCACAAGACTAAACAGCTGCAGGCTTTTGAACTAGAGGGGTTTGTGCATCAGAATTGTCTCGAATGCAACCTGATCTCCATATGCTCTACCACTGTATTTTCAAATGTGGCTCCTTGAACCACAAATCTGTCTTAACAGCTTAGATATCTTTTCTGTAACATATGCAGAGTAGGTGTGCAAAATCTTAGCAACCTATTTACCCCGTAGTGGAAGTAATTAGCACACAAGTGGTTTCAACTAGATTTATGCCTGTTTTTCATTCATTATAATTGGTTAACATTATTTAATTGTTTCTGTCCCTTTGGATAGATGCAGCTCATTTGAAAGTATGATTACCACTGTTCCGAAACAATAAAAGCTTTGCAGGAAATTCATCTATGAAGACTAGGGGAAACTTTCATTGCTATATTAATTGTCACTATGCAGAATTTCAGGATCCAACAAATCTTTTTATTCTGTTTTTAAAAGCATCATATTAAGAAGAATAGGTGTGCTTCACCTTTTAAAGAAGGTTCATCTGCATGCATCTTGTATTTATTACTTCACACTTTTCATCATGTTCCGAGGTTTATTTTAAATATGAAATGTCTCTTAACTACAGTAGATAAAAATCAGTAACCCATTTTACAATTATTTTCTTGGTGATTTTTTTCACAATACTTTCTATTATTTTTAGAGGTATATTTCTACCAGACAGCTTGGTGAAGTTCCGTAATTCATACCTCATAGTTGACATTCCAATTCTGCAGAGTAAATTTAATGCCTATTCTTGTATCAGTCGCTGATTATCATATCTTGGTGGGTAAAAACCAGAGCTGTTTAATTTTCTATGTGCAGCTCTCAGGTAGCAACAAGTTCAGGGATTCACCAAATACATATATTTGCAGAATGATAAATAGTTTTTGCAACAGAATACCCAGTAAAGTGAAAAATTATCAATGCTATCCCATCTTAAATGCAGAGAGAAAAAAAAAAAACTAATAGAAGAAGCTTGTGCTGTTGTCTTGGTCCTGAGGCAAAGGGAGATTCTTGCCCATGCAGATGTTTAAAATACAATCAGGAAGGCATCACCCTGGTATATGCACCATCCTGATAATAAAATTTGAAATCATATTTCACAAGAAACATTTACTGCTCCAGCACAAGAATATTGAACTTCGTAACTGGAAAGTAGGCTCTAAAGCAGTTAAAAGTTTTTCAAGTCTTAGCTAATAAGCCACATTTAAGTAAAGGATACACTAATCCTTACTGCGAAAGCTAGGAGATGCTCTAAATTACTGTGAAAACTAGGAGATGCTCTAAATTATTAAACCTGCGACCTGTGGTCTTGTTAGCAGGTTCCCCATAGCAAATGATCTGAGGAAAACCAGTTGAAGTATCAGAACTGGCAGCAGAGACCAGGGGCTATGAGAGGAGAAAACTGCAGAAGATTTTGTTCTATAATTTAAGTAATAATGGAAGATTTGGGGTAGGGCTTACTTTTCACATTTTTCCTGTTGTGTCTGCTTATCTTTTTCTTTATATAAGGACTTACACATTTAAATAAACATTTCTAATAGGAAAATAATATAAAGAGGAGAATTTCATCATCATAAAGTTATAGAATTTGGGGAAAAATAGACCAGGGACACATTCATTAGTAATTTCTTTTTCTGATAAATACAAATTTGTGTATATTAGAATTATAGACATGTTATTTGACTTTGAGAAATTTTAACTTTGTACAATGATTAGACACATAAATTGGTCTACTTTGTCAGAATTGGTTAGTTATTAACAAATTATAAACTTTTTAACTCTTAAGCTTTATACATATTTATTGAATTTGTTACTAACAGGCATATTGACTTGGGTTAGAGTTAGACAATACCCTCAAGGAGCTTCAAGTGGTGTGTGTGAATTCCAGTTGCCCCATATCATGCCAGCCCTTGGTATGGTCACTCTTTTTAATTTTAGATATACTGATAGGGTGTAGAGATATCTCATTATGGCCCTTAATTTGGATTGCCTGAGGAATAATGATGATGGTGATTTTTTGTGCACTTATTTGCAATTAATTTTTTGGGTCTGTTCATATTATTTGCCTATCTTTTTTTATTTTAATTAATTTTATTTAGTTACTTTTCAAGTACAGTTTTTTTTGTCTATTTCTCCCATCCCAGCCTCCCCCGCCCCTTGCTCCCCACCTCCCTCCCATTTCCACCCCCCTTAGTTCTCGTCCCTGTGTCCTTCTTATTTGTTCCTCCAAATCCCTCCCCCTTTTTCTCCTTAACTTCCCTTCCTTCTCCCCTCTGGTCACTGTCCCCTTGTTCTCTATTTCAGTGTCTTTTTTTTCTGCTTGCTTGTTTGTTTTGTTGTTTAGCTTCCTGTTAAAGCTGAGATCATATGGTATTTGTCTTTCAGCATCTGGCCTATTTCACTCAGCATAATGCTTTCCAGTTCCATCCATGTTGTTGCAAAAGGTAGTAGCTCCTTCTTTCTCTCTGCTGCATAGAATTCCATTGTGTATATGTACCATATTTTTTGATCCATTCATTTACTGATGGGCACCTAGGTTGCTTCCAACTCTTGGCTATTGTAAATTGTGCTGCTATGAACATTGTGGTGCATAGGTTCTTTGATATTGATGTTTTAGGATTCTTAGGATATAATCCTAGAAGTGGAATTGCTGGGTCAAAAGGCAGGTCGATTTTTATTTTTCTGAGAAAATTCCATACTGTTTTCCATAATGGTTGTACCAGTCTGCAATCCCACCAACAGTGGAGTAAGGACCCCTTTTCCCCACAACCTCTCCAACATTTGTTATTTGTTGCTTTGTTTATGATACCCACCCTGACTGGTGTAAAGTGGTATCTCATTGTGGTTTTTATTTGCATCTCTCTGATAGCTAACAATATTGAGCATCTCTTCATGTGTCTCTGAATGTTCTGTATGTCCTCCTTGGAGAAGTGTTTCCCTATCTTTATCTGGTTGTTTCTTACTACTGAGCCTTGGGAGTGCTTTATAACGGGACCTCCCCTAAAAAACCTGGAATTATATTGTGGAGTGCAGGCCCTTTGTAGTACAGGCTTCACTCGCTAGGTGAATGTTCTAGAAACCGTTATGTATTGGTGTACCAAATGGTGTTGTTGTGAGTCGCTGCTTTTGAATGTAGTGAATTTTTTGCAGACTTTTTCAATGTTTGCCCCTTTCATGATGGGTGATTTATGAGCATACCTGCTCACACTGCACTGAGTGTTGAACAGTTTTTGACCAAAACGGTATGACCCCTGTGCCCCACCCTCCCTATTCACCTGATCTTGCCCTGAGCAACTCTGTTTTGTTTCCCTGGATGAAAAAAGTCCTCTAAGGGAAATGTTTTGCTGATGTGGAAGAGGTAAAACAAAAAATAGCAGAAGCACTAAAAGGCATCAAAATTGATGAGTTCAAAAACCGTTTTGAGCAGTGGAAAAAAATGACTTCATAGGTGTATTGCATCAAATGGAGGGTACTTTGAAGGCGACTGAAGTTTAAACATGTAAGAATAAATACACAAATTTTTAAAAATAAATTTAATTTTTTGGTGTCCCCCTTGTATAACTTATATAAACCCTTTTTCACATATGTGGTTTGCAAATACATTTTCCCAGTCTAAAACTTGTCTTTTCACTCCCATCAGTGGTGTCTCATGAAAGCAGATGTCTTTAATTTTGATATTCATCTTCTATTTTTATGGATTATGTTTTTGTGTTTTATCTATCATTTCCCAACCCAAGCTCACAAAGATTTCCCCTGTTTCATTCTAGAAATTTTATAATTGTAGGTCTTTCATGTATGTCTGTGATCTGCTTTTAATTAGTTTTTGTATATGCTGTGAGGTAGTAAAGTTCAGTTTTGTATATAGATACCCAATTATTCTAGTACCATGCAATGAGAACTCTGTTCTATTTTCACTGAAGCATCTTTGCAGCTTTTTAAAAAGATCAGTTGACAATATAAATGTGTGCCTCCTTTTGAACTTTATTCAGTTCCCTTCACCTGTTCGTATATATTTATGTCAGTATGAATCTGTCTTGATATTGTAACTTTATAGTAATTTATGGAGTCAAGAAATGTAACTTCACTTTGTTTTTCCTTCTCTAAGTTGTTGTGGCTATTTTATTTCCTTTGGTGTTTTATATGAATTTTAGAAATGCTCATCTATATTTAAGAAAAAGGCTGCTGTGATTTTATTGGGATGGTGTTGAATCTATACTATAGATCAAATTTGGGAGAGTTAATATTTTCATAATATTGAGTTCTCTTACTAATGAACATAGCATATTCTCCATTTATTTAGGTCTCTTTTTATTTTTATTGTTTACATTACTACAGATGTCCCCTTCCCCACTGTCTGCTCACTGCCCTTCCCTGCCATCGCCCCAACCCTTTCCAAAGCTCCCCTCTGTCCATCACCACACTGCTGTCTGTGTCTACAGGCCATGCATATATGTTCTTTGGCTAATTACTTCACTTTCTTTCATCCAATCCCCCATGGGTCTGTTTTAATTTCTTTCATCAGTATTCTGTCATTTTCAGCATGAAAAGCTTATACCTCTTCCAGTAAATTTTTACCTGAGTATTTAATATTTTGAAACTACATTAAATGGCATTTAAGTTTTTTTAAATTTTGATGTTTTGCATTGATTTGGTATGTAGAACTTAATATTACACAGTTGATAGACTCTCTTATTAGTTCCAGTAGCTTTTTTGTAAGGCCATTTCAATTTTCAATGGAGATGATCTTATCATCTGAGATAACAAAGATAGTTTACTTCTTTCTTTCCAAATGTCTTAAAGTCTATTTTATTAATTATGCGACTACAGTTGTCCCAATTTTCCCCCTTTGCCCCCCCTGCCCAGTTCCTTCCAGGAATCCCCCTCCCCAAGTTCATGTTCATGTGTCATGTATACAATCCTTTGGCTTCTCTATTTCCTATCCTAATCTTAATATCCCTTTATCTATTTTGCACCTACCAATTATGCTTCTTAATCCCTTCATCTTTCCCCCATTATTTCTTTGGCTTGTTTTATTTCACTGACTAGACCATCATGCACAATGTTTAATCGAAGTGATAACAGAAATTTTTACTTTGTTTTTGATCTTGGGGTGAAAGCATCCAGTCATTCACCTTTATCTATAATATCGGTTATAGACTTTTCAGATACCCTTTATGACATTGAGCAAGTTATCCCTCTTTCTCTTTTGCTGAGGGTTTTAATTTAGGAATAGATTTGGAATGTTTTCAAAAGCTGATTTTGCATATATTGAGAAAATCAGGTGGTTTCACTTTTTTCATCTTTTCATATGGTGGATTACATTGATTGATTTTTTAATTTATTGATTTTTTTTAGAGAGACTGAGAAACAGTGACTTGTTGTTCCACTTAATTATGCATTCATTGCTTAATTCTTGTATGTTGCCTGACTGGATAATGAACCCATGACTTTGGCGTATGGGGAGGGTGCTCTAACCAACTGACCTATCCATCCAGGGTTTACACTGATTAATTTTCTAGTTTAAAACCAACCAGTTAAAAAAAAAAACCAACCAGTTATTCAGAGGATAAATCATATTTGGCCATAATGTATTATCTTTTGTGTATTGTTTATTTCCTAAATCATTTTAGGGAATTTTTGTATCCGTGTTTATGAGGAATATATTTTCTCTTGAAATATTTTTGTGTATTTGACATCAGAATAATGCTTGCCTCATAGAAATGTTGGGAAATATTCATTCCTCTTTGATTTTCTGGAAGAGCTTATGCAGAATTGCAGAAACATAAATCAAAAATGGATTTTATTGCTAAAATCATGAATTAAAGAAGGGACATTATGACCAACTTCTCATGAATAAAAATATTATAAGGAATACCCAACTGTGTGCCAACAAATCAGATAACTTGGATGATATTCACAAAATTATAGAAAGACATAAATTACTGAAACTGACTCAAAAAATGTAGAAAATCTGAATAGACCTGTAACACAACTGAATTAATGATTTTAAAACTTCCCAGAAGAAAAGTCCAGGCCCAGAAACCTTTTGTAGTGAATTCAACCAAACATTTAAAAACTTACCACCAGCCCTTCACAAACTCTCAAAAAATAAAAAAGAGGATGAAACGTTTTCTGACTCATTCCATTAGTTCAGTATTTTCTTAATACAAAACCAGACTACAATATTGCAATGTAAGAAAACTGCAGACTGACATTTCTTATGACTGTAGAAGCAAACATCTACAATAAAATATTAGCAAACTGAGTTCAGCAACAAAAGATTACACACCATGAGCAAGTGGAATTTTTTTCACAGGAATATGAGATTGGCATAGCATCTGCTAAGCCATCAGTGCAATATGTCCTATTGCTAGAAAAAGGACTTAAACCATATGATCGTGTTAATGGAGAGAAAAATGAAAATACACAACTTTTGCATGATAAAAATGCTCAACAAACTGTGAATAGAGGGAATGTCAAACAGATAAAGAGCACATGTGAAAACTAATCACATTGCACATGTGAAAGCTAATCACATTGTTAGTGGAAGAATGACTAGTGTTCCTTAAACATCAAGGATCGACATGTATCCTCTCACCACTTCTATGCTACACTCTCTGTCCACTGTGTGAGAAGATACAATATTTTACTTTCCATTCATCAATCGAAAATGTTCATGCTTCCACTTTTTGACTACTATGATAATTTTTTCAAGGTTTGGGTTGGACCTATTTTCATTTCTTTTGGATTTATAACTAGCAGTAGAATTGTTTGGTCATATGGTAAATCTTCGTTTAACCTTTTAAGAATCAACAAATTGTTTTCTAAAGTGGCTGTACCTTTTTACATTCTCATCAACATTGTATGAGAGTCTCAGTTTCTCTGTATTCTCTCCACACCCCGAGAGTATAAAGTACAATCTCATCATGTGTTTGATTTGTTTTTCTCTGATGGCTAATGATGAACATCGTTTCATGTGCTCATTGGCCTGTGTTTGTCTTCTTCGGAGAAATGTTTCTTTAGATCCTCCATCTATATTTTAATTAGACTATTTATCTGTTTATTACTGAGTTGTAGGAGTTCTTTACATATTATATATTCTCATATATTTGGGTTTGAATTCCTTATCAGATATATGATTTACAAATATTTACTCTTAATCTATGAGTTGTAGCATGAAAGTGTTTAGTTTGCATGAAGTTCAATTTACCTTTTCTTTTTCTATTATCGCTTTTGCTGTCATATCTGAAAAACCATTACTCACTCAGGGTAATGGAGATGTATGCCTGTTTTCTTCTGAATGATAAATGAATTCATAGTAATTGAAGTTAAATTGTTACTTGTTGAGGTGGAGGGATTAAAGGGTTTCTTTAGAGTAACTAAGTAGAAAGTAACTGTATGATTCATAAGTAATATGACTCTAGGGAGAAAAATGTGTTAAAGAAAAGACTAAGGGAAATTCAAATAAAATTAAAACACAACTATGAATATATATTGGAAGAAAATTATAAGTTTGGCCCAATTTAGTATTTAAAATCATAGGTAACAATGAGTCTACATAATAAAAAGGATATAATGCTTTAATAATACCAATGTAATTCAATCTAATTTAGATAAAGAAAACAATTGTTAGGCATGTTTTACTTATCAGCTGGTCATTTAATACATAAAGCTGTGCTGATACTATCCAACACAGTTAGGGGTAGCAGAATATAATTAATAGTTAATCAATAGGTAACAAATAAAACTGACATGAATAATTACTTTTCTTCAGAGATTATTTTATGGAATCAGTTGACCAAGTCGACCAGTTGCTTTGCAATCTGAACTAAAATCAAAACCAATTAATATGTCCTGGGAATATAGCCATCTGATTAACTAATATCATCATTCTTCTCATGTCTTGAGAAAAGAAAGAAAAAATTGACTAAGAAATCTGAAAACTCCTAATGCTTTAATTCAAGGTAATTCATTTTTCTGTAATATAAGAGGCATGTAGTGAATGCCATATGTAATTTCTTAAGCTGAAGAAGGAGTAAGAATCAATTAGAGTTGCAAACATTTAGTCACCCTATTTGGGCCTAGTGAAAATTTTCATACATACACAAAAATAATGCCATAATCACATAATCAGGAGATGCCTGAAATGGAGATTTAAAAGGTAGAGGGGGGACAATACAGAAGCTATTTTAAATTCTACAATGGAATAAATTGCCATGATACAGTGTAAAATAATCAGAGCATATCCAATGCTATAAGGTTACTGTTATAAATAAACACGCAGATCCACACATACTGAGATTTGATGGCCTTCCTTCAATATCATGGAGTATCACGAATTTTAGGCTCAGGCATCTCCTGAATGTCACTACCTGTCAGAGATCTGGGCAATCTTAGTTCAGGATTTCTAAAAAAGGAAGTACTTGCTTTCCTCTCTTCTCTGGCCCCTAAAATATATATGCACATATACAAATACATATTATTATATTTTTAATAAGTATAGATAATCTATTAATTTCATGATATTGTGAACCCTTTCAATAGTAACATCAGGATATAGAATGGAAAAAGGTGCAATGAAAGGGAATGAACTCATAATAAAGAGCGAAAAATCATTTCTACTTAGAGGAGCACTCCTTTCCTCACCTACAACAAGGACTGTGGAATGCTGTCCAGCCCCAACCTATCCTCAAGGATGTCCCCCCACCTTTATTTAGAGAAGGCAAAAGGTTTCAAAATATTTTGAGTCAGTTCCAAGTATTTCGAAAGCAGAACATTCAAATAAAAATACAGGTTCCTGGCATCGTTTTTTCAGCTTCCTGCTGAATCCATCTTGCCCACCTCTTTCATTCACATTCCCTGCCTGACCCCTGGGAGCATTTGGGTTTATCTCCATTTTTTCAGACCCAAATGAACTGTTGTCTCATATTTTATAGTCAGCAGCAATTCTCTCGGCTTTCAATTAAAATAAATTACAAACCTAGGAGCAGTCTGTGTTTCAGAAATGAAAAGAAATTTTTAATATTCACAGTTAATATGTAATCACTGAGTAAATTACTGCCATGCTCAGAGCTTCTTTAGGATTCTTTCCAGGAAGGAATGTAGAAAGTCATTCTTGTTTCCATATGAATTGCTGAAATACAGCCTCCATTTAAAGTACTGGGGAAAATGAGAAAAGCAATATGTATTTTTGTTGTTCTAAACAGCATGACAAAACAAGTGAAAACAGGTATGTAAACAGCAGTAAGAAGTAATCCAAAACAAGATTGCTAAAATCACAAAGGCCGGTGTGGTATTTTCTGATGGCCCGGAGCTACCACTGAAACACTCCTCTGTAGCCATTGTATCTACAGACTTCAGTATTCATTTTCCCTTACAGATTACATTTTTTAAAGGTATGAAAGACTTTCTCCTTTTCCATGAACACTTTGAAACAGTTTGCACATATGCGGCCTGATCAAGAGCAGTGATCCTGGTTAAAATGTAAAACCAAAACAAAAATCAAATATGCTTTTGAAAGGAATACAGCTCTAAGGAAAATGCAAGCCATAGAGTTGAAATCTCCTCTGTTTATGAAATATACCTTTTGCATTTAAGGAAAATTCTAGATCCCAGGAAAATCTTTGACAGATACCAAACTTAAAGACCCTAAGCTCTCCTCAGAAGCTTTACAACATCAACCTTTTTCAAAGTTTTGATCTGAAATCAGGTAAGTCTCTGAGGTAGAAATTTCATTGAAACTGAAAAAGGCAGGCAAAATGAAATGCAGGTAGGTGCTAATCGAGCACAAGTGTAATTGAAGCTCACTGACCTTTTCTGCTGAAACTCCCACAGATGCGTAGCTGTGGGCATAACCGCATGTAATGACTTTGTTATGTGAACACATACTATGGAGTGTGATTGCCTTCAAAGGCACGCAGACAAAACACAGGATTGGATCAGGAGAATAGGTCCTCAAAGACTTCAGCATGATGAACATTATCTTTGCTTGTTTCATTTATTTATTTTTGTCATGTAACTCCTAGGCTTCCAAAAATTCCTTCGTTAAATCAATAAAATGGTAAAGTGCTTTCACATGAACTGAGACTTTAAAAGGGCACAAACAATGGCTAGAAAAACCTGCATGTAACCAAGGGCACAAACAAGAGAAGTAGGCTGAAACTCTCGGAATAACCTCCATTTGGCTAAAATCTCAGATGACCTGGTTGATACCTACACATACTCACTCCAACAAAAAAAATAGTACTTTTAAATTTATCATCCAATGAGGAAGACCAATTTGAAAAGAACAGGCTTATTGTTGGACAATATGATGAAAGGTAACAGAAGAAGACAAACAAGCCACTCAGGTCAATTTTACTTTCATATAAGAAAAAGACTTTCAGGTTTTTTTGACCAGATAATTCAGGGCATAGGGAGAAAGCACTAAACTCAGATTAATTTATGCCTGGAAGTTGGATATTATTTCACATCCACTACAATTAATCATGGAGAGAGATGAAAAATGGGATTGGTGTTGCAAGACTGAAAATGGACAAATATCCAAATCTTCTAGAAAACAAGCATGTGGAAACTCAGTCATGTGAATTTACTATCAATTGGATAGTCAATAGCTTTCAGAAAAGGTACAATAATTGCTAGTAATAAACATATAACCTAAAACATAATAGGAGAATCTCAAATTTGGTAGTTCGAGTTAAAACAACTATGGTTTCTTTTCAAGAAATAACTACTAGGTTGATATTTCAGGAAAAATGTTGTAAATAATTAATTTTCTTGAATATTTGACAAAAATCTTCCTTGAATTTCCTGAAGAAACTGTTCATAATCCAATATATCATATGATGTAGGTATAACAATAACAAAAGTATTATCATATGAGAAAATAATGGGCATGAAGACTACAAACAGTATTCAGTGACTCTACTGTCTCTAAATCATAGCACAAAGTCTAACAGTAAAGAAAGTGAATTAGAGATTGTCAAGTAAGAAAGTGACCACGACATCACAGGTAAAATTGAGACATGATGCCATTCCATAACCCAAATAACTGAAGCAGAAGAGGCACTAAATCCCGAAGACTCAGGCACGGTAGGAAGAAAGTCAGAGAAGCAGTATAGGCTCAGAAACTTTCCTGCCGACAAATATACGATCCTGAAGTTGAATGCTATTTGGGCAAATTTTGTGTGCGAATAAGAGGGCAGGAAAACAAGACTATGGCACAGCTATGCACGTGTGTGGAGACCAGCCAGCCAGAGAGGAAAGGGGCGGGGTGCAGGTGCAGGCGCCCACCCTGCTCCAGCGGTGAAGGGCCTGCGTGTCTCTGAGCAGCTGTGAAAAACTTTGTTAATAAAAGTAGGACATTCCAAAAATTATTTCCCACCTTTCAGAAGGATAGAAATGACAAGGGGAATTGTTGCTTCATATTTCATTTTTATGAACATGGAAATATCAGTTAGTGTAATTGAAATGACAGATCCTGAGGGAGAATGTAGTTACTTCAAAATGCACGAGGCCTACTCTGTGTCTAACCCTTCTAGGGGATTAAAAAAATATATTATGGAAATAGTACAAACTGTGTTTCTGCATTATCTAATTTTCTGTCAATAGTAAATTCTTTTCGGAATTTAATATTTAAGTATCTGAGGCACTTAAAGTAAACAAAGTTTAATACTTCAACCAAAACACATCATTTCGTTTTTTACAATGTGTGTCTATGTCAAGATTCATAGCAGGAAACAGAAAACATCTAAAAAATTCTAGAGAAAATAAATACTTACTGTTGAAGTTTGGTTTGGAAGAAATAATATAAGTACAACTGTACTGGCAGCTGTAGCAGTGGCTGTTGTATAAACTCCAAAATATTAGCAGCTTAGAAAATAGAGTATAGTTCTTCTGCAAAGTGCAGTCACTACTGGTTGGGGTGGGGCAGGTGGTTCAAGGAGTGCAAAGGGAGCTCTGCTCCATGCATTGACTCAGGGTCCCCAGGCCGATAGAGGGTCTGTTTATCTGCATTGCTTGGTTTCTGAGATTGGTCTGAGTGTCAAGAAAGAGCATGAAGGATTATATAGAAATTTCCTATTGGCTAGTCCTGGAAGTGAGAGATTTTATATATCCTTCACATATAAGAGAGATACATTCTTTGTGGCCAGACTTCATTGGCTACGGCTGCATGGCTATATTCCATTGCCCACACAGATGCAAGGAGAACGTGAACTTATAAACACTGTCTGGACAATGAGTTCTAAAACCAAGGTGGAAGCATGAGTCTCTGACAGAAAACCAGGTATGTGTGCCACACTTACATGGAGTTATTTTGATACAGACCATTCAAAATCTGTCAGTGGAAAGAAAATGCTTTTCTGACATTTATCACTTTTTATTCTCTCAGGAGTGGAAATCCACTGAGAAACACTACATGTTATTATTTTTAATGAGGAACATTATTTTTAATGCTCTCAGGACCACTGTTATTAAACAATATCAAACATCTAACATATCTCATTGAATGGTAGAATTTTAGAACTAGAAGGAACCTTGGAGAATGTCTAGTCCCGAACCATTTTCTGACAAATAGAATCACATGTTGTGTATTATGCTGTTAGGCTATAAACTGATTGTTGAATGCAGAAATACAGGGGGAGGCAGAAGTAGGTTTATAGTTCATATGGAAAATAATGTAATAATTAATAAATAGTGTTACAAGGATAAACTTTGTGTTTCACACACAGCTGTAAATCTACTTTGGCCCCACCCTGTATGTGAAACCAGTCTTTTCTTTGTGCCTAAGTGAAACTCACGTAAAAAGCTAGGCCCTTCATGAGTCGCATTAGCTGTTTTAAGGTTCTGCACTATTAGACAGATCCTCTGACATTGTGAAGTGTGCAAAGGGACAATGATAATTTTTCAGCTTGTCCCACGCGCCTGCGTTATTTGACTTATGTGCTGTACCTGCCTCCTATGACGCTGTCTGAACTCATAAATCTGAGTAAAAGAACGGGGACCCATAACTCAAAGAGGATGAGGGAGGCTAAACCCTGAGGCTGAGAATGTACTGTGGAGTTGGGGCTCCGTCTCCTCATGAATACCCATGGGCAGCGAATTGGCAAAAGGTTAGAAATTCATCACAATGGGTCCCAGTCAGGATACAGGGCAGAGTTCCAAGAATAGATTTTTTGACTTCCAACTTTTTTGCAGTCCACATCACAATTTTTTATTGTTTTGCTTTTTAAAAAATAAGGTGAACTTGAGGTATTCTGGGGTTCTAATGTATACCTCTGCACCATGCATGCCTATTTGTCGTGCCTAGTATATGCAGGATTTTGTCCTATATAGATATTATAGGGAGAGAAAGACGTAATAAGGCACAGAGTATAAGCTTTCAAATTTGTCATCTAGTAAAGAATATGACAGAGCCCATAATAAATAATTACAGTATATGGGCAACATGTGAAAAGGGTCTTAGGGATATAAAACACTTGATAGTGCAGGAATTCGGAAGAGGAGGAGTTCACTGCGGATGAGATACCAAAGGACCCTGTAATATAAGTAGGACCAAGTAATACATGTGTGCTGCAGCCAAGCTACTTTATATTCATGAAGAGCTTTCGGAGTAGCCAAATCTTATCATTTCTGCAACCTTTGTTCTGCTTTCCTTTTTTGCCCTTATTATAATTAGGTCTGTATCTCAGTGTTTATTATAACTTATACTAAAAATGTAAGATTTATATTTTATTTGGTTTTATGTTCTCACAGAGAGTAGCCTCATCTCCGTCCAGTTGCACACGAATGACCTGGCTTTCAGGATGTGAAGATTAGGCACATCCTTAATTGCTTTACTCGCCAAGTGATTTGAACGTGGAATATTTGTTAAGCTTTTATTCTGTGTCAGGCATCGTTCAAGAGATAAAAGCACGACACTGAGAGACTAGAGATGGAGAAGTGAGGGTGGCCGAGCAGTCTAAGGTGCTGTGTTCAGAAGGATAAAAACCTCCTGCGAACCCTCTTTAGACTTACCATCTGTGGAGTAAACAGGTATTTCCATCAGCAATGATGTGAAATTATAGTGAGCACTAGGATCAAGAAAACATAGTGTTTCTTCAAAACAAATGGTCGAAGACTTTAGTCTGGTCTCCTGGAGGTTAGGAGTCGCTTTTCCTAGGAAACCACATTAAAGTTAAAACATCAATGATATGAAGGAAATGGCCAACCAAAGGTGAATGTGTGCATATGTGTGTGTGTGTGTGTTCTAGGCAGAGAAAACAAGAAAAGGCACACGTGGTTTTGCCAGTTGCAGGGAGCTCTGTGCAACAGGCTTCTCCTGTCCATAAATAAAGAGAGGATATAATCCAGCAGTTCCCAAAGTGCAGCCAGAGAGTCTGGAAGGTCAAAACTATTTTCATAATCACATTAAGATGTTATTTGCTTTGTTCACTCTTTCACTGTTAGTTTCTTGTAGGCATTTTCCCAAAACTATACAACATGTGATATCACAACAGATGGAATCTCCAAGCAAACATGAGAATCCGGCTGTCTGCTGTTAGGCCAGACATTAAAGAGATCTCCAGAAATGTAAACCATTGTCACCTTCTCACTGATGGGCTTTAGAAAATAACAGATTTGTGAAAATGTGTTATTTGTATAAACATGTAATGTATTTATTTTTATTTTTAAATAAGTAAATACATATTTTAAATGTCTTTTCATTTCTGACATGTAAATGCTGAGAAATATAATTCACATAAACAAAAGCTATTCTGAGTCCTAATTAATTTTTAATATGGCTAAGGAGTTGAGAACAAAAAACTTGAGAACCACTACTTCCCCAAATGGGGACACTTTGAGAGTGACAGGGATATACTATGAATAATTACACCAAATAACAGTGACAATACATTCTAGTTTACCAAAGATAGTGCAAGTTCATACATATTTTCTTAGTATATATTATTAATAGTCTTCAATTTCACTGTCAAATGTCCTCATTTGGAGGATTAGCTGTATAGACACTGTAACTGTAGGAGTCATTAACGGTGGCCTTGTCATATTCCCTTCTAGGCTTGCTGTTGAAGAGAACTCAGAACATGAACTTCGATGGGAAAATGAATATGAGAATTCTTGTAGGGCCTAATATGCCTGGCCATCAAGGTATGCCCTTGTTTCTTCCAACCACGCAATTCGTGATGGTCACAGAGTATGGCATTGAGAGTTCAGATGTCTCTGCTATAGGAGGAGTACTGTTAATCTGTGGTTTAGAAAAACAGATTCTTAAAGTATCCTGCATCAACTCAAAAAGTTATCAGGACATATAAGGAATAAGGAACTTCAGTCTTTGAGAGAATGTTGAGAGGAATAAATAGTTTCTGTGTCGAATTTTATAGAAGGTCATTTCAAAGTATGGTTGGTTATTATGAAAACTGGAGAAATCTCTATACTCAAATGGAAATAAGGTCACTGTCTAAACAAAATCCTTCAAGCAAAAAATGAAATAAAATAAGATAACTGCCTAAAGCACCAGAAGAAAAGATATCATGCTAAATATTTTCTTCTGTTCTTAAAGGTTGAGATAGCTAATATTTACAGAACAGTGATGCTCAAATCTGTAATAGTATAGATAACAAATAACATAGATATGTTACAGAATTACTTGGAGTATGAGTATGATTTAGGAAGCCATGCAAATATTATAACAGAATGGAGAAGACAGGGAAGGAAGGAGAGACAGAGAGAGAGAGAAACCAAACAATGAATAACCAGGGAGAGGGGGAAAAATGAAAGAATAAGAGAAAAAGTAAGCATACACCTTGTATCTTATTGATGACTTCTAGCCAAGGGCCATGATGTTATTCTAGACTATTTTACTGACATAAAATGAAGAAACTAAATTATGATGGAATCAGAACAAGGAGCCAACCACAAGGGAAGCCATTAACAATTTAACATTTGGGAGTGCGGATTCCACTTGTCAAAGAGAATATTAAAGGATTATTTGATATAAAATGGAACTACCACAGCACTGAAAGTTGGGTACCTCAGCTGGATTTTCCTTGAACTCATTGCCTTACAAAGTTAAACACAGCCCTGGGTGTTTCATAAGAACAGCATACTTAATGAAAGCAAAAAAAAAAAAAATCACATCAACTGAATAGGAGAAAGTTCTGACTGGATATAGGTGTATCAAATTTGTGACAAAAGCAAAGACTGTGAAGGGCATAAGAGGTGAAAGTGAATCGGAAGAAAGCTCAAAGAATTATTTTTTTTTCAAATTGAGGTATAGTTGTCATGCAACATAGAAATTAATTCACCCTGGTTGATGTAGCTCAGTGGATTGAGCACAGGCCTGCCAACCAAAGGGTTGCCAGTTGGATTCCCAGTCAGGGCACATGCCTGGGTTGTAGGCCAGGTGCCAGCAGGGGATGCATGAGAGGCAACCATACATTGACATTTCCCTCTCTCCTTCCCTTCCCCTCTAAAGATAAATAAATTAAATCTTTTAAAAAAAGAAAATGATTCTAAATCTAGGACACATGGAGTGAAATTCTAACTAGGTGGCTTCCTGTTTGTATGATTTTGCTTGACACATTTTTACCCTCTAGTATCCTAATGTGCTCCATCTTAAAATAAGAATAATAATATCTATCTCATTAGAATAAGATCAGAATTAATGCATAAAAATATCAGACATTTACCTTAGTGTCTGTCAGGGGATGGGAACTCATTAAAAGTTACTCATCTTTCCTTATTTTTCATCTAGTCTTGATATTGTGTTCTCTCTCTACCCTCCTCTCCTTTCTCCTCCATTTTACTTTTCTTCTTTTCTGATATTTTAAGAAAACTTTTAATTCTGATATAATTTTAGGTTTGCAGAAAAGTTTCAGGGATAGTACAGGCAGTCCCTGTATACCTTTCACTGAGTTTCTCATCTTTTTCTCTTTTAAATGTTCTTTTCTCTAGTTTTGTATTATAGCGCACACTCCCAGCTATCTGGAAAAGGAATGCATTGTACTGTAGTATAATGTGTCACTCACTTCAATTCCCCCTTCTTCCTTCCTTCAATACAGAGTTGGTGAAAGTAAAAGCAGAACATTATTAACTTATTTTTGTTATTGGCTGCAGAAAATTTTGCAATGATATAGTCTGACATGGGGGAAGCCAGTCAGATGGAGGCAAAAGAATTTGACTGAACCCCTAAGACCTTAATATATATCTAGTGGTTCTGATAATTTGGAACTCACTTCAAAGATGTGATGATTCAGCTATAAGATTTAAAGCACACAAGATAGAAGGTTTAGTTTAAAAGCATATCTCTGGGGGGTTCTGTATGGTTTTCTGGTCTACCCTGTGGTCCTGGGTGGTAGAAAGAGGAAGTAAGTTTTTAAAAAATATTTCATCTCCTATCACATCTCCTTTCTGGACCTCTTTCCCCTTTGCTTGCAAATATTATCTCCACAATCCCTCTGTGGTTCTCATGGAGGTTTTTCACCTAGCAATGCCTTCTCCTGAGAATGTCTGATGCTCTGGAATAACCATAATAGCCTTCCTAATTATTTCCCAATAACAAATACTATTCCTTTGATACTCCATTGAAGTTATATGGCAGTGGAAGAAAATGAGTCCAGCAACAGGAATTCACATGCACTAGTATAGATAACTTAATGCCTTTTTGAATTCCCCCTGAAGAGTAAAACTTTAAGAGAAGAAGCCATAGAGTAAAAAATACTGTCCACCCAAGAATGGAGTTTAAACATGGGAGGATGCGGCAGCATGGCAGGCAGAAGGAAAGGAGACCTGAAGACAGGCACGTTCTCAGTGCCTAACTGAGGTCTACCGGAGGCACTATGGCAACATACACAATGTCTCCTGATACTCCAAGATCTCTTAAATTCACTATGTTCAAGATAGTTGTGTTAACAATATTTATGAATAAAGACATAACCAATATGAGGTGGGGGAGAGTGGTTAGGAGGCGACAGGAAGGAAGGTTGGATGCCAGTTCAAAGTATTCTTGGATCATTTGGGGAAAATGCTGCTGAGACCATCATCATCTCAACATGAAGGCTGAAGCTGTGTGGGTTGGTGTCATTAATTCAGAGCCATCGAGGCTTCAAACCAAAGGAAAGCAAAAGCTCACCTAAAGCAGTTTTGAGAAAGAATCTTGTTTCATCCACTGCAAGAGTTTCCTCTGGCTATAGACCTTGGCACAATATTTTTGGAAAAAAGAAATAATAAAGTGCAACGCTAAAGGCTGGAAAGTGAAGAATGATTTGAAGGTGTGAAAGAATTGGGAAGGAAGATAAAAAGTAGTGACAGAAGTTTATTTCATTCCCATCATGAGATCCGGAAATGGTTATATTGCTTTTTGCCTTCAGTTACCAAGGCCACAAGCCATTATTTTCAGAGGATCATTGCCCAGTATGAGCATCAAGATTTGATGGGAAGATAAACAGGTTGTGAGGGGAAAAAAATGCCTGGCTATTCCTCTTATTTTTTTCTTCATGAGAGAACACCTAGAAGCAAAAAATGATTTTAAAATAATAATGATAATAATAGCAGTAATAGTAATAATAGTACTATTAATCGCCACCTTCAAGTCTTTGTTAGAATACTGGGCTCAAATCATATATTTCCATCCTTTCCCTTCCCTTCCTACCTCTGCCTCAACATGAAGAGCAAGTACTAAATAATTCTCTGAAAGTACTGTGGTTTGCCTACCAGTGAAACTTATATTAAAATTTTAATAAACACACAAGATGAAGTAATCTTACTGACAGAACAAATTCACCAGATGAGCTATATGGTTCACAGACAATATAGTTTAAATTATGCAATGAAATTGCAAACAATGAAGGAAAATAAATAAGGAAAAATATATTCTGAGATATTAACCACGGGGGCCCATGAATCAAGGTGCACTGGGAAACGAGATGAACACACTAGCACATGGGCAGCATAATTTTCCATTTTTTCCTCGGATACCAGTCTAATTGGTTTTACAAATGCACCACCAAATGCAGTTTTTACCGGAGAAGAATTCAGAGTGAGAATTTCTTCTTCTAACCACTAATAAGCAATGCTAGCAAGAATATCCAATGTTTTTAAAAGATTTTATGCATAGACTATTAGATTAGTGGAGAGTTCTTTCTAATAATCTAATATGGCTGTGCAAACCCAATTCAGTGTTTGTTCGGTATGAATTGCACTTTTCCAGGAGGTGTGTATCTGCTCCCATTAAACTACACTTGCAGAAACTGTTTCAGGCTCTGATTTGGCTCTCACATTTGGTGCTGCAGGCAACACGGCATTAGGCAGAGTAAGGTAAGAGGAAAAGGCAGACAGAGAGGCCATAACTACTCCAGCCTCCAACTTCCGCGCATGAGGTACAGTTACAGCCAAATTATGCTACCAAGATTGTTCATTTCCTACATGATTTGAGTCTGATGGCACATAAGGAGGAGAGGGGACTCTGAATGGCTCTCTGTGCAGCCTCCCTACTGACTGCAGACTGACTGTGCTAAGTCATTACTCATCCCTCATCCCTAAGATGCCAGGGCATTCCTGGTATCCCAGCCGAATGCCTTTTCAAATGCCATATGTGGCTTGCACTTCTTTTAAGTAAGATTGCATTAATACTTTTAATCTAATCACTAATTTATACTTTTAAATATATTATTCTTCCTTCATTTCCATCCTTTGTTGATGCTACCGGTGGAAAGGTTTCTTATCTATTTTGACAAAAAGGTTAAAACAAATTGACTCTGCCATAAAAAAATAAACACCGAAACTCAGAGGGTTAAACAAGCTTCAGAAATGCTGAGAATTTTTTCTCCCTAGAAACTGCATGCTTGAACAATTCCTAAGCTGTTAGGGTTACTATGGTAATTATTATTCTTAAATGGAGAGGTTTATTTGTGAAGAAACAGACCCCTAAACTTGTTGCCTCTGTCTCCAAATCAGAACTGCTTGTAGCCATCTTTAAGGAAAAGGGGAATTTTGGAAGAATTGAATAATGCAGATTGTGCTTATCAGGGTGTGCAATGGGATTGCAAAAGAGAAAGGTAGAGCATGCATATAATAGGGATAATTATTGGAAGAGCTTTACAATTCTTGCCTTTTGAAGTTAGGTTGAGATTATGAAAAAAATGAGAATCAACTACATTTTAGAGAATCAATTTGTTAGAGCTTCTGAAGGATAGGTCATTTTCTATATGGCTGATCATAATACTCTTGAGATCAACTCATTTTGATGTAAAAGTGACTCCCAGAATTTAAATTAACTATTTCAGAAAACTGTTAATATTTTTAAAATCCTAAGGTTGTGGCCTAATGAGCCTGTTTCTCCTGATTTTGGGAGAGAGACCTGGCTGGATATACCACAGTGTGCCAGCTTGTCTGCATAATAGAACATGTCAGTGCAAAGTATGGGAGTAGCATTGTGAAGTGAGAAGGCCATACATCATTCTTCACATGTGCAAGAGCCCTTCTCTATTTAAAAACAATGCTATCTTATAAATTTGGGACAAATCACATAGTCAACAGCCTACTCTGTGCTCTCCCTATTGTACTAAATTTGATCTTAAGATCAGACGTAAGGATCTAAAAGCAAACTGGAAATCCCGCTAGATATGAGTACCCTTATCCTATGTGCAAATCTTCAGTCTACATTTATTGACATGTTCTTACTCCTTTCTCAGTTGGTCACCCTTTTACACTGTTGGGGCCTTAGAGCTTGAAGAACAGGAGGCAGGGGACGGACCACAAACTTTGGAGTCAAGGTAATTGTGTTCAAGCTGTCTCTCACTTTCTGTCTATGTGACCTGGACATGTTTTTTTTTTTTAATTTCTCTGGGTCTCAATTTATCATTTATAAAACAAGCATGACAATAAGACCAACTTCATAGAGGTTTTGTGAGAAATGCACGAGTTAATACTTGTAAAGTTAAGACTTGATCAGAACAGCTTTTGGCAAAGAGAAAATGTAATGGGAGTATTAGTAGCTTCTCAAGGGATATTGTCTTTGTGTGTTTGTATTCTCAAATTAGTTGCTTAATAGAGGTTTTTTTTGAAGTAATGAATGAATAGGTTTTTTATTCAATTAAGGAACCGTTTTATAACTTCTGCCATAATTGGCCATCTAACTTCTAAGCTCAAACTTCTAGAGGCCAGGACTCATACTAGCAGACCATTCTATCATTGGAAAGCTTTGTTCAGGAATAATATTGACTTCCTGACAACTCTCTTAATGGGCAAAAGAAGCTTGAGCTGGCTGCCTTCTGGGAAAAATATGTCTTTTAGAAGCCTGCACTGATTATAAAAATCCAGTGGTATTGGGGCAGAGAAGAAGGAGTACTGCTTTCATTCTTCCACATATCAATGAGCAAGTTGCATATGCCTATCTGAATTCAACAACAAGAAGTGAGTTATGAGGGTTTTTTTTAAAGAGGGACATGCTTATTTCACTTGACAATTTGATCCCTAAACAAATCATTTTACCTATTTTGTGGAGTTATTTTTCACTTTCCCATTTTATAAGAGGTATTCAGAGGAAAGAAGACTTTCATGACATTTTTAAGCCACTGGGATTCTTTTTAATTTGTTTTTAGAGTATTTAATCTATAAGACATAGCAGGCTGAATAATTTATGTAACAAAACAATGACAACAAGGTCAAAGCAGAAGTATGACTTTACAGTGGGGAATATTCATGACATGATGCTATTTAAGATATACTTCTTGAATATTAAAGAGTTTTCCTAATGTTGTGTTCTAATTAAACAAGCACAAAAGTATAAGAAAGAAAATTGGATCCTTTATGAATTGGAAAATTAAACAAATTTTAGGATAGCAATTATCATATTGCTAATTGAAAAATGTCAACCATCATTTGGCCCAGTTTAGGGATGGTAGCTGGAAATGTTGTTTTCATCTAGTTGTGATATAAACCTTAGAGTACCAGGTATTCTGGTTACATTTCAACGTAAAAGGAGAGAGCCAAAAGCAACAGAGTTTGCTGCTTAAGGTTATTATAAGATGGCTCAGAGATTGAGTTCCTGACAAGATCTAACTCTGCCTTTCCTTTTCTAGGACAGTCAGGTTTATGCTCTGAAGGGAACGTGGCTTTTTATGCAGCGTAGACCAAAATTAGAACATCTAGTGTGGGGTGTAGGAGAGAATTAGAGAAGGAATGAAGAACCCTGAATGTTTTCTGATCACTAACATCACTTAATGTTGTGGCATGGGGCTAACCACATTAATATTGATACTTAACATTTAGTAAGGACTTGCTGCATTTGTTAATTAATTCTTGTACCTCTAGTAAATAAACCAAGGATCTCAGTGGTTTAATGTAATAAAACATGTAATGTAATAAAAGTTTAGTTCTTGCTTCTGTCAAATCAGAAGGGACCCATTCTCTATCCAGTTAGTGGGATCGATGCAGAAGAAAGAATGTGATAGAAGGTAGAGAAGCCCAGGCCTGGCACTGATGTTTGTCACTCTGTTCATATTCATATGGATAGCACTCAATCATATGGCCCTACCTCCATGCAATCGCAGCTGAGAAGCATGGTAAAGCACCATGACAAAGAAGAGAGAACAAGATCGAGAGTCACATGAAAACATGCTCAATATCGCTAGCTATCAGAGAGATGCAAATTCAAACCACAATGAGATACCACTTTACACCAGTCAGAATGGCCATCATAAACAAAGCAACAAACAAGTGTTGAAGAGGTTTGGGAGAAAAGGGAACACTAGTGCACTGTTGGTGGGATTGCAGACTGGTACAACCACTACGTAAAACAGTATGGAATTTTCTCAGAAAACTAAAAATTGATCTGCTTTTGACCCAACAATTTCACTGCTAGGTTTATATCCTAAGAAACCCGAAATACCAATCCAAAAGAACCTATGTACCCCAATGTTCATAGCAGCACAATTTATAATAGCCAAGAGTTGTAAGCAACCTAAGTGCCCATCAGTAAATGAATGAATCAAAAAACTATGGTGCATTTACACAATGGAATTCTATGCAGCAGAAAGAAAGAAGGAGCTCCTACCCTTTGCAACAGCATGTATGGAACTGGAAAGCATTATGCTGAGTAAAATAAGCCAGGTGTTGAAAGACAAATACCATACAATCTCACCTTTAACAGGAAGCTAAACAACAAAACAAACAAGCAAGCAAAATAAAAACAAAGACACTGAAATCGAGAACAGGCAGACAGTGACCAGAGGGGAGAGGGGAGGGAATTTCAGGGGAAAAGGGGAAGGATTTACAAGAACTAGTATAAAGGACACATGGACAACAACTAAGGGGGATGAAAATGGGAGGGAGGTGGGGAGGGCTGGTGAGGGTGGGCTGGGATGGGAGTAAAGGACAGAAAACTGTACTTGAACAACAATTAAAATAAATAAATTTTAAAAAAAGAAGAGAGGACAGTGCTGAGCAACCGCACCTAGGCTCTCTGTCACTATCATTAGCTCTCTCCATATCTAACTTAATTCTCATAACTTGTTGATGATTAAGAAACTTGAGCTCAGAATGGCAGAGCTCGGTTCATTCTTTTGACTTAGTCTATACTCTAAGCTACTTTGCTTCATTGCCTCCTTAGCCTTTGAAAATCTATGTGTGAGTTTCTTCACCTTGGTAAATAAAATAACAGCATATGCAATTCCTGTTATGCCTTATGAGATATTGGAAAATTGTGAGCATGTCAGAACTTGCCTTCTCTCTGTTGTAGAGATAAGCTTTCTGGATTCCTTTTTATGGCTCACTCTTCTACTCGCAATATATCTCCTTGTATCTCTCGCAATAGGGTACATCTCCTTGTACCCTATTCACCAGTTCTTTCCTTTCTCTTCTGCATCATAAAAATCTTCCTTCTCTACTAGATCATTCTCACCAATATACAATATGCTATCTCTTTTCTCATCTTGAAGATAAAACCACTTCTTGACTCCATTTATCTAACTAGCTATTGCCTCATTTCTCTATTCTTTATAGCAAAGTATTTTGAGTGGTGCACATTAATACTTGCCATTTCTGATTCTGCTCTTCTATTTCTTCTTGAACATCCTCCAATTAGAAATCCTAGTTACTGCATCAAAATGGATCTCAGTAAGTTCACCAACAGCTTCTATGTAGTCAAGTCCAATCAATTCTTAGTTTTCATCTTATTAGAACTATCAGTATCATTTGGTATCATACTGTTACTGTAAGAATTTAACTAATATCAATAAAAAATTTAAAAGGAGAGCAAAGGGACTTAGACATTGAGCTTAATAAACCAGAGAGCATAAGCCTGCATGCTTAGCAAGGAAGCTACAGCTTCACACCCAGAGGATTTCAGCATTTTTTCTGAAGTCCTGTAAGTCTGTAAGTCTAACTCGTGTATGGACCCATCAAAGCTCACAAAAGCCTGAAAAAGTGATTTGTCATTTTGAAAAAGCTTCTGGTCTTTTCCAAGCCCGAGATATGTAATCCTGGGGGAACAAAGAAACACTCTCTCTCTCTCACTTTCTCACCTGGTGACCCATACTTGCACAGAGGACTCACCTGTTCTCTCCATGGCTATGTGGCCTTAGCAGCCTCATGGTGCATGGCCAAGCAGACTTCACACGCAGGCTCCAGGAGGGAGCCTGAATACTGCACGCAGCACAGTAAGAATTGCAGTGGGAAACACATGCTAAGCTAGCTGGATACTATACTGGACTATAATTAATATGGAGCAGAAACTCTGGTCAGTGGCCTTTATCCTGGCTGTGCTGAAAACAAGATTGTACCTTTTCCATGGCAAGACAGATGGAGATGGTACATTGGGAAGTCAGGAGGGGAATCTCCTTGATTTTACATTATCAGTAAAGTTTACCACAGAACCCTATCCTCCCGTGTGTGTTTCAGGAAATTCTTTTTCTTGTGACACAGCAAGAACTTTACTTCCACTGATAACAAAACTATCTTTCTCCCCCTTGAAAGTCTTTCTTTACTTGGTTTCCAAGACACTAATGCCCGGCATTCTTTCCACTTTCCTGGATACCATTTATATATGTGTTCCCTTGTTCGTTTTCATCTCCCTGGCCTCTAAATAAAGAATTACTTCAGGGCTTAATCCTTTGATGCCTTATTTTTCTCTTTACACTCATTCCTGTGATAATCTCATTTAGTTTTAAGGCTTAGAATACCATTTAGAAGCTGGAGACTTCCAGACCTGATTTTCTGATACAGATTTCACCAGATTTGTAGCACCAGCAGCACAGTTTACAGTAGCCGAATACTGGAAGCAACCCAAGTACCTATTAGTAAATGAGTGGATCAAAGAACTTTGGTACATTTACACAATGGAATACTACACAGCTGAAAGAAAGGAGGAGCTCCTACCCTTCACAACAGCATGGATGGAACTGGAGAGCATTGCGCTGAGTGAAATAAGCCAGGTGGTAAAAGACAAATACCATATGATCTCACCTATAAGTGGAGCCTAATCAACAAAACAAACAAATGAGCAAAATATAACCATTGAAATAAAGAACATTGAAATAAAGAACAAACTGACAGTAACCAGAGGGGAGGAGGAAAGGCAATAATGAAGGAAAGAAGGGGAAGGGTCATCAAAGAACATGTATAAAGGACCCATAAATAAAACCAAAGGCAGAAAGGATTGAGGGTGTGAGATGAGGATGGGAGGGGTGGGAGAAAGTGCTGGTGGAAAATGGAGACAACTGTACTTGAACAGCAATTAAAAAATGCAAAAGAAAAAGAAAAAAAGCATGGTCAGTACCTCAAGCTTAAAATGCCCCAAATTAATATTCTCACTCCTCCATAATAACTACCTTGGTTCAAGCCCTCACTCACTTATTTGGGTTATGGCAGCATCTTCCTAAACAATGTCTTCACTTAACTTCCTTCCTTAACTCCTAGAGTCTAAAGTGATTTTTTTTTAAATAGGAGGCAGATCATGTCTCTGCTTGGACCAAACATTAATGTTCTTCCATTTTACTCAGAATGAAAGCCAATGTCCTCATAATGGCCCCCAAAGCTTTTCAAGATCTTGATATCCTTCTTGTTTCTATGCCCTTATCCCCTCCCCTCAGCTCACTCTAGTCACTCTGGCCTCTTTGCTATTTCTTGACCATTTCAGTCATTGTCTCCACATCAGGGCCTCCTTGCTCTTCTCTCTCATTGGAACTCCTCCCTACATACATATTCTCAAGCCCCAGTCTGTCATCCCCTTGCTTAGTTCTTTGCTCAAATGCACCTTGTTGTTGAGGCTAATGTGCAATATCTCCTATGCTGGTTTAAACAAGCTTTTGCTCAGTTCAGCATTCACCCTATTTAAAGTTAAACTGCCTATCAGGGCTATTCCAATGCATCTCTCTTGGATAATTCAGTTTCTTCAGACAAAATGCTCAGCAAATGTCTCAGATATTGCCTCCCTTCTTTTTGCTAAAACAGCATCTGAGTTCATGGGAAAGAGGACCGCATGACCTTGGTGAAGTAGCAGACTCCCTAACCTGGCACTGGTCTTAGAATACTGTATTGGCTGTGTCCATTGAAAAATAGTGACCTTAGTGAGTACGCAGGGCACTATTGTGAAGAGTAACAGAATATGCCACCCCAAAATATATTTCTTTGGCATAGGGATTATTTGGGGTGGATTGGCTTGAGAAAGGGCAGACACTGGAGAAGCTTTGAGAACAAACAATTACCCTATGCTTAGAGATATTTACATTTATAAAGGAAATCTCCACTTATAAAAGTGTCTTCCTTTCTAAAACAGGAAATCCTGCTCTCCTTTACCACACTTTTCCTGATCACTTCCCCATCACCAGAACCTCTCCCTCTTTCTTCCTTCTAGCTTTCTATTTTTAGTTGAAGATGGTATTTAAACCAGTGGTGTAGGCCACCTTGGGGAGTTACTCATTCTTCCTGGGTATCTCCCATGTATACATGAGGTATATATGTTTAAAAACTTCTTTGTTTTTCTTTCGTTAGTATATCTCTTGTTACAGGGGTTTTAGTCAAGAACTTAGACCGTAGAGGTAAAATTACTTTCCTTTCCATACCTTATAGTTGGCGTCCACCATTGACATTTGAGAGCAATTAACTTTTGTTCTTCTTGGCTTGATCAGGGCCTAATGACAGGACCATGCTGATTTGTGCTTTCTTATTCTCTTTTGGCCTCTACAAAACCCTCTGAGTCTTTTCTATGTCATCTGTCTGGCACAAGGTCTAGACTGTTAACTTCACAGCCTCTGCCACAGAATTACCTCATCATTTTTCTTCCACATACACTTCCTGTCAGGCCACAAACAGATCCCCAAGCTCTTGACTTAATGTCTTTTAGGGAGGAAAAGAATAAAATATTTTTTAAAAAGAAAAAATTGTACTATAGAAATCATTTACCTAGATGAGTGTTTACTTGGGATTTGACTGAATAAATAAAATATCTCATCTCACCCATTGGAATATTCCAGGGTCATAACAATGCTGTACAGCTTTGAGAATAAAGCCAGTTCACATTACACCTGTCTGTGTAGAGAATTTTCATTCCCCCAATCATGAAGAGTTGTTCAACAAGTTGACATAAAAGCAAATACTATAAGTATTTTTTCTTATTGATATCTCTGAAACACATTGGGAACTCTACATTATCCATAAATACTTATGAGTTTAAGTCAATTACAGTGAAGTTGATTAATATTTGATCTCTGTGTTGATGGATGTTTCCAGCCAGGGGCAGGGGCTCCACAGAGAATAAGAGCAATCGTGCCGGAACTTCTCAGTCAAGAACTGTTTATTTAGAATTGTTCTGGCCCCTGACATCCTAAATATATGAAATCATCTCCAGGTTGATGGATGGAAGCACTTTAAGTCTGCTGGAAAAGCAGAAGACAATTCATCCTTCTTGTGACAATAAGGCAAATAGCCCACAGGACAAACTGAAGACCACCGTGGCTTTAAACAAGAAAGTGTTGATTAGAGGGAATGCAATTGCTGAAAGAGAATACTAAAGATGCTGAGATTGGAGTCAAAGAAGCTACCAGTCAAACAGTGAAAACAAAGAAAACTACAGCTGAGAACCTGTGGGACTAGAGATAATAAGGACTGTGGGAGGGGAGAGAGGGAAAATATATAAAGAGAAAAAACAATAAAAGGAAGGTACATAAAAGGGAATGAAAAACCAATAGAAGATGCCAGAATTTTTGACAGTGAGGGGTAGGATCTGAAAGAACTTCTGAAGGAAGCAACTGAACTTCCCTATGGGGCACCATCCTTGACAGTGAGATATTAACCTAGAGGGGTATCTGTGCAGCCCCAAGTCCAACAGAAATAAAAGAGAAGAATAACCAAAATATATTCACTAGATCGCATGTGTATACTTAGGAAACTCTGCTGTAGCTGTTTCAAAGAGAGGGTAGTTGGAAAGCTGTCTGTTTCAGAGGAATGTAATCAAAGGAATTTTCGTATGCTTTTGTTGTTATTGTTATTTTCTTCCATTTTTTCCTCTTGACATGGCAGTCAGTCTCCATTAGGTAAAGCTGCACTTACAAATCATTTAAAAATAGAATCAGCTTCTCTATTTCTCCATTTATTTTCTTCTATCCACCTTTTTCTTTCCTTTCTGAAGCTTTTGGCATTTCTGCCTTTGATTATTGATTACTCAGGAGCACTCACAGACCAAGCTGCATGTCTTGATTTGGGGGAAATAGAGTAACTTCTTTCAGAGAACAGATAATCACTTTAATTCTTCTATGTGTTTTTCCTGTGTTTTTATTTCACCTATTGATTCCCACTCATTAAAAATCACTATGCCCATGATGAAACCTAGGCTTGCCACCCAGCTCAAATTCTTGGAACCCAGCATTTGCTTTACATTGTGTGAATTCTGATCAGATACAGGGGTCTCGGTTCTGTGCTGCATTATCTTCTCAAGCAGAGAGCGCTACAATTTTTAATACCACGGAACAACTCCACAACAGAGCTGATCACCTTGGATTCTCCCTCAGCAGACGCAGGTAACATTTTGAGTAAGATAGGGCTCCATTTATTTTTCAGCAGCTGGCTTACTTATTTATTTCAGTGGTGGAGCCAGATAAGAGCCTGACTGAGTTCACACCTCAGTGATGAGCACATCAGGTCACCGGTTGATACTGGTGACTAAGCTGTCGCTCAGACCCACAGGCAGTCCTGTTCAGATTTATGGCAAGACATAGTGATGGAAAAGTGTAAACCCTTATTTACAAGAAAGCACATGAATGCTTCCTATGTAAAAAAAAATTGCGGGTAAGCTAATTTAAGACTAATCAGAAACAGTCATTCACTCTGGGTGGGAATAATGCCCAAGAAGGGCCCCTGAGCCTTTGACATACAGACGGCACAATAGAGGTGGTGATAAGCATGCTCCTCGCCCATAAATAACCCCCTGATGCGATCCCTAACGCGTTGTGAATTCATTGTGGTTTTTAGGCAGCTGGAAGACACTAATCAATGCAAAAGAAACTTTGCAGTGGTTTCCACTTGGAAGTAAGTATCAATCAAGTCACAACTGTGCTTTAGCTCAGATGATTTGAATAAAACTTGCTAAGACAAAGTTTGCCAGAAGAAAAAAAGTTATGCTTGTGGAGGACAGCTTTTCTTAGGGGATTTCAAAGCACACTGAATAAGGCCATCTTCTGATGTAATAATTTTCTGTAGTTCAGAGTGCCTTACAACACCGCCAGATCCTACATCTAGAAGAAGTTATACATTTGGGAGATGACTGCGTATGTAGGCCTACTTATTCAGACGTTTTGCACACCTCTCCCCAAAGTGGTTCTTAGAATTCATGGTGCTGTATCAATCTCTATAAAGGCAAGAGCATAGATCCAAATTCAAACGGTAGGTGGGTGGACCATTCTGTATTTTGAAATCACTTCTCTGAGGATTCCCACCTCCTGGGCTTCTTGGTAATTTGTGAAATTTGTATATACACAGAATCATGCCATTTAAAAAATCTGATTCAGAAGATATTAATTCCTTTTTATCTTTTACTTTTACTGGGATGGCCTAACAAAATACCACAGACTGGGCGGCTAAAACAACAGAAATTTATTTTCTTACAGTTGTCAGGCTGCAATCCCAGATCAAGTGCAGGTGCCTCTGAGGCCCTATTTGCAGACGGCTACCTTCTCACTGGGTCCTCACATAGCCTTTTCTTTGTGCTGTTCATTTCCCGGTGTCTCTCCCTCTTCTTACAGGGACACAAATCCGATTGGACTATTATCCCACACCACTGGCCTCATCTGAAATGAATGACCTCTTTAAAGACCTTATCTCCAAGTATGGTTACCTCCTAAAGTACTGGGGTCTGGGGCTTCAACAAATAAATTTGGGACGAACATCATTCAACCCAGCATTCTGCTCCCTGGGTCCCCCAAATTCACATTTTTCTCACAGACAAAATACATTTGCAAATAAACACATGAACAGATTTTGAAATGGCCAATGTTTAGAAGTCCAAGATGACTTTCTTCATTCTCGCAGGCATTGGTAGTTTGAAGGCTTTGGCTGTGCAGTAAAATGAGGACCGTTGGCCTGCGGAAGAAGAGCAATGCAAAAAAGGTGCAATTCGTGTGTCTTTAAGATAACATCAGAATTGGAAACCCTTTTTACTGATCATTTAGGCCAATCTCTTAATTTTTAAATGGGGAAATAAACAGCCACGAAATGGCTGAAGGCACTCAACTAGTTTTGTAGCTGTGTTTGGTTTAGAATGTGGATTTCCTGATCCCCAAATTAGGATTCTTTCTACACTCATAAACCATAAAGAGCAATCTCTTTTGGTCCATAAGGCTGGGTAAACAGCTTAGCTCTTGAGGAAGACATTGCTAAAAGAACATGGCTTCCTGACGGTCATGGGATGTGTACAATGACTATACTATGTCTAAAACCTGTTCTTTCTTCTATTTGCTCTTTTACTTGCTACTTGGTGGTAACAGTACTTGCAAGTGGAGCATACTGGAATATCTCAGAATATATGTTCTGACTTTCTCAGTAGTGGCTTGAGCTAAAGACAGTATAACAAATAAAACCTATCCCCTTTTCTAGCAGTGCCTATAGAATGACATGCTATATTTTCACTATATTGAAAATTTTTTATGGCATCCTACTTATTTTTATCCTTTGAGACCTAATAAAGAGTTACCCACTCAGGTGCTTAGTATATATGTATGCATATTTACTTGGTATAAATGCACGTGAATTGTTTACTTAATATGCATGTGTGTATGCATGCATACATGCATGTATATATACATTTATATGTTTGTGTATGCATAAACCTGAGTGATTGGCTCGCTGTGGTTCTAACAACTGACTGCTCAAAATGAAAGCTACTTTGAAAGTAATAGTCCTGGAGAGAAGCATTCATTGTTCCAGTGTTGATGGCAAAAGCAAGGCAAAGGGCTGGTTCACTGGCAGAGGATAAGCGTGTATAGCAACCTTGTGTGTGGGAGGAAACCACACTTGGTTAGGGGTCATTCACAGGCACGTTGTGTATGGTCCTCACTGACTGACACTTGTCTTCAATGCCAGCAGCTCCTGGATGTGTATTGAAATTGTGGGCCAACACAGGTTTATCCATGAATCTTTCCCCAAACCCTCAGGGAGAATTAATTACTTCTTCCTCTGAACTCCTAAAGCAATTAGTATCTGACTCTACCACAGCCATTATAATGTATTATACATGTCAGTCTCCCATTAAACTTTGAGTTTCCTAAGTGCATGGATTATGTCTTAGCTACCTTTATGTCCTTAGTGACTTTCCTGTAAGAAATACATGAATGAAGGATGACAGACTTCAACTGTGCTACCCCACTGCCTCCCAAACATTTGTCTATCTTTCTTGCTGTATGTCCATCTATCTACTAGCACTGTTCTAAGTACTTTAGTAATGTTAACTCATTCCATCCTCCTAATGTTATTTTAGGAAGTAGGAACCTGAACTTTGCAGAGATTGAATAACTTACTCACATGCATTAAAAGGTAGAACAAAGAATTCACACCCAGGAAGTGCTGCTCCAGAATTCCTCTCTCGCCTCACTATTCTGGTCTAGATGCTCAGCGTTGGAGAATTGTTCCTCAAAGGAGTGAAGTGATTAGGGCCCCAAATTAGTGGGGAACAGGAGAGGTATTCTGTCTAGGAATGGTAGGAATGTCTGCAGCAAGAGGTTTCTATTGACACTTTGGGGTCACAGGGCTCCTCCTTGGAAAACCACACAGAATGGAAAGATTGGTGCAAAAGTGGTGTTTGGGGAGTGGAGGCTCAGAGGTAAAGAGTGAAAGAGCTTTCAGGCTGGTTCTCCTCACAGCCGTGTGTGGGTGACAGGGTGGCTTGCACTTAGACCTGACCCCCCTCTGACAGAATGGTTAAGATGTACTTGTAAGGTTCATTAATTCTAAGGGATTACAAGGGAAAATGAAACCATTAGTATTGTTGTTTATTCATAAGATAAGCCTATATTCTACAAATGTCTCCTGTAAATATTTTCAGGGGCTACCAGAAGCTTTTCTCTGGGTCAGTCCTGTGGTCCCCCACATACAACAGGGGTCAAAAATGCTGAACCCTCTGAGTTGTCACAGATCTGTTTTGTACAAACTTCTCATTGATTTATAAGCTGATATCCCAGTCTAGCCACACAGCAAACCCAGCAATGTCTGCTTCTCACTGCAAATTTAGAAAAGCAAAAAACAAATTTACAGTTTCTATTTTGAATCCATTGTTAAATCTGCAGGAACTTGTGGCTTAAAGGCCCATTTGGTGCCTCGGAGAAGCTGGTGAAGAGTTACATTTGACATTATTCATATCCTTCGGGGAAATGCTCTTGTTCTTGTTGAAGTAAGGTTCCTGGAGGGAACACTTTGCGTTATGTATCCTTTCCTACTCACTCTGATTACTTTTCTTGAAGTTCCCTTGGGTTCTTCCAAACCAGACACAGTCTCTGAATTCTCAGTGATGCTCTTCACTTCTAATATGTTTGCTGTTCCAGCCTCATTGCCAGAGTCGTTGGCAGATTTAGAGAAAGGAGCAGGTGAGAAGTGATACAAGATGCTCACTGGCAGACTGCAAGGCAACTCAAAATGAAAATGAGTAGGGTCAGGTCAAAATGGTTAACTGATTGCCTGTAAGAACTCCAACCCCCAGAATAGGTAGGTCTTCAAACTCATGTCACTTACAGCCAGGATAACGTCTTAAAGTTAAATATTTGGGAAAGTGTGCTGCCCTAACAGGTTATTCCTATGACTCCCTGGGTGTCTAGAGCCTAGAGGAAAAAGTATCAGTCTCAGACCTGCAATTTTACTCTCTATTTTTTCTTTCCTCTTTATTGTTCTTTGTCTTTCTCCATCTTCGTCTCCCCATTTCTTCTCTCTCTTTTCTCTGCCTCTCTGTGTCTCTGTTTCTCTCTGTCTCTGCCTCTCTGCACCTTCTTTTCTGCACCTGCAGGCCTTCCCAGTACCATTCAATAGAAGTCCTTGCATTGCTGGAAACATTGTATATTTGCACGGTTCAGTGCAGTAGCCACCAACCACATGGGGCTCTGAGAACTTGAAATATGGCAATTGTGACTAAGAAATGGAACTCAATTTTAACTAAATTTAAGTTAATTTAAATTTGAATAGCCCCATGTGGCTAATGAGGATCAAATTGGCCAGTGCAGCTTTAGAACAATTATTTGCCTCTGACATTTTTGTATTATTCATGTGTTGGTGACTGAGAGTTGATATCCACTTCGGCTACTCTTTTCTTCTTCTTTTTTTTTTAAAATCACTCAGAAGCTAGGGAAAATTGGTCTAGCTTGCAGAGTTTGGTTCCAATCTCTTTGGACCCCTTCCCTTCAACTTAAAGAGCTTTCAGGGCAAGAGAGCACTTCGTATCTTTTTCTGAACAAAGACTGCTCCTTTCTGGTTGCCTGGAGACCAGGTATTCTCCAGCTAGTGATGCAGAGCCCCTCAGTATGACTGGGGGTTCAGAGAGGGCTCATTTGCAAGGCACGGGAGCAGGTGTGTTTGAAAATTTCATGAGTAAAGGCAGAGGTCAGCAACCTCTCTGGCCATCTGCAGGAATAAACAGTGTTGGTGCAAGGGTCTCAAACGAGGGAGGCATGAAGAGCCAAGGAAGAAGGAGTAAAAATGGAGATAGTGGAAGATGAGAAGGAAGATTAAAAAGGAACGGGCACAGCCAGAAAACCTATGTGGAGTGAGAATGTTACTGATAGTCACCTCAGTCACCGTCAGGAAGCCAGGCCCTCTCACCAGAAAACCTACACTTGAATCAGCCACAGGTGTCTGTGCCTCGGGATTTGGTGTGAGCTGGGGGCGGGGCAACAGAAAGTGGGGCGGAGCAGTCTGTTAATTCTGTGTATCCTCCTCAGATTCTCTCCGAAGTCAATGCCAAGTGAGTTTAATGACACCCCAGGGAGACTGGCTGCTATTATTTTGTGTCCTACTTTTTCTCCTTTCCCCCTTTATTCTGGATTACTTTTCGTTTTTGTTTTTAACCTCGAAAATGCAACCTCAGCGCCTGGTGACCCTTTTGGTTTTGGTCAGCATCTGTCCTGATGAGCACAGGGAAATAATGAAATAACTTTTTAAGATCGGGACACTTAATAAAAGCAAAAGCATTTCTTGTAAGTCTAAAATTCTGCTAAATCACAGACTTTTTTTCCTGAGCGGTTTGCTTACAATCCTGGAACCGTGTTTCTCATAACTGGGAAATCTATTTTACATTGACTTCTTGTATTTGCTACATTTTATATTGACTGCTTTGCTTTATTTTAAATGTATTTGTGTCTAGACTTGTGGGACTTTAGCTACAGCCAATTTCTACATTATTAAGAGGGTTATTTTGAGTGGCCCCTGTGAATAAACCTAATTTTCCCCTCTGATTAGTGCTTAATTTGAAATTGTTTGTGCAATGATGAAATCTTTCTTGAGTTTCACTTCCAGATTCCAGTTTCCATTCCCAGAGGTTGCTTCTGATTACATAAATGCTTCCAGGGTGATTATGCAGGCAAAATTATATATTAGGGAGACTTGGTGCTTTCTGTAAGAAATTGGGTTGCTTAGAGAGAAGTGCTGTGAGTTAGATTTTGAGGTTTTTAGGTACTTTAGGCAATCACACGACTGTTTCTTCCATTCATGGCAAAATGACTCCCAGTATCTACAGGTCTCCGTAATTTTTGTCATCGGCCTGTGATTGGAGAGTCGCTTCCTCTTTGCGATTCCACATCTCATCGCGGGAAGATTGCTCTGGACATACACATAAGGCTTGTCATCTGTATCTTTCTTTTCCCCTCCTATCTTCCATTTTTGTAATAAATGTCTTAAGGAGAAAAAAAAATATCTGTGCTATCCCCCCCAATCTAACCTAAAAATCAGAACACATGGCTTCCTTAGGGGCCAGTGCTTGAATTTATTAATCTTAGTACATATTCTCTCTGACCCCTGACTCTGTAACTCGGGGTCTGCCTCACAGGTTCAGAGCTGGAAAGGAATTTTGCCTCAGCATGATTCATACTTCTTGTCACATTCATACCTGATTTAGACTGTGTTAAGCGAGATTGTGTTCTTAGAGTTGATGCTGGAAGGGATTAAGATTTGGAGAGATATTGGGATGGGGTGAATATATCGTTCACATGAAAAGGTCATGGAGGGCTCAAGGCAGGGTGTTATGGGTTGAATCTTTGCCCCCTGAATCACTATGTTGAAATCCTAATCTCTAGTACTGGAAAGTATATCCTTATTAGAGACTGAGTCTTCGCAGATGTAACCACGTTAAAATGAGGTCATTGAGGTTGGCTCTGATCCAATATAACAGTGTCATAAAAGGGGGGATTGGGGTACAAAGACAGGCACATAGGGAGACAATGTGAACATACAAAGAACACCATGCAAACATCAAGATGGTCAGCTACATGCCGAGGAAGGAGTCCTGGAAGAGACTCTTCCCTAACATTCCTTGGACAGAACCTACCCTACTACCAACAACACCCTGGTTTTGCACATCCAGCCTCCAGAACTGTGAGGCAACACCTTCCTTTGTTAAAGCCACACAGTCTGTGGTACTTTGTTGTAGCATCCTATGGTACACCAACAGAGGAAGCCAGGCCCACCCTGGTCAGGTTGGAACACGGAGCAGACAAATGACATGCATGGTCCAGGCACCACTCCAAGCAGTTCCTGCACACAGACAGCTTGCCAGAATATAGTTTCCAGTTTCATCTTTTATGTTACCTTCAGTTTTTTTCATTTCTCTCATTCCTATAAATTGCAAAGAATTACCAATAGCCAGCATAAGAGTTGTATCCTCAAAGTGTGAGATGTCATCACATTCAAGAAATCTTGAATGTTATTTTTAGCATTGCTAATAATATCAGCGAATATTTGTTGACTGCCTTCCATGTTCTAGGTAATGTTTCAACAAACTAACTTTTTAAATCACAACGGCATTACATGAACTAGTAGGTATTACGGTTTCTCTTATTTTAGAAGGGAGAGGACTGAGACAAGATGGTCTGACCACTTGACAAAGCCCACACAACTACTTAGTGACAGAGTTGAGGAGCATAACCATCTGTATGGCCTTAATCATGCCTTTACTAAAAGAATTAAAATCTAACACTAAGAAAATAGAATTGAGAAACAGGATGGCTACAGAGAGACAACCATTTTTTTTTTACCCGTGAGGAAAACATCCTTTAAGAAATAATTCACATTACTTTAAGCATTTCCAATTTTTCCCACCGAAGACTCTTCCAGTAGCAAAAGCTAACATGGGTAGTCATTGCCTCGATTCACGTTTAAGTCCACAGACAGACCAGAAGGAGCTGCTGCATCAGCCCGAAGGAACATTCTTCCGTAATCAGTTAAACTCATTGCAGTTGGTTATTCAATTTGTGCCAAGAAACAATTTAAAAACCCTGCTCACAACATTTTTTTTACAGTTTTCAAGGCCACTAAAATGACTTCCAGAGAACCCGGATTTTAAAAGATTTTTCCAGTGTTGCCTGAAGACAATATGGAAGGAAAACAAACAAACAAAAGCCCACTTAACTCTTAATGATATCCATGTAAAATATAAATTCCTCATTCATGGAGCTTTAGTCTACACTTTACTGTTGTTCTCATGAGGCATGGCTTTTGCTGTAAATACATAAAAGACTTTGAAGACCACAAAATGGATTACCACTGTGGCTCTACCACACTCTTGCTGTGAGTATCTTAGCAAGTTATCTACATTCTCTGAATATCAGCCACACAATCTTTGAATGGAGAAGCCAATGCTTATCTCATAGGTGGATGTGAGAATTAAATAGGACGGTGTGCAAAGAGCATCTGGCACATTACTGAGATCATTAATTTGTACTTCCATTCCACCCTTTTCTTCGCTCTCATTCTTTCAGGTGCCCAGCATGGTTCTGCACCCTAATCTCAGCTTGCCAGGTGTTGACATTCAGAACCATGATAACAGCCACACAAGTTGACTAAAGCTTGACTCAGAACCACTTTGAAGCAAGTTTCTACTTTGTATTTGGTTAGGTATGAGGAGGTGAAGAATGTGCACAGCTAATGTGATTTCTCTGGCCTCTGCCTGCACAGGGTGTTTAGGGATTCAGAGGGGAGACTATATTTTTATCCATTTTTCCTAGAGTCAAGGTAAAGACTTGTCATCATCCCCATGATGTGATGCATGCCATGTGTATGTTTTAAGTTTAGCCTCTGTAGCTATTTTCTTTCTAGCCTTGGCTTTATTTTTGAGTCTCTGATCTGACATTTGTCCATGGATGGGCCCTGGTTGACACCTCAGGTTTTTGTCAGTGAACATTTTTCTAGGCCATCAAGGATTGGCGGATGCCTGAGGGCCAGAGCTTCCTTCAGCACTTCCCCACCTCTGCGAGTCTCCTCTTCAGCTTTCTGGCATCCAAGGATTTCTCTTAATTTCCTAGCATCAAATCAATGAATTTAGAGACACTTTGTGAAAAAAATTTTCTTCCACATTTGTAACCACTCTGTACCATCCTCCATATTTCTGGGAATAGAACTGCAGTCTCACAGATTATTTCTACTTTTTCTAAAAATATTTTGAAGGAAATCCCCTGTCTTAGTCAGACTGGTTTGTCCTAACAAAACACCGTAGACTGGGTAGCTTACACAACAGAGCCATATTTTCTCATAGTTTTGGAGATTGGAGGTCTGAGGCCGGGGTATCACCAACATGGCTGAGTTTTGGTGAGAGCTCTCGCCTTGACTTGCAGACGGCGCCTTCTCCCCATGTGCTCGCATGGTCTCTCCTTTGTGGAAGCAGTTGGGAGTGGGGAGGGAAGGCAATGTTTTGCTGTCTCTCCCTTAAGGGCATTACCCCCATATGAGGCTACAATTGCCTCCCAAATGCCCCTCCTCCAGACACTGTCACACTGGGTGTTAGAGATTTGACAACGTGAATTTTTGGGGAGGGATGCAAACATGCAGTCCATAACATCCCCTTTCTGAGCCCCAAATAATGGCTTCATGCCATGGGCTTTGGTATCACACAGACCTATCCCATCTTTAATTTTAGCACCTATAATGTGAGGACAATCTAACATAAAGTGTTATAAAAAAGATTAAGTACAATTTTAGGTATAAAACATGGATTGTAATGCCTGGCCCAGTAGGAACTGAACAGACAGTGCTTCCATGTCCCCTTCCTTCTACTCTCTCTGTGCCCAGACTGGCTGCATGGAGCTGACTGCTACGTGATGACCAGCTGCCATGTCAGCCCAGAGACTGGCAGAGGCGGTGCAGCCGTGGGCCCACCTGCATCCCACTGTCAAACGTTTTCCTCATTTGTGTCATTAGAAGGAGAGAGGATGAGGGATAAAAGCACAAAATAAAGCAAGTATACATTTTTATTGAGGAAACAAGCAAAACCAAAGACAAAGATGACACCTGGATGCTTTTTATTTTTTAAACTGAAAACAGGAGCCAAAAGTTGAAAGCTGTCCAGATGGTGAGCTTGAGAAAACAGAAATTAATCACCTATTTGTACTCCAGTTTGAGGATTTAAAGATCTTTGGGGAAGTTGTTCAAAAGCTTCACTCCAATTAACCTTACTCCACTAAGTATGCCCATCCACAGATCAGAAGCCAAAGAATAGATTTCAAGGGTGAGCAAGAAAGCTCAAAAAAGATGACTAACCTCTGCAGTCATTTCCCCAGAAGGGAGGAAACTTCAGAGAGAAAAATGAGCCAGTTTTAACAGACAGGGTGGATGAACATGCATTTGAGACACAATACAATTCTTACCAGAAAGCGTTGAAATAAGGACAACCTTCGTTCTTCATTTTCTTTATTTTTAAACTTAATCTTTATTGTATTTTTTCCATTACCGTACACTCACCTGCCCCCAGCAATCACCACACTGTTGTCCATGTCCATGAGTCCTTTTTCCTTTTTGTTCAGTCCCTCCACCCCCTAAGGTTAGCGTGACCTTTCTGAATTTGATCTGATAGCTAAATGGATTATCATGTGTCAGGGTTTATAGTCTCCGTAGAATTCTCACCTAGACCTTTTAGAACCCATTTCTTCTCACTGACACTTACCCCCCACACACATCAAATGGGGGGAGGGCAGTGGGAGGAAATGGCATTTCATTTCCTGGGTAGTCATCAAGTAAAAGGTGTGGTGATGCTGGTGGAATCTCTGTGAAGTAACAGATTTTAACAGCCCCCAAATATTCCCAAGCAGTGCTATTTTAAAATGTCTGTGACCTTTCTGACTAAATTGGAAATTAAAAATAAAAGACCAGAGAAGTAGAAAACTCTCATTAACAGACTAAGAAAACGAGAAAGGAAAAAAGGGAGGCAAGAACAAAATGGGAACATAACCACAAGACCATGCCTGGACTGGAGTTTGTTATTTTGTGAGCTCTGTGTGAAATGCCCCAGAGGTTTCATTCGGCCACGTAGGACTCTTTCTCAAATGCTGATCCTCTTTCTTTCTTCTTTAAAATTTAATATGAAGTGGTATCTTTTGCCAAAATTAATAATTTTTGGAAGAGAAATGGAATGAAATGGCACCCCTCAATCTCCTGTTTGGGTAGTAGCTTCCCAACTGAGAATGTAAATACTAAAGTCTACAGAACTAGTAATTAGTCACAAATCAGATTCTCCTCAGCAGGTGGTCTGTGCTTCATTCCAGGTCTCTGACTTCAGTCCTTGAAATTCCCAGTGGGTCTGACCAGCCAATACACACACGCATGTATGTGTGTGTGTGTTGTAGAGTTGGTAGAATTAGGCAATCTTTTTTATTTATTCAGCTCCACTGGTAATAATTTTGGGTATTTATTGGGTACAGAACAGCTATTCTATATACATACATTGCAAATAAATATTGAGAAAAAGCAATATAGCTTAGTATTATTGTAAAACTAAGTTATGACAAAAAGAATAGCAATATAGCAAATTAGTTTAAGAGATCAAAAGAAACTGCCAGGTGGCACCAGTAGGGGGCCTACTAAAAGGGTAAGGAAGGGAAGAGCTCCACATGGCGGTTAAAGACATGGGCACATACCTCATTCAAACTGCAGCTGACTTTCCACAGGAGCAGCTGCTTTTGTTTATTTGGTATGTGGATGAAAATGCCAAATCACTTTCATGGAAGTTTTATAGAAAAACCAATATACATAAAGGTATCTGAAAATAGAAATTAATCTGCTTCTGTGCAAGCTGATCATTACAAAGAGGTGTGTAGAGCATGACCCTTCTCCTACTTTAAACTCAATTCTTCCTTATTATAATCCTGCTAGAAAGAGTAGCTAGGAAGAGGGAAAATGACACCATCAAAAAGAAACCAGTAAGGACCTTCCACAAGTGAAACAATTATTCTTGGCCTATTTTTAGAATTCACCAATTTTTTTCACACAAATACATTATGCCCTCTAGTTTGTTTTTATTTACAAACACCTCTGGAGAAAGTTATTTAAGTCCATATTTCTGCTATTTTTCTGTCCTACCTTAGCCGGAGGTGTAAGAGGTGGCCCCTGTATTTGACTATGGCTCCTAAAAGCATTCTAAGAGAAGAAAGGAATATAACAACTGGTTTATGTGCTATATAATTAAGTACACTATACTTTTAAAAAACTATACTTTTAAAAAACTATACTTTAAAAATACTTTAAAAAACAAGAACATTTATAACTGTACATAAAAGCATTTTCTTAAAAGCTGAAATATAAAATCACCGAAAGTTGATGGGACTAAGAAAGAAAAGCACAAAAAATAACTATGTGTTTGCTCAGAAAGAAATTCTTTCTCATTTTTAAAACTCTCTGTTGCTTTAAGGAGTATCTCACACATGAAAATAGTCTGCTTTATGTTCAGAAGTTATTCATGAAACATGGCTTCACGGTTTGGGCATTATCTGCCAGAGGGACATACAGACTTTTCACTGAAACTACGTTCCGTAAAGAATATTGATATGGGAAAGGATACAACTGTAAGCCCCTTTAGCAGTTGCATGTACTTTTCTACTTGAGCTTGAAGTTTTTGTGGAGAGTGAGGCAAAGCTGGAAGCCATTTTGGAAGATGTTACTTGAGTACAAGAAAGAAAATGCTTAGCTTAGCAGATTTTTTTCTTGGCCCTAAACAAAGAAATCCAGCCGAATACTCATCTCATTTTTACTCTGAAGACACAATTATGGCCCCATGGCCAATACATGTGCCTCCAGATATTTCATTTTACCACCAAAAACATAAAAGGTCTGTGGTAGTGTAAAGCACACTGGATCAGGCAGCAGAAAATCTGCATCCTGTTTGAGACTCTTCTAACAGAAGCTACAGAATGTGGGGGGAAATCACTTCAGTTTCTGAGTCTCATTACACTTTGAAAATAGGGAGATTATTGTAGAAGTTCTCCAGAATCATTTCTTACTCTGCCACAGTGGTTTTTATGAACCGAGAGAAAAAAAAGGAAAAGAAAACTGGAATAGCAATTACATTGGTCTCTCAGTCTCTCATGATCTGTGCAATCCCAAGTGGAGAATAGGAGACTTAGGTTTTTTTCCTCTCTATTTTTGCTTCCCTTAATATTTTTCATATTTATGTATGGATCATTTTTGGACTTTTAATTTATATCATTTAAGGCCAAATAAGCAGTGCTGTCTACTCCATCACACAGCCCAGTTCTTCTCATGGAAGGTGACAACTGTATGATTTTTAAAAGGTATTCACCCATCCACTTACTCTCTGAAAGCAGCAAGTTAACAAGCCATGCCCGTATCTGGGGAGGCAGACAGAGCCACGAGGGCAAAGACACAGAGATGGGCTAGACACCCTGCCTAGCAGGGTGCGTTCGAGGAAAAGTAGGAGGCAAGACAGAGGGAGTGTTTGTAAAGATAAGGTTGCGGATGGGGAGGGCAAGGGCTGATCATTCACGTGTTTGTCAGCCGTGACAGAGGTTTTGGGTTTAACTCCAAGCCATTAGGGGGTCAAACTGGATGTGACTTACATTTTAAAGGACTAGCTGGCTGCTATGTCAAGAGTAGATGCTGGGGAGCAGTGATGGAGTCCAGAAACCGAGGAAGAGACTGTTGTTGCAGGACGTAAGAGAAGTGGTGGATGCTTGACCTGAAACTGTGGTGGTGAAAACAGCAAGAGATGATCAGACTTGGGTGAATCCTTCAGAGAAAGAAGTGAATAAACAAATCCTAAGCTGCTCTGAACTAGGAAATATCTCACACTGGGCCTGAGCAGAAACCGGGTGAACCACTGGTGGGATAGTCACATGATGCTGCAGCCCCTGGGGCTCTCTCAGCCTGAAGGTTTTCCCGGATGAACTTTTAGATCTTTCCCTTTTAGTTTTCCTCGGTCCGTTTTTCTGTCCTACAACTAACAATATTCTTCTTATCATGTCAGCTCTGACCCCTAAAATCAAACAGAAGATTGAAAAGTAAAAATGTTTAAAGTAGTAGAAATGTATTTAGAATAATATGTAAGAATCATCGTCATGATGTAAGAATAGAGGTTTTGGTAAATGGATAGAGAAGAGGGAATATTGCATCCTTTTTGAGATTAAGAGTACATCTTATTCTATCCTCTATTATTCTTTTTTTAATATTATTTATTTATTTTTACAGAGGGGGAAGGGAAGGAGAAAGAGTGGGAGAGAACCACTCAATGTGTGGTTGCCTCTCATGTGTCCTCTACTAGGGACCTGGCCTGCAAACCGGGCATAAGTCCTGACTGGGAATCAAACTAGTGACCCTTTGCTTCACAGGCCCATGCCCAATCCACTGAGCTACACCAGCCAGGGCTTTCCTCTATTATTCCTATTCTGTTATTCCTTTAGTGGCTCCAAGAAGTACTATCAATAATGAAACATGTAATTTGTTAAACTTACTTTTATGCTAAGTTATGCAGTCAGGAATTCCTACCTCACATAATTCCCTTTATCATTCTAAAAAATAAAGTTATATACAAGAGATATTGAGAAGCTTGGACCCAGACAATATTATTGTGCATAAAGTCTGTATTAAAAATAGTTTTAATGTTGTTGGGTACCTTGAATGTCAACAAATGGCTCTTAGTGAGGAAATTTGAATGCTGGTGATTGGATAGAGTGAATAAAGCTTATAATATTCATATTGACTCAAGTTTTTTTTAACAACCATGAAATTCAAAGTATACTGTGGTAGAGTAAGTAAACAATGTTTGGTCAGTGTGTTTTGCAAAAAATACTGCATTAATTTTCAAGAAATGCATATTTTGAAGTACATTAACATACAATTTGTATTATGCAAATATAGATACTCCCTAAAATTAATGTAGCTCAAACTATATCATTTGATGTCAGAGAGGCATTTGAAAGGGTAGGTTGGAAATAATTCTTTTGAATGTCACATAAATTTTCTTTGCAGCTAATCTGTGAAAAGAGGAAAAATTCTCTCTACTCAGGCATAGAATAGAAGCATTAACAATGGAAAGGTCAATGCATAATGATGTAAGAGAGGAAAAGCCTACAGTGCCATATTTGATGAAATGAAATGGGGAAAATTATATAGAAATATTAATCAATCAATCTTTAATTTAAGACTTTTAGGTAACTTTTAGATGCTAAAATCTTCTTAACTATTTAATATCAAAGAAATGATAACCAATAAATTTCTTCTGTGGGGAGAAACAGCTCAATAACCATCTGTTTATAGTCGACATTTATCTTTTCCTTTAACTTCCCTACATTGCAGATAATATTTGACAAACTCTAGTTATCCTAGTATTAGGTAGCCATCTCATTCTCAATATAATTTACCTCCACTAGCTTAGAGAACCAAAAGCTGATTCTACAAACCCCACAAAGGAAAATTGTGTGTTCATTAAAATATATTTTTGGAAAAGTAGGAGGAAGTGTTCATGATAAACAGGTAAATAAATTGCAGTATATAAGACTTGTGCACAGTATGATCCACACTTTGTAGAAATAAATATATGTGTATACATGCAAAGACCAGAAGAAATTACTTTAAGGTGAAAATTGTGATTTCCTTTGGATGGTGAAATGCATTTTGGGATATGCATTTTTGTCTCTTTATTGATTTTACAAGGGCGGTGTTATTTAAAACTTGCAATGATATAGCTGGCATTAACAGCAGGAATTTTTAATCTTCTTGACCTCATTCTTACTAACTCATTTACTAGTTAACTATTTCGCTTAGTCTATTAACTTACAAATGTATTGTAAAGGCCAGTAGGAGCTGGAGAGAAAGGAAAAATGAAGAAGCAGAATAAGTTAAATTATTGTATAGGCTCAAACCTTTATAAAGATATTTGGAAGGACAATATATTTGACTGCCTAAGAAACTTACTCGATTTACTTAAAAATATAATGGGATACATAGAGTACATTTAGGTAAAGGGAAGAGGAAGAAAGTCACAATGATTCCCTGGTTCACTCACTAATTCATTCACGTATTCAGCACTCATTCACAAACACAAATAAATGCCATGCACATGGGAGCTGTTGATGAATAAAATATAGTACTTGACTTCAAGGAACTCATAGTCAAATACTGGAAATAGACAAATGAATGCGAAGAATGCAGGTCATTAATACAAATGTGTACCAGACAAACTGATAACACAATGCATTGAGTCATCCGAGCTGCATGAGGGTATCCTATCTTTGAGCTGGGTCCTCAGGAGAGAATCATTAGGAGCTCATAATACTGATGAATGGAGGGAAGGACTTTACTGGGAGAGGTTCAAGTGTGAGAAAAATATTAAGAATTGTGAAAGAACTGGGAACTGTTCAGTGGTATAAAATTTGGCTATAGGCCAGGGGCATTTGGGAAAGTCTACAAAGTCATTGTAAAAGAAGAGAGAAACCAGATGAAGGTTTTCATGTCATGTTGAGTCATTCGAGCTAACCTGATAGGCAGTGGGGTGTCACTGAACAATGGAAGTAGCACACAGAGGACTTGTACCACAGAAGAATCACCGTGGTGGCAATGTGGAAGCCAGACTGCAGAAGACAGCGATGAGTCAGGAGGAGCAGAATATTACAACAGCTCTGTTAAAAAGATATGAACTTCTGCCCTGGCTGGTGTAGCTCAGTGGATTGAGCAAGGGCCTGACAACCAAAGCATTGATGGTTTGATTCCCCATCAGGGCACATGCCTAGGTGGCAGGCCAGGTCCCCAGAAGGGAGTGCAACCACACGTTGATGTTTCTCTCCCTCCCTTTCTTTTTCCCAAGGTTGGCTTCTCCTCCCCAAGGGCAGCCCACATCCAAGGACTGCTTTATACAGGGTGCCAAGGCCCATCCTCCTAATATTATCACATCGGGGGTAGAGTTTTGACATGAATTATGGGGTGGGTACAAACATTCATCCAGAACAGCATGCCGCAGTGGTGAAACTGTTGCAACTTATACCAGTGGTGAACTGTAATGTGATACTGGTGGAGGGAACCTTCTGACAGATGCCATATCTCAAGTGTTCAGAGGCTCTAGGGCAGAAGTAACTAAGGATGCTGGTAACCAAGGAATGTCCCTTAATATTATCAAAGCATGGGGAAGGACAATGGAAGGGTAAAGATGATTAATCACCAATTCAAGGCAAAATGTGAAAGTCAAAGAATCTCTTTGGCAGCATATAAAGTTTTATTTCCTGCAGCCTGAGGGGAAAAAAAGCTGAGGGTGAGATTTCCGAAGAATGTTGATTTGCAATCTCAGAAAATCTGCTTTGCCCAGGTCAAGGCCCTGGCTAGGAGTGGGATCCTGAAATATGAGATGGGATATCATGATTGACGTGCTTAACAACCTTAAAGCCCTAAATACTCCTGAGCTTCTGAAATTGCAAAAGTGACCCACTCCTTCCTTGCCTGTAGATGAAGGAGTGGTATGTGGCTTGCAAGGTAGCACACACTAACTCAGAACGTATCCCATCTATTTTCCTGGCCTCAGAGGAGTAATGAGGGTAAAGTTACAACATAATCTGGCTGAGGAAGGGCTGGGCCTGCTGAAGGAGGAGGAAAATGCAGAACCTAGCCAACACATACCCGCAGGAGCCAGAGAGTATGTATGAGACTAGCCGTAATAAATTGAATATCACCCAAATGTTTACAACAAAGAAATGGAGAATTAAATTGCAGTATATACAGTCAATGGACTACTGCACAGCATTCAAAAGAAATAAAGTATGAACACGTGCTATAAAATGAGAAGTCAGACAAAAAGGGTACATAATGTATGATTCGTTTATATTTCTAGCAAATGCAAACTAATCTATAGTGACAGGAAGCTGGTGATCAGAGATGGGGGAATGAAAAGATGGGAAGGGTGAGAGAAATTTCCAAGGAGCATGAGATTTTTGTGGGTGGTAAACATGTCTGTTATATTGATTGTGATGATAGTTTTATGAGTATACACATATGTTAAGTTTATTGAATTGTACATTTGAAACATGGTCAGTTTATCATATGTCAATTATACTTCAATAAAACAATTGAACCCAACATATAAAATGAACCCAGCCCCTCTAAATTTTATAGGTTTTAGGTCAAGACTATTCCTCTCTGCAGCAGTCACCATGCCCTAGTCATAGAAGCCACAGAGATTAAAGAAGAAAAGCCAAGATACATCTCAGATATTGCCTCTACCAGGAAGCCCTGCCTCCATCCAGGAGAGACTCGCTGGCTCCCTAGCTTCTCTGATGCCTCCTTGTCATCACTCTCATCCCTGGGTATTGAGACTCTGAGCCCCTGCCAGACTCTTTTCAAGTCTGTGAACTCCTAAAAGCAAGAACTGCTTTAGACTCATCTAGGTATCTCTTGGACCTCTTGTAGAATCAGGTCTTCTGGATTTCTTTTCAACCACCGCGTCCTTTTCTCCACAGAAATATAGCTCTGACCTTCTGGTAGCACAAGTAAAAAAGCCAGCTTGTGCCCTTTCTCTGTGTTCTCCTGATGGGAAAGCAGGGAGGAGAGCAGATAATAATATTAGCATTCCTCTGTAGAGCTTCTGTGACACGGTGGGGACCAGAGGCCTGGGACTCCTCTTGGTGAGAAAGGAACCTCATGGAGCTGATCTCTGCCTTCTCAGAAAAGTAGAGAAGTTAGCTTAGTCTCCACAAGTCAATCAGTTTTGACATATTTTGGGGACCTTCTGATTTACCTCTTGTCACCTACATTGCCTTATTTGTTCACCATACCCCAGCCATGAAACCTTCTATTTTTTCAAACTAGCCAAACATGTCCATCCCTTAGAGCCCTTAAACTTTTTTTCCAGGTTGATGAAAATACACATAGATTTGTTAAATGTATATGGAATGTTAAATTAACTTCTGGAATTGTAAGTAAGTCAAGGACATAAAGTTGACAGTGAGGGGGGCCTAGAGTAGATACAGATGCTGTGTCTCAGCATAGGTTTTCTTCTTTTGCCTTCTAGAGATTTTCACTGGGGACACTCGGATGGTAGTGAAACTTTCTATGCAGTGTACTCTCTGTCAGGCCTGGTAGGGAAAGTTTAGTTATTTCTAACTACTACTCTTTATACATAGTCCTATATTATTATTCTAGAGGAATTTGACCTAACAACCCCTGGATTTGTATTGAGGGTGGGAAGTGGAAATGGGTGGGGAAGGGGAGGTAGTAGGGTGAGTGGGAACAACTGCACTTGAACAACAATAAAAATGAATGAATAAATAAAAAATAAGAGAATATTTATAAACACTGGGACTTCCTGGTTATTGAATCAAACTCCACACCAGCAATGCCCTGGGCCTCCTGAGCAACACCTGGCCAAGGTGTATGGCATTCTGGAGTCCTTTTCTTCACATGACCGAGAACTCCTTCTTCAGTCAAGACACAACTTTTTTAAAAAAAAATGACAAATGATGATATCCAACAGTGCTCATTAGCTGAGATGACACTCTTGAGTCTCCTTTTTCAAAGCTTCTCATCTCCTATTCCTTTTAAGAGCTTAAATCCTGTAAATCTCTGGAATTCATTTCCCTTAATTCTCTCTCTCCCTTTCTCTCTCTCTGTTTCTCTGCCTATGTCTCTCTCCCTGAATGTGTGTGTTTAGCATTGCAACAACACATGTTGTGGACTGCAGGTGTAAAGATGGAGGAGGTGAAGAGACCCTAAGTATACAATATGTTGGCCAAAATATGTCCTAACTGTGAGCATTCAACTCATATTCTAATGAGCTGGGTTTATGTTTTAGTGTTACATTTCCAAACTCTGTTACACATTCATATTTTCTAAGAGTGTATTTTTGGCATCAGCCTTGGTTTAATTTATGACAATGCCATTTACTAGAATATACCTTGGGGAAGTATCATGCAAGCCAATGGTCTCCTCTATAAAACAGGACTCCCCTGTGTGTATCAAAACACAGTACATAAGGCGACAGCATAGTGGTTGGAACATGGAGGTGGCTGTTGCTATATAATTGCTCATATATTGCTATAAAATACAACTTTTAAGAATATCAGCCATTGTTCAAATTTACAGTGCTATCTACTTTAAAATACACACATTATATATTCACATTCACATATATGTAGTTAAAGCATATTTATCATAGCATTAGGGACAACTGTTTGGATTGAACCCTGCTCTTGTTTGCTTAAGTTGCTCAATTTCCCTCTCCCTGTTTTTTTTTTTAATCTGAAAAATAAAGTCAATTATAGTACCTCCAATGACACTTACATGAGGATTAAACAATGTATGGCACTTGGTAAAATTATATAAGTGTTGGTGGTCATTATAATTACTACAACTTTGTCAAGTGGTGATGCAGTGCATAAAGAAAATCAAATGAAAATCAAATTAAAACCCCAGTAAAAATTAAAGATATCAGCAAATACATGTACCTCCTTCGCTTTAACCTAATTTCTACAACAGACGCTCCTCTCTTTATCTCAACAGGGAACAGATTTCACAGCCCAGGAGCATAATTACAGAAAACACTGGTTCCTGTGGTCACAAAGTTATACTCGGGGCACACTGAGTAAGTGCCAATTCAGGCCTCAATGGGTGACTGGGGCATATGGTGATAAAGGATCAGCCGAGAGTACACTGTAATGTGCAATAAATGCCAGCAGCTTTGTGAAATTAAAACTAGAGGTCACCATGATGCTCCATCAATAAGAAGCAACAAAATTGAATGTGCAACAGCATAAACATGTCTCATTCATCTCCTTACTTTTTCTCCTTCTTTCTTTCCTTCCTTTTGTAAAACTATGTCCAGTGTATGTTTACTACCTAGCATGTGTCAGACAGTGTGCTAAGTAGTGGGAGTTAAATAAAACCAGACGCATTCTTGCCCTTTGGAGCCCACAGTCCAGTGGGATTTTCTCTATGGAGCTTTCTGCAAAGTGTGTTCTCTTGCAGCCTGAATAATCCCAGGACTTGGGGTCTTACACCCCACAGAGTTCTGTTCTTGATAACATGGCAGCCATTTGTTCTCTCTATACATTCAGGTCTCTTGTTCTGGGGGCTGCCTACCTCTGGGAAGTTCTGCTCTCCCCAGGTCTCCCACCATATGGTGGGATAGGAGAGGAGATTATATTCCATTAGTCACCTTGCCTTTCTTCTGTTAAAGGCTTTGGTAAGAATTATTGACTAAAGTTGGATTTGGGAACTGTCCATATGCCAATGCTCCATTATCTTGCTGTCTCCAGGCACACAGAACTGGCTGGGTGTGAAAATCATGCCATAAAGATCAATGGGTTAATTCCTAGGTTAAAGAAGTCAATATTCTTTGTTAATTTTAGTCAGGGCACTTCTATTTGAAAGACAATGCACTGATTGAAGTTTCTTCTGCTTCTCTATCCCATTTTTGGGAAGAACAGTCAGTTGTACATTGTCAGTGGAGAAAAACAGTAAGAAAAAGAGTTGAAATGTTAAATGAAGAGAAAATAACTGTGCCTTATAACACATTTCTGGATAATTTAAGCAGTAGACACCTTTAAGTGCATTCTGCCCCAGAAATGCTTGTTCCATAAAGCTCGGAGTACCTGTGTGGTGAGTGAAATTCTCTCAAGTTCCCTCACTGAGAAGTAGATCCCGTAAGAATAAGCCCACTTATTTATTCTTATAGCACTTGCTTTAGGATATCATTGAAATTAGGCATGAACTAGAGAAGCACCATATGGGGAACTCCTGGGTGTAAAATGTGCAGCTTAGAGCACTCCCCCTGGATGACTGAGATCCAGCTATAGCCCAGTGAGAATCTGAGAACCCAGTTCCAGCTCTCTAATGCCCACTTACTTCGTCAGTTATACTCCACTCCAGGTTTTTCTGTAGCACATGACACTGAATTGTTTGGGCTCTTCTGAGGAGTTTTTGGATTATGTGAATGTGTACATAATGATATAAGGTACTTTCTCATAAATACAGATAGGCCAGAATCTAAATGAATGAAGGAAGCAAATGAGGGCCAAATATTTTAGTCTCCATTAAACAATCTCACTCTTTCTCTCCTTCTATCTCTATCTCTCATGTGTGTGTCTGTGTATTTCTATACAAAAACGAAGAGAATAAAATATTTGGCCCTTGTTTGCTTTATATATATTATATGCATACTCTTTTAGAAATATGTTATCACTATAAATTGACCTCAGTGATGAAATATTGAAAAGATGAGGAAAACTATCCAAATACTATCTTGGGGATGAACGTGATTCTTGGGTGCCCATACTCGGCTGTGCACGACAAACCTGTTTTCTTTTTCTCCTCTGGTAGGACAGTCAGTAATGTGTATTAGGGCATATAGAAGGGCAAAGAGAGTTCCATTAAGGTCCCTTTTGAGGTCTCTTTCTCCCCCTGATTAGAGAGTAATGAAGCCAGTAGGCTCAGAAACTGTGTCTCTAAACAACATCACAGCTGGGGGAGCAATTTATTATGCTGTCCTTCAGACAGTGATTTTCACCTTGAGGAGTTTAAGACAGACAATCCTTGAGGAGAGCAGACTTTCTCCCCACAGTCTCTCCTCTCCAGACTGTGCCTCATTTTTAAAGAGCCCAGCCTAAGTAATGGACAGGCAATGGTCTTCTGTTGGTAAGCAATTCTCATTCCATAAAACTGTAGGGATAAAGCCAAGGTCAGTGAGCCCATCCCTGGATAATGTACATTATCTTATTTTTGGTAATTGGTAATCATGTGCTGAGTGCCCTCTATGCTGTACTCTCTGTGTAGGCAATATTGTGGGTTCAGCAAATGTAGATATTATCTCTAAAATTATTTACTCTACCTCCCAAAATCTGGAAAGCTGAAGCACGCAGCAGATAAGTGAAGTAGCCAATGTTGCTGAGTTCAAAGGGAGACTTTTAAAAACATAAAATGATAAGAAAATAACATCAAAAAACTTGATGAGTAAAACTGTGTTCTACTAAAGGAACATAGAATTTTGGTGGCCTGATCAGGTATCAGACATCTGTAGATACCTATGAATATTTTGCTATAAACAGCGACTTAGAACAGAAGGTGGTTGGCAGTGGGGAGACACCTCCTTAGAGAGTGCACTTCGGAATCCCTTTGGACCCTGCCGTTCAGTCTCCAGCAGCCTTCACATCCCATGATTCACTTACTGAATCAGAGCTGGCATTTTAATGAATTTTCCCAAACGAATTAAAGATTGAGGGGTACTGTCCAAGGAGTCTTTGCAACTATATGTTCCCTGCATGTACACAATTCACTTCATAACCATCCATAACTGGAGAGAGGTTATCTTAACCCTCATGGGTGCCAAAGTAGAGAACAAGTTCAAAGAGCATTTAGGATTTTAACAAGATGGCAGATCAAGATAACCTGGCAACTAGAATTATTGGATGACATGTAAAAATGGCAGCAGCATTTCTTTAATGTATAGCTGAACTTTCAAACAAGAAACAGAAATATCTAGATCCTAGGAACACAGGTGAAACTGAAAACCAGAACTGTATGCACAGGCTGAAACAGGGGCTGTTCTGAAGTTAGAAGTTTTGTGAGCGCTCTCAGCTGAGAGGCGGTAAGCTAAGTTCTCATTTCACCGCACTTGAGAGACAGAGTTAAAGACTTACTCGCTGTCAAAGTAGGTATTTGGTAGTGAAAATCTGCATGAAGTTGGGGCCTTTGAATGGTTTTGTCATCAGAGAAAAAGCAGCTTCGATTTCACTACACTTAGGGGGTTGAGGTTAATAAAGAATTGAGATCCTTCCAAACAAGCTATTGAATAGTGAGATCTCTTCATAAAGCTGGGTCTATGAATGATTTCATTCTTAAATTAGATAAAACCTTGCCAGCAAAACAGGGAGAAGACAAGACTTTCCTCTCAAGAGGTGGGGAGGGATTTGTGAATCCCACTAAGAGATCAGAAATTAAACAGGAGTTTGAGATCTGAATTTATTTTACCCGTGTAGGCTATGAATAAGAACCCAAAGTATTAATATTAAAATGGTCCCTGGATGGTGATGCCACTGACGTACTTGGTAGAACAAACACAGTAATTTTTGGTGGACACTCCTACACCCAGGATACATGGATTTCTAATTAAAAAAAAATTGAACCTGTGTAAAGTTAAAGTTGCAATACAAACTGTAAAACATTTTTAATTATCAATTTTATGTTACTGAATAAATAATATAATAGTTAAAGCCCAAAGAACTCAAAGTAAAAGTGAAATGAAAATTATTATATTAATAATAATTCAGATATAAAATTAAGAATTAAAAGCCACTGAAATAAATTAGGATTGATGAAAGAAAGAATTAAGAAAATAAAAAATTAATAATTAGGATTAAAACTGAATCAATATATTAAACAAATAATTAGTCACACCTAAGTAATGAATATGTGGACTTAATGATTAATTAAATAACAGAAATAAGCAACCAGATTGATGAAAGAAAGAACAGAGAAGTAAAGCCAACATGGGGGATAAAATGGGCTCAAGGTATATTTAGAGGAGTTTCATCACAGGAGACTACAGAGAAGAATTGCAAGGTAATATTCCAAGAGAACATGGTGACAAATGTTCCAGAATTGATGTTTAAAAATAAGCAAAATTAATAAAAACAAATCGATAACCAGGTCCATTGTGATAAAAATTTTAGAGCACTAAAGCCAGAAAAAAAATTAAGTCAACTAGACAGAAAAATCAGATCTTCTCTTACAAAAGAAACAGAATTAAATTGTCAGATTATATCACAGAGGGCAGAAAAATGATGGAAATTTTGTCTTCAAAGGTCTAATAAAAAATAAGTCAATTTAGAATTATACACAAGAAAAGTACTATAGCAAAGAGAAGGTAAAATAAAGGTATTGACAGCTTTTATATTTCATGGAAAGAACTACAAAAGATTGATCTAAAGAAATGTGACCATTGATTTCAGTGAAAGTAGAATACAAGAAGCTCTGGCGAGCGAAGAATCAGCAAATCATTTAAATCGGTAAACTAGCAAGACATTTAATGTTGAAGACAGCTACCAACAGAGTAATAATTAATTTTGGAGGAATAAAAAAATCTAGGTAGAGAATAAAATAGCAGAAATAAGGTAAGATAAGGGGGCTATGATTAGAGGTAAATGTTTTAGGGATGTTTATTTTATAAGGAAAAGCAAGAATTATTCATTCACTTTATACTTGAAATGAATAATTCATATCAGTTTAAAATAATCACCGCACATATAGAAATTAAGGTAATTTTTCAATTAGCAGGAAAAAAATAAATGAAGAAGGCAGTCGTACATAAAGCAAGAATAAAGTAAGCTAAAAAATCGATGACTAGAAAAGTAAAATAGAATACTGTAAAAGAAATGCAAAGATATCAGCCACGACAACTATAATTTTAGTTAAAATGATCATTTTTATTTTGCATAATTTTAGTTAAAATGAGATTTTTTTCTTTTTCTTTTTTTTTTTTTTGCAAGTGCAAGTTTATTCAGAAAGTCACAGAGGTACAAGAAGTAAGCCATGGAAGACATGAGCCAGCTGTGCTGTGTGGACTCAGAAGGACCTTTGGAAGAGACAAAGACAGAGAGACAGACAGAGAGAACGGAGTCCTTAATCTTGAGGGTTTTCATATGGAGGACTCAGGGAGGATCTCAATAGATTATCCATCAGCTTTCCAGGTGTGTCTTTTCAGGGTCATGGTCCTCACTGATTGGTCGGTGCTAAGGCAGGGGGTCATTAGTCATGCAGCTGGTCCTGAGGTCAGCCAAGGCATCATCCTGCCTGGGCCTTGCAGCTCTTCTGGGCCTGCAGGCCTACATGTTTTCTCTATTTTACCAAAACTCTGTCTCTGTGGTCAACAGACCCGAGGCTTTGTTCCTAAGATTATTTGATTTGGCTAAGAAACTCAATGTCCTGAGGTCTTAACGCTTAAGGGAGTGGTCATTGCAAAGGCTTGTATGGGAAACCCTGTGCCCCTTTTCCTTAAAGAATTCAGAGTTGAGGATCCTTGACAAGGGATGGTATAGTAGGCAGTCAGACAGACAGACATGAGCAGAGTAAGAATGTTAAGCCAGGTGCAGAAGGTCACCAGGGCGAAAAGGCTGGGGTGCCTAGCAATGGACAGTTGGAAGGTGGGACCTGCCCCCGGGGTGACCTTTCCTCTCCTAGCATGTTGATGGTCATGCAGTTTAGACCTTCTGATGTTCGGAATGCTGATCATGTGGTTCGGACCTTCCCCTGACCATTTCTCCCCTGGCCTGTTGCTACTCACGTGGCAGATTCCATTAGAGGGCGAGTAAGGAGGCCAGAGAACAACCTCATCTAACTCTCAAAAAATACAAACATTTAGAGTTAAATTATTTGGCCGCCTAGAGCTTATTAAAAATATATCTAAAACATGATTTAAAAGTAGCACTTCAATGAAATTAAGATATATAAAATATATTCTAAGGAAATACTAATCAAAAAATTAATAGCTATAATATTATTGAAAATTATTTTCATGAAAAATATTGTTATAAAAGGGTCCTTACATTATTATAAAAGAAACATGTCGCCAGAAAGATTCAAAGTATTCTAAACTTTGATGTATGCAAAATTCAAATGATTAGAATTAATTATATAAAACTGCTATTTTTAGGCTATAAAGTGACTCAGTCTGTATATGAAGCAAATATTAGCAAAATTACCAAAATTTGATACATTTAAATTATAGTATATTTTAACAAACTTTTTCATATCAAGCAAAATTTAATAAGTCTATATTGCAGGACTAAGTAATATAATAGTCTTGATGTTTCAAGCATGCATAGGATAGCATTAAAAAGTTATTATAGTAACAACCCATGTGCTAGATTGATCAAGTATGAGACCAAGAAAGAAGGATTGAAAACAGCAAAGGTTTTCATAATATAGATCACCATTAAATAAAATTGAAAATCAATAAGAAAACAAGAACATTCTTCCCCTTGCCTTTCCAAATAAGTTTAAAAATTTTTAAATGCCCATCTAAATAATTAATAGAGAGAAGAAGAAATTGTAATGGAAATCATAAAAAAATTAAAACTGAAAATTTACAATGAGAAGTGTATATATCAACCTTGTTTACTACTTATTGATTCTTTTCTTATAATAAACTATTCATGACCTCTGTAAGCCTCCTAAAAAATGGATAGAATCTTCCCAGATACTCTCCTTGTCCACCTTATTATTGTTGATTCTGAACTTGTGTTGTCCAGGACAGCAGCGCTAGCTAAATGCAGCTATTGGGCACCTGTAATGTGGCAGCTTGAAATGAGCTGTGATGTTACTGTACATCATCCATTAGATTTTAAATACTAAGTATGGAGACAATGAAACATATTTCATTAATAATTCTTCCCCTAAATTATATTTTGAAATGATGATCATTTAGATTTCTTGAGTTAAAGAAAATATACAGTATTATCAAAATTAATTTCACCTATTTTTTTACATTTTTAATGTGGCAACTAGAATATATAAAGACAAATATGTGATTTCCATTATATGTGCCCTGGATAAGGCCGTTCTAGACTGTTCTCTGGCATCTCAAATGAAAGAGCTGTTCAGTGATAGAGCAGTTTGCTGAGCAGGTGAGAGGCTGGGACTGAAAGCAGCTCTGGCTGCTTTTTCCACGATGTGGAAACTGTTTTCCTGCTCTATTGCTTTTTTAGGCTGAAGTGATATGGATCGGTTTTTTTTCTGGCCTCTGTCATATAAGGGGTTATCCACTGTGTTAGGAAGAACCCCTGCCATAAGGTTTCGTGTGACGCGGCCGTGGAACCTCTGTAGCTCCTCACACTCTGTAACGACCGAAGAGAGCGCGACCAGCGCCCCTCGTCTGCTCTGCTGCCTGCCTTTCCCTCCATAGTCATCTTTCCAAAGTACAGAGTTTGACTGAGGTCCAGATACGGTCTATTATTTTCTAACTATCACGTTATTTTCTCAGAGGGGAATTTTGAGGTGCTTTTTTTTGGAATCTTCTTTTGTTCCAATCCCATCTGCATGACATGTAACATGAATAATTCTGCTTATGAGATGGGACTGACTCTGTCTCTTAAATTCCAGCCTGAGTCCATTTGACAGTTATTAAAATTCTTCTTGGCATTTAACTAATGGTCATGAAAACAATGTGCATGGCATAACTGATCAGTAACTTTGGCAAAAGGTGACTATTCAAGTTACTTAGAGGCAACCGTTCTCAACTGGAGACAGTTTTCCCTCCTGAGGACATTTGGCAATGCCTGGAGACATTTTCGGTTGTTCCAATTTCAGGGGGCGGAGAGTGCTACTAGTGCCCAGCAGGGAGTGGCCAGAGAAGCTACTAAACACTCTGCGGGGCACGGGAGCACGTCATGTGACGGAATTATCCAGCTCAGAAATTTCAACAGTGCTCACATCGAGGAAACCCTACTACAGGGCAATCTGATTTTTAAAAATAACACATACAGAATTGTCACATACAGTTGCTTGTATAGATAATTATGTAATACACACTTATATTGAAGTGTAATATATAAGCTGAGAAGTGAAAAAGTCTTAATTGTACATCTTAACACACTCCCGCAAAGGTAGCGTATCTGTGTAACCGGGCGGCCAGCTCAGGAAGTAGAGCGTCACCAATACCCAAGAATCCCTCTCGTGCCCTAATCCAGTCACTGCTCCTCACGATAGAGAACTGCTATTATTAACCCTAATACCACAAATGCATTTGCCTGTATTTAAACTTTACAGTGAATCACAGAGTATGCACTTTTTGTGTCTTTCTTCCTTTTCTACAACTTTACATTTCTATGATTCATCTCGGTTCCTGTGTAGCAGTAGTTTGTTCATTCTTCTTGTTATCCAATACCCCCTTTATTATTCATTCAACTATTAAAGGTCACTTGAATGGTTTTCAGGTTTTGGTTATCAAAAATCATGCTCTGAGATTATTATATGTGTAATGTTGTGAAAATATGAACAAGTTTGGGAGGCATATTTCTAGGGGTGGAATTTCTAGTTGTAGTTATACAAATTCCAGCCTTAGCCATGATTGGTAAACAGATTCCCAAAGTGCTTCTATCAATTTATACTCCTACTAACTGGGTATGAACCTTACACAATTTATTTTTAAAGATCCAGTCCAGGTGTTTAATGCATGAATGCATATATATATATATATATATATATATATATATATATATATATATATGTGTGTGTGTGTGTGTGTGTGTGTGTGTGTGTATGTGTATGTATGCTTTCCCAAGTTTAAAATGCACATGCTGGGCGAGCTCCAAGCTATTTCGGAAGGATAAAGAGTGTGGCCTACTTGCCCAGCCATCCCAGTTAGTAGCCGATTGCAACATGTTGGAATGAGTAAGTGTGCTGACCTTGTGGATCCCAGCAGAGCAGCATCAGGTGTGGAAAATGTGTGTGTCGATAAACCCTTTGGAAAAAGTAGCTCTTTGAAACTGTTGGTGTGTTCTCACTGCTTTCTTGCAGCCAATTTAGGCAAGCAGAACCAAGCACTGAAACAAAATAGCACTAAGGTTTTGATATGCTTGCTTTCTGTAAATGTCACCCAAATGTCTTGCCTCTGAAGCCGATGCTCTTCTTACTACATGGGGCCGTGTCACTGTATGCAGAACTTTCTCCTGCACCTTATGTTAGAGTCCCTCAGACCATCATGTCCTCGAACATAAAACAGTCTTTTGAAATCTTTAGATAAGAAAACCTAGAGAAAATAAAGGTAATACACATAATAGCAGAAGTGATATTATTTTGACTCTTCCAACTATTACTGATGTCATACTTCCTTTGTTAATTTTTTAACTCTGGAAGTTTTCCAGTTTCATGTAAATTAGCATCACAATCTTATAAACATGTTTCTATTTATTGAATCCGAGGTCAAAGTAATTATACAACAAAGAACAACAGTTTTCATACCAGACTGCCTGCATGCATGTAAATAGGGCTCGCGCCAAGGAGGTAATGAATATAATTTCAGGATCCATGAGATGAATCAAAAAATGGAAAAACTAATAACAGACTTCTCACACCTCAAATAACCTAAGTCAAAGTATTTTTCTTTGTCTTCTTCATAAAACCGGCTTAATTTTAGATGTGCTGTATTAAGTAGTATAAAACAAATCATAAGGAAAACTCTGAGGCTATCTTTCATGCATTAGGAGGAGTGAATTATTATTTTTTAAATAATTTGAGTGGTCTCACTATACCGTAGTGATTGGCATCAACTCTGTCTTCCTGGGATGATGGTTATGGCCAGGAAGTAGAATAGCATAGTGGCCAAAAGCATTGAATCTGAGGTCAAATTACCTGGTTTAAATATTGGTTCTCAAATTTAGTAGCCATGCAACCCTCATCAAGTTACCTAATCTTTCCGAATATGTTTTTTATTCTGCAGAGTGGAAAAAAATAATAGCACCTATTCCATGGGCTTCTGAAAATTGAATGACACCATTCCTCACATGCAGTGAGCTCGGTGCGGAGGACACAGTGAGAGCCCCATAAATGACATGTGCTACACAGGTGACTGTTAATAATGAAACCCAAAGAAGGCGGCAGTGTCCACGGCCCTCCTACAATGGGAAGCTGCAAATATGTGCTAGAATCACTCTGCAATTGCATTTTCTTAAGCCACAGGAAATCAATGAAGTGGGATAGTGGCTGAAATACTCTAAGTCAGTTTGGCCACGTTTTAAATTGAGAACTTACAAAAAGTGGTATGGCAGCCAGTCTCCTGAGGCAACAGAGTAGAGTGATTAAGAGATAGAATTGGGAGCCACACTAAGTCAAATTCATGTTCTGCCATTTTTACCTTCTTTATGATGTGGGCAAGTCATTTAATCTCTCTTTGGCCCACAACATGGGCAGAGTTGGGGCATGTGTATCTAATGCATGTGCAAATGAGTTGTTTTAAAGACATATATCTACATATATGGGGCACTTGGAACAGTGCATGGCACATAGTAACTATTGTTAGGTGTTTGTATTATTCTTTTTAAAAATATTTTATTTATTTATCTTTAGAGGGGAAGGGAAGGAGAGAGGGAGAGAAATATCAATGTATGGTTGCTTCTCATGTGTCCCCTGCTGGGACCTGGCCTGCAACCCAGGCATGTGCCCTGACTGGGAATCAAACCAAGATCCTTTGGTTCGCTGGCCTGCGCTCAATCCACTCAGCTACACCAGCCAGGGCTGTATTATTCTAATTTAACTTATCTTATTTGACATTAGATAGGGTAGTTTCTAGAAAGGTCCTTTGCTGACTAGATAGGGAAAAGAATTGGTTCCTGAAAAAAGATATGAAAGGGATTCCAAAAAGTGAGGCTAGCTTCTTGCAGCGATTGCTGAAGGGGGCATAGAAGCACACAGGGTGCTTTGCGCGGAACTTGGTGGACACTTGGTTCCAAGCTGTTGGAAACACTGATGGAAGTGACAGAACTTGTGAAGAAGGTCACTTCAAAATTGCAAGCAGTTTTTCTGTTTTGCAGAAAGTTGAGACTTCAAGACAATGTTGGTGCAGATTATTTCTGTATTTTGAGGAAAATCATTGCATGGACCTTTCAGTTATGCAAATGTAAATCACAGAGCATACTTGGAAAGGGAGGCATTGGAGAAGCTGTCGCTGCAAGAAGCTAAACTGTTCTGGGGGATCGTGGAAAAGGTCATCTGCGTGGTAAGCAGAATAGCATTTCTGTGGGCTGCTTCTTCTAAAAAATGTTTCTTTTCTGAGTATTGATTTAGATGCCTACAATGTATTTTGAGTCATGCATTGAGTAGCTTCTGGGAGCTGGTCAGTTTCTGAGACCCTAGGACTTTAAAAAAGATGTACAGAAATCCCTTCCAGTTCACTCTGGAGAAAGGACCAGAAAACACTACAAAATGGGCTAAATTCAAGAGCCAAAGCCCAGAATTTGTGAGACTGACAATTTAAAAGAGCTGTTAACTCTTGGTAATTTGGAAGTGATGGATATAAAGAAGCTACTTCTCCTGCTTGCCCAGATTCGCACCCTTTCTACCTTCCAAGTGTGCAGCACCTACAAAGTAGGGTGGCTGGATTCTAGCTACTACGTGATTGTTCCATTGAGGCTGAAGGTGAGGACCTGATTCTGTGGGAGGGGGGTTTTCCAGTGTCAGTCACCCTCAGACAAAGTAGATTTTGAGACAAGAAATGAATATTGTTTGGGGGACCGGAGGGAATATCTTCATCTCTTCCGGATTTATTTCCTTGTCTCTAAGGAGTCTAGCCAAGTTTAAAACACTTGAAAAAAAACTGACCTCCCTCACAAACAGAGACGAAGACGGAGGCAGTCTTTAGGGAGCGTCACAACCAAGGGCCTCTAGAACAGCCATCTCTAGCAGCTGCTGTGAATTAACCTCCCCATGTACCTCCCTTTCCCTCCATCCGGGCCTTCAGTCAGGTGTTGTGTAAAGTTACAGCTGTCGCTCAGGTGCATGTGAGGAAGCAAGAGAAGCTGTGGCTACGAGTGGAAGAGGCTCCTGAGGTGGGGAGACCAATGCAGGTTGGCCCAAGGGAGCCCCTAAGGTTCAGATTCACAGGACACAATTGCTGGGGTGTGAGGACTGGCTTGCTGTCAGAGCTGGAATTACAGGTAAGGAGCTGCTTCACACCCCAAGAACAGAGAAGAGAAGCCCAGACTGGGACATGCAGACAGTTTTGAAATTGGAAAGAGATGTTAAATGGGATCGGGGCTCTGGCCTACCCACAGGTGGTGGGTATTAAGAGAACTAAGTGTGTCATTTCGTTTGTACTGGTGGACATTTTCATTATGTTTATTTTCATACTGCCTAGCAAGGGGTGAGGGCAACCCAAATGAAAAAAACCCAACCAACCAGCCAAACAACAGAAGAGATTGATTGCCCAGAATATGATGAGGACTATTTGATTTTGCCTCTATGGAGTTGTCACTATCATAGGAACAAGGTAGTGACATTTTTAGCAATTCTTTTCAGTATAGTTTGTACAGTAAACGAGTTGTTAAGCTTCTAGTTGACTAACTGAAGAATGGACTTTGCACACAATAGCCAGGGAGACCCAGATTTCTGAGATTCTTCAGTAGGTCTTACTGAACTATTTCTGTTGAAAGTTTTTGTAAATGAAGAAGTTTCAGTCACCTGTCTGAAATTTGAAAGGCTGACACATACATTAGAATTTTTTTGATTTACATTTTTCTGTTATTTTTTACTCTGTTTTCACTTTTTAATGTGCAGTCTCTTTTATGACATTCTTACCTTCTCCAATTTAAGAATTTTACATCCCAGAGACAAATGCTCTTAAGGGGAAAATCTTGTTAGTGGAATCCTTTTGCAAGCATTTTTATGCCTACTATTACTTACTCCAAGGCAAGATTCCTGGGTGGCATATTTCCTGGTACACATCTTACTCTCTCCTTCCGATATTCCTTCTCTGTGCCTCCTCCATGCTACCTGCACCCTCACCCAGTACACAAATGTACACGTCAGGTCCTTTGCTATTGTCCTCTCGATGACCGGGCTTTGTACTTGAGCTGGAATTACAAAACTGAGTTTTCTTCTTAATGAGCTAGTGCACAGATGGCAAACACAAGGCCCGTGGGCCAAATCTGGCCCTCCACCTTGTTTTATCTGGCCTGGCACCTTGTTTCTACCCAATGGCAGCACTGAGCTCCTTGCCCCTGGTTAAGGAGTAGTTACAGTTATACAGTCCTAAAATTACTTTCGGCCCTTTGAAGGCAACCACAAGGCAGCTGTGGTTCCTGGTGAAAATGAGTTTGACACCCCTGAGCTAGTCTCAAGGCTTTGGTTTGGAGGTAAAATATCAAACTTCTTGGTTAAAATAAAATTTGGTGCCTCCATAAAATTTCATGATACATTTGCACCCGAGTCTTCTACTCACTTACAGCTAGGACATTCCTAAATGTTTTCAAATGGAGGAAGGTAGTGGCATGAAGAACCTACTTGAAAACATTACTGTTATACATACATTAACACAATGTCTTCACCCTGTGGCTCTGTGGTGATAGGGAAACAGAAACCTAACAGCCGATCGAATTAGAATGTAAAGCATTAGGTTTTATAGAGAAGGATGGGCTTTATTTGTGGCTAATTAACATGAAGTCTTCAGTGGGCATGACTCTTTTCTCAAATACAGCTAGTTTGATCACTTAATATTCATAATAAATATGTTACATATAGAAATAGACTCTCTAGAGAGCAGCAGGGAAATTAAACCACCAATCTAAGCGAGCCAGGTTTGCCACAGAGCCTCTGCCCTTCAGCATCCAGGGTCCAGTAAACATGGAGGCTGACACACTAAACCGCAAGTAATAACACGGTCACTCCCACGGAGCAAATAGGTCAGGACTGCCGGCTGGATCTTCGGAGGCCAGCTACACCCTCATTCCAGGCGCGTAATCTCCCACAGTCTCGCGTCTTGCCTGGGGTCCTAACACCTGTCTTTAGTCTTTAGGATTTTTCAATAACATGTATCTTTCTTCCTGCTTATTTTCTCATGTATGCAGAGCTTCACGTTTCCTTGTTTCCCAGCCCCTCTCTGAGCACACCTCTGTGTCTTCCTAGGGCATCGAAGGGCCACTCTGCCAGTAAAGCAGAAAGTTTTAATCAGACTTCATTGTTTTTTAAATAAATTCTGGAGGATTGAGGAAAGCAATAGCTAAGGAAGCACAAGCTTTGTTTAGAGCAGAATCTATGGAACTGGTGTGGCTATCCACATAAAAATGGATGCTTTTCTGCTCCCTCCCTCACTCAAGTAGAGTAGGAGACTGCCTTCCTTGTGGGGGAAACCCACCCCTCCCTCCCACCCCCAACACACACACACACACACACACACACACACACACACACACGCACGCACATCTGTTTCCACTTTCGGGTCAAACTGGAATGCAGTAACCACCTTGAGAGAAATTGTAGCTTAAACAGGCTCTGCATTTGCAATTAGAATTTAAACATTTAATTTATTTAAGCTTGCTTCACTTATTCAGCACAACCTGAAAACTCTTAGATTGTGGTGTTTGTGCCACCTGTGAAGAGGAGTGGTGAGATCATTTACAGCTGAATAAAGAGAAGCAAAGCAAGTATATATAAGGAGTTCTAGGTTGGTGGAAATGCTAGTTTGCACAATAGGTGTAGGAAGAAATGTCTTTTCCCCTGCAAATTACTTTAAAGGAAGTTCAATTTACCCTCCTGTTGCAAACTTGGTTCTCTGTTTGCCAAATATGAAAAAGACTGAGTAAACAGAATTAATCCGAGCAGCAAGATCCTCCATCTAAGTAGTTCTACCAATGAAATTAATATTCGTCTATAGCTATAAAACAGTTGGACAATTCAGAGCAGATGCCTTATTCATCCTATGGTTTTATTACTTTTTTTTGCATTTCAGCCATAATAGCCCTGATGAAGATGGGCAAGAGTCAAAGTGTATTCTAGGGACTGTTTAGTCTCTAAGTTGAAAATATAGACTTTACAAAAGCACTCTCCTGTTTGCTGTGCAGGTGGAGGTAGGAGGGGAATGGCCCACAGATGAGCCCTGAAGAGGCAATGGCTTTCTGAACTTGAGCATATCTCCTTGTCACCTCAACTCTGCTAGCACTGATATTCTGAGTTTGAAAGAAATTAGGTCTACAGGGAAATCAAGCTTCCAGACTTCACAGAAATGAAATGTTTAATACTCTGCTTTCCCCCATATTCCCTATACATTTCTCTGAGAACATGTGAGACAAGTTTTAAAATTGCTGAAGATGTTGGGATTATTATTTGGAGGCATGGAAGCAATAGAATAAGCTAGAAATAATGTGAAGAAATGGCAATAAGGGTAATTGTTGGAGTTGGCAACCAATGAATGGTAACCCCTCCCCATGAATTTAATATTTATTTGAGAAAAATGTGCAGGAGTCCGATAAACAAATATGAAAATACAAGCTTGTTGATATCAGACTTAAATTTTAAAAGGTGTTTTGGGAATATGACTATTAATAAGGCTTCTTTACACATTTATCTGGGAATTGAATAACTCATCAAGTCATAGTCGGAATTTCTGGTTTTCCTACCCCTCTTCCTACCTCGTCCCCCAAGACTAGGAATTTCTAAGAAGGATTATCCAGAACTAGAGGCTGAAGGCTGAGGCCACGAGTTTGCACCCCTTTTCCTAATCTTACAAGTCAGCTAAGTCACATCTTCCCTTTTGGGAGGAGAAAGTGAACTGGATGGACGGAAGTGCAGCAATTGCTTTGCCCATATTTCCAGGAACAAAAAATGCCTGTCTTATTTGGCCTGGTTGAGCATAGCAGAAAAGGATATGAAATGTTTTCTTTAATGATAAGACTTTAAGAAACTATACGAGTTTTATGGCAGGACTAGAAGCATGCTAGAATTAGTGATGTGTTAAGACTCATTTGAGGCTGATTTATAAGCCTTCAACCAAAGGTAAAGAATTTTCTCTTCTGACCACAACAATAAAGGCAGTGAGGAGAAGCAAACAAACAAAAAATGGAATTCTGTTCTAGGACACAGTCTTATTCCTTTTACTCTCCATTGTGTTTCCTAACCCAGAAGAAAACCTGAACTTTCAACTTTCCTGTATCATCTGGACCTGAACTCAGTCCAAAGAAATTTTTTTCTTTACTGCTTCTACTCATGTTCCACCACAGAACCCTACTTTACAGAGCTAAAGATGTTCTCTGAGCAAAAGACAGTCATTTGCCACTAATCTTCTCAAACTTCATCTACTTCAGTCAAAACCTCAGAGGCCAGAGGACCTCAGGCTTCATAGATCTAGCTTATAACACCACTCCAAAAGCTCACACCACCCACTTGGAATTCCGTGGTGTCTCCAGGTAAGGACTACATCCTTTTGTGAGAACCAGCATCAGCAAATTCATACCTTATGTTATCTATCACAACTGATTTCTCCATTCTATGTGGACATCACTGACTGGCCATGTTGTGGCAAGTATGGCTAGATGATCGCAAAACTATTTCCTTTTCTTTCTTTGACTCAGCTAGATCACATTTTCCAGATTTCCATGCACTTAGCTCTGGCCATGGGGCTAAAATCTAGAGCTGATGGAATGAAAATGCAGGTGACAGACTTCTAGTCCTATGCAATAAAATTACCTATGCATTATCCTCTATGTCTTTCCCCTTTTCATGAGCTGGAATGAAGATGATACTCAAGGAAACTGTAGAAGAAACATAGTGACGATGGAGGAATCTCCATCCATCTGGGTTCTTCAGTGAGTTCGTGGGGCAGAGAGTTCCCTGGCCTTCTCTTCCCATCAGTCAGAAATGCCCACTTGTCAATGACAATAAACAAAGTTCAATTCTGATTAAGGTACTAAAAATTCAAAGTGCATCCATTATAAAAGGTAGCATTAGTTTAATTAATGCTCTTGAGTCTGAGTATTGGTTTCACTTCTTAATGAGTCAAATCTCTCTCAGCTCTAGAAACTAGACAAATACCTCCCATCATAGTTGACACATAGAATAAAACTACTTGCCATCTTCTATCCCCCAGACTAGGTGTAGTTCTACCCTTTTCCGTCATTTTTCCTCATTTTAATCAATTTGTGTCTTTTAAAATTGTTTGATTCTCTGTAATAAATATTTAAGAACATAATCTGAGCAGGTTACTCATTACGCTGACTAGAAATATGAGTAGGGTTGCCTCCCCTCACCTATTTCTGTCTTTCTTCAGTGTGACCACCTGATGCTTTCTAGGTCTTTTCTTTTTTTATTTTTAAATGTATTTTTTTGTTGTTGTTCAAGTACAGTTGTCTCCATGTTCTACCCACTATCCCCCTCCCAACCATTCCCCTCCCACCCCCGATGCTACCCCTTTTGGCTTTGTCCATGTGTCCTTTATAGATGTTCCTTGACAAGCCTTCCTCTTTTTCCCCCTTTATACCCTCCCACCTCCTCTCTGGTTAGTGTCAGGTTGTTCTTAATGTCAATGTCTCTGGTTATATTTTGCTTGCTTCTTTGTTTTGTTGATTAGGTTCCACTTACAGTTGAAATCATATGGTATTTGTCTTTCACTACCTGGCTTATTTCACTTAGCATAATGCTCTCCAGTTTCAGCCAAGCTGTTGCGAGGATAGGAGTTTCTTCTTTCTTTCTGCTGCATAGAATTCCACTGTGTAAATGTACCATAGTTTTTGGATCAATTCATTTACTGATGGGCTTTTAGGGTTGCTTCCAGCACTTGGCTATTGGAAATTGTGCTGTTATGACCATTGGGGTGCATAGGTTCTTTTGTATTGTTGTTTCAGGATTTTTAGGGTATAATCCCAGCACTGGAATGGCCGGGTCACAATGTCGTTCCATTTTTAGTTTTCTGAGGAAATTCCATACTGTTTTCCACAGTGGCTGCACCCATCTGCATTCTCACCAAGCATGCCCTAGGGTTTCCTTTTCTCGCAACCTGGCCAGCAATTGTTTGTTGATTTGGCTATGAGGCCATTCTGATTGGTATGAAGTGGTATCTCACTGTGGTTTTAATTTGCATCTCTCTGATGGTCTATTCTTTATGACAGAAGAAGTAAGTCTGGTCGGTGGTGAGGAGAGTTATACTTGACATAATTGTTGTATGCTCTCTCTTCGATGATGTAGCATATTTAGAAGAAAGGATCTTTGATTTTAAAAAATGTGGAGTTTGTAATTTTAAAAACTGTTTTCATGTTACTATCAAGATTTATATACAATCAAATAGAGACAACAATTTTGATTGCTTGCATAGCAAGCACTGTGTTGAATGCCCTATGCATATTATCTTTTTAATCCTCACCAAAAACAAAACAAAACCAGAAATAAAATTTTAGAAGAAGATTCGAAGGAAGCCTCAGAGAAGTTCAATATTTGAGCATAGTCACATTGCTAGTGAGTGCTGGAGCTAGGACCTGAGCTCGGGAATCTGCAAAGAACATAACCCTGTAATTCTTAACTACTGTGCTGTACTGCACTTTACAGGGACGATTATAACTAGTACTTTACATGACAAACCTATTTTGCAATTATTCGGCTAACCCTTTAATAGCCATTATGTCATTCTGTTATCACAACAAGCCCACGGGATAGGCACAGTTATATTTTGTCATTTTGTAAAGGAAAGTGAGTCACAGAGAGCTTTTTGTAAGAACGCACAACTGGTAGGTTTCAGCACCAGCGTTTGAAAATAGGCTGACTTAAAGGTCTTTTCTAAACTTCTCAAAAATATTTAAATCTTCAAAAAAAAGTGCCAGAAACAGCCCAGTGAACACCCATGTACTCATCACGTAGATGCACCGAGTATAACATTTTTCACATTTGTAAACCCATACTGCTAGCTGCTATAATTACATGACTAAATTTTTCATCAGATTAAATAAAAGAGGAATTTATAAAAAATTGAATTAATAAATAAGGGAGGCTTTTAGAGAGGTGTGTCTTGAAATGCTTCTTGAATTTTTTAGATAAATAGGAAAAGGAAAGTATTCTGAAAGTTGGGGACACCCTGAGCACAGTGGGATGGTCATGGAAACACAGGTGGAGAAAAAATTTGGATTGAAGAACAGTAGAAAACTAATTTGGGATTAGTTTTCTACTAATCCCAAATTATGAGTATCTGAAAGCCAAGAAGGGGCTTCAAACTGATTATCATAGAGAAAAGGGACTATCTGAAAATTTGTTCATTAAGAGAAATAGCAGCTAAATATTGGTATTTCTAAATAATTAACTTTTTGATGTCTTTTAAGAACTTCCAGGGTCTCTCATGACTCTGGAGGAACTTAACCCTCTTCTCATTCAATTCTAAGAGCTCAGGATGTAGATAATGATTGTGAAAATCAATAACCTAAAGAATTCTTGAAATGTCAGTGTATTGAGTAGCCCTTGGAAAAATTAGCAAAACTGTAGAAGGTGAAAATGTGGGTTTTTTTTCATGATTTCTTCACCCACAGTTCACACCTCTTTGTTTTCCTGAAGCTGGGATAAGAAACAGTACCTTCCTTTTAGCTCGCTGTCATTGAAACAGCAGCTATACCGTAGAACAGCATTTTATATTTCAGAATGCTCCCTTTTCCTCCAAACAAAAATTGATCTAGCCTGTCCCCTATTTTTTAGGGTCCTCTTAAATCATGTCACCCAAACTAGTTAATCTAAAGAATTTAGGAGTTAGGTTGTTAAAATAGTATCTATTGCTCTTAACTGATGTGCATATAAGGTAAAGAAATTTCAGAGATAATAAGCCAGCTAAAGCTATGAACCTTTCAAATCTTACTACATAGGTGGTCAAAAACTGGACCTGTGCTTGTGTTCACCCCTGAATGTAGCCATTGATTTTAATAAATGGAGAAGCAAACAGTGTGTTGAGTGTAAAGCTGCCTCACTGAAGTTTTAGAGTTACTGCCTTCTAGAGGCATGGATTCACGGTCACTGAGCCGAGGCGCTGGAAAAGGAAGGCGCTTTTTCCATCTGTATCTGCGAGTCGTACTGCCTGTACTTCCCATGCTTGACAGGAAGAGCTGAGATAAATATTGCAAAAATAAATATGCCGGCCTTGTGTATGATACGCCACTAACATTTCAAACACGATGCTAATACATGACACGCCTGTCATCCTACCCGTGTAAATCCCTCTGGTTCCCAGTGTGGTGAGTTGTAAACAGTAATGTTTCCAAGTCAGTGGTGTTCTCTTCTATTTCAAGGTCAGGAAACCTTGAAAAAAACAAACACAATAAACACAAATGCTTATCTTTCAGTGTTAGCTTGAACCAATCTCATGCAACGATCTAACTGGTAATGCTTCCCCTATACTACTCTTCACCAAAACAGAGCCCAAGGCCATTGGATTTCTTGTAGTTAGATTGTGAAATGTTTTTCGAAATGTTCATTTCATTCAAAAATTAAACCAGGTCAAGGTGCATACTTTTTGCTCTCATGACTGCATGTTTTTTATTACTTAAAATTTGAGGGCTTTTAGGATGCCTTCATAGTGAATCAAGAAAAGCAAGAAATGGATAATAAGAACTGTTCACTGTTGAAAGATTTCAATTACTCATTGGCCAATATTGAGGTTGAAGCAATGATATGCAAGTGTGACGGTCACTACGTAACTATCTTGTCCTCCTGCCACATTCTCTGAACCTTGTCCACACTTCCTTTACTGAACGACCATGAAGGACTCTCTTCAGGCTAATGATTTAATGGTATTTGAGAAGTTTGCCTTAGTCCTAGATTTTTTTAAAAAAAATATTGATTGATTTAAGAGAGAAAGAGAGAGAGAGAGAGGGAGAGAGAGAGAGAGAGATGGATTTGTTTTCCCACATAGTTATGCATTCATTGGTTTATTCTTGTATGTGCATTGACCTTAGATTGAACCCCCAACCTTAGTTTGCACTCACTGACCAAAGGAGCTGCCGCCCAGGGCCCTCCATCTTAGATTTGTAAGAAAAATTAAAAAAGCCATAAACATCAATGAGCAAAAGATTATTGTAATAATTTTTTCTGTGAAGCAATCTATAGTTCCATAGGTATACATTGAGAAAATGTTTTTTTTAATATTATTGTTAAGAAACATTTTTTAGGAGCAATTATAGGTTCACGGTCAAAGTGAATGGTAAGTACAGACTTCCCATAGACCCCCCGTCTCCACCACATGCACGGCCTCCACCACCATCAACACGATTATCACCTGAAATCCATACCTTACCTTAGGGGTTGCTCTGGTGTTGTACAATCTACAGGTTTTAACAAATGTGTAGTGATATACACCCACTATTGTAGTATCATACAAAATAGTCTCCTCACCCTAAAAAGCCCCCAATCTCTACCTATTCATTTCTCACTCTCTTCTACCCCTGGCCACCATGAATATTTTTACTGTCTCCATAGTTTTGCCTTTTCTAGAATGGCATACAGTTAGAATCTTGTAGTACAGTACCTATTCAGGTTGGCTTCTTTCACTTAGTAATGAGCATTCAAGTTTCTTCCATATCTTTTCATAGCTTGATCGGTCATTTATTTTTAGTGCTAAATGATATTACATTGTCTGGAAATGCTACAGTTTATTCACTCATCTACCAAAGGACATCTTGGTTATTTCCAAATCTGGCGATTATGAATTAAGCTGTTCTAAACAACCACATGCTGGTTTTCGTGTGGTTTTCAGTTGGGGTGAATATGAAGGAGTGCCAATTGCTGACTCCTGTGTTAAGAGTGTGTTTGTTTCATTTTGTGAGAAACTGTCAAACTGTCTTCCAAAGCAGCTATACCATTTTGCATTCCCCTCAGCAATGAATGAAAGTTCACAGGGGAGGAAACTTATTCCAAGTCGGGAGAGCGACTTCTCTGATAAACAAGCAGGATAAACATTTGGCTCAGTGCCCCCTGGGGTGTTCTCTCCATCAAACTTATTCCATCCACAGAGCACAGACCTTCTCGGGTTCTCAGGGTCCTGAGAGAGATCCATGGTTGATCAGCATTGTCTAAGATTGAAATTCAATCTGTTTTAGAAGCAGAGTGACAGCAAGACAGTTGGACTGTAACCTTAAAGCTAAATTTTTCATTTTTCTGTCTTATTTTGTTTGAAACTCAAGCAAGTAAATGGGATCAATATTATACATTACCCTTTGCAACACCAACAGTAGTATTTTTAACTAAAAATACATTATGATAAAAAGTGAAATAATTTATGGGTGTACAATGAAGATTTAGTATACTTCCCGCTCCTGGTTCTAATCAGCCTTCCCAGAGAAAAGCACTACTTTTTGTTTTTTAAAGAAATATTCTAAGTACAATGTGTATGTGTGTGTGATTATTCTATGTAAATTGTTTCTTAAACTTGTTTGTTTCACTTAATTATGTATATTGGTGATCATTCCACACAGTACATTTGAGATTTATTTTATTCTTTTTAATGGTAGAAATGTATTCCATGTTCAGGCTGTACAAACATGTTTGACCAGTCCCTTATTAATTGGCGTATAGGTCCTGTCCATTCTTTTGTGACTGAGACATTGTTTCACAAATACCCAGTGCTTGAGTGAATACATTTGTAGAGCACACTCCTAGAAGTGGACATGCGGTATCAAAGGGCACACACAATTAAAATTTAATATATGTAACTATTGTCAAATTGCTCTCTAAAGAGATCATACCTATAAATACCATTAGAGAATGCTTGTTTCTCTAACCCTTTACCAATGATGCATAATATCAAATACTTTGATCTGAAAATTTTTGCCTTTTGAGAAGTATATTCTTTAAGTGGACTTTTTCAATGTTGCTACTGATACTATCTTCACATAGTTTATTTACTTAATTGCTTGGCATGAGAATCAAAAGGACAAGTTAAAATATCAGTTTCCTTTAACTCTTCAGGAAAGACATTTAGAGAAACAGATGTGTGTAAGTGGTGTGTGTGTGTGTGCACGTAACTTTTCTGTTCTTATACTTCAAATCCAAAATTTGAACATACTGTCAGGTTTCTTTAGAAAGCATGCACTTGGATACAAAACATTATTCTTATTTCCAGTGTGAACGGCTCCACTTGCAAAGAGCAAAACTAACTAGAACAGGTATGTAATTTCATGGTGTCTTATATAAGTGGTCATATTTTTTAGAAGAAAATGCCAATGAGGCATAGTTAAAGGTCACCTATTTTAATGAACCAGTTTATGACTCACGGTTTTACCTTTACTTTTCCTTTGCTTTTTTTTGCAAGTTACACTTTGATTAGCATAGAGATTGTCTAGTAACTATTGTACTATTTCAGATTCAAATGAGTCCTATCCAATGTGCTTCTTCATCCAGAATAAAGCTAGAAGGGGGTGGGAAAAAAGAAGGGAAGATGGGTAGAGGCAAAGAGATTATAAGATGTTTTGGTAAGTGGCTTAAGGAGAAGGAAGCATAAGTCTCTGTTTTGTCAGATTTTCCTGATGCGAACACCCCGTTGACGTAGGGAGGTTTCTCAGAGAGAACTCTTGTTTACCAGAATTAAAGTGGATGCTATGTTTTCTCAGGTGAGTTGATCTTATCATGATATTTAATTAGACTCGGTGTATCTCTATTCCTGACTTTGGTGCTGATAGAACATAGATTGGCACAGGAAGCAGAGTAAGAGTGAACTTAAGTTTTTCTAAGTGATGTTTGTAATGCTCCTCCAACTCATTCTCCAACCCCCCCCCACTCCCCCACCTAATTTTGGGCTGGCACAGGACTTCTGTTCTGGGGATTTAAAAAAATACCATGTTGCTGTCTCAAATCTTATTTAACAACCCCAAATTCACATTTATCCAGTAGAGACAACTACAGTTGCAGTGTTCTTCCAGGTTTCTCTAGGCTAGGTGGTAGGTAAATTCATCTTAGTCCAGAGCCTTCTCTACGCTAGGTCTATAGACTGGTTTATTTAATCATTATAATATTCCTATGAAGTAAGCATTGTATGCTTGTTTTACAGACAAAGAAACTAAATAATTGAGACTACGGACTTTGGCTCACAGCACATAGCTTAACTCACCGAAGCCAAATTTTGAGCCTGTGTCTAAATAAGCTGCATTTTTTTCTCCCATACTGCTTTGCTTAAATGTGTTGATGGTTCTGGGTCCCACGGGATAATGTACAAGAATAAAAAAGTTCGTAAATTTTGTATTAGCAAATTGTACATTAGCACTCAGGGATAATTTCCCAAGTGCTTGGTATGACTTTGTGTTTTCTCTGACATAGAAGCATGAACAATTAAACAAATTCATTTAAAACTTACCAGAACTATGAAGTGAAATAGCAGCGTAAACCCAGATCCCTCCAGCTCGGCCCAAGGCGTGACACACTCGGGAGCAGCTGGCTCCCGCCCCATCCTGCCCCACCCTGTCCCGTGTCCCCTGACCTCTGCAGTCCCTCCGCACCTCCCGTCAGCCTCCTGTCAAGCCAGCTGCTAGGGATTTATCATTCTTATTTATTTCTCTAATCCCTAATGGATATACAATAGTGTTTCTGGTTTTTAAAATCTCAGTGCACATTTTATCATGCTTTATCCAGGGGTGTCAAACTCATTTTCACCAGGGGCCACGTCAGCCTCGAGGCTGCCTTCAAAGGCCAAATGCGATTTTAGGACCATGTAACTGTAACTACTCCTCAACCTGGGGCAAGGAGCTCAGCGCTGCCGCTAGGTGCCAGTCGGATAAAACAAGGTGGAGAGCCAGATTCAGCCCAGGGGCCTTGTGTTCGCCACCTGTGTTTTATATGATCACTGGCAACTTGCTTTTTTTGTTTAACTTTATGTCTTTAGATTCACATATGTTAGTATGTACATATGCCTCTACATCTTTAAGTGAAAACATCTCAAATGTTCTTCTAAAATGTTAAAAAATAATCACTTGATTCTATGCGCAAGGCACTGACTAAAGTTGAGCACTTTGTATGTTAATTTATTTAAGTTTTATAGTGCTAGGAGATACGTATTATTCTCATTGCTGAACCAGCTAGTCAGTAGCAGACCTGGGATTCTCATACAAGTATTTATAACCCTGATTCTGTACTTTTTTTCTAGTTCACTGCACACCACCTACCTTTACTGAATTTCAGCTTTCATTTCATTCAATTTTGTTCAAAATTATTGCTCCAAGTTCCTGGCCAAGGGCGAGGCACAGCGTAAGAAACAGTGCCCACCCCCCCACGCCCATGCGCACAGACACAGCCTCAGTGATGTGGCCCCAAGGCCGTCATCTCCCCACGCCTCTCATTTACAGGGGCCGTTGCCCTCCGCTGTTCCTTTGCTGTGTGCTGACCATGGGCATCACCGAGGGCACCTGTGTCCTGAAACATCCCACCCATGGGAAAAAATAACTGCTCCATGAATCCATCCCCCAACTAAAACCTAGGCCAGTTTACCACCCTGCTCCCTGATTGAGAAGATGCCCTAAAAAATGTAATACACCTTCACAAACCAACTAGCGGCCTAATTGTTAAGCAAAACTTCAGCGTCTTACAATTACTGCTATTACAAACTGTCTATTAAAAAGCTGCCTCCCTCTTGACTCTTTCATTAGCACAATGCTCCCACAGTAGTACCCAATTACACACAAACCCTACCCAAATTTACATCACTCTCCAAATTACATACACAGACTGATTACTGTTTCTCTAAAGAGCAACATCTCTGTGAGTCCTTAGTACTCCTTTCTTTTTAATGCGCTGTGGCTTCATAGTCCAGTCCTTATGAGTGCATGTGGCCGCAGCCTTTTAACCCACTCTGCATTGCATGTTCTTTCCAAAGCAGAATTCAAGAACAGCAGAAGCTGAAGAGGGTGCTTTCTTTTCGGTCACTGAAATGCTATATAATGCTTTTCCTTCTTTTTCTCTTCCCTCCCTCTTCTCTCACTCCCATTGTCTCCTCCCACTTTTGTCTTTAGCATCTCTGTAGTCCTCTCATTTTTAATTACCTGGTTCTTCTCTGTTTCTGAATCTCTTCTTATCTATCTCCTAGGTATTTTTCCCATGTACTCATTGGGCATTTCAGTCAGTTTCAATCTCAGTCTGTTATTACCTCCTCTGTCTGGTCAGGTGTTACATTCCCCATGACTCTGCAGAATCTCCAGTAGGAATGACCTGAAATGGTGCCCTTTCCAAAAAAAATTATTGGTTGATTTGGGAGAGAGAGAGAGAGAGAGAGAGAGATTTGTTATTCCACTTACCTGTGCATTCATTGGTTGATTCTTGCATGCACCCTGACCAGGAATGGAACCCACAACCTTGGTGAGTCAGGACAATGCTCTAACCAACTGCGCTACCTGGCCAGGGCCCGAAATGGTGACTGATCTTTAGTGAATCTGGTCTCAAATCTCAACAGAAGTCAAGGGTCATTTGTCACTTCGGTGCTGCAGGCCATATTTTACTTTCTCAGAACACTAGTGCTTCTCGGAATGCATGTGAGAATTACCCTGCCTCAGAATTATTTGGAATAACCAAACATTTATTTTTCTATTAGACTTCTTTACAGATGAAGAATTCTGGTGATTGGAAATGGCAAATGCAGAAATAATTTATTCAGTTCTTTCTGGAGGGAGAATTAATATTATATTTAGTCTGATAGACTCTATTCTTTTGTCTGGAAACTCACCTACTCCATCTACTTGTGGTTGCTCACCTACTACTCCAGGAAAGTGCCTGAACATAGAGCTGAGCCGCCCTGTGGTTTTATCCTAAACCCACCGCCTCTTCAACAGCTTCTATTAATCTCTTAGTACCACCATCTGCTCAAAACAGGGTTTCTCTAACAAGCAGTGAATCCTAATTTTGAATCTGATGTTATCTACTTCTTATGTTTTTTCAATTCCAATGTAAGACATTTCTTTCCTTTCTTAGCCTCAAATCAGAATAGCCATCTTATTGTATTGAAATGTGATTAATTTTTCAAAATTATAAATAGCATCATTGTGACTCACTTTAAAATGATCCAATAACTTCTGTCATGCTCAGCATGTCAAGTAAATTCCCAGTCATGGTCTATTAAGTTCTGCCAGATGGGCCCCCCACCTACCTCTCATGCCATCTAGGAGAATTCTCCTCTGTCACCCAACGTGTTCCAACCACATTGTCCTTCTTAGAGGTTGTCAGTCTCATCAGATTCACCCCTGCCTTAAGGCTCTTGCTATTCCTGGTTGCTGCTTCCTTTGCCTAGGTGGTTATTCTCCTGGATCTCAGAAAGGCTGACTTCCTGTCCATTATATCTTTAGCTCAAATCTCATCTACCCTTTTTGGAGTCTTCCCATTCATATATGTTCAATAAATACTTGCTGAATCAATCAATTAAAGTTGCCAATGCATTTGACTTTTATATCAGCAAGCATTCTGCTTCTGTTGACATGGCCAGTGTCATCTGATGCACTTTTCCACTGAAAATACTGGTCCAAAGATTCCGGTTGGAGGAAGGAGAAAGGCTGCTGAGATAGTCTGCAGCTTTGGGTTGTCCCTGGCTCTCTCAGATCCTGAACTTGCTCTGCTGGCCATTTCCTGGGAGGCTCCAGCTGCACACATGGTGTGTGCAAGTCTGATAAAGAGATTCACAAAGTGGCGGAATCATTTTTTTAAATATGACTGGCACCTGATCGATCATGGCTAGATCCAGAAGAGGCAGTGAACCTTCAGTAATGCTAAGAAAACAAATCTTTCTGTCTGCGTAGTTTTCACAGTCATATAGTTTTACATTTCCCATCAACTAGAAGAAAGTAGGTATTCAGGAGGTGGTCGATCATGATGTCACCCTGTCTTGCTTTTTGATGCCCTGTTTAAGGTTGCGGAACAACACTTCTTCAACTTACACCTTTTTGATTCAAAAAAAGATACCCCATATTTTATATATGCAAAACATATTTTCTGCTACTAACAATGATCATGTTCATTGATAATGCTTGGAAGGTGAAAATATCACACACACACGAACTTTTTTTTATTAATCCTTTCAGATATGGCATATCTAGTTTCTTTCGAAAGTGCACAAGCTTGAGAAGTGATACCTCCATCAGTTTTTGCCTCTTCACCCCTAGTCTTGGGTGTGGGAAGGAGGAAAGCTGATCCATATGGCCACAAACTTAGAATAGGATTTTAGGTACATCATCACTGACATAATAAAGACCCTCTTTCCTCACTTCCATGAGATAATTCTTTTAATCCAGCCCAAAATAGAACTGGCCTTTTCTTTCTTGTTTCCTTGTCAACAGCTATTTTTGCAAGGTTTTCATTACTTCTTAATTGTTCAAACTTCCTATCTTCATTTTTCTTGTTAAGGACCAATTTTACAAATGAGTTCATTATCTCTACCGTTTTAGACTCATCATTAATTTCGTGCTTCTCGTTCATTAGCGGACCTGTTTTCTCTATGGTACTTCTTTTCTCACTGCAAGATGTGTAAAACACTTTCTCTGAGTCCCCTTTTCTAACTTTTTTACATCCTCCTTATGTTACCAGTGTCTTTTCTATGTTTAATTGATGTATCTCTCTTTTTATTCCAAATATTTTTTCTCCATTGACTTTAATATGAGATATTAAAAGACATTTATGTTTACATTTCATATTTACATGCCACATTCTTCAAACACATTTTACATCTGCTCTAGTCTACTTTAAATATCAATAGAAGAAGCATTGGCAGATAGAAAATGGAGACAATTTCACATCTTATAAATGCATTTCTGTATATGATAAATTTCTTAATCCTTAATTAGTAAAGAGTTTCATTTTATCTGATAGGCTGACACATAGCATTATTTAACAATGTCATTGTCCAGGGTATAAAATCAATTTGAGGTGCAGAATTTCACTTGCTAAGCTTGTGGGCATTTGGAGGAAAGAATGTGTAGGGTAGAGGTGAATAACATGGACCAAGAAAACCTATTGTAGACCATGAACATCCTGAATAACTTTCACCAGGTCCCTTGCTCTTTTTCTCTGCTGGAGTCTCTTCATCTTGCTTCTCACCTCTTCGTGTTTCTTAGGAATATGGAGGTCGTGGTGGGAAAGGCAGAGGCAGGTATTTGCATACAGAGCACCTTGGCAGAATACAGGCAGCAAAAAATACTGTAATCCGTGATTCCTACTGTGATACAACAGAGCACTGGATTAGGAAACAGGTGGCCTGGGCTTTTATTGCTGGTTTCCTCTTAGTTGACTTCTTGGCAAATGAGCTTTCTCATTTGTAAAATGTGGGAATTGAATTGGGTGGTAGTTAAAATTCTTCCTATTTCCAAGTATTCTTCATGTTCTTAAAATTCTTAGGAAGTGGTCCATATGATTCTTCAAATTCAGACTCTATTAAGTCATTCACAAGGAGGCTTATTTATGTTCTCCAATCATTAGGCCCTTATTCAGTACCGCAGTCTCCTCCTTGGAACTCTAAGGGTCTCCGAATGTGCCAGACACCACGCACACTCCAGCCCACAAAAAGCAAGTCCTGGACACCAGCCTGTGTTTGATGTTAATGTCCGGGGTTTCTGGTTGCCTAATTTCCCACTGATTTTGTTTTTATTCCAATTTCACTTAACTTTGAACTCTTGGTATTGAGATCCCAACCTTGAGCTAACCTTTAACCCATGAGGAGTTGGTGCTCATTAAGACTCTCTGTGGTGTATGGCCTCTGTGTGTGCCTGAGATGAACTAGGACACATCTTTGACTCGAATGCTAGCCTTCTACATGTCAGGGAGCTCTCAGCCATAGCTGTAGGTCTGAACAACTCAACCAGTTCGAACACATTAGTCCCTGCCTCTTACTCACCTAGGTATGGTTGGGAGGCTGTATCTGATAACTATTTGTTAAATATTTTGTCCTTGGGAAAAATTGTCTCTGAGTCATACTAGCTCTGCCATTTGTAAAAACTGCTAACTCACTGCATCAAAACTGCTATGAAAATCAAACAAAATGATTTCTGTAAAATATCTTTGTAAAAAAATTTTTGTTTTAATTTGGTAGACTCCTACTCATTCCTCAAGACTCAGCTCAGAGGTTTTCGCCTATGAAAAGCCTTCCTGTCGCTTCCAGGCAGAGAAAGGCAGGGAAAGCTAGTCCTCCTCCATGCCCTCCTTGTGCTTTGCTTACATCTTTAGCCACGATTACAGCAGAAGCAGCAGCATTTCCCTAGGTAACAGGTTGTGAACACTTCCTGTATGATTACATCGCACATGCCTTATGTGATTTCATCCTGAAACAATATCTAGTAAACAGTAACTTTAAGTTCATTGTTTTCGTGGGAAGCTGGAGCCAAATGACTTGCTAAGGATCTTCCAATTAGGAAGGGTCTGAAGCGAGGTAGCAACCAGAGCCTTAGTCTTTTCACTCCACCTTCTGACCTTCCACAGCATCCTCACAAGGCAGTTAGTGGAATCTACCAGGACTATGACCCTGCCCTCATCCAGAGCCTTACTCTGTTCCCACTATCATGATTTGCAGTACTAGATTATCCTGCCCTGTGCATTTAACTTTCCACTATGCACTAGTCCACTTTTTAGAGTTATTGCTTTCCTTTAATGGACAGGACTTTTAAATATTACTCACATTAAAGCTCTCAGTTTTTCTGTTTGGAATGCCTCCAAATTTTCACCATGTTCGGAGTTATTTTTTTTCTTTTTCCTCTTATTTCCAAGGAGGCTTGCCTTCCCTGTAAAACATTTTCCTTCATATCTGCACATCTTGACTGGACCACTATTAGTCTAATTTAGTTCAGCACTGTGTGTGTGTATCTCTCTAAGCTCCAGTATAGTGGAAGGAGTTATAGAGTCCTCTGGGTTTGGGGCAGAGAGAAAGCAACTTCCAGGCTCATACTTACCGTCCTCAAGAGGCGCTCTGCACACAAGTCCTAGGTGTTCTACCACATCCCGTGAGGTACCATGCCATTACAAAACAATATCATTCTACCTATTGCTCCCAGTTGGAGCCATGAGAGTTTTGACTATTAAATCACTTTATATCCACAGTGTGAAGGCTCTACCTGAATATTAATATTTTATTCCCATAATCTGTGAACATTTAGATTTTGTCTCCATTTAATGCCAAGGAGCTTCAATGTCCAAGGCATCCCGTGGGCCTCCTTAAGTGTTGCCTGGCTCCGAAAGACTGGGTTATCAGGAGAGAGTGAGCCCATTACTGATTTCTGAGAACAGTCCACAGCAAATCTTTACCAAGTAGATAATGCAACTCCATTATTTATGTAAAATATACACCAAGGAAAAAGGTGAAAAGCCATTAATAAACTCATACAAAAATAAACTTATACAGACATCATGAAATTCATTCCTTGCAGCAAATATAATCTTTTTAATGTCGTATACCTATTGGAATTTATAGTGATCCTAGGTATTCACAGTGATAATTCCACAATTTTCAGTTATCAAGGAAAAATGCAGTTTTGATCCCTATGGTATTAAAAAAAGAGGAACCATGTGTTTGAGAAAGATTTTCAATAATAAGAATTAAAATAAAAAGAGGTGTCTGTTTCATTACAGAGTTAAGTTAGCCAGAACATTCCATTCTTCAAGCATTTCTGTTCATCAAGTTTTTACCATACTTTTAGATAGGATATATACTCAAGACTACCCGAGAAGTCAGTGTCTTAGAATGTTACTTACCAAAGATTTCAAATATGTTTTTCAGAGCTGTTAAACCATGATTCTAAGCAAAGTTCTTTGGTCAAAAGATGACTTGCCTACAGCATGTCACACAGTGGCTTAAACAAGTGTTGCTGAAAATCTCATTTCCCTGCCAGACAGAAAGAGCATGATTCCTACGATTTGTGTATTTAGATAAATATAAAGGCACAATAACATGCAGAAATGTGTTGATATATTCTAGGCATTGCTTGAAAAATGAAGAGACCTTCCTGGAATCAAGATAGCCTTGTTTACTGAATCCAATTGCTCTTTAGACGCTTGAGCAATTTAGGCAGAGATGCAGTTTTTGGATCCTTTTGTTTTAAATTGTATCATCTATTACCTAAATGTATTTTTACCCAGCAAGAAATGGCAGAGCCGAGGATTTATCACATCAACACTCTCGGAGTCAGAAAAAAAATGGTGATTCAAATATCATGGTTGTCAAAAAGCTGTTATTAACATGCTTATACATGTCTGTTCTCCCCACACCTTCCCGACAATCCCCCCAAAATAATATGAATGTTTTACAGTGATGTTTAGTAACAAGCACCCAAGCCAACCTTAAAATGACTCCCCTTTTAATTAGCATGTTAGTGACTCAGTAAAAATTGAGTTGGATTAATTATTCAAATAGAATTCAGCAGAGATTCCGGAGCAAATCTAAGAGACAGCAGAAAGAAGGAGCAAGGCTGCCCAGTTGTTTTTCCACACACATGAAGGTTAAAGAGGGATCCTGCAAAGCTGTGGAGCGGAAGTCATGAGGGCCATTTGTTAGCAGAAGAAGCCCTAGAAGTCATCTAAAGCTGCTGGTGTGGCAGGATGACCTTGCAGCACTGATGAACACCGAGCAAAGGAAGGAAAATCACGTTGGTGGAGTAATGCTTCTTTATCTTTTGCTTTCATAGTTTAAATTAAACCCCAAAGAATACTGCTGTGTACATTGTGGGACGAACTCTCACTAGGTTCACCTACTGCCTAAAATACTTTTGACTGCAAAGAAACATTTATGTTGAAGTTTTGTTGCCTCGGGATAATTCTGTAATTTAGTGCAGAGAAATGGTCCGATTAGCAGTTGGGACCAGCAGGGGGAAGCTAACTGGAGTGAAGAGGTGAGAGAAAGAGAGAGTCAGAACTTTTATTCTTCAGGCAAAAAATTACTCAAGGGAAGACGAGGAAGTGGGGAAAAGCAGGAGGAAGTAGAATTCAGTGGCGGTGGCAGTGATAATTGGAAACAAAAATGACTTTTATAATACTGCCAGGCCACCAAAGTCTGTAAAAAAACAAGCAGGGGGGAAAAATCCCCTCAAGGATTGAGATTTTCTCATGAAATTGTTCAGAAGCATGGATAATAAACAAAACACAAATCCTGCAAGATAGATCCCTCATGCATAGATTTGGTTGAAGACAAGAAATAATATGGTTGAGAGGAAAGTATCCATGAAAGTCAGACTGGCTCTCCAGGTAATTTATCTGCAAAAGACATTTGCTTGAACTATTTGTTTTTGGTGGCTATTCTCTTTTCATTTCATGTTGCTTTAGTCAGAGAAAAACACTTGAAGGCAGGAAGCCTGCTGGGTTGTACTTTTTTCATGCTGAGTGAGCCATTTCCCTGGGCTCAGTAGGAACTATTTGACTTTAGCCTGATGTGCACCTGAAGGAAGGATCTGGACTTGAAGGGCCCAAGAGTACTTCAGTGGACATTTTGAGGAGGGGGGTTATTTTATGACATCCTTGGCTGGCTACAAATCATTTGGAAGAAATTGGTGCTCAGGAACCATTACCTAGTGGCCAAAGTTCCCATCAGACTCTGAGGACTGGCCCTGATTTATTTCCCCCCTCAGAATGAATGGTCGGTCATTCATTTACCTACAATGCCCAGGGAAGCTGTCAGACCCAAGTTTAATCTACAGGCTTAACTGAGAAATAATTATCATTTTGACTCAAGCATCTCTGCTTTCCACTGATCTTTTTTTTTTTTTTAATTGTTTGACCCCAGAATAGCTTGAATCAAAAAAATCTGTTCCTACCTACAGGATATTTTTGGAGAGCTGGCAAAATGTTACACAGACTAGGGGTCTCTCCCACTGGGCCATCACAGGAGGTGAATTCTATTTCCAGCTCCAGCCAATGAGGGACATATGGAGACTAGTTCACTTTAGCTGGAATTATATTGCCTTTTAACTTGTTTACTTGATCCATGCTAATGTGTGCCAGTGTGTTTGTTGCTACCCTTGTTACCCATCAAAATGTTAAGCAGCCCTGAGAGAATGGGAAATGAGATTGGGTATTTGTCATCCTGTGTGTACTCTGCACATAGTTAAACAACAAAGTGTCTAAAATTAAAATAAAGGGTAAAAGTTTTTCTCCCATTCTCCAGAGGTAATCACAATGAATATTGCTGGTAGCTACTCTTTCTACTTCTATTTCCTGGCCGACTTCAGACAGTCATGACCTCCTAGAAATATAAAGATGTGGACATTATAACCCTATGTCTCACCTCCAATTTTTGTTAACTACATTATTATTGTTTCATTATCAAGTTATATCAAATTTATATTCTGTCCTGCAAACATTTCTCATTTTTTCTTTACCCACAGGTTAAGTCTAACAGCTTAAAGAGAATAAAGCAATATTTTCCATTGGTTATTATATAAATGTGATTTACTGTAGATGAATGTAAACTGATAAAGCAGGAAACATCATTCTGTAATTTAATCTCTGCTCCGGTGGAATTTCACGTATGAAGGTCCAGTGGATGTCCTTCTGATTTCCTTTCCATGTTCTTTGTGGCCCGGTCATTCTCTGCTGCCATTGTCATTCTTGTATCATGTCACCCTTTTCTTATATTACTCTTTTGCTGCTTTGGAATGTTGCCTTGAGAAGCTGGATAATTTATGAGTCCATGCATATCTAAAAATGTCTTTATTTTGCCCTCACATGGGCTATGGAGTTCATTTTAACTAGAATTCTTTTCCATGTTAACTTGTTTATCTGATTCTTACTAATGTATTTATTGCTCCTCATGTCACCTAGTAGGACGTAGGCAACCCTGTGGAAATGGAACATGGGACTATGCAAATATTTGGGGGGAAGGGAGAAGATTAATTTGAATGTGGTTAAAAATCAAAGAGTATAACACAGGTACAGGTTTCATAAAGGGTGAGAGAGTAAATACTTCGGGTTTGGGAGGCCATACAGTCTCTGCCACAACTAGCCATAGATGATACAGAAATGAGCAAAGTTTTATTCATGTACACTGAAATTGGATTTTCACATAGTTTTCATGTACTATAAAAGTGATATTTAAAAAGTAATTTAAAAATGTTAAAACTATTCTTAATTCACAGACCATACAAAAACAGGCAGCATGGCCTAAAATTAAAATTAAAAGCTTTTTTTACTCCCCATTATGATTATAAAAATATAGAAAAGAAATTTTAATTCTTTTTTTCTTCATACTTTGAAAACTTTGTTCTGTTGTTTGCTAGTACTCAAGTTTGTTAATGAGCAGTTTGGTGATAGTATAATTTTAATCACTTCATGGGGAACCTACCCCCTCACTCTCAAAAGATTAAGTTTTTTCTCTTCATCTTTGAATTTTAAATTTCACCCAGATTAGTTTAAGTGTGGATCTTTAAAGTGTCTCCTGCTTGATAAGTGGTGGTTTTGTTAAATCAGAGGGTTATTACTGTTTTTTCAGCTCAGGAAAAGTATTTTGTGATTTTATTGCTTTTTTCCTCTCCCTCGTTTTTTCCTCTTTTTCTGTAATTCTCAGTAGAATAATACTATATTTTCTGTATTTATCATTTATAAATCTTTATTATTTCTTATTCATTCTCTTTTACACTTTATTCTGAGATATTTTCTCAATTTAATCTTTAAAGTTAGCACCCTCTCGTTGCTCTTCCCATTTAACTACTTTGTCTAGTCATCCTTATATGCTTCATATACAAGCATTACTCTTCACCCACGGTGGATTGTTATTGTTTATTTTGTTGCTTTGAGTTTTTGGAGCTTTTTCAGGGCTCCAGGATGACCCACTTGTTAGTGTAGGTTGCTAAATATTACTAAAGGAATAGAGCAAAAAGAATCATACATTAAGAAGCCTCATAAACTGGAAAGCTGAATCAGCTCATAAGCCCGCTTTTCTAGGAAATTGCAGCATTCCTAGGCACCCCATGAGATCTCAGCATTTCCCCCAAGGACAAAGAGAATAGCACCCACTCTCCTCGTGTAGGAAGGACAAAAAAAGTCTGGGCAATCTCCCCAGGGGCCTGCAGGCCTCAGTAACTGAATTACTAGGAAGGGAGAGGGGGGATTCCTCCCTGGGGCAGCACTGCCTAATAGCAGTCCAGACAGTGAGGAGGTGCGTCTACTGTGAGGCATGCTCAGCAGAAGCCAAGGTGGCCACCCCAGGGGCCTGTCAGTCTAGCCTGGGAATGGATTGGACGAGATAAGGGACACAGAACCCCTGGAAGATGTAGGAAATGGGTTGTTTAGGAGGAGCATACAGTGCAAGCCTGGGAAGAATGGGAAAACATTCATTTGAAAGGACACCTGGTCCTTGTTCCCAAACCTGAGATAATATAACTGAAGCTTAACCCAGCCCCCCACCCCTCCCCCTCTCACACACGCTGGCCCTGTTCCTGTTCGCCTCTGCTCTCCGTGCTAGCCTTCTGGGCCTAGCGGCGGTGCAGACTTCAATGAGGGCCTCGCCACAGACAGTCGGAGCACAGCCCGGGACGCCCACTCTGCTGGCTGGACGAGGACAGATATGAACTACACCAGTGGTGCGAAATGTCTGGACTCCGGCCCTGTTTCTGGGCCTGATGAAGTCAAGCGTGGACTTTTTCCACAGGGGACCAAGCTAAACTTGGGACAGCCCTCCGTGTTTACTGCAACTTCAGTAAACCTTACCACACCACGATCTCCCGTACCTGGGTTCCTGGAGGTGCTGCACTTGAGACTCCGTGAGAGAGCACTATTTCCACCAGCGACACGGGCATATGTCAGTGGTCTTCCCGGTGGTTTCTGCTCTTTTCTTTACCCATCCATTTCCTCTCTATGGTCTTTTATAAGTGGTTCACTTACGGTTTCTTTCTATTCTTTCCTCCCAACGTCTCCACTCACTCTTCCTTTACAGATCTGTTAGAATTTCTTTCTATTTGTAAATACTGCTCCTGTGATTTTTTTTCCCTCACGTGAAAGGAAATAGATAAAAGCCGCCAGTCTGTTATCTTGAGCAGGTAGATAGGATGAGGGCAGTGTAAACGTGAATGGGAGTGTGAGTAAAAAGTAAAAAGAATTTGTTTGAATTGCCGTGGTAACTCATTGGGATACAATGGGAGGAACTGAGTACACTGCAGGAAGGAGGGAACTAAATCAAACTTCAGTTCTCCCTTTGACAATTTTGTCAAGAAGGCAGAAGTGACAATACCATTCTAAACAGAAGCTATGAAATTTCAACTAACATTATGTAGCTCTTAGATCCAAATGTTAAGGTGGAGCTTTACACGTTAAGGTGGGACCATTGATTTGTTATTTAAATGTTGCAAACATTTGTACACCAACAGGTGAATTAAGCAAGCCACGGATAGGAACAAGATGCCAACTCCACTAAAGTCTTCTCTTCTGTATGATAAAGTAATTAATGCCTATTTAAGTGTGCTATCAAGTCTCCCCAGTATCAATGCCTGCAATTTCTCAACTATTAGGTAGATCCACCCATTTCAAGGTTTTAATGTCATTGAAAGCATTTTAATCTTTATCATCTTAGTGTCATAGGTACCTCATAATGAAACCACATTTTAGTGTCAAAATATTTGCAATAGTGGCTCAGAGTAGTCATGGTTTAATCATGTTCCCCTACTTCCTTCACGTCCTTAATAGCTGCCCTCAGAGTGCAGTTTCCTGGTTATTTTGTATCACCTTTACATTCTCTCTTTTGAATGGTGCACAATTTGCATAAATGAGGCCCAGAAGTGTACTCTGTCTGAGTTCTAATGATGCTCATGAACACAGTGAAACTTGGGAAAAAAAAAAGAAAAAGACCATTCAAAGCCTATCCAACCCGAAACACAGAGCTATTTCCAAACAAAGTGTACAGACTGTGGATGTTCATTTTGTGTGCAAATGAAATCTAAGTTTTTCTCCTCTCTTGCTCTTGCTTTATAATGCGTACCAGCTGTAGCAGTTTGGTCTTTTCCTCTGAGCTGTGTATTGCTGAATAGAATAGTAACTTGCAAACTGATCTGAAGCCCAGAGAAGAAACACTGAGAAATTAATTTCTCATCTCCTACTGTTTATACCATATGTGTGACCATTAATCACATTCGTGGGGTCCCATGTAGGATGTGTGATGCAGGCCTAGGACACAAGGGACCTACCAGACAAATCAGACAAAAACTATAACCTTGCAAAGCTTTTGTTTGTGAACTAATACTGTGCTGAGTTATAGGTTTTACAAAGAAAGAATACATGAGAATAATAGGGTTTTGCAAATCAATTTGGTTGTGAGAGTTTCCATTTGGGATTCACTTATAAAAATAAAAGCCATGATACTAAACTTATTTCAACTTTTTAGTCAGTGCTGAATTTAAATAGTATTATATATATAACAGAAAGCATGGTGTTATCTTCTTACACCAATCTTATCTTTCAAGATGAGGTCTACCTAAACCTCAAGAACCAGCTATTGATTTTTAGGGCCAATGTATTAATATACATGTGTCCAAGATTTTTTTAATTGTGTATATATTAAAGTATCACCAATCTATTGTAGCAAATTCACACTGCACAACATTTCAGATTTGCATGTATTGAAAACTTTAACACATATATAGAAGGGAAAAATGGCAAAGGCAGTGATTCACTGATCATTAAGACCTTTGATATGGTCTCATATTATTCTTGTCAATATAATTAAATAAGTTTGTCTACTACCACTTTCCCATAGCACCTTGGCCAATATGTGACTGGCATGTAACAGTCATGGATTAAAACATGTTATAACATCATGTTACATTCTGTACCTCATTTTTCTTACCTACAAAGTGAAGAAGTTGGAATAGTTTATCTCTAACTTCTCACTTGGAATTTAGGGTTTTTAGTGGTGCAATTAGACTCCTTCCTCTCAGTCTACCAGGTGGCATAATTCACAACAAACTTTCCTTGTCTCATTTGAAACTGTAAGATGGGAAAATCAAAATCGACCTTGGAACTGTCAGGAAGTGGGTCCATCCTAGTGTGCTCCCGAGATGACTGGTTTTATGTGTAGTCCAAAATTTGAAGGCTCAAATGATATGTGTATTGTATATTTCTCTTATAACATATTCCCTCCACAATTCAGAAATCATTATGCTTGCCTACTATATGCTTGAGTCTCCTGGCATAATCCTCATCTGCTTCCTAAATCCAGATGCCGTATTAAAGAAATTAAAGCCCACTGTTCTATAATTAGAGGCAAGGTTTACAAAGCAACTACTCCAGAGGGAAACCATTCATTCAAATTTAGGGTGGACTATAAAGCTAAAAATATTGTTGCTGAGGACAGGCTTATTTCTTACAATGTTATTGAGGTATAAGTGACATAAAATACAATTTGTATATTTAATGTACTCAATGGGATGAGTTTGATGTAGGTATATACTTTGGAAACCACCACAATGGACAGTGAACATTTCTATTGTTCCCAAAAGTTGCTTTGTGGCCCTTTGTAATCCAAGCCTCTCTCACCCGCCCAACTATCCCCAGGACACCACCATCTGCTTTCTATCACTGTAGGCAATCTTATATTATGTACAATTTGATATAAATAAAATCATACTGTAAGCCTTTTTAGCTAGCTTCTTTCACTCTGCCTAATTGTTTGAAGATTCAATTTATGCCGTGTGTATTGATAGTTTATTCCTTGTTATGGCTGGAATTCCACTGCATGCATATATCACAATTGGTTATCCATTCACCAGGTGATGAAGATTTATCCTCAGTTTGGAGATAAGTTCTTTCCAGTTTGGAGATATCGCAAACAAAGCTTCTATAAACATGCAGGCATAAATTTTTTTTTGAGGTTATAGGCCTCCTGTTTTCTTGGCTAAATACTAAGAGTGAAGAGGCTGGATCTTACAGTAGGTATATGTTTAACTTTTTAAGAAACCAAATTGTTTTCAAAGCAGTTGTACCATTTAAAACTCCCGCAGGCAGCATGTGAGAGTTCTAATTGCTCAACACCAGGAATCAGCAAACTGTCCCGTTGTCCAAATTTGGCCCACCATCTGTTTCTGTATGAGCTTGTATTGGTTTTATGTTTTCACGTGTTTGAAAAAAAATCAAAAGAACACTAACATTGTGTAAAATGTAAGAATGATGTGATGTAGGATTTTAGTGTCAATAAATAGTTTATTGAAACACATAGTGCTCCCTCTTCAATTTTGAGAAGAATTTGTGCATAATCATTATCACTACTACTTTCTTCATTTTTTTCATTTCTATTGGATTTATTGGGATGATACTGGTTAACAAAATTTTACAGGTTTCAGATGCACAAGTCCATAATACATCATCTGTACACTGTATTGTGTGTTCGCCACCCTAAGTCAAGTCTCCTTCTATCACCATTTATCCCCCTTATACCCTCCTCCACCTCCCTTCAGCCCCCTCCCCCTGGAAATCACCACACTGTTACCCATGTCCATGAGTTTTTTGTCTCTCATTTTTCTTTTATGATTTCTTTAAATGTTTGTTAGGCTTCATCAGGGAAGCCATCTGGGTTTTTACTTTTTTTTTTTGTTAAAAGACATCTAGCGAGAAATTTAATTTCTCTAGTAGATAAATATTCATGGTTGTCTATTTCTTCTTGAGTGTGCTTTGGTAGTTTATATTAAATTCTTCCACTTTATTTAGTCATATTCACTAGTAAAGGTTGTTCAAAATATTCCATTGTCATCTATTTAACATCTATAATATCTGTATTGATAGTTTATTACTCAGATATTAGTAATTTATTATTTTCTCTGTTCAGTATGGCTAAAGGTTTATTATTTTTAATTTTTAAAAAGTTTTCTCTCTTCTCTCTCTAGTTTTTTTTATTTAATTGATTTCTGCTTTTATCTATGTTCCTTTTAATGTTACTTTGGGTTTTATTTGCTTATATTTCTCTAGTTCCTTCAGGCAGAAACTCAGCATATTTTCCATTTCAAAAAGTACGATTTGGACATTTATATATCTGTATGTGTATATGTATGTATGTATTTAGGTCTATAAGTGTGTATATGTCTTCTTTGTCCTGCTTATTTTCTTGAATACATGCAGTATAATTCTAAATGAAATAAGCCAGTCAGAGAAAGAAAAATGCCATATGATTTCACTGATACATGGAATCTAATGAACAAACTGAACAAACAAGCAAGAGACAGACATAGAGGGCAGGCTGAGAGCTCTGGGGGAGGGGTTGGGGGTTGGGTGGAGGGATGGAGCAAAAGGAAAAAAGACTCATGAACATGGACAACAGTGTGGGGATTGCCAGGGGTGGGGGGTAAATACAAGGTGGATAAACAGTAATGGAAAAATACAATTAAAAATATTACATTAAAACAAAAAATGAAAAAGAAAGAACAAAATGCTATTGGGATATATTCCTCCACAAATTCAGTCATCCTAGTCCTTTTTAGGAATGTCATTGCTGATTGGTTTTTCTTTTTATTTTGGGTCCTATCTTCCTGCTTCTTTGCATGGATGATAATTTTTATCAGATACCAGACACTGTGTATTTTGATTTTTGAATGCTGGACATTCTGTTGTATTCCTTTAATATATTGGGACTTCATCCTATAATGCAGATCTTTGGGAACATTTGATCCTTCCAAGGTGTGCTTTCAGGCTTTGTTAGGCAGATACAGAAGAGCCCTTAGTCTAGGACTAATTTGCCCTAATACCTACTGAGGCATTACCAGTTTGAGAACTCTACTTAATTCTCTATATGTTGAGAAGCCTTTTCATCCTACTGTTTGCAAATCAAACTATTTCCACCTCTGTGGAGTCTCTACTGTTTGCTCCGCCTGCTGCTTTCCAGCAGTTTTCCCCAGCGTTGCTAGTTCCCCATGTGAATGTGCTCATGAGTACTCAGCTGAAAGCACCAAGGGCTCTATAGACTTCCAGGGCTTGCTTTCTCTCACTGCACAGCTCTCTTCCTCTGGTCCTCTGCCTTGTGAATTTTAGCCTCTTGGCCTCTTTGAACCCTGAACTCTTGTGCACCCAGTGACACCAGGAGCCTATCCCCTCTCCCACACTGTTACCTGAAAACTGCCCTCCATGAAAGAGGCGGAAAGAGTGGGAGGGCTCACCTCATTGGTTCCCCATCCTTCAGGGATCATGTCCTGCCTGCCTATTGCCCAATTTCTGAAAACTATTGCACATATTATGTCTGATTTTTTTAGTTGTATCAAAGAATACAAAGTTATAAACTATACCTGCTGACACGTGTACCTGCCACTTGTATCTGAATCCAAGCTATTTGGAACTTTTCTGAGAATGTCATCTTTCTGACCTAATCTATTCTAATGTTATGCCTGAAATTGATGACGGGAAAGGTCAAGGTGTCTGTATCAAAATGGGGCAAAATAGAGACCATGAGGTGTACACCATGAGGTGTACAAAACTACCTCCCACTTTACTTCTAGGGATTTCTACTCAAGTCTGCTAGTGCCGGGTGCTCCAGCTTGTTTGACAGATGAGAACTTATAATAGTACAATTCCACCCCTCAGCTCTTCAACTTGGCATCCTCTGCTATCTCTGATGTGAAAGTCAGTGACAATATACATAAATACTAGCGGCTTTATCACCAGGATATGGGACTCACACTCCATTATGGATTAAACATTTGTATTTATTTCTTATTTTTATTCATGGGCCCTCAAGTAGGTGTTAAATTACACAAAAGGAATGGTGGGGATTTTTATCTTGGTGTGTCAGTCATAGCCAGAAAAAGCCAAAGTTCAGTACCATAGAACCTGTCTTTGATTTTCATATCTATTTCACTGTAAAATTGTTTAAAAAACAGGTTTGCTATTCCCAGATTCTTTTACAGAATTTTTTACCATATGCTCATCTCAAAGAAAAAAATAATGTGCCTCAGCATTGCTCGATTTTATATGTCAGTTCCAAGAGGACATACATTTGCACCACTGTGCATAGAGAATAAAAATGGTCACCCTGGTACCACTTCCTAGGCTCCTCATTGTTATGTAATCATCCAAAAGTTTATATTTAATTTTTGCTCTTCTAAGGATAGATGAAGTTTCTGTACCCTGGAAACATAAAATAAATATGTCTACTATCTATATGGGTGCAAACCTAGAAGTGTTGATAAAAGAATCAAATTTAAAAAATGAAACTAGTAAGTTCATGTTTAAGGTGCAGTACTAAAAATATTTAAGAAATGAATTGTTGCATTTTGAAAATATTTGTGACAAATCATGCCCTCTTTGATTTATGTGTATTACCTATTTTGGGGAGGTAATATATTATTTACCAATATACAACAAAATTGGGACATTTTTTCCATAATTCTATTCACACAGAATGACAATAAAATTCTGTGTGAGTAAAAGTTGACTCTACTTAGGAGTCTCTTATATTTAGATAAGGACATTTCATTATTCTTAAATTCAAAATCATAGTCTTTGACTGACTGGCTAAACTATTGATAGTTCTGGAAATACTCAGAATTCTAAATTCAATTAAAAAATCAATAATCCAACAGCCATTTCACTGTCCCTCACCTACTTTAAATCCTACCTATCTTCCTTGCTCAGGGCAAATGTTTTTACTTTCTAGCACCTTCAACTCCGCTTTGGCCACTCTGGATTCATCACATTCACCCTACAAAACCCCAGCCTTTCTTGAATGTAAATCTGACTTTTCTATTCTTGAACAAATATAAGCCAATGTGTCTAGAAAAAAAATACATGACATTAATTGACCAATCTATTAAATTCATGATGACTAATCCCAAATAATCTTTTGGTACTTTCCAGACATATTATATCCAATATGCCATTATTATTTTTAAATGTATAAATCACTTCCCATTTCACTGAGAAAGTTGAAACAATCAGGAAAACATCTCCATCATTTTTTACTACCACATTCGCCACATGCCCACAGCTTTGCCCTATACTTCTCCTGCTTTGCCTAGTGTTCTGGATAAAGCATCCATGCTTTTGTCTAAGTCCAACTCCTCTACTTGTCCACTAGGTCCCATTCCTTTTCCTTAATCGTAACAGTAATTCTCTGCTTCCTTTCTGCATCATTACTTTTTCTCCCTTTACCAGATCATTTCTGTCAGCAGTTAAAAGTGCTGAACTTTCTTCTGACAAAAAAAAAAACTGATCTTAAAGCCCCCTGCCATTTTTTAAAGTATATTTTATTGATTGTGCTATTAAAGTTGCCCCAATTTTCCCTTTTGTTGCCCTCTGCCTGGTACCCCCCACCACAGCAACACCCATACCCCTTATTTCATATCCATGGATCATGCATATAAGTTCTTTGTCTTCTCCATTTCCTATACTATTCTTAATATCCCCCTGTCTATTTTCTATCTACCAGTTATGCTTCTTAACCCCTGTACCTTTTCCCCCATTCTCCCATTCCCTCTCCCTGCTGATAACCCTCCATATGATCTCCATATTTATCATTCTGTTCCTGTTCTGGTTGTTGTTTAGTTTGTTTTTGTTTTTTAGATTCAGTTGTTGATAGTTGTGAGTTTGTTGCATTTTACCATTCATAGTTTTGATCTTCTTTATTTCACTTAGTGTAGCCCTCATTTCTTCCCTTATTTGTTTGCCTTGCTCAATGAGTTCTCAGAGCATTCTTATCACCAGTGTTTTGAACTCTGCATCCAATATGTTAGCTATCTTTATTTCACTTTTCTGGAGCTTTAATCTGTTCTTTCCTTTTGGCCATAGTTCTTTGTCTCCTCAATTTGGTAGCCTCCCTGTGTTTATTTCTGTGTATGAGGCAGAGCTGCTTTGACTCCCTGTCTTGGCACACCTGTTACATTGTAAGGGGCAGAGCCTTACGTGTTTGCCAGAGCAGGGCAACTCATTTTGCAACTTTGTAGCATTGTATGTAGGGAAGGAGTCAGAGAGCTCAGCACTTGCTCAGCACCCCAATTCTAGTCATTTCACCCACTTCCTGTATGCCACTGATGCCCCTCTAGCTGTTGCCCTGGTGGTGGTTCCCAGAGTGGGTGGGTTTGTGAATGTTCTAGGACTGTGGGGGCCCTTTAAACAAACTCTCCTGAGAGACCAGCAGTTTCTTCCATTACCCCAACCCACACTGAGTTTTGTAGCCAGAAGTTTGGGTGCTTTATTTCCTGGTGCTGGAACCCTGGGCTTCGAGGACCGTCCTGGGGCTGGGATCACTTGCTTCCCATGTGTTCCTCCTGGTTTTTACCTGCCACACATGAATGTAGGACCACCCCTTCTGCTTGCTGCTGCCACTGCTGTCCCACCACTGCCACCTTGCCACTGCCACACTGCGTTCTCTCTGCCCTGGCTCACTGGCTCCGCCCCCCCACCTGTCTGGATCAATATTTCTTCTTTAAATTCTCAGTTGTTGGACTTCCTTACAGTTCAATTTTCTGTCAGTTCTGGATGATTTTTGTTTTGAGATTATTTGTAATCCTTCTTATGGTTGTGCAAAGAGGCAAAGTGCGTCTACCTCTGCCTCCATCTTGGCTGGAACCCCACACCACAACTTAAGTCCCCCTTAAGCTAATACTTTATTTTTTTTCTCCTGGTGACAGTGAAACTCCTTAAAAGAAATGTCTACATAAAGATCTCCCATTATTTCCCTTTCATATTATATTGAATCTGTACCTATAAATTCACCTCTCTATGTGAGTCAAATTTACTAATAATTTCTATGTTGCTGAATCCAATGGCTAATTCTCAGACCCCATTTGAAATCACCTCTCAGTACCTTTTTGCAGAGTTGATCACTTTTTTTCTCTTTAACCCACTTTTGTCACATGGCTTCAGGATGCCACCTCCCTTGGATCTTTCTGGCTCACCATCAATATTCCTCAGTCCCCCACTAAACTCCATAGGAGTCTGGAGTTGAGACTTTCAGGCTCTTTTATGATCTACCTATACTTATCCACAGACAAACAATTTCAAAATGAGTATCTCCACTCTGGACTTAACTCCAGATTTATGTATCTAGCTGCTTACTAAATATCACCACTTGGATGTCTAGTAAGCATTCATATTTTATAGGTCAAAAACTAAACTCCTGATCTTCATCTCCAATCTACAGTCTTCTATATCTTAGTAAACGAAAAATACATTCCTTGGCTTAGATTAAAAATTTAGGAGTAACCCTAAATTCACTCTTCGATACATACCTTATATTCATTTCCTCAGCAAACTCTGTTGGCCTGAGCTTCAGATGTGTCCATACCTCAACAGATTACCTACCACCACGACTGTCTACCCGACACACAGCAGCACCACTGCTCTCTCAGATGACAATGATAGTCTTCTCACTTTCTCCACCATTTCTCCTCCTGCTTCCCACCGTAAGCCCTGTGCAGTCACTAAAGTGGTCCTTTTAAAACCTAAATTAAATCATGTTCCCCTCTTTGCTCAAAACCCACTAATGGCCTGCCCTTTCACTCAGACTAAAAGCCGGAGTCCTTCAATCATCTCAGATCTCCCCATGGCGGTTTTCATTACATCCTGCTTTCTTCAGATATTTACACCACAATGAGGCCTCTGTGCTAGCCACTGAGTTCAAAGTCCTAAACCATCCTGTAAGTCCTGGCACTGCCCATGTTCCTCCAGTCTTTATTTTTCCCCCAAAGAACTTATAACATCACTGCATAATATATATTTTATCTCTTTGGTTTTTATTGTCTGTGTTTCCTTTGAATAAAAGGTGAACTGACGGAGAGCTGGCTTTTTCCTTTTTCAGTTTGTTCCATGTTATAATCTTAGCACCTAGAACAGTACTTGGTACTTAATCAAATATTTCTTGAAAGGATGAAAGAAATAAGGCTTTTGTAGAAAATGAACAATATATTCGTTTCCAAAAATACCTTTACAGTAAAGAGTGTGATAAACTGTACAAATATCATATTTTAATTCATACTCCTAAATAGCCATTTATTGTTAACCAAATTAAAGCATCAATATCTACTTAAATAGTATTGTTGATAAAGGTAATAAGTTGATGTGTGTGTTTTTGTTTGTGTGTATGTGTGTTCTTCATTCACCTCCCCTGCCCACCATGTATCACTGCTTTTCTTCAAGATTCCTAGTGGCTCCAAACTTGCACACACAAACACATACATGCATACACACATATACACATGTTTTCCAGACTTAGGCACAACTACCTGTTTAATATAGTTCATATCACTTCTCAGCGAGAACCCAACTTTTCTGCAACTCTTTCCTATCTCTTAGAACATTGTGCTGTCTTTACCCCTAAACCATCACCTATGAATTTCCCTCACCCTGAATGCCCTTATATTTCCCATCTCTCTTACAAAATGCTCACTTTTCTTTTTGACAAATGCAGCCAATACTATTAGGTATGATTGCTTATATCATTCAGGAAACATTTATCCTAGCTTGCTTAATATCAAGGCATATGTGTAATATGGCTGTATTGTCCTGAAACAGGTGCCTGGAAGAGCTAATTCATGATATCCAACTTCAACTGGGCTGCTATTGATTTCCTAATTAGTTCTCACTCCCATTTCTTTACAACAGCTATTTTCAACATTTTCTCTTCTTAAAACCATGTTCCTGCCAGTTTTCTTCTCACCCCTCAGCATATGTCCTAGCCTCCTACTTCAAGGAAAAAAATAGAAGCCTGTAACAACTTCTCTAACTTCATACAACCATAGCAACTCATTGGCACCTGTAGTCATCTTCTCCTCTTTTCTTTCTTTCTCATTTCAGTGTGTGAATTAACAGTCCAATGCCAATCTCTCCTTCTGTGCTTTTGATCTTCTTGCTTCTCACCTTTTCAGAATTCTCACACTGTAAAAGAGGGAGAATTCCTTCTCCTACATCTTCAGCTCTGCCATTATTTTTGGCTCCTTTTCCATCAGTGCTAAACATGATCAAGTGTCACCTACTTTTAGAACAACCTCCTCTTGATACCACATTAGTCTTCAGCCACCACCTTCTTTCCCATTTTTCTTTCCAAGAAAAAGAATTGAAAGAACATCTTTATGGTTATTTTTCTTTTCCCACTCATTCCTCAAACTTCTGTATTCTTTCTGCCACTACCACTCTACTGAAACTGTTACTCTAAATCTTAGAATGAAGTCTTTTTTATTGAAGGTTTTGGGGTGACATTGGTTAATAAAATTATATAGGGCTCATGTGTACAATTCTATAATACATCATTTGTATATTGTATTGTGTGTTCACCACCGTAGGTCAAGTCTCCTTCCATCACCAATTATCCCTCCTTCACCCTCTTCTACCTCTCCCTTCCCCCTTTCACTCTTGTAATCACCATAACTGTTTTCTGTCTATGAGTTGTTGGGGTTTTTTGCTTAATTCCTTCACATTTTCCACACAGCCTCCAAACTCCCTTACCTCTGACAGCTGTCAGTCTCTTCTCTATCTGTGAGACTGTTTCTATTTAGTTTGTTCATTTAGTTTATTTATTTAGTTTATGAGATTTCACATGTAAGTGAAATCATATGGCACCTGCCTTCCTTTGACTGGATTTCACTTAGCCTGATATTCTCCATGTCCATCCATTCTTTTGCAAAAGGTAGGATGTCCTTCTTTTTCACAGCCAAGTAGTATTCCATTGTGTAAATTTACCACATTGCTTTTATCCACTCTACTACTGATGGACACATGGGCTGCTTCCAAACCTTGGCTATGGTAAATAAAGCTGCAGTGAATACAGGGGTGTGTATTATTTTTCAAATTTGTATTTTGGGCTTCTTCGGATATATTCCCAGAAGAGACATCACTGGGTCATAGGGCAGTTCCACCATGGCAGCACCAGTTTGCATTCTCACCAGTAGTCCATGAGGGTTCCGTTTTCTCCACATCCTTGCCAACCCTAGTTTGTTGTTTTATTAATAATAGCCATTCTAGCCCTGGCTGGTGTAGCTCAGTGGATTGAGCATGGGCCTGTGAACCAAAGGATGGTGGTTCAATTCCCAGTCAGGGCACATGCCTGGGTTGCAGGCCAGTTCCCAGTGGGGGACACATGAGAGGCAACCACACGCTGATATTTCTCTCTCTCTCTCTTTCCCTTCCCCTCTCTCTGAAAATAAATAAATGAAATATTTAAAAAATAATAACAATAGCCATTCTGACAAGTGTGGGATGGTATCTCATTGTGGTTTTAATGTACATTTCTCTGACAGTTAATAATGTTGACCATCTTTTCTTTTTTGGAGAAGTGTCAGTTCAGGTCCTGTGCCCATTTTTTAATTAAATTGTTTGGGAATTTTTTGGTGTTGGGTTGTATAAGTTCTTTATAAATTTTGGATATTAATACCTTATCAGATATTTCATTGGTGAACTTGTTTTCTCATCCATTGGGTTGTCTTTTTATTTGGTAATGGTTTCCTTTGCTTTGCAAAACATTTTAGTTTGATGAGTCCCATTTCTTTATTTGTTCTTTTGTTTCTCTTGCCCGGAAATATATGTCAGAAAAACTATTACTATAAAAAATGTCTGAAATGTTACTGCCTATGTTTTTATCTGTACTTTCTATGGTTTCTAGTCTAATATTTATTTATTTTAAAACGATAAATTTTTATTGATTATGCTGTTACAATTGTCCTATTTTCCCCCTTTAATACCCTCCACCATGCACCCCCCTCCCACCCACATTTCCCCCACCTTGGTTCATGTCCATGTGTGATACATATATGTTCTTTGGCTTCGCTATTTTCTATACTATTCTTAACCTCCCCTGTCTATTTTGTAACTAGTTTATCTTTCTTATTCCCTGTATATTTCCCCCATTCTCTTGACTTCACCTCCCCACTGATAACCTTCCATGCGATCTCCATTTCTGTGATTCTCTTTTTGTCCTAGTAGTTTGCTTAGTTTATTTTTGTTTTTGGTTTTTTAGGTTCGGTTTTTGATAGTTGTGAATTTGTTGTCATTTTACTGTCTATGGTTTTGATCTTCATCTTTTTCTTAGATAAGTCCCTTTAACATTTCATATAATAAGGGCTTGGTGATGATGAACTCCTTGAACTTTACCTGATCTGGGAAGCACTTTATCTGCCTTTCCATTCTAAATGAAAGCGTTGCTGAGTAGAGTAATCTTGGATGTAGGTCCTTGCCTTCCATGACTTCTAATACTTCTTTCCAACCCCTTCTTGCCTGTAAGGTTTCCTTGGAGAAATCAGCTGATAGTCTGATGGGAACTCCTTTGTAGGTAACTGTCTCCTTTTCTCTTGCTGCTTTTAAGATTCTCTTTTATCTTTAATCTTGGCTAATGTAATTGTGATGTGCCTTGGTGTGTGCTTCCCTGGATCCAACTTCTTTGGGACTCTCTGAGCTTCCTGGACTTCCTGGAAGTCTATTTCCTTTACCAGATTAGGGAAGTTCTCCTTCACTATATTTTCAAATAAATTTTTAATTTCCTGCTCTTCCTCTTCTCCTTCTGGCACCCCTATGATTTGGATGTTACAATGTTTAAAGTTGTACTGGAGGTTCTAAGCCTCTCCTCATTTTTATGAATTCTTGTTTCTTCATTCTTTTCTGTTTGGTTGTTTCTTTCTTCCTTCTGGTCCACTCACTCCATTGATTTGAGTCTTGGTTTCTTTCCCTTCACTGTTGGTTCCCTGTATATTTTCCTTTATTTCACTCTTCATAGCCTTCAGTTTTTCCTCTATTTTGTGACCATATTCAGCCATTTCTGTGAGCATCCTGATTACCAGTGTTTTGAACTTTTCATCTGATAGGTTGGCTCTCTCTTCACTGCTTAGTTGTATTTTTTTCTGGAGCTTTGATCTGTTCTTTTGTTTGGACTATTTTTTGTCTTGGTGCAACTGTTGTGTAGTAAGAGGTGGAGCCTTAGGTATTTGTCAGGGCAAGGCAACTCACATCACTGTATTGGGGGACTGTCTGTGGGGTAGGGGTTCAAGAGGGAACAAGGCCACTTGATCAGCTCTTGGCTGGCTTTCAGTCACTCCCCCCCACTACCCACAAGCAAATTGGGCCCTTCTGGTGCTGATTCCCGGGTGGGTAGGTTGTGTATGTTCTAGAGCCCTGTAGGTCTCTCCAACAAACTTTCCTGTGAGACAGGGACTTTCTCCTGCCACTGCAATGCTCACAGGTTTTTTTCAGTCAGAGGTTTTGAAGCTTTATTTTCCCACACTGGAAACCTAGATTGTGTGGTCTGTGTTGCTTCCCAGTCATTTCTCCTGCTTTGTCTGCACACAAATGTGGGACTTCCCTCTCCACCAGCCACTGCCCTACCTGATCATCTAGCAACTGCCTTGCCATGGATCCTCTCTGCCCCAGCTGCCCATCTCTGCCCCTCCTACCAGTCTGGATGAATGTTTCTTCTTTAACTCCTTGGTTGTTGGACTTCCATACAATTCAATCTTCTGGCAGTTCTGGTTGGTTTTTGTTTTTAAATGTGTTGTTTTCCTTCCTTTGGTTGTATGAGGAGGCACACTGTATCTATCTATGCCTTCATGTTGCCAGAAGTGTGGTCTAATATTTAAGTCTCTCATTTATTTTGAGGTTATCCTTTTGTATGGTGTAAGAAAGTGGTCCAGTTTAATATTTTGCATTTGTGTTCAGTTTTCCCAATACAATTTATTGAATAGTCTATTTTTATCCCATTGTATGTTTTTGCCTCTTTTCTCAAATATTAATTGGCTGTTCATATGTGAGTTTATTTCTGGCTCTGTATTCTGTACCATTGATCTATATGTATTTTTAATGCCAGTTCCATGCTGTTTTGACTACTATGTCTTGTAATGTAGTTTGATATTAGGTAGCATGATTTTTCCAACTTTGTTCTTTATCTCAAATTGCTGTGGCTATTCAGGGTCTTTCGTGATTTCATATACATTTTTGGAATATGTGTTCTAGTACTGTAAAGATACCTTTGGTATCTTGATAGGAATTGCATTGAACCTATAGATTGCTTTGAATTGCATGAACATTTAAAAAAAATTATCCTCCCTAAGGGTATTTTATTTTTCATTGCTTTTAGAGAGAGAGGAGGTAAAGAAAGAGAAGGAAACACTGATATGAGAGAGAAATATTGATTGGTCACTTTCTTGGACATGCCCTGACCACAGAATAAACCCACAAGTTGGGTATGTGTCCTAACTGGAATCTAACACATCACCCTTTGATTTACAGGATAGCGTTCCAACCAACTGAGCCACACTGGACATGGCTGGGTAGTATGGTCAGTTTAATAATATTAATTCTTCGTATCCATGAACATGGTATATGCTTCTCTTTATTTGTATTGTCTTCAATTTTTTTCTTTAGTGTCTTATAATTTTCTAAGTATAGGTTTTTACATTCATAGTTAAATTTTCCCTAAGTATTTCTTATGCAATTGTAAACAGGATTGTTTTCTTAGTTCCCTTTTCTGACAGTTCATTATTGGTGTATAAAATTGCAACTAATTTCTAAATAGTTATCTTGTATCCTGGTGATTTGCTGAATTTATTTATCTGTTCTAGTGGCTTTTTGGTGGCATCTTTATGGTTCTGTATACACAGTATCATATCTTCTGGAAATAATGAGTTTTACTTCTTTCTTTCCAACTTGGATGCCTTTTATTTCTTCATTTTGTCTGATTTCTGTGGCTACCATTTCCATTACTATGTTGTTTAAGAATGGTGAAAGCAGATATCCCTGTTTTGTTCCCAATCTCAAGGAAATGCTTTCAGTTTTGCCCATAGAGTATGATGTTGGTGTGGGTTTATTATATATGGCCTTCATAACATTGAGGTGTGTTCCCTCTCTTCCCACTTTGATAGTTTTTATAATAAATGGCTGCTGAAATTTTTCAAATGCTTTTTCTGCATCTATTGATGTGATCATGTGATTTTTATCATTCATTTTGTTTATGTGGTGTATTATATTTATTGATTTGCAGATATTGTACCAACCTTGCATCCCCAGAATAAATCTCACTTGATCATGGTTTATGATATTTTGACTGTGTTGTTGGATCTATTCTACTAATGTTTTGTTGAGGATTTGAACAACTATGTTTATCAGGGCTCTTGGCCTATAATTTTCTTTTTTTGTAGTGTCTTTGTCTGGTTTTGGAATTAGAACAATGCTGGCCTTGTCAAATGAGTGTGAAAGACTTCCCTTCTTTTTGAATTATTCAGAGTAGTTTGAGAAGCAGAGGTGTTAGTTCTTTAAATGTTTGGTAAAATTCTTCTCTGAATGTTTGATAAAATTCTTCTCCGGAGCGATTTGGTCCAGGACTTTTGTTTGTTGGGAGAGTTATTTTTTTCTGCTTTAATTTTATTTGTTGTAATTGGTCTAGTCAGATATTCAGATTTTTTCCTGATTCAGTTTTGGAAGAGTGTATGTTTCTATAAATTTATCTATTTCTTCCAGATTCTCCAATTTATTGGCATACAGTTATTCATAATATTTTCTTATACTTCTTTGTATTTCTTTGGTATCAGTTGTTATACCTTCCTGTTCATAGGTCCTCTCTCCTCCTTTTTTTTTTTTTTTTTTGGTGAGTCTCATTAAAGGTTTGCCAATCTTGTTTATCTTTTCAAAGAATCAGCTGTTGGTTTAATTGATCTCTTGTATTGTTTTATTTTTTAGACTCTATTTTATTTATTTCTGCTCTTATCTTTATTATTAACCTTTTCTACTAAGTTTGGGCTTTGTTAGTTGTTCTTTTTCTGGTTCCTTTAAGTATAAATTTGGATTTTCTTAATTTGAGATTTTTCTTGTTTCCTAAGGTAGGCTGTAATGCTATGACTTTCTCTTCTAGGGTTGCTTTTCTGTGTCCCATCAATTTTGGGATGTTGTATTCTTATTTTTATTACTCAAGGTATATTTTGATTTTTTAATTTGATGTCATTGTTAACTCATTCATTGTTTAGTAACATGTTATTTAGCCTACATGTCTTTGTCTGTTTCTCAGTTTTTTTTCTTGTGATTGATTTTTAGTTTCATATCATTATGGTCAAACATGCTTGATATGACTTTAATCTTAAATTTACTGATACTTGTTTTGTGTCCTACCATGTGGTTTATTCTAGAAAATGAACCATATGTCCCTGAAAAGAATGTTTATTAATCTGGTTGTAGGGTAAATTCTCTAAAGATATCAAGTAAACCCATCTGATCTAGTGTATCATTTAAGGCTGCTATTTCCTTAGTGACTTTGTCTGGAAAATCTAATCATTGACATCAATGAGGTGTTAAAATCCCCGACTATGACTGTCAGTCTCTCCCTTTACACCCATCCAGATTTGCTTTACATATCTAGGTGCTCCTATGTTGGGTGCATAAATGTTTACAAGGGTTATATCCTCTTGTTGGATTGTTTTTTTAAATCATCATAGTGCCTCTTATTATAGCTTTCATTTTAAGGTCTATTTTGTCATATATAAGTATTGCTGCCCCAGCTTTCTTTCATTTCCTGCCATGAAATATCCTTTTCTATCCTTTTGCTTTTTGTCTGTGTGTATCTTTTGTTCTGAGGTGGGGCTTTTGAGTGTAGCATATACACAGGTCTTGTTTTCTTATCCATTTGGGTATCTTATATCTTTTGATTGGAACATTTAAGTAATTTACATTTAAAGTGATTATTGTTAAGTATGTATTTATTACTATTTTTTTCATAACTATGATTCTGGGTTTTTTTTTTCTTCTTAAAGAAGACCAATTAACATTACTTATAATACGTACTGGTTTGGTGGTAATGAACTCCTTTAGCTTTTTCTTTTCTGGAACACTCTTCATTTCTCTTTCAATTTAAAATGATAGCCTTGCTTGGCAAAGTAATCTTGGTTGTATGTCCTCGCTTTTTATCACTTTGAGTATTTCCTGCCAGTCCCTTCTGGCCTGAAACGTTTCAGTTGAGAAAGCAGCTGACAGTCTTATGGGAGTTTCCTTGTAGGTAACTAACTTTCTTTCTCTTGCTGCTTTTAGAATTCCCTCTTTGTCTTTAACGTTTGCTGTTTTACTTATGACGTGTTCTGGTGTGGGCTTATTTGGGTTTATCTTCTTGGGAACTCTCTGTGCTCCCTGGACTTATGTGTCACATTCCTTCACCAAGTTAGGGAAGTTTTCAGTCATTATTTTTTCAAACAGGATTTCGATCCCTTGCTGTCTCTCTTCTCCTTTTGGAACCCCTATGGTGTGGATATTGGTACGCTTCATGTTGTCCCAAAGTTCCTTTAAACAATTCTCATTTTCTTAAATTCTTTTTGCTTTTTGATATTCTTATTGGGTGTGTTCTGCTACCTTACTTTCCAAATCACTTATTCTATCCTCTGCTTTGTCCAATCTATTGTATATTCCTCCCAGTGTACTCAATTCATATAATCTATTCTTCACTTCTGACTGGTTCTTTTTTATACTTTCTGTGTCCTTTTTCATGTTTCTATAATTCTCACTAAGTTCATTTTAGTTATAAGTTCTTTGAGCTTCCTTATAACCATTCCTTTGAACTCTATATATATGGTCAATTGCTTATCTCCATTTTATTTATCTCTTTTCCTGGAGATTTCTTTTGTTTTTTCATTTGGGGCATGATTCTTTTTTCTTCCCATTTTAGTTCCACATTTTTTAAAATTTCTCTGCAACTGAGATCTGCTATGACTCTCAGTCTTGGTAGGGTGGCTTTATGTAGTAGGTGTCCTACAGAACCCAGTGGCATCTCCTTGATCACTTGTGCTGGGTGCTCCTGGAATGTCCTTTGTGTGATTTATGTGAACCTTCTGTGGTAATTGAGTCTTGGTTGTTGCTGGCCCATGTATGCATGGGGTCAACCCTTAGGCTAAACCCTCAGTCTCACAATGTACTAGGTGTTATGGGGGTACTGAACACATGAAGCACAATTCACCTCAGCAGGGTCTGGCACCTGCCTGGATTTTTTTTGGATATGCCACTTGTGAAGCTAATTAGATCCTGCTCAATGTTGTCTGAAGCTGACCACCGGGGTATTGGCTCTGGGGCCTCTTGGGAGGGCGTCCGTTGCATGGTAATCTTAAATGCTGCCTGTGATTGACCATGAACAATCTGTTTGGAGCTATAGAGTGACTGGCAGTTTGTGAATGCCTCTGCTAGGCCTGAATATTCACTGGAAGGATCAAGCTGTGCATCAGGGCTGAGTTTTACTGGAACTGAACCTTCAGGCAGGTCAGCAAAAGTCCCAGCATCTGCTTCTACTTGCCTTCAGCTGCCACCTTCCTCTGAGGCTCAATCATTGAAAGAGCCTTTGACAATACTTGTGTTGCATGAGGTATGTTCTAAGTGAGTCACCAGGTAGGGGAAAGTGGTGTTTACCTGATTTATACAGCTTCAAACTCAGCTAGTGCTGGGTTTGAGGTCACTCAGCAGATATTCAAAAATGTACCAAGTTTACCTGCCATCCACCAGATGCTTGCACACCTTCATGGTGGGGTTATGTCTCATGGAGTCATCAGGAAGACAGAGGCCATCAAAATTTATTAAGTCCAAACAAACAAAGATTTGACTGTGTGCAGGGAGGACTCTTCACTCCTCTGGCATTTCCCCTGTTTAAGACCCACAGAACTCAGTCTGTTCCAGATTCTTCCATCAGCCATATCTCATCAGGGTGGGGCTGCAAGCAGTCAGGAGATGGGGAGGTGCCAATCAGATTTGGAGGAAGGTGTGGGGAGAGTCCCTTGCCCCAGAGTCACACAACTCAGTCTGTACTGGCTCCTGCCAAGACATTGGCAGGACAAGGTTACCAGAAGTAGGGAGTGGAGCTACTGGGAATCCAGAGAGGGGGTCCAGTGGATTTCCCGTGAGGGAGAGGCACCAGTCAGGTTCATGAAAAAGTGGGGCATGGCTGTGCCCCAGTGCCACACAACTCAATCACTGATACCCCCTGAGTCTACTCAGACCTCTATACCCTGGCATAGGCAGCTGACTACTCAGAAGAGCATAAGCCCACAGTGTAGGCAACAGGTAGTCCAGAAGTTGGGGCTATTGTATTTCTCCAGGCTGATGCCATACAGAGGGAGATGTTCCCTCCAACAGTGGCTGTCCCTTTAGTTTTTTCTCCAGAGCCACAAACCTCAGTCTTTCCTTATACAACTCTAGTCTGCTCTACCCTCCTCTTCAGGAGCCCAGGATGAGTGGCTGTGAATGAGATTTTTTGTGTTGGCACTTTAAGGAGGCACCTGTATCTCTAGTAGACCCCTGTTCCTCTCTGGCAGGCAGAATCCCTGCTGATGCTCACAGCCAGATGTTACATGGGATTCTCCTCCCAACTTTGTTGCTTTTGAGTTTGGGAGCCTGGTGTGTGGTTGAAACTTTCTGCCCCTCAGGGGGAACCTTTGTAGCTGAGATATGTCTCCTAAATCTCGTCTCCATCCTTCCTACCAGTCTTGCTGCAGCTCCTTCTATAAATCCTTGGTTATAAGACTTCTCTTCAACTAGTCTTCAGTTGGTTATTCAAGTTGATTGGTCTACATTTTAGTTGTTATTCCAGTTTGGAGTAACTAGAATAACTAACTCCTCCTAGAAAGAGGCACATGTTTAGTGAAATCTCAGTCAATAGCATGATTAACAAAATTTAGAAACCTGTCTGTTGATCCCCACCCCCTGGTCATACCTCTTATAGGGCTCCCATGCCTACTCTTACTTTCTCCCTACACTATGCACCAGAGCTTCTTATAAGTCTTATAATGTACAATGATATCTCTCCTTCTATGACCTTCGGAATTTAATGTCTTGTGAATTTGTCTTGTTGGATAGCATTTGTGTATTCTCCAAGTCATAGTTAAAATGTTACTTTAGTCAGAATATTTCTCTGACCTTAGTCTTCTCCCAAATCTGAAGTTAACGTGGTCTATGTATATTTTTCCATAGCAAGTTATACTTCCCTTTATGTTATAACTGCTCATTTAATCATCTGTATCCCCCACTGGGTTGCAAATTACATTATGTCATAAATTCATATCTCCCTGGTTGTTGTATCTTTGATTGCCTTGTGGGACTTCAGTAAACATACACACACATAAAAACATACAAACACACTATGGCTTTAGTCACTGTGAAATTTGTATGTTCCACAATCAATTCAAACATTGTTCTACCTCACAGGGATCTTAATTAGTAAGAAATTTGGTTTTTAATATAATTATGATACTGCCTTACCCAAAATTTGCATTCAAATTTTAACTCTAATGCAATTTTATCTTTCTTGTTGCACTTAAACAAGTAGTATAAAATAATGTTAGAAATTTCACCTTCAAAGAAACAAAATTTTAAAAGCTTTTTTTTGAGAGTTGAAAAGATAACAGAATTAAGAAGTAAAAAGTTGGCAGCTACAAAATATTCACAGTGATTTAAAGTATAGTATAGGAATTATAGTCAATAACATTGTAATAAGTATGTATGGTGCCAAGAAGATAGTAGACATGTTAGGGAGATTGCTGTATAAATTATATAAATATCTAACTGCTATGCTGTATACCTGAAACTAATATGGTGTCAAATGTCAACTGTAATTAAAAAATAAAAGGTATTTTTTTAAAAAGCTTTACTTTGAACAAGGTGAATAAAGCAACCCAACCATTACTGAGCTAGCTGATTTTCTTGTGAAGGATCTAATGACACTATAACACCAGCAACACTTAATTATTCAAAAAGCTCTGCAACTGTTGAAAAATAAAAAAAAACTTGAAATAGAAGATGAGTTGAAGCAATTTAAAATAACAAACACATCTAAATGAAAAGTTATTCTTAGAAATCTATAAACCCATATTTGGCAGGGCACCTATAAAATCATTTAAGGGCACAATCTTCTTTTTTTTTTTTTTTTTTTTTTTTTTTTTTTTTAAACATTCTCCCCCCCCCCCCCCCCCCCCCCCCCCCCCCCCAAAATCCTCCCCCTTTTTCCCCCAACTAACTTGAAGTAGACACTGATACTTCTTCAACAGATTTTTGTCTTCCATTGTTATGTGATACCTGTGGTATCATTAATACCTCCTCGGAAGGTGGTAAATGTCAATCAGAGTTTGTGTAGTTTCCATACTTAGCATCAACTTTCTTTAGAAATAAAAAATTCAGTACTCTTTTTTTATTATTAAACATGAATTTAGTGGTTTTTTAGTTTCATGAAGCCAGAAAAGTTTACTACAAACTGTTACAAAAACATTACAAAAATACATCCAAACATTTTTAGACTTATGCCATAGAATAGATGACATATGATAATATGTGATTTTAAAAAAACTGTAACAAGAATGCTCAGTATTTTCTATACAAGAATAATCCATTTCTAATTTCCCCTCATATCTTACAATCCACTGTGGGCCAGTGGCAAAGATCCAACAGCACAGTGGATGAGTATCCCAACTGGTCAACAGGAACAATAGTGCCGACTGCTTCCACCTGCTAGAGAGCACAAGCATCACCTTTAGAAGGAAGCACACTTTATTTTGTCAGAGGGGCCAGAGTCCTCTATTCTCTTCACCCTATCCAACCAAGAGCACATCCTGCTTTTTTCTACCTTCCAAACATATCTAGAATCTCACCCTATCTCCGATCTCCTTGACTACTACCTCTCTGGTTCAAGTAACCATCATATTTAGCCTGGATTACTGCAGTCTCTTCTTCACTGGTCCCCCTGCTCTAGCTTTGTCCCTCAGGGGTCTATTCCCAATACAGCAACCAAGTGATATTTTTAAAATTTAAATGAACACCTTTCACTCCTCTATTGGAAGCTCTGCAATGGCTCTCTAACTAGTTCAGTAACAGCCCAAATTTTTATCTAGAGCTTCAAAATCCTACTCTACCTGGCACATTTCCACTCTAAACTCACCTCCCACTAGTCTCTTCCTTTCTCCCTTGCTCCAGACACAGAAGACACCTCGATGGTCCCCAGATACTCTAAGCATTTCCTCACCTGAGGGCACTTCCTCTTGTTCATGCTTCTGTCTGGAATGCTCCTTCTCCAGATATTCTTTTGGCAAAATCCCTTCATCTTATTCCAGAATACAAATTCCAGTCTCATCCCTTCAGTGAAGTTTATCTGCTACTATCTGTACATACATACCCCTACCTTATTACCACCCTCTGTACTCTGCTCCACTTTCTCCTATTTTTCCACAATACTTGTCCACATATATGTACTTGGATATGTACATGTATATAGATTACAGATATTCTCAATGTAGCCTGTCATACTACTATCATAATCTGGTAACAAAAGACTTCGATCACATACAACATTTTATTTCCATGGAATGACCAAGGCTGTGCTTAATGTCTTTTTAATTCTAAATTTTCATGCTGAGTTGCCTCTCTCTTGATAGAGAGAGAAAGGAAAGACAACAGCAACCTTTGTTTGAAGTAATACCCAATATCCCTACTGACATTTCATTAGCTAAATAAGTAATATGGCCAAGTTTGAGGTTGAAAATGTTGGAAGTAAACTAGTTAATGTTTACTATCTACTTTCTTCTGCTTCTATTAGCACCCCAAAGGCAGCACTCTTTTATCTGTTGCTTCCATTGTTGTTTTCCCCTGATAATATTAAATCCCTGAAACAGAGATTGGTACATAGTAGCTGTTCAGTAAAATTTTATTGAATGAATGAATGAATGAGCAAAAATACATGATTTGGTATGTGGTTCTGCATTTCACAACATTTTAAGTTTTTTTAGAATTGCCATGGTTAAGGTGATTGTTCTCTCTATTTAAAAAAAATAATAACTAATTTATTGTTGATAGTTAACTTCCAGTGAAGATATAAGAATATGGTGGAGGATAGTGAATAACATTTCTAAGATCCAAAGATGAGGGATTCATAACTAGTTCTGAAGATTTGGAACTGGCTGCTTGGCCTTGGATCTGTTTCCCTCACTAACAGAACCCATAAATCACTGTGCCTAACCCAAAGGGGTATGTCATGATTAGTATCATCCAATAATGCCATTTCTTCTCTTATCCCTTGCAGAGATTGTTCTGGACAATTCTGTAATGAAAAAGTCCTTTAGTTTTCCTAAATGGCACCTGGGAATTAATATCCTCCTTAATAAAATAAAGAACTGTTTAAGGATCATGTCCTTTTAAGCCCTCTTCACCCCCTGTTTTATCTTGGATGCTATTAGATGAATGCGAACATGACATACTTGGAGCTATGGCAGCCATTCTGTGACTATGAGATGCCAAATATGAGGATGAAAACAAGCACACAGAGAATGAAGAATTAGAGCAATGGGAAGAGCCAGTGTCCTTTATCATATTGTTGAGCTGCCAAAGCAACCCTGCAGTTACAAACCTACAGAATTCTTGTTAAGTAAACAATGCATGAATGAGCAGTGGTTCAGGACACTCTAATTTAACATTTTGTTCTGGCAGCTAGGTTGAAACAGATCATTTGGGTAAAAAAAAATCATAAACAAATATCACATCTCATAATATAGCAATATGTTTAAAACTCTGAAATAAAGAAAGGGATACAGATTAAAATAGTAACTTACCATATTGCCAGTATATTTAATATAATCAAAATGTTATAACATAAACCAATTTGACTAAATATAAATGGGGAAAATTTTAGAATATAATTAAATTGATTTTTACATACATTGACTCAGAGAAGTAATTTGAATTTTTTTTTATTTCTAAACCAGCTGTTTTAATATCACACAGATTCAGCCATAAATTGAAACATTCCATTCCAAGGTTTATTACTGTACTAATGTAGAAATATAAAATACATACTAATTATTTTACTATTCATCTAGCATAGAAACTTAACTTTCAAAGGGCATAATACTAATTTGGAGCTAAATGTGATTTTATAACTTTATAGACAACAAGACATACATTTGGAAGCTACTGGCAATTAGTATGGAACTTTGAGTATTAATGTATCACCTGTGAAGAAATGGAGGCCTTGACCCAAATTCAGGAAGGCATCAGCGGTTGCCAAAGAAAACAAAAGAGACTGGAGAAAGCTATGTGAGCCCCTATGGGAAGAAAAGTCAGTGACACAAGTTAGGAAATACATGGTATTCCTACTGAATTCAAGGTGTACTAAGTTATGAATTCATTTGATAGCAAGTACCAGGCAATCCTACTACCATGCCTCAAACAAGGTTTTATTCTGCATGAAGCAAGTAGTGAAAAGTTGGGGATTCAGGACTGCCATGATGGTTCAATGATCCCATGAAGAACTGAAACTGTCTCTGTCCTCAGCTCCTCCATTCTTATTATGTGTTCTTATTCCTTACGTTTCCTGTTTCTGGGCTGAGGAATGACATTTCACCTTATGTTGGCAGCACTAGGTTTTGCTTTCTGACTTGAGGAAGAAATACTCAGGACCTTCTGATGATGTCTCATTGGCCAGAGTTCTGTCACCATCCTACCCCTGGCTGCAAGGTAGAGGGGGAAATTGAGTATTTTAACTGGCAAGATTTTATAGTAGAATAATGCAAAGGTAGAAAGAATTACGTATGAGTTCTGGACACTCAGTAAAGAGTGTGATGATATGGAAAATAATTATTATTGTTTATGGTCTCTCTTATCTGGAGAGGAGAAAAATTATGAAGTTTCATAAATACAGAGGGAAAAAGCATCTCTCTCTACCATGCCAGTCCCATTCTCCTTCCCTGAAATCCACCCTCTCCCTCCAGTTCTATGATATGAACATTACTCATCTTCAAAATCAACTACATAATTTGTGGTGTCCCATACAGAATGAAAAATGTGGGGCCCTGATTAAGGATTGAAAAGTCAGTCTCCTATTCTGATGGGACCTCCACTCTAAGCCATCATGGTGGGTGGCTCTCCAAGCAATTGCAACCTCACTACTTGGATATACTTTATACCTTGATCAGGGGTGAGTGAGATGCCCTTACTGAGCGGCCAGTGAATATGCCTTCCCTGACTCTTCCAGTTCTTCTTATTCTCCAGATGGGCTCTGTATGCAATCATGGTTTCCTTGTCTGATGGTGAGCTTTTTTGTTGGTCACAGGTGTGCCTTACCTTGTCGTAAGCTTCACCGGGTACTGAACCTGTGCTAGGTCCCTGACACATCATTGAGCCTCCTTGTCTTTTTAAGTACAGCAGGGGAACTGAATGGCAGTCACAATTCTGCTATCCAGTGGCCAGTGGTAAAGTCCTACTCTATACTGTGGAGATAAATGTTTGGCACAGAGAATTTTCTGAAGGTTGGCACCACGTTCCAGGTCAGTGGTCTCCCAGGGACTTTATGGCCAAAACTTCACAGAGGGCTTAAGGCCACATGAAGCACTCAAAATTCAAGAAAGCCTGTAGAGACAGGACTCACTTCTCCCTCCTGGCTTTAGACTTTGTTTCTTCTTTAATTCCTATTATAAACCAGGGCTTGACATCGTCTATTCTCTGTGCAGTGTCACGTTCAGAGAGATGGCTCAACTATCAAAAAGTAATTCAAAATAATCACACTTTTTATTGATATTTCTTGAAGAGGGTCCAGGGGATTTAATGCATAATTCATATCAATATTCTCACACTATGATGCTTCCCCCCAACCCTCTGCATCTACAATTTGTAATTCACATCCTTCAAAAACTCTTACAGAAGTACATTTTGTTTGACTCTTGGAATCTTCACTGTCTCCTCATTCTATTAGAGCTTCTCCTTTATTTCCCTTTATGTATATGGTTTCTCCTGAGCTCCCCAGTGATATTCCCTCTACCCTGCCAGATGCATAGAAAGGTCCCGAAATTTCTCTGACAGGTTCAAAATTGCCTTTCAAAGTTTGGAGAGACAGAGACATAAAAGGCAGTGAGAGACTTCATTTTGGGGGGAGAAGATTGAGACATTCACAACTGAATATCTTTTACATCCTCATCTGTCTGAGAACCACTCCCCATCCCTGCCCAGACTTCCTGCCCCCAGATGAGGAAGGGATCTGTCTCACTGAGTACACACAGCGCTGTGCTTGGGGGCAGGGAGCCAAAATTGGTTTCTGTTTATCATGGGAAAGAGCCCAAGGTACTTAGTTTTAAGCTGCACTGAATCTAGTATCATTCATCTGTTTATGTTCTTTTAAAAAAGGCTTTAAAAATTCAGTGCAGAACAACAACAACAAAAAAGCAAATTGTCCTTTGATTGCATAATGGCTTTTATTCCCCAGAACTGCAGTGTGCAAATAAAGAAAAGCAAATTATGTTCTGAATTAAACTTTTCTTGCATCAGCTAGGCTGAGTCACCTTTGACGTTCCATTTTTTTTAAACAGAGCCAGTCGCACATCTAGAGCTATTTTAAAAGATGTCACGTACAAACCTGTAAACTTTAGAATGTTCTACTTCAGGCGAGTCATCCAAAGGCAGGTAACTGAGTTGAATTTACCCATTTATTTCCCTGAGCTTCAGTTCTCTCTCAAATCTAGTGGTATCTACAGTGGCATCCAGAATATTAAAGTACAATCATTATGAATGCAGGCCTCTCTGGTCCACTTGGATGTACCACAGATGGCAAGATGCAATCAGAGGGGAAGATAAATGCATTAAACTTCTCCTTGCATATATCCCATGGTAGAGAGATAAGCAAATGGTAAGCCATTTTTCAGTAAACAACTTCAGAATGTTTTTTAAGCTTTCAAATAGCCAAGAACACAAGCAAGAGCCTATGGTCCTAAGAAACAAGTCCATGGTTGATTCAGAAAGTATGCTACCTGTGGAGGTGAGAAGAGGGCAAAATAGGATGTATAAAATCAACATTAAGTGGAGGACCTAAACATTAATATCTTATGTTTCTGTGCTTTTTCTATAAACTAGTTTATCCCATGAATGCTAGACATGAAGGTGCCCTTAGGGGGCACCTATACCATTGGCCATATATCCCAGCTGTACAGTCAGAAGCAGCTACAGAATTTCTCTACAAGAGGGACTCAGAACATCAACCTGGTGAGAGGACAAATTCAGCTAAAGTGTGTGTCTGGAAACTATTTATTTATAGGTCTACTAGTTTTATTTAGATAATGTAAATATCTGGGTAACTAGGGGAGTGCCGATGGAAAATTATTCACAGAGGGGATACTGGCTAGCACCCCTCCAAGCCACACCTGCCTCAGTGCTATGTCTATATAGGGTCCAATCTTCCAAAGTGTGAAGTTATTGTTCTTCACACTTTTCTGAGAAAGCATTGTTCACTTGCAATGGCTAAAAACAAACCTCCAGGAGAAGCCGTGAAGGCAAATGGACACCTGAATGTGTTGGAGGTTTAAAGGACAGACTTTGCTAGATGGCTTGGTGCATGGATTTTAGAGTCAGAGACTTGTTTCCAAATCCCTGTTGTACCGTTTATCTGTTTTGTTTATTCTTGGGCAATTCACTGTATCTCTCTGTCTTTCAGATTCTTTATTTGTAGTAAGCTACTGCCTACAGTTGTGTGGATCAAGATGGTATATGTATGGTTTCTAAGACACTGCTTGGCATCTCCTAGATGCTTAGAATGCTAGCTATTGTTATTAATATCATCATCAATGACAAGGCCTAAAGACAAGGAGAGAATCCTAAATGACACAAGAGAAAAGTATGTCGTTACATACAAGGGAGCACCAATTAGACTGTCATCTGATTATGCAACAGAAACATTTCAGGCCAGAAGGGAGTAGCATGAAATATTCAAATGGATGAAAAGCAAGGACCCACACCAAGACTACCCAGCAAGGCTATCATTTAAAATTGAAGGAAAAAATAAGGAGCTTCCTAAGCAATAAAAAGCTTAAGGTGTTTAAACACCGAACAATTATTGCAACAGATGTTAAAGGCCTTGTTCAAGAAGAAAAAGAAAAAAAAGAGAGAAAGAAAAAATAGAAAACAGCCTAACAATAAAATGGCACCGTATGCATATCCATCAATAACCACCCTAAATGTAAATGGCTTAAATGCTCTGACAAAAAAACAGAGGGTAGCTGAATGGATAAGAAAACAAGATCCATATGTGTGCTTCCTCCAAGAGACCAATTTCAGATTGAAACATACACATGGACTAAAAGTAAAGAGATGGAAAAGATATTTTATGCAGATGGAATAGAAAAAGAAGCTGAGGTAGCAGTACTTATATCCAACAAAATAGACTATAAAACCAAGACTACAGTAAGAGACAATGAAGAACACTACATAATGATAAAGCGAACAACCCAACAAGAGGATATAAGCCTAGTAAACATTTACCCAGCCAACATAAAAGCACCTATACATGTAAAGCAAATCTTGATGGGCATAAAGGGAGACACTGACAGAAATACAGTCAGAGTTGGGGATTTTAACACCACATGGACTTCAATGGATAGATCTTCCAGGCAGAAAAGTAACAAGAAGATGGAAGCCTTAAATGACACACTAGATCAAAAGCATTTAATGGATATGTACAGAGCATTTCATCCCAAAGCAGCAGAATAGACATACTTTTAAAGTGCACATAGAATGCTTTCTAGAATAGACCAAATATTAGGACACAAAATAAGTCTCAGTTCATTTAAAAAGACTGAAACCATATCAAGCATCTTCTCTGACCACAATGCTATGAAACTAGAAATTAATCAAGAAGAACACTGAAAAACATGCAAAGACATGGAAGCTACATAACATGTTATTAAACAATGAGTGGATCAACAACGAGAACATAGAAGAAATCAAAAGATGCCTTCAAGCAGATGAAAATGAGGGGACAATAATCCATAATCTGAGGGACACTGGGAAAACAGTGCTAAGTGGGAAATTCATAGCATTGCAGGCCTATCTCAAAAAATAAACAAATGAAAAATCTCAAATAAATAATCTAACTTTACATTCAAAGGAACTTGGTAAAGAACAATAAGCAAAGTTCAAAGTGGGCAGAAGGAAAAATATAATAAAGAAATAAATAAGATAGAGTCTAAAAAATGATACAGAAGATCAATGAATCTAAGAGCTGGTTCTTTGAAATGATAAACAAGATTGACAAAACTTTAACCAGACTCATCAAGAAAAAAAGAGAAAGGACACAAATAAATAAAATCAGAAATGAAAGAGGAGAAATAATGACTTATACCAAAGAAACACAAAGGATTGTAAAAAAATATTATGCACAGTTTTATGCCAACTAACCGGATAAGCTGGATGAAATGGGTAAATTCCTTAAAATTTTCCAAAAATAAATCAGGAAGAATCATAGAATCTGAGTATATAGACTATACCTAATGAAATTGAAGCTATAATAAAAAAAAAACTTCCAACAAACAAAAGCCCTGGGCTAGATGGCTTCCCAGGTGAATTTTGCAAACATTCTGAGAAGAACTAACACCTCTCCTTTCCAAACTATTTCATAAAGTTAAAAAGGAGGGAAGGTTCCCAAATTCATTTTACAGGGCCAGCATTATCTTAATTCCAAAACCAGAAAAAGACACTACCAAAAAAGGAAATTATAGGCTAATATCCCTGCTGAACATAGATGCTAAAATCCTCAACAAAATATTAGCAAACCGAATAGAGCAATGCATCAAAAAGATCGTATACCATGATCAAGTGGGATTTATTCCAGGAATGCAAGGTTGGTACAACATTTGCAAATCAATAAATGTGATTCACCACATAAACCAAATGAAGGATAAAAACTACACAATCATATCAATAAATGGAGGAAAAACATTTGATAAAATCCTGCACCCATTTGTGATAAAAACTCTCAGCAAAGTGGGAATAGAGGAAACATACCTAAGCCCAATAAACTTTATACATGACAAACCCACTGCCAGCATCAGACTCACTGGGAAAAAATACAAGTGTTCCCCTTAAGATCAGGAATAAGACAGGGATATCTGCTTTCACCTCTTATTCAACATAGTACTGAATGGAAGTCCTTGACAGAAAGCAGACAAGAAAGAGAAATAAAAAGCATCCAAACTGGAAAGGAAGAGGTAAAACTGTCTTTATCTGCAGATGACATAATACTGTACATAGAGAATCCCAAAGATTCCACCAAGAAACTAGTAGAACTGACAAATTAATTCAGCAAAGTAGCAGGATACAAAATTAATATCCAGAAATCAGTTGCACTTTTATATGCCAATAATGAACTAACAGAAAAGGAAATTATGAGAACAATCCCATTCATGATTGCTTCAAAAAGAATAAAATACCTAGTACTAAACCTAACCAAGGATATAAAAGACCTGCACTCGGTAAATTATAAGATACTGAAGAAAGAAATTGAAGAAGATACAAATAAGTGGAAGCATATACTGTGTTCATGGATAGAAAGAATTAACATCATTAAAATGTCCATGCTACACAAAGCAATCTATAGATTCAGTGCAATTCCTATCAAGATTCAAATTATGTATTTCACAGAACTAGCACAAGTATTTCAAAAATTTATATGGAACCACAAAAGGCTCCACATAGCAACAGCAATCCTGAGAAAGAAGGACAAAGTTGAAGGAATCATGCTACCTAATACCAAACTATACTATAAGGCCACAGTAATCAAAACAGCCTGGTACTAGCATAAAAGCAGACACATAGATCAATGGAACATAAGAGAGAGCCCAGAAATAAAACCCACATCTTGATAGTCAATTAATATTTGACAGGAAGCAAGCACATACAATGGGCTAAAGATAGTTTATTCAATAAATGGTGTTGAGAAAATCAGATACATATATGCAGAAAGATGAAACTAGACCATCTTCTTATACCACATACAAGAATCAATTTAAAATGGATTAAAGACTTAAATGTTAGACACAAAACCATAAAAATCCTAGAAGAAAACATTGGCAGCAAAATCTCAGGCATCACTCTTAGCAATACTTTATCAGATATTTCTCCCCAGGCAAGGTAAACAAAAGAAAAAATAAACAAAGGTGACTACATCAAACTAAAAATTTTTGCACAGCAAAGGAAATCATCAACAAAATAAAAAGACAAGACACAGAATGGGAGAACATATTCTCCAGTGAAATATCTGAGAAGGTATTCATAGCCAAAATTTAAAAATACTTACAAAACTCAACACACACACACTGAAACCCAAAAAACCCAACTGAAAAATGAGCAAAGAACTTGAATAGACACTTCTCTAAAGAGGACATACAGGGCCAATAGACATAAGAAAAATTCTCAACATCACTAATAACCAGAGAAATACAAAACCACAATGAGATACCATCTTACATCTGTCAGAATGGCCATTATCAACAAATTAACAAACAACAAGTGCTGGAGAGGATGTGGAGAAAGGGGAACATTTTTGCACTGTTGGTGGGAATGCAGACTGGTGCAACTGCTATGGAAAGTAGTATGGAGATAATATAAAAATTAAAAGTGGATCTGCCTTTTTACCCAGCAATTCCACTCCTGGGAATATAGCCAAAGAATCCCAAAACACTAACTAGAAAGAACATAAGTACACCTATGTTCATTGCAGTATCATCTAGGATTGCCAAGATACAGAAGCAGCCCCAGGGTCCATCCGTAGATGAGTGGATAAAAAACTATGGGACATTTACACAATAGAATACTAGTTGACATAAAAAAGAAGGAAATTTTATCTTTTATAACAGTATGGATGGACCTGGAAAATATTATGCTGAGTGAAATAAGCTAGTCAGAGGAAGACAAATCCCATATGACTTCACTCACATACGAAATCTAACAAACAAATTGAACTAACAAGCAAAACAGACAGACTCATAGATGGAGAATAAGTTACAGCTAGTGGTGGGGGGGGGAGGTTAGAAGGGGAGGGATAGAGGAAAAAGGAAAAAGGACACACGGACATGGACAACAGTGTGGTGGTTGCTGGGGGCACGGGGCATAAGGAGACTAAATGGTAACAGAAAAAAACACAATGAAGATTAAATATAAATAAATAAAATGGTTTACTTGTAGACAAAAATAATAAAACTTAGTTAAAACATGGAAAAAAGAAAACTGTTGCAATAAGAGTCATTTTAGGGCAGAGGTGGTAGAAATAGAGATGAAGGTGTGTTTCAGAGACAGAAAGGCAGAACTCTTAAGTGGAAATATCTACCCCTCACTGCAGTCTCTCTCACATATTCTGAGACAACTGTTCTGAACATTCCAGACAGTCCCTGAACCAAACCAAACATCTCCGACCCCTTTAATTGTTTCAGTTTAGAGATGCCTTGTCTTCCCTAGCAGACATTTTGTGAGTAATTGAAATCTGTCATCTTCCTCCTTTATAACGAGGTGCCGTTATACTGAAACCCTTACTCATCTGTACATCCATCACCCCCACAAACCAGACAGTATACATCTATTAAGTTAGTATAAACTGGGATTATTATTTTAAAAGTCTTGTCATAACCTTGGCATCTTTTGAACTGGTGGTCAGATAATACCCCCAGATGTTTTTGCTTTAACTCTTGTGGTGCCATCTTTAGCATTGGATCTGCAACAGTTCCACTTGTCCATATAATCTAATATTTTCTCAGGCTGAAATAGTTGGGCAGGGGTCTTAGGAAATACTTGGAGGATTATATTCTGAAATAGCTTATGTTGCTAGATAAGTGGGAGCACTTTATGAATAACCACATCTGTGAAGTTGTTGGTAAACTTGGTGTGAATTTCTATACATTTGTCTTAAAACATTTGTCTTAAATTTGGAATTTAAAGGGCCTACTCCTGGAACGCTCCCACCCCTACTCCAGACAAGCTACTGCAGGTGAGCGGTGTGACTGTCCATGAAGGCCAGAGCTTCCCTGCAGCAGGTGGAAAGACAATCCAGTTGAAGCCTTGGCCACAGACGTCGGATGGACCTCACTGGAGTGAAGGCAGGGTGTTCTGCAAATTATGAAATGGTGTCCACAGAGCGTTGAACACACCCAAATGTCCCTGCTGGGAGTAATTCAGCGTGACCATCTCTCATTCCTGTATAAACCCCGAGGAGTCACCACATTTCTAAAAAAATCCTTATCTCAAAACCTCCTCTTCTCAAATGTGTTGCCTCCATTTCTATGCTTTGCACAAGGGTCGTCTGATATAACTCATCTAATATAATTTTGTATTTGAAAACACTAGAGAGAGATTGGCAGGCTACCTCTGCAATCTGCCCTGATAAATTTGAGGAACTTACTAACTGCTTGAATAGAGATATTTAGGAGAAAGACGACACAACTCGGGAGGGGGCAGGAATATAAGCGAGAAAAAGAAAAATTGGTTAGTATTTCAAAGAACTCTACGACAGCTCGATTCTACATTTTGTGAATCCTGGAATGAGATTGCAGGGATTCAGCTGTCCTGTTCTGGAACTTCCTACAACAAGTGATTGTATTTCTCTAGGCCTCATAATGTCCTTGTCTGTGACTGAGCTGGGAAGCAGGGCTCTTTCTCCTGGCTGTTGTGAGGACTAAATGAGCAAATGTAACATGCTTAGAAGCATACACATGATAAGAACTCAAAAGTTGAGATGTTTTATTGAGTTTGTTCAGTATTTTTCACTGAACAAACACTGATAGAACTATTATTATAAGTAAACTGGTTTTTCAAACTCTCATATTCTTAAACCTCAAAAAATATACTTTACCAATCCAAAATTGTCCACTATTAGGAATGGTTAGACTAGTAATCTTGTTATCAAGATCTCACGGAAGGTTAATGTTAAGGCTCTGTAAATATGCAGACAAAAGGAACTTTGGGATTAAGCTCTAGTTGCTATGGTTGTAAAGACCAGAGAAAACTTCTCAAGTTTAGCAAAGGAGATATGATTTTGGAACAGAGCAGAAAAGAAATTTCAAAGCTGAACCACTGGTGCAGAAACTCTTCATTGGCTTTAAACTGAGCGACCTCCCCACCTTCCAAACATCCTCCTTGCTGGCAGGCTTTTTGTTGTTGTTTGTTTCTGTTTTGTTTTGCTTTTGTTTTATTTTTTCTAATTCTATCAGAAGATTTTTCTCATGGGAACATATTTCTGACTATAAATAGGAAATCAATGGTACAGCAGGTTTACTTTGCTGAATTTATCGATTTCATATGACGAAAGCTGCTCATATATACATCTGGCCAGGGCAAAGGGCGCTCAGTGAGGAGTCAGGCTTGTTTCTTTTTAAACTGCCTTTCTTGGCCCTTTCAAATCCCACAGTCCTGAAAGGGAAAAGGGGCGTTCTTTAGCTTCACACAAACTCACAGCCATTCTGATGACAAGAAAGCAGTGTTGCTTCCCAATGTGTCTTTGTTCGAGTGATATCAGGCCCATTGAAACCTCCTGATGGAGCTCATTGAAAATAATAGACCCCATTATCTTCACTGGCAATGCTGCCATGAGAGCTTCAAAAACTGAAATAATGACAGCATGTATTGGATGTACAGTGGAAAGGCAGACGTGATTACGGCAATTTCTGACTCTCTCTCCCTCCCTCAGTGGATGAGGAGGGGCAGGGAGGCAAGCCCGATGCACAAGGAAGGGGCATTTCCCCTCCACGCCCTTTTGGCTGTTTGTGTCTTTCAAACACCCATGTTTTATCTTAAATAATCTGTGAACGTAAAACATCCGTTTCAGAATTGCTCCAAAAACCAGAGTTTCAAAGCAACGCATCCTTTAATTACTGTAATGAAGTACTGTCATATTTGGTTACTGGGTGGGGACTGCCACTGTGGAACTGGTATGAAATTTCTAGTAGGCACAGCAAGTGCAGGGGCACCAGGGGACCCAGACTCTGTCTATGACAAAGGCCTTCCTTTCCCCAGGTCGGTTCTCTTTGTAACTCCCAACTTGTCCAGTAAATCTGATTTCCTGGAGTTGGGAGAAGCAAATGGGAAAAGGGACGAACCCCAAAGGGAGGAAATCATCCGTCCCCAGCAAGGCACATGGGGCCGGAAACCGGCCTATTAGGACGTAGGAAATTACCTGGAGGAGAAAAAAAATCCCCTGAGGGCTCAGTGACAGCTGAGCAGGAAAGGGCTGGGGGGGGGGGGGGAGAAAGAACTCTATTTCATTAAAGAGAGATAAAAAAAAAACAAAAACAGAGAATATTTGCTTTTTGGAAACCTTTCTTTTTGTCGCTTGTTATTATCTCTATGTTTTCGGAAATGAAATGTCTTAAAACCACCAACCAACACACACAGACATTATTTTTTTTTCATTTGAAACAACTTTAAAGAACAGAGTGTGCTGTTACATCCCCCTTGGGGCTTATATTTAATATAAGAACAAGATGGTCTCCCGGCTTCCCGCGTGCCTGACGAGCGCTGGGGAGAGAGGCCCCTGGCAGCATCATCCGGCTGTTGTGGCAAAATGAGAAGTGACAAGAAGGAAACGGATATCTAATAGAACCTGCCCACAGATGTATCCAGTGGTGGAGGCAGGCAGTCGCGTTCCCCGGATCCAAGCGGGAAAGTCTGAAAAAAACTAGAAGCTTATTAGATCGTACATCTATGTAAGAAATAAACTTCCTCTCTCCCCCGTCCTCCTTCTCGCATGTGCTTTCCTATACTGAGCCTGGCGTGTGCGCCCTTCTTTCAAGGCTCTCAGACCAGGTGGCAATGCGACTTTATTTGAGAGAGGTTACCCCTTTGGAAATGTGCCGGAATACCTTACCGGCGTGCATGATTGCACGCGCACACACACGTCCCACAGGGCCCCGCCTTTTCACGCTAAAACACAGCAAGAGGCCAGTGATGGTGCTCTGGGTGCCTGGTGTCCACGGAGCTTGGTGCCGGGAGGGTCTCTGCAGCTCTGTGCATTCGTCTCTGCAAGGAGACTGAGCCAAAGCTCCTTCAGAGCTGCCACGTCTCTGTCGCCCTGCCCAGCACCTAAAGGGTGCTCCGTAGAGGTTTCTGAATTAAACTGTAAACCACATCTAAAAGTCATTATTGCTAAAAGTAAATATGAGATGATTTTAAAGAAAAAATATATATATTTCTAGTCTATATTTATAGCTTCTTAAATTATGTAACTTTTTTGCCTTTCTAAAATCTGTTAGAAGTGGAATTCAAAGGCAGAATTTCATTATATTTATTAAATTCGGTCTTATTCCTTTCAGCCTTCTAAACTAAAATACCAGGGACTAGGTAATTTAAGCAACAGAAGTTTATTTCTCACCGTTCTGGAGGCTGGGAAGCCCAAGTCTTGGTGCCGGCAAGGTTCAGTGTCTGGTGAGAACCCACCTCCTGGTCCCTAGACAGAGCCTTCTTCTTACGGTGTCCTCACAGGGAAGAAGGGGCTGGGAGGGGTCCATGGGGTCCCTTTTATGAGGTCACTCATCCCATTTATGAAGGCTGTGCGGTCCTGACCTGCCTACCTCTCAAAAGACCCCCCACACTCCTAATAACATCGCCTTGGGGGTTAGGATTTCAACATAGGAATTTCAGGGAGGGGGCCGCAAACACTGAGACCATACCAGACTCTAAATAAATTTCTTCTCTTCCCTTTGAATCTGGCAAGCTACTTAACTCTCAGACCGGTTCACTATTACAGGAGCCTTTCCCTGGATTACCTCCTCAAACAGCAATTAGTGTTCTCATCTACCACGGTTATTTTGCCCTCCTGTTTTTCTTTGGAGGGGAAGGGTGAGACTTTTCTTATTTGTGTGATGGTTTGTTTATGCTTTATGTGAAAGTATTGACTTGATAAATCAAAAGTCTGAACAGGCAACAGGAATAAAATTGGAAAAAGCGTTTCATTTCTCTGAGGTCATCAGTTTCTCAATATTTATTAAAGTTTGGTAAAAAAAATAACCTAAATAGGATCATTGATCATTTAAAACACAGATTCTAGGCTCTACCCCAAATCTTCTCATTGGAATCCTTAGGGATCGACTCAGGAGTCCTGCATTTCCAGGGTTCTGTCCAGCTGGTTCTGCCATTCCCAGATGGTTCTTATCCACACAAAGTAGGAAGAGCAAGATTCAGGCCTCAGAAAACAGCTGGGCCCATGTTTCAGAGTGAAACGTCACAGTTATGGCTTCCAAACGAAATGAGTAAGTTCTGTATCACCTCTCAAAAGCAATCTTTCAATATAGTACTGTTTCCTGCTCACTGTATAAAAAGCTGTATTGAAGGGCTTTGCAATGCCATGTCCTTTGTTTTAAGGGGCTGGAGGGAAGATACACGGCACCGGATATCAGAGAATGGGCTTCCAGTCTTAGGGCCTGACCTACTGCAAAGATGGTTGAATTAAAAGCTGCTGCTGGTTCCATAGTGCAGTCCATCGATGGCGCACAAAGCACTAACCTTCTTCCCAAAAGACAGTGCTTCAGGAATGTTTGAACTCTCTACCTCTGGGGTACCCAGAGTATTTTACCCTCAGAGTGGACCAATTTTAACACCTTTTACTTATACGACAAAATAATTTTCAGTAATCGTTATGTAATAATTAGTGATAGTCATTAATTTTTTGATTCATGTTTTATTTTAAAATAACTAATTAGCTTAAAGAGAATACATTTCAACTTTAAAGACATTACTAAAATTTGGTAAGTTATTTCATGTATGATCTGAGGTTCATACTTACTAGCAATGTGAAGTTCATACTGTTCCATTCTTACGAGTTTTAAAGACTTGTACCAATTTCAAGTGGTCACCTAGAATGAGAGACCTGAATAATGTATGTTCTTTTTCTTTATTTTACGATCATGTGCTATCATTGTTTATCTACTGTGTGAACACAGGACTGTGTAGAACCACAGCACTTGGAGATGAACTTGAAGGATGCCAAACCACTGCAAATTTCTTTTGAACCAAAGGGTCTACATGTGTCAGGGGCTATTGGGTAACCGGGAGTTCTCCAAAGTAACTTTCATGTAGAATATAGTGTTTATTAACAAATAAGTAATGAAATATGCTAACTTAAAGGTCACATATATATTATTAAAACTCAAACAAAACCTCAGTGACTGGAAATTGTACCAAAAAGAAATTTTTTCACACGGAATAGTTCATCATTACATTGTTTAGAATTGCTGGTGCCTGGTGATAATGAAAAGCAGAGAGTGTTTAAGTCAGTTTTATAGTCATACATTTCTAGTAAACAAATTTTTTAATTTTCTTCAAACCATGTGCTTTCTTCTTTGCCTGCACCTGGGGCAGCAGATCACTGCACAGCTGCGACTGGGTAGCAGAGAAAACACAGCATGTTTGTCTCTCTTTTGATGGAGTCTATACGGCTTATGTAATTGAAGACATTGAATTATCAATCTCACTTGGTAGCGAGGGGACTATTTTTTCTACTCTTACCAGTTGAGTTCCATTGGATGATAGCAAGGTGGCAATAGTGGGTCTGGGCAACTCAGGCCTCCATGCTGATGTCACTTTATGAAAGACAGAATTGGCATTTTTCCTTTTGCTAGCAACCAATCACCTGGTTTTATATCATCCTGATTTAATTTCCATCTCATGTCATTCCTCCAGCTAGTCCAGCATCTTTGTAACTGGGAGAATGTGCTTTTATGGAACAATTTCATTTCATCCTCGTGTCCTGTAGGAGTCACTGGATGGATAAATTTTTTCCTGTGATTTGGGAGAGGAGATAGAGGCTCATTGAACTAGTGAGTGGCAGAGTTATAGTTAGAGCTCAAGATTTATCTCATTCATTTCCTGGATTATGTGAATCCTCTCTGTTTTTCCATTTTTTTCACTATAAAACATTTTCCTACTACTTCAACCTCCAGAAAAGCATACCATAATATGCATATCTAATATTTAATGAATACTAGAAATAATAAAAATTTTGTTAGTTTCTTAAATTAGCTCTTCTCTGAGAAACACAAATTAATGCTATTTTTTGGTCATTAAGTTTGTAGAGCTGCACTAGATTAAAAGTCCTGGGCTCTCTACCACACGTCATACCTTTCTAGTTCTGAAACATCTTTTGGTTCTGATCTCTTGGCATTGTGTCCCATGCCATTTAAATACTTTCTAATTTTTTTCCGGATGTGTTAGTATCTCTTTTCCCCATCTGTAGCCCCCGCTGGACTCTAGCCTAACAAAAAAGGGATGTCTTTCGATTCTCTTCTGTCTTGCTCTTCCATCTAGCACTCAGTAGTTTTCAAGAAACTATTCTTAGTCAATTAATTGAATGGCTGATTGATTAATTCACTGAAAATATTTCTTTGTCATTGCCAGTCCTTTGGCTCTTTGCACAATTTATTCTCTGAGTATTTTCTGCATGGTACAGGTTCTTTCATTAGCATATTTTATTGCTCTCCAAGGCTTCTGAATTTTGTACAATATTTTGACCCTCTATTTAAATTAGCATTTGAGCTCAGAATATTTCCACGTTTTGTAGCATCTTCTTGGCCTAATTTTCATACCTACATATTCAAATCTTCTATTAAATTGCACCCTATGATGTGTCACTGTGCATTTTGTTTCCTGAGTCTACAGTCTTGTGGCTGTCTCCCACTATCTCGATGCAACAGTCATGGAGATGAAACATTAGAGAGAAAAAATGAGCAGTCCTGTCTTTGTAGAAGGAAGGACGAACTGTTCAGAAATTTCTGGCTTTGAAATTATGCTGGAAATTTCCATTCATGTCCAAGTAACAGATGAAAGCTATATCTTTTGATTAGACAAATGCCCTTGAAATCACCTGCATTTAGATTTAAAAAACCCATAGCTCACATGACTATAGCTATCAGCAAGAGGGTAGACTGGTAAATTAAAATACCACTGAACTGAGAGTTGAAAGACTATGAACTCACTAAACTATGAGGTCCTTGACAGTTCAAACTGTCAAATTCTTAATATTCATATTCTTAGGGCACAGGGGTTTCTACTTCATATATCATTAGATCCTCAAAAGTCTGTTAGTTGAATAAATGAATGAAAGAATAAGCAAAGAGAGAGTGACAACAAGCATAGCTTCAAGTCTGGCTCTGTCACATGCTAACAAGGTAAGTCAGTAAATTTGACTGCGTTGACTTCTCTACGTGTAAAGCTGGAGTTTGAAGTGACCTACTTCCTTCACATTGGGGCTGTTGTGAAAATAAAATATTGCATGCTTATTAATGGTGACTAGGTAATAAGCTCGTTAAATAGTGGTGCTATATACAAGCTCTAGCAGAAGTAAGGCCTGCTTGAGCGTGGTTGGTAGGATAAGAATATGGGTATAATAATTTATAGTTTTAAATTTGAACATTTCACCTAAAATGTCATATGGTGTGCTTAAGTGTCATTGTGATGTCACAGAATTACATGCTTATGATTTTGTAATAAAAGATTTTGTAATAAAAAGGGGGTGTATTTGTGCTGGACCTGTATTTTGTATCAGCTACAAAAATGATTTGGCTGCAAGTAACAGAAAATTTTTCTAACCGTAGTTAAAACAGATGAGAATTTATTTATCCTATAGAATCTGAAGGAAGACCAGAGGTTAGCTAATGCTGCTGTTCCATCAGCAGCCCAGTGATGTCTAGATCCATGTCCCCTGAAATCTCATTCCCTTTCTGTCATGATCACCAATGGCTGCAGCAGCACCAGCTGCCATCTGGGGTTCCAGAAAGGTCTGCAGGATGAGGCAGAGTGATGCCAGTTGTGTGTGTTTTCTCTTACCTAGAAAGCTAATGTTTCCCCAGAAACCCACATAGCAGTTTTTCCTCTAGGTCTAAGTGGGAAGAGCTCACGTAACAACTCCTAGGAATCTTTAAATCTTTAAATCTAAGAGAAATGATTATCATGATTAGCTTTGTAACCCATGTTTTATTGCCTAGGGATAGATATCCTCTGCCCCAACCAAAAGTAGGACACTGTTAGCAAGAAAAAATGGTAACAGAGGATCCTGGGTGACATTTGGACATATCTTCCACATAAATATCTGGAGATGTTATGAAGAACCAGAGTTTAGAAGGAAAGAAAAACACAATGTGTCAATGCTTCCATTGGGCATAAGTGTGTGTGTGTGCAGATGTACATGTGTGTCTAATGATAGTGTTATGATGGGAGTTTAACTTTTCCTTTCTTGGTTACTAACTGCCTAGCTTGAGAAAGGATAGGCAGAAGGTCATCTGGGTATGTAATGTCCTTAAAGTGATGGATTCTCTTAGTATCAGCCAATTTCAATGCTGCTCTGTGGAAATCCTTCCTCTTCTAGCTTGGCCAACGTAGAGTGATGGCCACAGTAGTCTTTGCAATAGTGGGAGCTTTATCCAACTCTCCAATCTGTCATAGTCTTTGCTCTTTAACTTGTGATACTGAAAAGAGAGTTAGTCCATATCATCAGTGTGAAATGCCTATTGGAGCATGAATCAGAAGAATAACAGTGCATCCTAGAGGAACACTTTCTGTCTGAGATGTTCCTGACTTATGTTTCCTCCCTTAATTATGGGATCAACTCACTATGCTATTCCTGTAGTTTCTGATGACCTATAGGCTTTTTTTTTAATGAATATGTCTGGCATGCTTAAATAGGGTATTCATCCCATTATCTGCTTGACCACAATCCCAGACCTCCCACTTCCCCTTTTCACATCCTCTGTTAAGTTCTTCTGCTTACTTCACACTATGGAGGTGACTAGAAGCTAGTGCTCTGACTCTCTGCTTATTTATATAGTCAGCGCTTACTCTGTTGAACCCATAAGTGTTTAAAGAGAAAGGAGGAGGACATCTGTGACCCAGCCAATGGCAAGAGGTTGCAACTTACAGCTGCCAAAATTACCAAGTAATTTTATTAATATCAGCTTCTGAAATACATGGAAAAGGCACTTTTAAAGCCTTGTGGTCATGAGGCAAGAACACACTCCTACATGAATTATAAGCTAATTTTTTTTTGCTTTTTTTGGTTTGCATCTTTCTGCACATACAGTTGAGCCTGGATTATTTCCAGTGCATCAGGGTGCTTCAGGGTTATACTGTTTTTGCCCAGTAGATTTCTTTGTTTTAAGATTGCGATAGATACTACATATTTTACAGCAGTAAATTTCTCATTTCTAACTACAGCTGCATAAAAGCCAGAGGTCCCTCAAATTAGCTGGAGGACTCTTGGTAATAATTTATACCTACCACAATAATTATAGCCCCTCCTTTTTATTAATTATACACACTCCCTCAAGGCATTTTATTTCCAATATTGATGGGAATTTTTGCTGTATTAGGCTTCTATAGATTGCTTTTATTCATATAACAGCTGTTTGTTGATTTTCTTTGCCCCAAAACAGTAAACGCATTTTGTTTTCAGCTATTCTTCTAAATTTTATTCTTTACCTTGTGGTCCATTTGATATTAACATGAATCAGACTACTTGTTCCACCTGAATTAAAAAATTATGGTCTGTTACTTGTTCAGATACTGCAGTTTATTTGAATCCAGGCATAAACAAAGCATTCGGAGTAAGGAGCCCCAGTTGTTGATTTAAAAGTAAAAGCATCAGGACTTTTTTCCCTTAAAACTCATTAATATTAATTGCACAAATAAGGGATTGGGGACTCAATGTTTCAGAAGGATGGCTGATAAACTTAACCTGTTCAGACTGCCATAACAAAATACGAAAGGCTGCGTGGCTTAAGTCAAAGTAATTTATTTTCTCGTAGTTCTGTGGGCTGGAAGTCCAGATTACGCTACTAGCGTGTCTGGTTCGGGCTAGGAATTTCTTGCTGGCCTGCAGACAGCCACCTGCCCAGTCTCTCACACAGCGAGGAGAGACAGCGCAAGCCCTCTGCTGTCTCTTGTTACTAGAGCGCTGCTCCCAGGAAGACCCCTAAGTCCCCATCTCAAAATATCATCATGGGGGCGGGGGGTTAGGGTTTCAGCACATCATTTGGGAGGACACAATAAAGCCCAAGACACTGACAAAATACATGTCCTCCAACAACAGGCATTTAAAACTGCTCATTTTGACAGATAAAACTATGCAAATGTCAGATGAATTCACACACACACACACACACACAAGCGGAAATTTTCAGATGCTAAAAGCAAAGAGTTAGAAAACCCGCATTTAGGTTGACCAAAGTGGGTTAATATTCAATTAATACAATATGTTGAATTTTAGTTTCCCATCAGAGAAAGGTGAAGCTCTGGACCCAAGGTGAAGCACAGTGTTGGCACCAAGAAGGAAGTTTAGGGCTGAGAACTTGAAAGAGTGAACTAGAAAGAAAAGGAATCCACCTGCCACCCTAGAAACAGGGACAAAGGTTGTTGCCCCCTCCAATGTCTGGCTGAAAAAGAGCCTTGTTTTAGGCTTCGAGGCACTAAGCGTGGGTCTTACGTAAATTTGAGTTTCAAATTTACAATATTTGCCTGGTCAGGGAAATCTCCCATCCAAGAAATACAAATGAAAATTGATCCCTGGTGCTGGAATCCTTGGAACTGACAGAGATAAATGACAAACTGTTCCGCAGGTTCTAAGGGATTATCATAGAAGAGAAAAATGGGTTTGTAAAGACAAATTATAATCCACCATGAGCTAAGTCCTCCAGGGGCTAGGAGTTTGAGATTACAGATTAGCAATTATCAAAAGAAAAGTATTAAAGAGCCCTAAAGTGATTAAAGACAGTAAAGAAGGAATCTCCAAATAAAAGATACCATAATAAATAGAGAAGTTTCAAGTTGACAAAAATAGAACATGTAGAGATAAAGAATTGTGTCACTGATGTTAAAAATCAAAGGGATACTTAAATAGTAGACTAAGCAAATATAAGGAGGGACTTGTGATCTAGAAGATGAATCTGAGCAAATCAACAGAAAAAAGCAAAAAATAAAAATAGCGAAAACATGAGAAGGGAGGGAATTTCAGGGGAAAGGGTAAAGGGTTTGCAGGAACAATTATAAAGGACACATGGACAATAGTGGGGGGTAGAAATGGGAGGGAGCTGGGGAGGGCTGGGGGCTGGGCTGGGCTGGGGGCAAAAGGCAGAACACTACTTGAGCAACAATAATATATATATATTTATTATATATTTCATAATATATATATTATGAAAAGAAACTTAAGAAATAGATAAAATTAGGTTGTTTATCATTCTACTTACTGGATTCCAGATAGGAAAAATAAAGAGGCACATACAAAATATTTTAAAATAAAATACCTAAACATTTAGAAAATTGATGGATGACTAGAGTCTTTAGCTATAAGAAGCACAGCTCTCTCTATGTACATTTCACACCTCGGCACACTGATACAGAATAACCAAACAGAGAGAGCAGACCTCCTTTTGGTATTTCGCAGTCAAAGGACAATTAGATTGACAGCCAACTTTTCAACTACTGTAACAAGTCAGGTGCTGATGAAGTTACATCTTCAAAGTGCTAGGTAATTTATTTTCGAGACTAGAAATTTATGTTTAGCTAACCTAGCAACCAACCATGCACCCAAACCAAAATGGGTTAGTGAATATACTTCTGCAAGAATTAATATCAACTTAGAAATAAGATGGGAGGTAAAATAAACTCAATATTTCATTATTCTCATACTTTTCTATGTGTTTGAAATGTTTCATGATTAAAAATAAAAAATACATAAAGGCATTTTAACTAATGATAGAAACATGACTTTATACCTAGCTATCCATTATTATCGTCCATCTTTCTGTAAAACTTAAAACTTATGCAATACAATTTTAACCATTATGTAGTATAGAAATAATACCTGGGATCTGTGAACTTTTCAAGAACTTTTATGAAAATTTATAAATTTTAAAGAAACTTTACTGAGTCCAAAATATGTAATAAAGCTGCAGTAATTTTTTTACGTTTAATAATGTGTCTACAACAAAACATATTCACAACTTTATTTTTTAAGAGAGTATCTTTTAAAAAAATACTTTATTTATTTATTTTAGAGAGGTGAAGGAAGTGAAAAACAGAGGGAGAGAAGAACATCAACGTGTGGTTGCCTCTCGCACGCCCTCTACTGGGCACCTGGCCTGCAACCCAGGCATGTGCTCTAGACTAGAAATCAAACCAGCAACACTTTGGTTTGCAGGCCGGCACTCAGTCCACTGAACCACACCAAGCCAGGGCTACTGACAACTTTATTAACCTCCCAAGGTTTACCTCCCAAGTTTCTCTTTAATATGGGATTTGAGTTTATTTTAATATGGTTGATATGGCTTCCAATAATAGAGGGCATACTGTCCATGAGTGTTCATCAATGATCTCACTGTTAACTCAGTGGACTTCTCAACAAGAATACTCAGCGTGCAACACATAGAAAGCATGGATGCATTTGGTGCTGCCATTACGCCTGTTGCTCTGACTCCTCTTCTTCTTCCTGTGGCTATCAGGAGAACAATGTTTATTGAGTTATCATATGTCAGACACTACGCCCGAAGTTCCAAATGCTTTAACTCCTTTAATCCTCATGATAGCACTAGGAAGTAGGCTCAGCTATCTTTAGTTTAAAGATACGGAATTTGTGGCCTAGAGAGTTATGTAACTTGCCAAAAATCCCACTGAAAGGAAGTGTTGAAAAGATTTAGGAAATGAACCTTCCTGACTTCAGTGCTCTGCTTTCGCACGTGACGCTTTGTTGCTCTCGTGGTCCCTACACAAAGTTAGAATATTGTTGGCAGTCCTAATATTTGCCAAATAAATTCAATTTACTTTCATTACAACTTGTAAAGGGTTGGACAGAAAATATTCATATAATGATGGTTTGAAATTCCCAGCGATGGCCTGAAGTCAGGGCTTTTAGAGGTTCCAAGCACTGAAATACTTTGGTAATTATAGAGATTTTTGTTCTCTATCCTGAATTTAATCACAGTATATAAAACGTTAAACTGTAAAATAAGGGTAAGATAGCCAGAGTCCTAATTTTATGATGATTTCTTTTTCTGAAATATCACATATGGAGTTATTTCAAATTTTTTTTTTCTTTTGATGCCGCTTATTTTTCTGATGTCCTAAATATAAACTTGGTCAATTTTCAGGGCATTTTTGGATAGAATTAACATTTAATCAGTGAACTGTGAGTACTACAAATTGCCCTCCATAATGTGAGTGGGCCTTATTCAATCACCGAGGCCTGAACAGAACAAAAAGATTGGCCTCTCTGTTCAAGGGGAAATTCTCCAGCAGACTGCCTTTGAACTTTATCTGACCCTGCACCTCCCAGGTCTCCAGCCTGCTCACCCACACTGCAGGCCGGGACTCACCATCCTCCATAATCACGTGTTCTAATTCCTTGATAGTAAGTCTCTTTCTATGTACTTATGCATTGTATTGGTTTTGTTTCTCTGGGGGACCCTGAATTATACAGTCTGTCTGCTGGGTAATCCGCATTTCCAAAAGGCCTCCCCCCGACCCGGTCAAGTGTCTTAAATCTGTCTCTTGTTTTTTAATGTTAATTTTTTGATTTTTCTGTTTTGGACCATCTCACTTACTTGGTATACCATGCAACTATTTATTTGAAATACTGGACTTTCTCCCTTTTACTTGCAAGGGGCTAAAGACACACTCCACAATTTCTTTTTCTCTTCAGGTTTCTTATCGAAATTTAACTTTGCTTTAGGAAACAAGAAATATAGTTGTGACCATGGACTTTGGAATCAGTATTTGAGTTTTCAACAAATGTTGATTATTTGAATCAACACATGGTTGATTATAGGTATTGTACTATTAACCATGTAAGCATATATGTAATTCTCCACCTTTAAGTTATAGTCTTTGGCCATTGGAGAAGGTGGGTATTAAAAACAACTAATTTAAAGGTCCTTTTGGACCCATAATGAAAGGGATTTGAGAACCTGCATATTCTATGAAAGATCATGAACATGAACTGGTGATAAATATATATATATATAGCTATATATATAGCTTTTCATGTATATATACACACATATTTTTCATATATATACACATATATTTTCATACATATATATACATTTTATATATATATAAAGTGTATATATATATATATATATATATATATATATTTTCATGTATTTTCTATCCTGGGTATGGTGACAGTCTCCAACCAGCTTAAAGGTCTAAAGTCACATATTACTTATCCTCCAGCTGGTCTTTTCCTTGCTGCTGTTTAGCTCCTGAAGTGCCAATCACGCTTGGGGTGATCATGCTTGATGCCATTGTTCTCTTCCCATCTCCCTTGACCGGAACAGCAAACACGAGTTTGCCCACTACACAAGAAATGCCCTCTGAACACTTAGCAAGAATCCATCTCACCTGCTTGTGGGTTTTCATGCAATTTTTAGACTCATGAGAGACAAGGCTTTTACTTTTTTATATACAAGCTACTTAGCTGGTTTTAACTGATTCCGTGAGATCCTACTCTCACCAGAAAAACACTAGAACATACTGTGCAATTTTCTTATTAGAGGGTCTTTTTTGTGTCCCAATCGTTTTTGACATATAAAAAGCAGCTTTAACAAAAAATGAAAGCCCAAATCCAGCAAGTTTTAGCACATGTCACAGGATTTTCCTCCACCCTCAGGAACACAGAACTCAAGTGAGCTTGAAATTTTAAAACTTTGGAGGACCCCGGGCTGCTCCGGTATAGGCCCTGGGAGCCATGATTTCCCGGGGCATTGGCCACAGCAGCTGCGTCTCAGACATGAGGGTCAAAACAACTTTCCCAAAGGCTATTTTTTTATGTGGAAGCGTTCATCTCATAAACAACTGAATTAGTTCACATTAACCACCATCTATGGCAAAAGTACACAAAGCATAAAGAAATCACCTAAAATAATGTTTTTGAACCAGCTGCTAAATTAAGTAATGTATTTGTTTTATTGCGCATTTGCATAATAGGGCAAACTAGAGTCTCTCTGTAACAGATGCGCTGGTGGCAGGCAGATTTGATTACTGGCTTGGGTTATTAATCACTTCACAAATCTTAAATGATTTGTTTCTACAGTTTGATCAATTTACATCTCAGAATGTACATTTATGCACACAATGTGGAGATAAAGCATCTGTTCACACCTTACGTGGAGGCATAGATATATTTATGGGAGTTGAAGTTTTGTTAACCGAGGCACAGGAAACTGGCTAAAGTCAGACAACTTTCAGGAAAATCCCATTGTTTATTTTTATCAAGCTAGTCAATAAATAAAAAACATTTTGTCACTTCCAGAACATTATGTAATGATGGCTACTGTTTTGTCCCCTCCATGAAAACAAGCAAAACACATGATATTTAAAACCCACAGGATTTGCCCCATGGACCTCCCTATTCCCCCACACAGCACTCCAGAATTGCGAAGAATTGCAGGCTATCATGGCCTCATTGAAAATTACTGCAGACAGTTTTAATAATCATCCTTCCCCTTTTAATTTACATTTGACATTTCATTATCCTATATCTATGATTTCCATCAGCATTTTAAACACATGCAATACATTTTAAGGTGGAGTGCTTAAATTTTTTTTTAAAGTAAAAATACAGGCTAAATAAAAATTGTTTCATTAACTTCCAATTAAGCATGATAAATGCATTGGTTCTACACATAAATATTTCCCCAATAAGTCAAAATACTAGATAATGTGATTTTTTTTTCATTTGTAAGGATTGCCATTATTTTGTAAGCAAAAAATTAGTCAAAATACCCATATAATGAAGTTAACATTTCAGCCTTTCTTCAGCAGGGGCTGACTTACATTATAAGAGTTTTTATTATCATTTCTTGCTACAATGAACTACCATTTGGATTCTAACATTTCTCTTAATATGTATTATATATGAGTACATATCTTACTTGATTAATTTTAGCCTCTTCCAAAATCACAATAACCAACTGATACAAAAGAGAAAGCTGGGGGGATTTCATCTCTCATACCATTCTGCTCTCCCATTTTGGCCTCCTATTTCAACGTAGTAAAGAGAGAAAAAAAGAAGAAAGAAGAACTCGGGACTGAATTTAAATGCATCGTTTCTGAAAACGGGATGAAATTTCAGATAAAGGCTTTGTTTTTAATGCCTAGGAAAAAATTAAAATGTATATATTTTTCTCAGTCAGAGGCAAGACTGTTATGTTGCAACCCCTGCCTTTTTATAGTTCATCTTGGGAGCTAATGAAGCGTTGCATATTGGTTTCAAATTCAAAGCATATGTAGTCACTGAGGCATTTTTTCTTTATATAGCATGATTTCAAAAGGAGCCCCAAATGTGGTCATCTTAGAAAATGTAATTTGGTCTAGTGCTAAAGAACTTTTTCCCAGATGACAAAAATCTTCCCTTTTGAGTTGCCTATGGAAACACATATACTCACAACTCTCTTAAAATGTGCAGGAGCTGATGGAGACATATTAAAGGATGGGCATGTCAGGCCATGAAGGGCATAGGGCAAATGTGGATAAATGCGTCCGGGTTTCACAGAATCAGCATCAGAAGTGAGTTAGAGGACAATGGGAAAAGATGTTGAAGAGGATAATATAATCCAGACAACAAACTTAACAGCATTACATATCCAGAGCCATCTCCGAAGTCATTATCGCTGTTGCTGGGGGTGTCTGCCAAAGAGCCAGATGTCATTCTGCCACAACTTGGCATCTGATGGTTGTCATTTATAAGAGAAAATCAAGTGAGGACTGTAATTAGGTGTGTGCTCAATGGAACCCTTCCTTCTGACTCCACTGGGGGCTTTTTTAAGCCCTGAACACATGGGGAGCCAAGCAGGGGAACTCATCTGCCCTTCAGACTCCTAAAAGTTCACGTATTTTCAAATGCTGGGGTAAATGTATGGCCTATAGTTGTTGTTTTTTTCCACATTAAATGTTTACTGAGCTCTTTGGAGATGACAAAGACATATTCACGAACCCCCCCCTCCACCAAAAACAGCATACACTCTGGTAGGAGAATCAGGCATGCAAATAGATCAGTTATAAATATACCTTGGTAAGTGCTATGTTAGGAAAATTGATTTAAAAATGGTGTTGTGGGAGTGCAAAGATTGGAACAACAACTCTTTGGAGATTTGGGAAAGGCTCCACAGAGGAGAAGATATTAAGGATGAGCAAGCATTTGGCAGGTGGGTGAAGAAGTGAGGGGGTGAGCATTCTAGCAGAAGAAATCACATGTAGACAAGGTATTATGAAATCATTTATGGAAAGGTCTGTTGGCTCTCTGGGAATTATGAGGATTTAGACATGGTGAGAGTCTAAAGCATGCAGACATTCTAAGGGAGGGTAGATCGAGTGGGCAGAGATAAAAACGTGCCTACTGAATCCTTAATTCCTGTGTTTTTTTTAACCACTGGGCTAAATAAGGTAAGTGCAAAAACTATGGACTCACAGTAATAGTCCCTAGAACTTACTATCTCAATTCAGAATTAAGCCATCTATTTCTGACTACAATGCTGAGAAACAGATTGTGTTATTATTTTCATTTTACAAATGAGGAAAAGGAGAACTAGAGGTGCTAAATGGCATGCCTAAGTTTATTTCACAGGCAAGCTGCAGAGGTAGGGGGATCTAGAAAACTCGCGGCCTGGCTCACAGACACTGCAAATGCATTTCTTCCATGAGTAGTTGTGTGTAGTTAATACCTACAAACTATAAATCCATTGCCTGGAGAAAGTTTATCTTCTTCATAAGTAGAGAGAATGTGGCCTAGCAACTCAGCCTCCAGAATCACCGATTGACTTTTCTAGATTAAATCTAGAAGGGATACCAAGAAATCGATTTTTAAAAATTAATTAAGGTAGGAAATTATCAGCCTGCTCCCTGAGTACCTTCCTTGGGGCACCAGAATACCCTGGAAGCATTTTTAAGACCCAAGAGCATTTTTTAAAGCTTTCAAAAATATATTTAGTAATATGTAGAGATGTTCATAATACAGTTATGAGTTCATATAATGGGATATAAAGCTATACAGCACAATCAAAATTTTGAATGGGTAAATATGAATCAGAAACACACATATACATATAGCATATTTGCCAAGATACTATACATTATCTGAATGCTAGGAGTGCAAGCAATCCTTTAAATTTTTTGCATCCTTCTCCCATTACCAGGTGGAATTCATGCAAGCAGATAACATAAAACACCATGAAATGGAAAGTGCTTGTAGGAGAACACTCCAAGGACAAAAGATGCTTAGAGAAGCACCAGGCAGCAGCCCCTGAACTCCCTTGAGGGTCAAGACCTCCTGTAAATCAGCCCAGGAATGACGAACCTTCCGCCATCAGGACCCAGTAGTTTCACTGGGAATACCCCTCAGCTGCCTGGTCTCTCTATATTTTAAAACTTTGAGGCTTCCCATTTAGCAGGTTTGTAGGGCCCAAAGCCCTTCCAAAACATTCAGGGAATCTTCTTTCATTCATCCTATCAAGTAGAAAAACCTGAAGCTGAGATCAAAGCTGGATTCAACCAGATGCCATAATGAGATTATTTCACATAAAATAAGTAGAAAAAGAAGGAGGAGGAGGTGAAGGAGAATAAGAAGAAGGAGTCTAGTAGTTCTGGATATGCCCAAAGACACCCAGAGCCCTGGTCTGTCTACTTTTCCAATCAGCTCCATTTTGCTTCCTTCTCAGGACGGAGGCTGTGAAAGCCTTCCAACTCTCTTGTTCAGGCCGGATGCTCAGAGGCAATGCCAGTCCACTGCTTATTTGAGATTTTAAGAACCAGGAAGCCATTCCTGAAAGACACTGGCAGCCTTTTTCACATTTCATCATGTTCACTAAGGGGTAGCTTTTGAATTGAATGAACTTTTTGTTGGAAGTCCAGTTTTCACTCATTTTTCTTTTGCATGTGAGCTACGTTAGGCCTGATTTTAAAGCGCCCGACTAAATAGAAATACAGGGTGGGGCCAAAGTAAGCAGGCAGTTGTTTGTATGGAGAAGAGTACAATAGTTAATAAATAATAATTCAAGCATAAACTGTGTTTCACATACTCACACCTAATTGTGCCCCACCCTGAATGCCCATTGTGTTATGGAGGAAACAACAGTGGCAAGGACTCTATTCCGTCAGCCCATGTGGCTATAACAACTGTGGTAAGAGCTTACTAAGCATAGTCTCTTTTGTGCTATACCAGACGCCATGAGGTGACAGTAACGACAAGGTAAACGAACTTCTGTCATGAGATTATATTGGGAAACTGGGACTCTTATTCTAAAATTACTTGCACAGATTTCTTTGGGGGGGGGTAATAGAAGTCTCTGGCCCAACAACATTCATCATGGGAGGTATGGGGCAATTTCTCTGCGTTCTGCTATCAGAATACTCTGATAAACTAAAACCAAGGCACAAGCAACATAGACTACGTGCCACGTACATTGCAAGCAGCATAGGTGGCAGTGGATGAGGATAAAAGTAAGCCTGGCCCTGTGCTTGTGGTTTTAAGGCAGCTGATGGACACTTTGGACTGGGCTTGAAGAAAATGGAATGATGGGCTTCTATGTTAATGAACCTTGATCATGGAAGCAGCCCCAGCCAGACTGTATGGCCTTCCTGACGCCTTAGAATTGTTTCTGCTCAAATGCAACATTGTGTTGAAGAGGAGGAAATGCTCACCCAGCCATGGAATTCATTTTTCTTAATCCTTCTGGGTGTGGTTGCCCTCCAGTTATACATGATAAATCACAATCTTGGCCAGATCGCCTGCCTTTGATAACAAAGGAACCCAGCCTAAAATGTAAATTTAAAACCCAAAACTATAAAGCAAGCACTATGCCAAACTAGATCCTAAAGCAGTTAGGGCTCTTGGCATTGCGGATCCCATTGCTGGTCCCATTGCTGACAGAGCAGCATATAGCTGTGTGTGTTGGGGAGTGTCATCTGAGGTGTCACCAGTGCCTGGGACATCCCAAAGGTCATTCATTAATATCCTTCTTCCAAGTCACCATACATAAAACTACATCCAATGGATAGAGAACTACGTGTTTATGTGGATGAAAAAAAGACACTCCCTTCTAGCCTGGATCAGGCTAGAAGGCCAGAATTTCAGAATTCTGATATTTTTGAAGCTCAAGTACAGCTTCAAGGGACCACATCATGTTAGACAATGGAAGATTGTCTACTTTTCTCTAATTCTGCTGCTTCAACCTTGTTCAGGCAAGTATCATTTCCTTTATAATTTACTGCCAACCACCTTCTAACTCCATACTCTCATCTATGCACTTCCCACAGAGCAACCTACATTCTCACAAAATGTGAACTGGCGTGTCATGTCACACTCTTGCTGAAAATCCTCTAATGTATTCTCTTACACTTGAAACCTGAATTACTCCCTATAGACCTCCAAGTCTTGATGACCTGGGCCACTCTACCCCTCCAAACTCATCTCCTTGCCCGTCATGTTCAAGCCCTTCTGCTCATGGCCAGAACAAAATGTCATTCTCATGGGGCAAGTTTTGCAGAACCTCTTCCCTCTGCCTAAAATGTTCCCCCACTTCCCTACCCCCAACACTGTGTACATGTCTGTTTCATTGGGTTCCATGCTGCCAGTTCCTCAGAAAGACTGTTTTTGACCATTCTCCATAAAAGTAGTCCCCAGTTTGTTTCCTTCATAATCTGTCATTTCTTTAGCTGCACATGTATTTTTTCTTATTTCTGTAATAAGAATATAAGTTCTTGAGTGAGAGATCCACGTGTGCCTTATTCTTGGGGTCCCTAGTCCCTAGCAAGATGCGACTCACAAGCATCCATAAATATTTAGTAAATGAGTAAATGTGTCAGCTAATCAGAAGAGTAAAGGGTAAAATCCCACCTCCTCTATAAGTATTTTCTGACTATGCCACCTGAAGTTGTCATCATGGTTTTTCCCTTGTTCTCTTTTTTGCATTCTTGTCACTGCTAATATGAGTTCTCATTTACTGAGTGCATGTCGTGAATGTTATTCCCGGGATTAGATGTACTTATAGATGTAAGACTTATTTTCTCTTTCTGATTATCTAACTGAAGTGTAAATAATCAATGAGAAAATAGAATCACCACAGAAGACTGGAACTTGAAGGGATCTTTATGAACAGCGTGCTTGGGATTCGAGATCAACAATGAAGGAAATGTAGAAATAAGGAACTCTATGAAGGAGACAGAAGGACTCATAGGACAGCACATAGGAAGTTTGGAGAGAAACCAGAATGTGTGGGAAAAAAATAATGATTACATTCATAAATATTAATTTGATATGACAACAAAATCTGGGTAATTCTTATTGAGTATGTGATTTTTGAAATTTATATAGCCATTAATTGCACCCTACTTTGTAAATATCTTCATTTTGTGTCTTGAATTGTGTTATTTATCCTTATTATAAATCTATTTCACTTCCCAGTGAGATTATAGATATAATACAAGCAAAGGCCGTGTGCTATTTGTCTTTGTGTCGACAGCACCTCAGATCATCCAAACTGGAGACCACGCTGGTACTCCTTTGGTGTGTCTTCTTCCTGAGAACGGTGCCTCTGGGTGGCATACCTAATAAAAGATTATCCAGCCTCTTAATAAACTTTTCACAGAATCTCCAGAGAATCTTGTTTGAAATATAAAATAGTTTTTATGGCAGCAAATTTTTTTAATTTCTCTCCTCAACTTTCCACCAGTAATCCTAGTTAAATCCTCTGAAATTGTATGAAGAAATTAATCCTTTCTATAAAACAATCCCTTGCATATTTGAAGGTATAATTATTTTCCCATTTGTCTGTTATTTTTAAGCTAAATATCCCTATTTTTAGCTACTCCTCACCAATATTAGCACCCACTTTCAAAAACATCTATTTTCTTAAATAATTGCGTAATTGTTGCAAGCTCCATGACAATAGGTAGGTAGACTCCTTGTTTCATTCACACTGTATTCATCTCACTTATAATTATGGTTGATATGTTATAGGCAGAGAAAAATATTTGTTAAATGAATGAATGTATGAGTAGAAGTATAAGCTTTAGCCAGTGTAATAAAGTAAGAAAAAGACAGAGCAGTCATCCCGTTGGAAAAAAAAGAAGTACAACTCTATTCACAGACAACATTATCATTCTTGTACAAAATGTGCAAAATATCCAAAAAGCTACTGGAACTAATAAGTGAGCTTAGCGAGGTTGCAGGATATGAAATCAAGTATACCCAATTATATTTCTGTATACTAACAGTAAACAATAGAAAGTTAAAATTAAAGTACCTTTATAATAGCATCCAAAATATAAGAAATGTAAGGATAAACTTGACAAAAGGTGTGTGAAACCTCTAAACTAAAGCTACAAAACATTACTTTATAAAATTAAGGTGACACTAAATGAAAATGTAACCACCTACATGGGTTGGAAGAATCAATATTGTTAAGCTGTCAGTTTTCCTTAAATTGATCTATAGACTTGACACCATCATAATCAAAATTTCAGCAGGGTTTGTTTTGGGAGAAAATTGATGAATTGATTCCCAAAGTCCTATAAAAAATTTAGCCCTGGCTGGTGTGGCTCAGTGGGTTGAGTTTGGGCCTGCAAACCAAAAGGTTAATGGTTCAATTCCCAGTTAAGGCATATTCCTGGGTTGTGGGCCAGGTCCCCAGTAGGGGGAGTGCAAGAGGCAACCACACCTCTCAGGTAGAGAGAAACCATACCATGTTTCTCTCCCTCTCTTTCTTCTTCTCTTCCCCTCTCTCTAAAAATAAATAAATAAAATTTAAACAAAAATGGAGAAAATGTTTTTGTAGCTCAGACAGCTTTGAAGAACAAAGAACAAAGTTGAAAGAGTGATACTGTATTTTGCTGTGTAAAATGCGAACCCACATTTGGTGTGCATTATGCACAGGATTCTTATGCCCATGTGTAATGCACATTCTTCTTTTTCTACCAAATAGTTGGAGGGAAAGTGAGCATTATACATGGCAGAATATGCTAATTCCTGACTTCAAAATTTACTTAAAAGTCAGTCAAGACAATGCAGAACTGGCTTACATATAGACAAATAGACCTAATTCACAAAATGGGAAGTCCAGCATAGACCCATTCATACATGGGCAACACCAAGGACAAATTCAGTGGAGTAGGGACAAACTTTTTAACAAGAGGATATCCATAAACAAAACAAATGAACATCAATGCATACCTTAAGCTATAAACAAAAATTACTCCAAGCAGATCAGATACCTAAGTGTAAAACCCAAAACTATAAAAAGTCCAGAAAAATCACATGGGAGAAAATCTCTGGGACATAAAGTTAGGCTGATTTCATGAGTTAGACCCCAAAAGCATGATTCATGAAACAAACAAAATATTGATAAGTTGGATTTCATCAAAATGAACAGTTTCTACACTTCGAAAGACATTACTAGGAGAAAAAAGTCTTCGGAAGACACCATTAAGAAAATGAAAAAGTCAAGCACAAATCCATAGAAAATACCTCCAAATCATATATTTGATAGAGATAAATTATACTCATTGTATACAAATATAGTGCCAGGAAAAAAAAGAGAAAAGATGAGTGGTAGCCTGGGGTCAGGGTGTCAGGGAGAAGCAAGAAGAAAGTACTACAAATGGGCATGAATACATTTTTGCTGGTGACATATAGGTTCATTTTATTGATTTTGGTAATAGTTGTATGGGTATATAAACTTAGAACTTATTACAATGTATACATTAAATACGTGCAGTATAAATATGTGCATGAGAATTTACCTTAAAAAACTGTTTTGTTTTGTTTTGTTTTTTTAAGAATACAGCCTTAAAGTTAGTTAGGTCTGGATTCAAGTTTCACCTTGTCCACTGATGGGCTGTGTTCCTTCAGACAAATCACTTAACTTCTTTGAGGCTCAATTTTATTTTAAATTGATTCTACTGGAATTCCTTTCAAACTTCATAGAAGCGATATGAGTATATGTACCAGGGTATTTTAGATGGGTGAGGAATAGAGCTCTCTTGCTGATAAAATTTCGCAGGCACCATCCTCCCCGTTGGAATCATTAATCTGAAAAGGGACCAAAGAATCTCCTGGAGGAAAACGTACATAATCCCTTGCCTCCATGGAGCTTCTGGCATATTCACACGTGTTTCATGCACTGTCGAGGCAGTGAAAGAAGCCAGATAGCTGGAGGGACAATGAGAAGCCCTCGAAGTGGAATTCCCCAAAGGGAAGGAGGAATTTAGAGGCGGTTTATGGAGGAATAATGTTTGCCAGCTACAGCAGTGGAAGAGGTGCCAGAGCTGGTGCTAAATCAAGCCATCCTGTAGACAGGTGTGCTCTCCGAGGATCTTACCGAAGGCTTGTGAGCCAATGGGGCTGCCTCACATTCTGCGCACTTCAGTGTCCAAGCAGCTCTATTGTGGCATATCTGCAACTGAATGCTATTCTATGCGCAGACAACATTATCGTCTGTGTAGAAAATGGATGGAATATCTAAAAAATACCGCTGTTCACAGAAGCGTCACCACAGCCATCGGTCTCCACTGACCATGTCGTTCAGCACTGTCACGGTTTATTCGAAACAGGTGTGGAGGATTTCCATCCCTACTGGTGGCAAAGAATGGCCAGTAGTGGCACACAGACGACGTCAGCGTCCTTGAAGATTCCCCAGATAATTAGAGAATGACGTTTTGGGGGAAAGCAGGGGAGGTCCTGCAACAGAAAGATTTCTGGGCATTCATTTTAACAAAACTACACCTGGACTCATTGCAGGTAACCAGTGAGAAGCTGAACTTACAAATACGAAAAAGAAAAAATACAATGGATACGTTTTTCCACATGTCATTAGGGTAATACCACATCTCTAAACCTAATGGAGACTTCTTTCCTCATCGTATTCAACATTTTAGCAGCCCTCAACACAGTTACTGATATAACCATTTTGAAACATTTTTCTTCTGACTCCCACTATGTGATCCAAATTTTTCTCCAACATCACCGTTTACTTCTTTTCTCCAGCCTCTTTAGTCATATTTTTGCAAATATATTTCTCCAACCCAAGCTTGTCTTCTGATCTCCCCATTTTGCTACTCAATTGTCTACCTAGTATCTCTACGTGGATATCTTATATCTCAAAGTTAATTTTCTCTTTGTTTTTTCACCTAAATTCTTCCTCCTTCAGTCTTCATTATCCCATAATTACCTACCAAGTGGTAGTGACTGGGAACAGTCCCTTCACTTCTCTAGTCCATTGGTCTGGCAACTCTGTGAAATAAGAAAATGAATTCATCACATTTGAATTATCCTTGGGGAATCCATATGGCTCTTATGTCTTACAGCTTCTTGTGAATTCAAAAGCTGTCAATTTGACAATCAATTCTAGGAATATTTCAGGGAATCATTACAAAGTGTTCCGATATATAGTATATAGTCTCTCACTTCTCTTTCTTCATTCTGCTATCTACCCCACGGAAACGTTTAGAGTTTTTATTTATTCAGATCGTTTCTCATAAATACTGAATGTGTAATGTGACTTACATTGAATTTTGAACTATTTTTGACCTCCCGAGGCATTTTCTTTTACGTCCTCTCTTTCCCCAGCAGCCTTGATAAACCTGCCTATCCAGGACTGCAGTTTGATTCCCAGAGGTATCATTACCTTTAGTCAGTGTGGCCACTGGGGAGAGAACCAGGATAAATGGGACTGAACTGAAACAATTGGAGGTTCAGGTTAAACCCTGGGAGAAACATGTTGAGAAAAGCTCACTTAGACACAACCAATTTCCCTTGAGGATGTGCGAATATCTTCATTGTAAGTTTTTTTAGCATAGTTAAGCTAAAATCAGTAAGAGCTTCAACCTCACTGTGGGCAGGTCAATTGTTTTCCCACCTTGAAGAGATGGGAGATGTCCATACTACTTGGGCATGAAATTTAATGTCCTATGTAAAGAAAGTGTATCATTCCATATAGAATCTGCCCTTCTATTCTCCTTGAGCATCTACTGTGACTCTGGGGAACAAGCTTGAAGAACCAAGTGTATCACTGGCAATGAAATGCCATATCTGTTTTGAATCTCAAATTATACATTTGTTTTGCAGAATTTGTTTGAAGCTGTTAGCCTATGACTGTTTATAAGGCCTAACAGAGTTGTCTACATGTACTCAGCACTTAGTTTCTGTTGATAATGCTGTTAAATGGAGTTGGTTCTCTAATTGGTGTAACAGTGAAATCAAATCTCTTTTCCCCTACAGGCTAAGGCTTGTGGCATTTCTCTAGCAGAGTGGTGTGTCTATCCGTCAAGGGATTTATAATTGGAGAGAGAACCCTAGCCGCGATAAGACAGTACTCTATATTGGTGTCAGGTTCAGTAGTAGCAAAATCAGAACTTGTCTTATTGTTAATACCCCTTGATTTTTATCTCCTTTGGTCAGAGACCCTGTGCAAATCAAATCAATTGATTGCATTCTTAACTGTTTTTTTTTTTCATTAACCTATAAGTTCTAACTTTGGCATCCCCTCCACTTCACTATTATTGAGGGCTAATCATGTTAGTTTTAGAATAATAAATATATCACTCGGACATGAACAAATTAACATGCTTAATAAACTCCTCCCAGTCATACAATTGCCCAGCTTTCCCTGGCTCCACCTGTGGATTTGTAGCAAAGTTCATTGGAGGTGATAAGAGGGAACAGCGTCCTTCCTTCTAAATTTTATAGATGTTGAATGGCTCTGAAGTAAAGGTTACATGCTGGTTGCCTGTGGGCAGGATTTAGTCTGCAGCTATGGATTGTTTACTCCACATAATGCTGTCAAGAAATTTGATGAGAGCTTTGCTACTGTTGGTAATGGCTGGGGAGATTGAATTCTGTGGCAATCTCTCTAACAATGGTGTCTGGATTGTCCATGAATTTTTATGAAGCCATAATTATTATTAAAAATTATAGACTTTTTTGGCTCTGACTGGTGTGCTCAGTGGGTTGGACATCATTCTGCAAACCAAAAGGTCACTGGTTTAATTCCTGGTCAGAGCACATGCCTGGGTTGCAGCCCAGGTCCCCAGTTGGTGGGGGGCGGGGCCCAAGAGGCAAACCTATGATGTTTTTTTCCCCTCTCTTTCTCTCTCCCTCCTGACCCAACCTACCCATTCTCTAAAAATTATAAATAAATGAAATCTTTTTAAGAGTATGGATATTTGAGCTACTTCCAATACAAGTCCTCCATCACCATCTATTGTTAATCTGCTTCCCCATGGGCTCTCCTCATTTAATGTTTGTAGTCTGAGATTCTTCTCCTGGCCGTGGACAATGACTTCCTGATGTTGCATCCCAGTGAGTATTTATCATTCTTATCATTGATCTTACAGCATTTGATACTATTGACCTCGGGTTCTTATTTGAAAAAAATCTGTCTTCTTTTTGGTCCCTTGATATACTAAACACAGATTTGAATCCTCTCTTTCTGTTTTCCTGTTCATCCTGCTCCTGCTTTCTTCCTGTTTTCAATTTTTTGTTGTTGCTGTTCAATTAAATCTGTCCCCATTTCCCCCCTTACTCTCCCCTGCCCTCCCCTGCCCCACCTCCCACACTAAGCTACCCCCCCACCCCATCCATGTCTTTTACATGTAAAAGAACATGGCTCTTTTACACTTGTTCCTTGACCCTTCCCCTTCTTTCCCCAGTTATCCCCTCCCCCCTCCCCCCTCCCCCCTCCCTTCTGGCCACTGTCAGCTTGCTCTTCATTTCCATGTCTCTGCTTCTGTTTTGCTCACTTGTTTGGTTGATTAGGCTCCACTTGCAGGCAGACAGAGCCGTGAGCTCAGGCTCAGAGCTTCGTGGGCGTGTGTGCACTCTGGTGCCAAGTCCAGCATGCCTTCCATGCCTCTAACATTCACCTCCTCTTTTCCTTCTCTCACGCTTCCACTCTCCTCTGAGCCCTTATTATTTCTACCTGGACTACCAATTGCCTCCTCACTGGTCCCCTGCCTCATTTTTTATGTACCAGTCTAAAATAATACTTTGCTTGTGGCATTGTCCTGAGCAAAAGCCTCCAATATCCTCTAATCCTATTACATATCAAAGGAATCGAGCCGGCATTTTGGTACCCCTCTCCGCTACTGTGAACAGAGTCTACGTTCCAGCCTAGCCACACAGTGTTCTTTTCCATCCACTTATAACTCTTTTCTTCATATCTGCTCTTCAAAATTCTACCTTTTCATTAAGACTTGACTCAAAGGCATCTCCTATGAGAATCTTCCTCTAGTCATCTGAAAAATGTCCTCAGGCTTCCAGAGTCTATAATTCAGACCTCTTTTATTGACACTGTAGCCAGTTTGAGAGGCTTAAAACCTCTCTACAAGGTTATATAAAATGATTGAATGCAGAACCAAATACTGTTCATCTTTCCCTAAGCCCCAAGCATAGAGTTGTATTGCTGTTAGGTGATTAATAAATATTAATTAAGTGAAAAAGCCGGCTCTAGCGCAATTCTGCTGACCCTCTGGTTTTAAGAGCAGTTAGAGGAAGCTCAGAAATAGTCCACTGGCCATAGGTCATCTCCAGATTCAGTATGACGAAGCATCTGACTTAAAGATACTATAGACATTTAAATTTCATATCTTGGCTTAAGCAGGGAATAGGTCCACTGCTGTATTGACTGCCCCCAAATTCTGAAAACGGCCACAGGATTTGTGTTTTGCTTTTAAAGATCTAGCAGTTTCCTCAAATTTGGGTCCCTTAACAAGTTCTTCAAAGGTGCATGGTGACGTTTGCACTTGGAAACAGAGGACAGACGATTAACTTCTCTGTCTCACTGGTGCCCTTCGGTCTTGCCCAGCAGGGACAAACTTTCCTGTCCCTTAGTGTTTCGTGGAGCCAGTACATCATGTGAGCACTATTAACCATGGGGCAGAAAGAGGAGGCAAGGAAAACCTCCTTCCTGTCATGAATGTAAAGCCATCTTGCCGCTTAAACAAAGGAGAAGAGATGCAGCGGCCCAGTGTGGAAGGCCACTGGGGGTTGTCGTTCTGCTTAACACTGTGCATGCCTTCCCCTTCTTTTGTGACTGCAGGCGAGTCATTTCACTAATCTTCGCGTGGCGCGAGGGAGACCACCACCCAACCTCCTACCCCCTGCCTCCCAGGCTGGAGGACCGCCAGTTGCTGATGCTGTGAGATCTTCCTGGTCTGGTTCAGACCCACACACAGTGAGATATCCTCCTCGGTGCCATTTGTACAGCACCTTTCCTGAGCGTGGGGATGTCACGCAACCCAGCAGTGAACAATAAGGCAGCAGGAGGCAGCACCAACGGGCGACACTGAACATGTTCAAGAAAAACAAAATAAAGCAGCAACGCTCTGTACAGCAAGAGAGGCTTTCAAGGCGAGTTCTCCCAGGTAAGGGAAGCAGCTGCCTTCGCCCTGCTCGCACTAGGGCACACGGTGGGGCCGAACAGTCAAGCCCTCCGGCCCCAGGAGAAAGAGCCGAGCCGCAGTGGGAACCAAATCTATTTATTTTCATGTCTCGATAAAAATACTGGATGGTTTGTAAATCACACATGCTCTGATCGCATTCCTTTCAAGAATACACAGCAGATTTTCTTACTCTGGGCGCAGCCAATTTATTCACATGGGGAAGGCGTTTGATCAGCCTCCCTGCACGGGATCCCAGATGAATGTAGCTGCTCCGCTCCTCCCTAAATTAGGAGCTGCCGAGGCAGTGTGACCAGAGATGGGGTGCTGGACAGGTGCAGGGACTGTCATGTGGAAAATTAGGCCTGTGTCCTATAAGGACTACGCAGGTGGGAAATAACATGCATGTCTGGTCAGTTTTAATTTCTGAACACAGCTTACAATCTCCAGTTCAACCACATGTTGACCCCGATTAAACCAATGCCATGTAAGGGCCCAGTGGCACGGATACAGAGAAATCCCATTCTCCACAGTGCTGTCAGGAGCAGGACAGAATGATAATTTTGCATTCGGTCTTGTTTGTCAGCCTGCATTTTAATGTGTTTTCTAATATAACCACCTGATCCAGAACCAAACCCACATTGTTCTCCCTGGTGAACCGGTGGGGGGAAAATTCCTCTAAGGTGTTTTTGCAAAGGGACTTATTGCTTTAAGTTTGCTGCGTTTCTGAGTGGGTGGAATAGGCTATGCTTTGCACTGCGAGAAACAGAACAAAATGCCACCAACAACACAGAATTTAAATAGTGGCATAGCTGGAGCTTAGACTGTGCTCTTCAAAGAAAATGTAAGATTTGACCCACACCTAAGATGTGTGTTGTTATGACTATTAATTGGACGCTGAAGTCATCCTTTTTAAATGGCCATCAACACAACGCATTTTACTTAGTAGCTTGGTGGTTTTTAATTGGTAAATGACGGGGGTTGGGCAGTGTTAGCTTTGTACACAGGAACAAAAACAGCTTCTTAAAAATTTTAGGTTTTTCTCCATAGTGACGTGGATTTAACTATGTATTGTAGTGATTAAGAAAATAGGCTCTTTAGAAAAATAGGCGTGGTTCGAATCCTGGTTCCAACATTTGGCAGGTTACTTAGCCTCTTGTTCCCAACTTCTACCTCTCTGAAATGGAACAATGATAACCTCAAAGGACTGGTGTGAGAATTCAGTGAGAAAAGTCTTTTAAATGCCCAGCACTGTGCTTTGCATTCAGAGGTACATGTAAGTGCTTGTTTTTATTGTGTTAAGGTTCAGGTCAAGATGATTGAGTGCCTGTAATAGTCTCTGTCCTTGAAAACCTTACAGTTCAGAGAGTAATACTTACTTGTAGCCTCATTAGTAAAGAAGATTTTACTATTGGAGTTCTCTTAGTCCTCCCAGTGGTTTAGCTGAGGGCTAACCTTCCCTTCTTCTGCCTGTAGTCTCCTTCAACCAGGGCTTACTGTTTTCTGTTAGATCTTAGACCCTGTTACTCATTCAGCCCCTAATACTCATAACCTTTGGTAACTTCAGATTTTCTACTTCCATATCCCACTGTTTAAACTAAAATATAAGCTCTTTGAGAGCAGGCAGCATATCTGTCCACACCACTTTAAAGTTTGTTGGGTGCATTTTCTCCTGAGATGTAACATTAGGAACAAACTCATAGAAGAATAAGTATATTGGTGCAAGTACCTTCCTAAGCTTAGAAATTAGAAAAACTTGCAGGACTTCCTTATCCCCAGTCTACTTCAGCATCAGTACGAAATCAGCCACGCTGAGAGACTGTGAAGACAAAAAGGCTACAGAGGTGAGAGGAGCAGAGGATTAGAAAGACATATTTCAGCTCTCCACAACTATAAGCCTCTTCACAAAAGCGTTATTCTCCCCATACAGAGAGTTAGGCTTGCTATATTAATTTAGGGATTTAAGGCAAAGAAGCAATTAGTTGATATAAAATTCCATCTCTCTCTCCCTCCCTCTCTCTACCTACTCTACCAAGAGCTCGTGCCTTCTCTTGGAGTCCATGGAAAAGCACAGCTGATCTGAGAGCACTGTCCCCTTTTGCACTATTCCGCTCATCTTAATGAGAAAGCCAGTTGGCCATCAACATAGCTCAGGCTCTGATTAATACAGCATGGGGTGGCGCTCTCAGCAGTCGCCACCTAGCCTTCTGCACCAACAGACAACTCTGCCGATCACGCTTTAATTATTGTGCTGCTTGCACAATCGTTGGGAAACACACCAAGCTTTGTGGATGATGGACCAAACACCAGGGGTGAGGAGTGCATTTCCAGTGTGTCTGTCACTGTTTTCTTTAATGATTTTTCACATGAATACGGTCGGTCTCTGTCCTCCCGTCCTTTAGAATGTCTATGTTGGGCTTCAATGATCTCAAAGCTAATGGTAAAATACGCTCTCTGCAGCACCGCTCTGTCGAGGAGATTTGAATCATTATTTCTCCTCTTCCTCTGGACAGACTGTAGGGTTAAATGGCTGGGGTTTTTGAAACAAAAGATTTATACTCCATTTTCTTTGTACTATCCATCCACGCCTCCTGTAATAGGAGCCGGTTGGAGAGCTCAGAGTCTGGGTTGTCATTTCTCTTGCACAGTATATATTAGAGTCCAAACGACCTCTATACCATCAAGGTTCCACAAACCTTAAATTTCAGCTACCTGCTCCACTAAAGTGCCTAAAACAATAACTTTTTTATGTTGCAACAAACATTACATTTAATGAGTACAGTGCACATGTAATGATACAGTGAATCAGTGTGAAGCCTCAAATAATGATTTCTGTTGGCACTATAAAAGGAATGTAATTTTTCTTGTTGAAATACCATTTTTCAGTTACTGCATGAGTGATGTGGTAATTATCCCCTACACCTGGGATTTAAATCCAATCCTACAAGCCCATTTTCTGTTTGCAAGCTGTCAGGCTGATGCATAGGCTTTGTTCTTATCTGGCAGTAGGCAAGGAATCGGTAATTCAGAAACAACAAAGCCACTGATGGGTCATCATGTAATCTGCACCGAAAATTGCAATATGTAATGAGATTGGAAACGCAGATGAGGTGACTAAAATTGATTACCTACCGTATCTGAAAATTTCAATTTTATTGCACAAATATGATCAAACTAGTCCATAAGTTTGGGGATTAGTTGAGAAAGAATAAAGATTACTTTTAAATTAGGTGAATGCAGATAAGTTATTTAAATGTAAATTATTTGCTTTATAGCAATATGGCTGGTCTGCAGGGTGATTCATACGGCCACATATTTTAAGTGCCCTGATGGCATCATTTCTGCCTGGGAGTTCCAATTAGAGATGACATATACACTCTCAACACTTAAAGAGTACAGCAAAGCAGACCATGAATGAAACTCACGGCAATCCCCGGGCCATACAAATTTACCTTTTATATGCTTATTACAGAAAAAATAATCATCCAGAAGCCTTAGGAGGTTTAAGAAATAAGCAGCAGACTGTGCTTGAAGTATCTGCAAACATTTCCCCCCACACACATATTTTATCTTCCAAGGGGTCAGGCTTTGTGGGTTTAGCTCAGGAGCCAGGATGACAGTCCCCTATTTCCTGCAGGACGCACAGACTTCAGATAATGTTAGCACTGCAAGAGACATTGGTGACATTCTGGCCCAATCTCTAAGCTGTTATGAGCATCCTTCTACTCCTTGTCAGTAACATGATGGTAATTCCCACTATCAAAATTGGGCAGAACTTAGTGATATTGAAACAAAAGGTGTGTCTAATAAGGGATTATTATCACGACATGATTTCAGAAATAAATGACCACATATTCATATAATGTCACCAAAATATTTCATCTCTTAGTCTAGCTGCCCAGGAATTACCCATTAGGGTCACGAGAAGGAACACTGAGAAATCAATTTCTGCTTCAGGGAACGCCTTGTCAGAAAACAACATATCACCATCAAGGCTCAACTTTCCTTTTTTTTTTTTTTAGAGTTCCAAAACAAATGTTTCTATCCTGTGGGCTGTAGCTCTTGCAATTGAAAGAGATACTTTTACTTAGGGAATTTTTTTACTAGATTAGGGAAAAAGAGTTTCCCTCTGACCGTTGTATTTCTGATCTTTTTGCTTTGGTCTTCTTACATTCTGACTTTTCTGTTCACTTCCTTTGAGACTCGGAGAAAGTCCAGTGGCAGCTGATGCAATAAATAGTCATTGATATTGAGCTACGAGTTCCGGAGGACCGAGTGTGTAATGGTACAAATTAACATTTGCTAGGCTTTTTGTTCCATTGTTATTTATTTTAACCATTGTGTACATTATCTTCTAAAGGAACAAGAAGAGAAAGGAAGGGATTGCTCGCTCAATTACTAAATTATGAAAAGATTTGCCACATTCCAAGTACCATCTGTATTCATGGAATCACTGTCTTTATTCTCGCTCTTTTCTGTTTCAAATGTTAAACCCTTTCCTTTTGCAGTGAACTCTTTTTCTCCTTTAAATTCTTCTTTTTGAAGAAATGAAGATTGTTTTATTTACCTTGTTTATTATCTGAAAGGAAGATTTTTAATGCTCCTTATTTCTAGCCTCCAAATCTCCTACTCGAAGCAGGCAGGAAAGACGATGTCTGCAGCCCTATGTCTGCAGCCCTGTGCCCACAGCCTCCATCTCTATTTCCTCCTGCACAAACCTGACTCCTGGCCTCTGTTTTATTGAGACTGCTTTCTTCATGAACCCTGGCCCAAGTCACTGCAGTCTCTAGCCTGGAGGGTTGCAAGGCCCCAAAGGGTCTCTTGGCTTCCCACAATGCATCTCTGAAATTCATTCTCCATAAAGCTGTCATGTTTTAAAACATAAACCGGATAATGTCACTCCCATGTTTAAACCCCACCAATGGCTTCACATCACATTGAAAATAAAATCCAAACACCTTACACTGACTTACAAGTTCATGTTCTCATCTCAAACAATTCTCAGCCCTTTTCCTTGCACTATGGCCAGGCTTTGCATCCTTGAACTCAACCAGCTTATGCTACACTGGGTTCTTTTCCATGGCTTCTGTGCTTTGCATGGTTGGCTCCACCTGGGCCCATTACAGCCAAATTATCCCTCCCTCAGAGAGGCCAATGCAGTCAAAACTGTTTACCCAGTCACTTTCTGTTGGAACAATCTCCCCCAATTTCATGATAGCATCTATCATTTCTGGTACTTATCTTACTGTTATTATTTTATTTTATATTTTATTTCCCCCAAATCAATGTAATAAGTTGCAAGAAAGTGGGGATTGCTTGTTTTACTCACCTTTCAAACCGAAGCTTTGAAAATTGTATGCTATACAGTATGATCTCAGTGAAGATAGTAAAACAAATGTCAGCGCTTAACTCCTACTCATTTTGTCCAATTACTTTTATTCTTTTTTTCTTTAATGACCACTTTCCGTATCTTAATGCAGAACTTATGCTATGACATAGCCCTTCTTGAAATTTTCTTGGCATTTATATTTTATGTTGCATGCTGAGTTTTCTTTCTACCACTCCCATTTCTCTTCCAGTTATCTAGTTGAATTTCCTGTTTATATAACTGTCCTTCACATCTTCCTCACTGCATTTCTTGGATATTTTGGATACTCTCATGACTCCGATGGGTGTGCCACAGAAAACCGCACCCCGGATAAGGTAAGCAGAGTTCTAGGGGTTGGGTGCCTCAGTGTGATCGGGCTCTGTGTTTACTAATTGGTATGTAAGTTAAGTCCATACCCACCCATAGAGACTCGGAGAGGAAGGCACTATCTTTCTGGATGATTACATTTCAAAGGGATGGCTCCCAGGTCCTTGAGAAATACATTCCTAGGTTGTAAAACTGGCAAGAGGCTGGGAAAAGGTTTATATCTTAAAGAGGCAGAGAAAGAATTTACAATGGCAAGTTTCCTAAAGTAAATGCTTTGAGAAAAGAGAAGTCAGAGTGTGGAGATGGCAAGAACCTGCCTCAAGCTTACTCAGCCTGCGGAGACATTAAGGCCTTCTTGGTTGAGTGTGTTCACCAGGCTGCCTCCATATTTTACACATTCATACTTGATGTCCTCAATAAGCTTTGTCATTTGCCTGTTGATATCTTCCATCTGCATATCTTATTGTCACGTTTGACTCTTCCTGTTTAAAACCAGATTTTACTCTTTTCTGTTTTTTTAAAAACTCCAGACGTAATTAACATATAACATTATATATTACTTTTAGGTGTATTACACAATGATTTGATACATGTATACAAGGGAAGACCCATAAAAACCCAGAATTTATTTATAAAAATTGTGTACTTATTCTTACATGTTTTAACTCCAGCCTCTTTCAAAGAACTCCCCATTTGATGCAATGCGCCTACCAAGGTGGTTTTCCCACTGCTCACATCAGTTTTTCAACTTGTCAATTTTGTTGCCTTTTAGTGTTTCTGCTGTTTCTTGTTTCACTTCTTCCACATTGGCAAAATGTTTTCCTTTGAGGACTTTTTTCATCTGGGAAAACAAACAAAAAAGTCACTCAGGGTGAGATCAGGAGAGTAGGGAGGGTGAGACACAGGGGGCATGCCATTATTTGGTCAAAAACTGCTGAAAGCTCAATGTGATGTGGGCAGGTGCATTTGAAAATCACCCATCATGAAATGAGCAAACACATCGAGTCTTCAAAAAAAAATTTACTGAAACCAAACGCAGCCTCTCACAACAATGCCAGCTGGCACACTGATACAGATGGGTTCCTACAACACTCACCTAGTGGAAAAAAACTATGATACAAGCATCTTTATCTCCAGAAGATAATTCTATTTTTCAGAGGTACCCCCTCATATATTGCAAAATAATCACTACAAGTTAAATTAACATCAATCACCATGCATAATTACAATTTTTTTCTTGTCATGACAACTTTTAAGATTTACTCTCTTAGGAACTTTCAAATATACAATATAGTATTTTTAACTATAGCCACCATGCCATATATTGCATTCCTGGGACTTATTTATCTTATAACTGGAACTTTGTACCTTTTGACACCTCTACCCATTTTACTTATTTCCCCCCACCCCCTGACTTTGGCAACCACTGGTCTGTTCTCTGTATCTACAGGTTCATTTTTTTTTAAGATTCCAAATATAAGTGAGATCGTACAATATTTGTCTCTCTGTCTGACTTCATTCACTTACTTTAACGCCCTCAGGGTTCATTTATGTTGTCGTAGATGGCAGAACTTTTTCTTTTCTTATGACTCCTTACTATTATATATATATATATATATATATATATATATATATATATATCACATTTTCTTTATCCATTTATCTGTCCGTGGACCCTTAGACCCTTAGGTTGTTCTGTCAATGAACCCTTAGGCCATTGGATATATCTGGTGTCTCGGATATTGTAAATAACACCGCAATGAACATTGGGATGCTGATATCTCTTCAAGATAGAATTTTGTTATTACCGATAAATACATGGAAGTTAATTTGCTCAATCACATAGTAGTTTTATTTTAAATTTTTAAAGGAAATTCTATATTGTTTTCCATAGTCATCGTACCCAGTTTATAACCCACCCACAGTGCAGGAGGGTTTTCCTCTTCCCTACATCCCACAGCCATTCAAACAGGTGCAAAGTCATATTTCATTGTAGTTTCAATTTGCCATTTTCCAACATTATCCCCCTCCCCACTTCCCTCTGGTCATGGTCAGTCTGTTCCATGTTTCCACGCGTCTGGTTGTATTTTGCTCATTTGGTTTTTTGTTCATTAGGTTCCTCTTATAAGTGAGATCATATTTGTCTTTCACCAACTGGCTTATTTCACTTAGCATAATATTCTCCATTTCCATCCATGCTGTCGCAAAAGGTAGGAGAAGTTCCTTGCAGGGGGTGGGCTGGGCAGAGGAGAGCAAAGGGGAAAAAAATGGAACAACTGTGACATAATAACAATAAAAAATTAAAAATAATTTTCAGTTACCCTTCTTTTCTTTTGAAATGATTCTGACATTCATTACCTCCTATTCATTTCTACTGCCACTGCTTTTATGAACTGAATGTCATTTTAACTACTTTTCCCACTTTTATTCTTTCCTACTCAAATTGGTCTTCCGATAATTTTCCAAAATACTACTTTAAGCATATACCTGTCCTACAAAAGCTTCAATGCTCTCCATTATCTGCATGGTCATTATAGTATCCACTCTTGAGCTAGAAATATTCCTTAACACTCAGATTAACAAGACTTCATAATTTTATGTTTTTAAGATTTTATTTATTTATCTTTAGAGAGGAAGGGAAGGAGAGAAGGAGAGAAATATCAATGTGTGGTTGTCTCTGGTGAGTCCCTTGCTGGGAACTGGCCTGAAACCCAGGCATGTTTCCTGACTGGGAATCGAACCATGATTATGTGGTTTGCAGGCCCGCACTCAATCCACTGAGCTACACCAGCCAGGGTGACCTCATAATTTTATAATTATGGTTTTAACCTATTGAAAGTGCCTACAGAATTCTTAAAGGTGAAAGTGTGTTCCAGAGCTATTGGAAAGGTGGCTTTACAATGGTATAATAAGTGATGTTAACAATACCAAAAAATAAATTAAAAGAGGTAGGAAGTATGTCCATTTATGATCTCTAAAAAGTCTCCATTAGTCATATCTTAGTATTTATTCTTCTTTTAATAAGATTTTATTCATCCATCTTTAGAGGGGAAGGGAAGGAGAGAGGGAGAGAAACAATGAATGGTTGCCTCTCGTGTGTCCCCCGTTGGAAACTGGCCTGCAACCCAGGCATGTGCCCTGACTGGGAATCGAACCGCGATACTCTGGTTCGTAGGCCCACGCTCAATCCACTGAGCTACACCACCCAGGGCTCATATTTATTCTTTTTGTTGTCCCCAGCTTACTTCTCTTCTCATATTTCCCATTGACAAAATCAAAAGCAATTTACATTGATTTCTTTATTTTAGTTTATTTATATCTGGGGAGGGTGTCAAAACTTGGAACCTGTCCTGCAAAATGACTTCTAGAAATGTATTCATTAGTCAGTCCAATCATAAGACTGACAGATACAATTGCTCATAAACTTACCTGCAAACAAACAGAAATTGGTAAATCAGCTACTTTTGTTTCAGTGGACAGAAAAGTCTAGAATCACTAATGGTCCTTGGATCATCAACTGGCATAAAAGGCAGCGATGGGAGAAAACATGTAACTCAGAAGGAAATGGATTTCTTCTGCTTAGCAGTCGCCTCAGACATTATTGTATCGTCACAGGGCATCTTCTTGGTTACAATACTAATTTTCATGGTGAAAACAAGGATGGACATGCCATTCTAGGCACTCAGAACACAGATGCCAAACTTCTCTACATGTGTTTTATGTATATGGGTTAAATATTCAAACCAGGCCCATGAATAGTCAGCATGAGGAAAGGCATTTAGGGAAACTAAATTGGTCAGTGAATGTCTAGCTAGCTCTATTTAAGGATGAGAAACCTTCTATTGGGTTATTCTAGATGTGTAGTCAACTACAATATCTAAACCGTTTATATTAATTAAGCAATGATGTGTGATATTATTACATTCTGAATATATTACATTCTGAATATAATAGATTATACTATTATTCTTAATATCCTTAATATAATATATTATACTATATATGCTTAAAATTACATTCAGCTATTTCAGTCTCTACATATTTGCTCAAAATTCCATCTTTATTTTCTATCCACACAAAACTATACCCTATTATTGTACATCAATTACTGGTAGAAAGTCAATTATATGGGCTAACAACATTCATTGCAAAATCTACTGATTATAACATTCATTTCCAGGATTTTAGTATTTAAAATACAATGTGCTGTTTTCAAATACTAAAATACCAGTAATATGCCACCAAAAATGTCAGGAATATTTTTTGTTGTTTAGTATTTGTTTTAGTTCAGGTAAAACTAACTATTCCAATAAATAACCCCTGTGTCTTAGTGACTAAATCCAAAAGAAGTGTATTTCCTAATCAGATGAAACCCATTTGACAAGTAGGCATGTCTTCTAAGGTCAGTCCAGGTATTGCCATCTGATCAGCCCACTGATCAGAAGAGAGAGGGTGGAGAAAGCACACCTGCTTCTTAGATGTTCCCACCTGGAGCGGAGGAGCAATGAGAGCTGGCCCTGTGGCCCTTCAGGCTGCAGAGGACCTGGGAACTGCAGTCCCTGCCCAGGCAGCTGCTTTCTCCCAGCAACAATTCTACAGTGTGAAACAGGGGCACAGATCTTGGGAATTCAGCTGGCTACGTCTTATTCAGGTGTTTAAGCAAAGCCTGAAGACTCAGTTTTCTGCTTCTTAAAATCAAGATCAATAAACCATTAGAATTATGCAAAAGGTCACACATTTGCATAGGGACAAGTTTAGATAGATCTATGTCTACACAGTTGTATCAGTAAAAACTCGTATGAAGAATTGAACTTGAAGGATTCTAAACTAATATGGAAATTGATACAGGTAATTTTGCAACATAATTTCCATCTACCTAAAGTTAAAACTAAGGAAAATTGGCTTTTTTTTTAACAAAGTGTAGAGTCCATTATGAGTTTCAAAATGTTTTTCAATAAATATCTCATTCAAGTTATAAAACAAGGGAGAAAATTATTTAAAGATGGGGTGAAAAGAGAATATTTGGAACTAAAGCTGGGACTGAGAAAAACACAGTGAATAGGATGAATCTGGCCAATAGGATATATTGTAAATAAGTTATATTGAAAGAGAGCCATACCTATTCACTTCCGTATTGCCTATGGCTGCTTTTACGCATTGCCTCTTGCTACACTATAATAGCAGAATCAAGTAGTATGCCCTGCAAAGCTGAAAACATGTACCATGTAGCCCCTTAGATAAATTTTGCCAGGAAGAAATGTCTCTTCACCATGTCAGCAACAAGTGTATAAAGTCAGGAAGAGGTTTATTAGCAGCTAGAAAAATGTGCATGAAAATTCTCCTTAATTGAATAACAACATGTTTGACCCATTTTGTTTTTAATCTCACACTTTCAAAAAAAGATAAAATAACATTATGTATTTTATTTTCAATTTTAATGGTTAACTAAAGTCCCATCATTTTAAATAGTGTGTGGCTTAGTGTTTTGGGAAAATGTTAATTGTGTTCATCTGCTAATAATTTATGTTAGAAAGATAATATACTTTAAATAGATAATATAAGTTTATGTTTTCATTTACAATTTGTTATATATTTATATGTTTTGTATTTAAATTGTACTAGATATTTGGTTCAATAAAAACATTTATAAATTCTTATCAGAGTATCTATTATTGTCATTAAGATTTGGTGTCAATCACTAAGAAATGCTCACCATTCAGTTCAGATAGATGTCTGAATTAATTCAGTTACCTATCAATTCATACACTGAGTCTCTAACAAACATACACAACTCCTTTAAGAAGATTCTGGAAATAATTAGTAAATCATTAGTGGGTGCGGAATGAATGAAGAGTCTCTGAAATTTGGGGATAGAAACCAAAATAGAATTATCAATGTGTCCCCTTGGGAGAGGCACATATAGGAAAAGGATGCCAAACTTCCTTTTCATATCATATATTGCCAAATCATATATTGTTGCAAATGTATTTCTTTTCTATGAGTAGTAGTGAATGTTATTCAAAGTAACTGCAGGAAAAAGTACCAGTTAAATTCAGATTCTATGTAACTAGACAGGCTTGGAAAGGTGTTTTGGCTCCATTCTCCAAGCTTTGGCTTCTTCAACTAATGAAGGAACAGACTAGTGATTTGTCAGGTATATTAAGTCAAATCTAAATTAACAGATATGTATATATCAATATATTATGCACTCATAGATAGATGACAGATGATGATGAAGGACAGAGAGAAAGGATTGATACATTTTCCTTTAAAACAGGTGGCTCTAAGAAAAGATGATCAACAGTAAGTGTTACTCAGAATGATTACAGGAAAAAGTGCAAAGAGATCTGGACAGAAAAGTAGGGCTTCATGGTCATAAAGTTCAGATTGTGAATTTATGTATAAATGTATGGAGAGTAAGAAATAGAGAGAAAGCAAGAGAGAGAAAGAGTGAAAAAGCTTTGAAACCCCTCTTCTCACCCTTAAATATTACAAAATATACAATACAATATAAATGTATAAATGCCATGATTGAAGTGGTGGATGGGAGCTGTAGTCCACCAAAATTTTTTTTTGAATCTTTATCGTTTTTTTTTCCATTACCATTTAGTCCCCTTGGAGTCCCTTCCCCCTGCAATCACCACACTGTTGTCCATGCCCATGAGTCCTTTTTCCTTTTTGCTCAATCCCTCCACCCCGACCCATCTCCCTACAGCTGTCATCCTGCTCTCTATCTGTGAATTTATTCCCATTTCCCTTGTTAGTTCAGTTTGTTCATTAGATTCCACATATGAATGAAATCATATATTATTTGTCTTTCTATGACAGCCTTATTTCACTCAATGTAATGTTCTCCAGGTCCATCTATATTGTTGCAAATGTATTTCTTTTTTTTTACAGCCAAGTAGTATTCCATTGTGTAAATATCCCATAGTTATTTTATCCACTCATCTACTGAGGGACACTTGGGCTGCTTCCATGTCTTGGTGACTGTAAATAACATTGCAATGAACATAGGGGTGCTTATGTTCTTTTGAATTAGTGTTTTTGGGTTCCTTCAAATATATAGATATATTTCCAGAAGTGGAATCACTGGGTCAAAAAGAAAACATAGGCAGCAAAATCTCAGACATAGCTCATAGCAACTTTTTATTGCATACATCTCCCCAGGCAAGGAAAACAAAAGAAAAAAATAAACCCATGGGACTATATCAAACCAAAATGGTTTTGCACAGCAAAGGAAATCATCAATAAAAAGACAACCCACAGAATGGGAGAACGCATTTGCTGATACATCTGATAAGGGGTTAATATCCAAAATTTATAAAGTACTTAAAAAACTCATCAAAAAAAATCCCAACCAAACAACCCAGTTAAAAAATGGGCAAAGGTCCTGAATAGACATTGTCCAAAGAGGACATACAGATGGTCAATAGACATATGAAAAGGTGTTCGACATCACTAATCACCAGAGAAATGCAAATCAAAACCACAGTGAGATATCATCTCACACCTGTCAGGATGGCTGTCATCAATAAATCAACACACAATGAGTACTGGTGAGGATGTGGAGAAAGGGGAACCCTTCTGCACTATAGTTGGGAGTGCAGACTAGGGCAGCCACTGTGGAAAGCAGGATGGAGTTACCTCAAAAAACTAAAAATGGATCTGCCAATTTTCCTATAATTGTTCTTAAAACTCTCTTTTGGAATCTGTGTCAGAAAGCAGCATTTCAAAAAATACTTTTATAACTAATATCTTACCTTCTACCTTTTACATTATTTAAAGTCCCTCTGTTCGTGAAGAATTTCCTGAACTTTTTCATTCTTTTTCAGCTCCTAACCTCCTCCCCTGGTTACTACAGTATTTTTTAAAATCTTCTATATCCTGCATTTTGAAAGATCATGTATGATTATACAGACATCTTGAATTTTTATTTGCTTTTAAATTCATTTGACCCAATCTTACGAGTAGAGTATAAGATTCTCATTGTTTTCCTGTCCTGCCCTGCACCTGGTACCTACTAACCACTGCAGGGTGCTGATACAGAGGTTGAAAGGGGGTATGACTTGATCCACTGCTCTGAACTCTATCCCCAGCTTATGCTGGGTCTGTTCTTGAGTGCAGGGAGTAGTTTAATTCCATACACTTGGCACTATGAATTATAACCCCCTGTAAGCTTTCACTTTCCACACTACATTTTACCTTAGCCAGAGAAGTGGAAGCTGCCTAATCAAATGGTATCACTGGTGCCTTGCCTAGTATTTTCATTATTCTGGGGTCGGGAGGGTAGCTGTCAAGCTTACAAGAATCCTCAATAGTATTTGAGGTAGTTAGGCAAATCAATTTCCTGTGTCCTACTACCATAAAGAGTTCTGAGAATTAATTATTACTCATCCCTGAAAAGTGAATGACCCAAGGCAGAATGTTCTAGATCTTGACAAGGTGATTTTGCATTTTAATGGGGATTGTGCTGGATAAGTACCCTTGGATGATTATTCAGCTACAATCCTCTGCAGCCCCAAATATTTCCTATTTGGATATTTGAAAGAGATTAAAGAAGGTCACTAAATATAATGGCTACACAAAATTTAAAACAGAAACAAATATGTGTGTGCATGTGTGTGTTTCAAAATGATAAATTGTATTTATGCCACAGAAAAGTGAACTTTAATCTCAAGAGGAGCCCAGCTAAGTTACATAGACACCAGAACACTATGAAATGTCTGCTAAGCTGTCCTGAGTCTTATTTGTGCATTACTGTCAGGTAAATCAAAGAAGAGCATATTTCAGCATTTGAAATCCCTCTAGTGACTAAATTGCTTATCTATAGTCATTTTTCAAAAGCTATAAAATCACTTGATGTATTAAAAACAAAGTGCTCCATTTTGGTAGTCCAGAAACATTTTTAGGGATCAAAAAGCTAAAATAAACTATTGTCTTTGTACAAGCTTGTTACCAATGCCTATTTGCTTGTCCACTATTCTACAGTTTTATTTCAGTGGTGGAGACAGATGACCCATCCACATAATCTCACTAGTTGTTCCTGAGGATGATGGCCTTTATTTATGAGACAAATGATTGTGAAAGGGCTATAGTATTTGGCCAGAGAATAAAATAAAGATACCAGGCCCTTGTAATGATAAACTAAATTTTGCTTGCATTAAAAATTCTTATAGTAAGAGACTTAGATTTCTGGCTATGTTGAGTTAATTTGGAAAGACTAGACTTCCCTCCTATAAGAACTAGAAAGACCAGATAAAATAAAGAGAAATCCATTTGAATCCACTGGAAAAAATACAAAGTCAGCAGGGACTAGAGAAGTAAAGATTATGTAGATATTAGAAAAAAAGAGAATGACAGAGAAGTAAGCCTAATATTCAGTTATGCTTTTCCCTTCCAAATGCTCATGCACTCATAAATGGTAGCTAAGCAATGAAAAAGCAAAACTGACTTTTATTTAGTCTGTTAAAGCTTGGAAGACAAAAACTGGTGTTAGGGATTGTCAAAGTGAGATGCTGCAGGTGTTGAGATGGGATTTCTAAAGTACATCTTTTTTATTTTATTAAAAATAAAAGTGAGCAAAAGTGAGAGAGCAGTGGGACATTTTATGAGAAAGGGCAAATCATAAAATTTGTCAGCTTTCATAAAACGGAAACCTGCCTTTAATTGGCTCCATCATAGGTTGAGCTCATTCATTTTCTTCCTAGATAAAAACATCAAAAAAATAAAAATAAAAAGATTCTTGCCAGAAAAGAACAAAAATCCTTCAAACACTCAAAGTAATTCTATAATTTTTCATACACAGCAAGTATCAATTAGTCAAAGGCTATCACACATAGCAGTAGATGCTGCAAAATGACAAAAAATATATAAGAATATAAGTGACAGAGTAAAAGAACCATGGGAAAGACAGATTTTGCAGTTATTAAATGTGGACTTTTAAATAACCATGATAAAATATGCTCAAGAATATAGATGACAAGATGGTTAATCTAGTAAAAAAAGAATCAAGTAAATGTTATAGAATTAAAAATGATAATGATCATAGTTAAAAACTCAATATATGGATATAAAATATCTATAATATGGATATACTGGAAGATCTTCTTCCCCAACTAGAATATGTTTTGTGACTTTGCCTATTATTCCTCTGTGACACCTAAAATAATACCTGATAAATAATAGATAGTCAACAAATATTTGTTCAATGAAGGAATTAATGATAGCTTACCCAGAAACAAATAAAGTGCCATACTCATTTAAGGCTGGAGTTGAAAGCAAGCAGATAAAAACGAGAATACATGGAGGGAAATCATTGTTGGCAGAAGAACAAGGGAAGATGAAGACAGGAAAAAGCTGTAGTTTCACACACCAAGCCCTTACTCGATTTGTTCTCTTATTGGCTGCTATCTACTGCTCTCAGCTACCCCCAGGATAATGAGACTTCTAGTTGGACATAGGGAGGAATGGTTAAATGCCCCCTGTGGTTATACACCTGCTGCACAATTATGGGCTGCCCAGAAGAAAGAACAAGTTACTAAGTTGGTTCATACCTCAGTAGGAGCCTGATAGAACCAGTTAGTGCCATGATGAAGCTTTGCTCATCCAAACAGTAGTTTTCTCTTGACCTCTTGCAGAGGGGTTGCAGGAAAACCCTGTCTCAAAATCCTCTACAGCTTTGCAGTAATCCAAGAAAAGACCTTCCTTCCCAAGAAGGTAAGGGGTCTCCATTTAGGAAATAGGCAATAGAGTGTTGTAATACTCGCGTTTTTGAAAGTAGAATGAATGAATAAAACCACAATAATTGGAAAAGAAAACATTTTAAAAAGGGGGCGAGGAACACAAGGAGGAACCAAGTAGCCCAGGCAGTTTATAGGCAATGAACTTAACTTTAGTTTTCTATTGCAGCTTCTTGAAACACCTTCAAATTAACAGTAACAAGGAAAGAAAAGGAATAGTCTTAGTTACAAAGCAGTTAGACCATAAGAAAATACCGAAAGCAAATAATCATAGTAATAATGATATAATAATAATACAAGGCTGAAGTTAAATACCCGAAGAGCTTTTTCCACTCTATGTAATACACAGAGTTTTCTTTGAGAGCTTTCTCCTCTGAACTTCAGTGACCATTCTTAGATGAGCCCTCCCATTTAACCTGCTGCAGGCTTTTTCCCCCTCTTCTTTATCAAGTCATCAGTGTTGTTTCTGTGAGGCTGGTGCATGATATCCACTCTGGACCTTTGCTAGATCAAAACAAAAAAGTCTGAAAGATGTAGTTGAATAACAAATCCAGGTGTGGTGGGAGGAGAGATGTCGGAGGCAATGGGCAGAAGGCTCTTCTTGGAAGAGCCAAGATTTCCCCAAATCCCAGAAATCAAGCACATGCGGCACACTTCCTTGGGCTGTCTGGGGTAAAGACTAACTAGTACAAAAGCTGGGCAGGGGCAGGAACTGAGGCCGTGGAAAGGCAGTGGAGAGCATTCTTTTTAACTTATAGACACTAGCACTCTATTAAGGTCTAGGAGTGACCTTTGCAAACTCAGCTCAAAGGGGCAACCTGTTCTTTCAGTATTACACAATAAAAAAGTCATATTGGAAAGTTGGAGCCTCTCCCAACCAGTCCAATTCCTAAACACTGTATAGAACACTTAACAGAACATTTGGCGGCTTGTGAAAATATTAATGCATTCCAGAAATGGAGTAATTACTTTGCTTAGCTTATCTGTGATTTCACATAGTTCCAGTTACAAGTGGTATTGTTTTAATTACAGGACGAGGGTTCTCTTCATTGAGACATGACAAGGGAGGAGGTAGAAGTTAGTGGCAGTGGCTTGAAGGATGATAGATACTTCTTCGTAAAAAACTGTGTGAAAGAACACATACACAAAGCCCACATATACGTACATGCACACAGTGAGCTACAAGTCATTCTACCAGAGCCCATTAGTTCTCTACTTGGTTCCTTTAAAACAGTGCCACGCAGTCCAATAACACACTATGAAACCAGGTAAGGGGGCTGCTTTTTGTCACTCAGTGTGTCATGATATAATTTTACCTGTCATTATTTCAGTGGAAGGTGGCATTTAGGAGTTCATTAGTGATTAATAGAGCCCTCCATTGCTCAGAGCTAATCTTAGATATTTAAGGAAAGCATTTAGTTCAGACTGACAGTTTCCCAACCTTACGATGTCTCTAAAACAAACAAACTCAAAAGTTATGGTGACTTCGACTTTGAAACGTATATTCCTATTAAGAAATTTGTATTTCACATAAATTCCCCATAAATCGTAAGCAGCTGTGACAAGAAGACAAAGCCCTGTCTCTCCCAGCAGGCTTCATTTCCCTATCAAAAGACAGCAGGGCTCGCATGGTCTCAGTAGAAGCCTCTCACCATTTTTCAGCATCATCACTCTCTTTACATGTTTTGTTCATAATGGCAACTGTCTGCCTTGATACATTGGTTCTGATGATTTCACCTGCTTGTTGTCATTCAGGTGCTAAACGAGGAGGATGAATATGTATAATTCTCTGAAGAGTGCATTAGGATGACCCATCGTGGCATATTTTATGACACATTCCACCAGCCCTTGATTATTTTGTGAAGTTGGCATTCAAGTTATAGTGGTTGGCTTTTGATAGCTTTTGCCAACTTCCTCTGAGCATGTGATTAATCAGCACAATAAAATGGGGCACTCTCAAATGCAGGATTGATGCATGGGTAAGGATTTTAAAACTTTCATTCCTTTATCAGTCATTTGAGACAGTTTTAGTGGCTCGTTACAGGGAAGTATTTTAGGAAATCTTCCCCTATTTGATCACTGTACCAGTATTGTATAGCTTCTCTGGGGAGAAATGGGTCTTTTGATTTTGATATTATTCCTTTCTTCCAGAATGAGGATGCAGTGTGTTCTTCTTGGAACATTGTCAGGTGCCTTTTGACAGGTAATAGAGAGAAACCAATAGTAACTGGAGAATCTTAGGCCAAATTAGTTTAAAGGCCTCTTCAGAAGGAAGTTGGGCATGAAAATTGGAGAAAGCTCTTCTGTGTATGCCTGCAGCAGGCGACCAGGAAAAACACAGTGAAAGTTGGAAACCTACAATTGTTTTAGTTCGTTCATTCATTTAACAAATTCTTAGTGAGCCCAATGTGTCAGAGACAATGATAAGAATAATGATTCAAAGTTCCTGTTATTTTCATTTTTTTACAATTTACTTTTATTTAAAATTATGAGTTATTTAAATACAAAGAGAAGCACAAAGACTATCCCACTACACAGCTCCATCCCGTTTTAAGTGTTTTCAAAGTAAAGCACTGGTGTGATCACTGAATGCCCCGTTCTTAATGTACTCATAGTTTAGTTGTGGAGAAAGAAAGATAAATACATGCAGAATTTGCATTCCATCTCACAGCATCAAATTAAACACAGTCTTTCTGAGTGTAAGGGGTGGAACAGAAGTGTCATAGGAATCAACTTATAATTATATGAAGCTTAAAAGTCCAGTTTTAGCCCTGGCTGGTGTGGCTCAGTGGATTGAGTACAGACTTGTAAACCAAAGGGTTGCTGGTTTCTATTCCCAGTCAGGGCACGTAGATGGGTTGCCAGGTCCCTGGTGGAGGGCATATGAGACGCAAACTTTTTAGTAAAAAACTTTTTAGTTTTTTCTAAAACTAAAAAAAAAATCTAGTTTTACTCAGGACTGGGGCAAATCATCCAGCTGCCATGTGCCCGGGTTCTTTTGTTTATAAATGGCAGTGTTGCCACGGCTCCTACTTTTCCAGGGTAGAGGCTCTGATCATCCAACAGAGTTTTGTAATAATAACAATAATAAACAAAAGGGAGACTTCCCTCCTCATTTCCCCCCCCAAAAAGTCTAGCTTTAGTAAATGCCTTAGTAAAGATCATGGCTCAGTACTGATGACCATAAACCAAGAAACAGCAAATGCAGACCAGGCCCACTTGTGTAGAAAGAAAAAAAATGTGTATATTACAAGAGAGAAGAGTCAGTTTGGATTATTATTGTCTTAGCCACATCATTTAAAAGTTACTGACATTTTCTTACTATAAAGAATTCTAAGTTTCATTTAAGTATACACTATATAATTCTCAAATTTGGTTTTCTCTAAGTATATGTATTAAAATCTGTACACTTCTCTGTAAGAGTGATAGTTAAGACATGTTTAAAAATTATTTTGGTCCCTTTATAAAGTTTCAATTTAAAGAATACTTCATGGGGACTTCCACCAAGATGGAGGCATAGGTGGAAACACCTTGCATCCTGCGCACAACCAAATCTAAAAACAACAAAATTTTAACAATAATAAATGCAACCAAACCACACAGAAAATCAACAATACAGAGTCTGAAAACAATGAAATGCTCAGCTAAACCGGTAAGAGGGGCGAAGTCAGCAGCGGAGCGGGTTGGCCAAAAAGATCCCCGACTGGGGTGGTGTGCAGGCAGCCGAAAGCACGGATCCCAGGTGCGGGCTAGCTACGGGCAGACACAGGGAAGAGGCGCGGCTGGCTGGCTGCGGTCGATCGAGCATTTGCGTGCAGATAAACCAGTGAAGAGGTGAGCATTGAGACTGCACGGCTCAGGGCAGCGGGCTTGAACATTTCCGCTCAGATAAACAGGGGGGAGAGGGGCAAGCAGTGGGAAGGACTGGGCGAGAAGAGAGGACCGCCACTGCTTCCTCTCTGACCCAGTCCCCACACACAGCCTCACAAACCAGCAACCTGGGTGGCCCCGCCCTGGTAAACAACTAAGGCTCTGCTCCTCATAATTAACGGGAGCGAACAGATAAAAACATGGCTCAAGAACAACTCAGAGCCCCAGAGCAGATAAATCTAAGTGATGAAGAAATAGCCAAACTTTCGGATGCACAGTTCAAAACGCTGGTGATCAGGATGCTCACAGAACTGGCTGATTTTAGTCACAAATTAGAGGAACATATGAAGGCTAAACTAATTGAAATGAAAGGTAGTGCACAGGAAACCAATAGTAATGGAAAGGAAACTGGTACTCAATCAAGGGAGTAGACCAGAAGGAAGGAAAAAATGACCAAACAGAAAAGAATGAAAAAACGAGAATTCAAAAAAATGAGGAGAGGCTTAGGAACCTCCAGGACATCTTTAAACATTCCAACATCCGAATTATAGGGGTACCAGAGGGGAAGAGGAACAGCTACGAGTGGAAACCTTATTTGAACAAATAATAAAAGAGAACTTCCCCATTCTGGCAAAGGAAATAGACTTCCAGGAAATCCAGGAAGCTCAGAGAGTCCCAGAGAAGTTGGATCCAAGGAGGAACACACCAAGGCACATCACAATTACATCAGCCAAGATTAAAATGAAGGAGAGAATCCTAGAAGCAGCAAGAGATGAGGGGACTGTCACCTACAAAGGAGTTCCCATCAGACTGTCAGTGGATTTCTCAAAAGAGACATTACAGGCAAGAAGGGGCTATAAAGAGATATTCCAAGTCATGAAAACCAAAGACCTACAACCAACATTGCTCTATCCAGCAAAGTTTTCATTTAGAATGGAAGGGCAGATAAAGTGCCTCTCAGATAAGACCAAATTCAAGGAGTTCATCATCACCAAGCCCTTATTATATGAAATGTTAAAGGGACTTACCTAAGAAAAAGGATATAAAAAAGATAAACAGTGAAAGGACAGCAAACTCACAGTTATCAACAACCACACCTAAAACAAAAGCAAACTAAGAGGACAGCTAGATCAGGAGTGAACCATAGAAATGAAGATCATGTGGAGGATTAGCAACAGGGGAGCGGGAGAAGGAGAAGAGGGGAGAAGGCACAGAAAATAAGTAAGTAAAAATAAGTAGATAGAAAATAGATAGGGGGAGGGTAAGAATAGTAGGGGAAATACAGAATCTAGAGAACTTGAGACACCTGTTCATGAACTAAAGGGGGGGATGGTGGGGGAGGGGTATGCAGGGTGGAGGGGAATGGAGGGGGAAAATAGAACAAATGTAATGGCATAATCAATAAAATATATATATATAAATAAAATAAAATAAATATTTTCTACAAAAAAAAGAATACTTCATGTATTGTATGTACATATTGGGACTGGACGAACAACCCTAACTAGCAGGATCCAAATTCCGGGTCCCAGTAGCTCCTTTTGTAGAATCTCACCTTCCCTGGGAAGGGAAGTGTTGCTGAATCAGTAACAGAACATCTGTGGGCTTCCCTCCCCGTCAAGGCCTGGGGCGGGCCTGGGGATGTGAAAGAGATTCCACAAAAGGACAAGAAAAGATAAAAGAATTTATAAGTTTCTGGAGTTTTAGGTCAGTTTACCATGTTTTACTGCTTCTCAGCAGAAGTAGCAATACTACAAAACATAGCTCTGTCTCTTTCAAGACCTCTTTGTGTTCATCCCCATTGCTATTGGCAACACCAAGGGCTGGTCGAGTCGGGGGATTTTTAGTTCCCTACAGTTTCCATCTGTGTCCCCGAGCCACCCCAGATAAACACACTATCTGAGTTTTTACATGTCTGTATGCAAAACTTAAATTCCCTTACCTCCCCTTCTCCCCAACTGAAATCAGTTCCCAAGTGCCTCTTACGTAAAAATCTTCAAAATATTCCTACTTCTTATAATTTTGGGGCCCCAATCAGAGCAATGAATGAAGACTGGATAAGATAAAATGTGGACGGTGGAAAGTTACATACATGTAAGTGATAACCATTCTGCGCATGCCTCCCCTGGCCTCAAAATGATAAAACTACGGTTTTAACGTACTGAAAGTCCCTGCAGAATTCAGAAGGTTGCCAGTGTGTCCCAGAGCTACTATTGGAATGGTGGCTTTACAACGGTGTAATAAGTGATGCTTAAAATGAGCACAGAGCAGCTTATGAAGGAAAATCAAGTCACCGAATGACAAACTGTACGAGTAAGAGTAGCAGTCGAAGTTTAGGTAACTACGTGCCAGTTACTCTTCTGCATGCCTCAGTGCACTGTGGCCCGGCCCTCCGCTCACCAGTGCACATGTGCACCCTCAGTGAGGGAAGAGCCAAGATCGGGGCTGCGTTCGTCTGACTGTGGAGTCATGTTCTGATACCTGGAGAGCGTGCTGTGTTTTCATCCCACCATCTGCTCCCTCTAGCAACTCAAAGAAGGTCTAGAATGATGTCCCAGGTTTATATTATGTTACTGGCAGTTTCAGTGTCAGGGGGACGGATGCTTCTGGACCCCTTTTTCTCAGGGTTTAGACTTTGATGATGATTTGATAGTTAAGAGGGAGTCAGTACGAGGGAAAAGTGGTGGGGTTACTGCTGCTTCTGGAATCGAAAAGATGGAAAGGGCTTCATTTTCTTAATGTTTTGTGGTTACAAAGTTAAAACTACTTAATATCAATTTTACAAATCAAGAATTCAGAAAGGACGCCATTTTGAAAACCATAAACTCTATGATGATTGTGGAGTGGTTCAGAAAGATGGAATAGGACTATATACTTCTTCACTTTGCCCTCTAGGCACCGGTGGATTTAGTCTCAAGTTCCTCACCGACAAAGGTTCACTGCCAGCTTGTCCAGGACGGGTTTACCAACTTTAAATTAATCATATCTATGCCGAGTCCTTTCAAGGGGAGTTGGAGAATAAGCAGATAATCTATGCAGACTTTCAGAGATAAGATGCTGCTGAATGATTGCTTTCTTATTATTCTTTTTTTCACAAAAGAATAATTAATGGAGGTGCCTAAAATTAATACATAGTTTTCAAAACAGTAGTATAAAGAAAACCTTTGATAAGCAGAAGCCAACTTTCTAAAAGCTAATACCTAAGGTTCCAACGAAAGCTGAGAAACAAAAGCCTGGGTTCCTTTGCCAGTTATATAGTTACATTTTGAAAGAAGCAACCACAACTGGTAAAACTTTTTGCTTTTTTAAATCAATTGGGAAAAGACATCTGATACCGACTACCCTCAGCTTTCTGGTCTTTTGAGTTCATTTTCCGAATCTATACACTGAAACAGCCAAGAATACAGTAGAATAAATGTGTCCAGGGAAGAAATAAGTGCATTGGGGAATTGAATAGAAATGATAAAAATCACTCACACTTCTTTACTGAAATAATTAAATATGAAGTGGAGTGGAGAGTGGCGGATGAATTCTAATAGTAATTGAATTGGCACTTCGGAGGGACCTTATCTGCATTGCCACGACTCAAAACTCCCCACAGTGTTTTCTCTCAGCCCGCATCACATTAATTATGCCTCTCACCCACCAGCTTGTTTGTGGGCAAAGGAGTTAGTATGAGGCGCCGGGCCATCCCAGCAAGGTTCGGTGAGCAGTTATTGCCTCCCTCGGGAAAATGGCTCTCGCTCCTTTGGCGCACGAGAACCAGCTGACACACATACCCACAGCCATGGCCGACTCTCCTTCACACATCATGAAGAGAACAAAGGGTCCTACTTTGTGGAACTCAGCGAGATAGTCCTGCTTTTTCTATTTGGGAGGAAATTCTGGGCCTTGATTTTTATTGACTCCATCTCCAAAGGATTTAGCCTTGCACAAGTAAGTTTTCTCTTTTACATGCGTCTCCATGGACCCAGCTTATTGCAGAATGATTGCTGATGTCCTCTCTGGAAGTGGTTTTTTGTTATAAAGTTATTCATACTATACCATTGTCTTAGTGCACTTCTTTGTTTCATTTCATAGAGAAAAGAACATTATTAACCCAAGTGTTCCAGCCAGTCAAATTATTCTGCCTCTGATTTTTATTTTTTCTCTCTGGATGGAGGAATATAACGAAAAATGATTCTGAGCTTGACTATATGGACCTAATTTTTGTTTTGTTTCAGGATTAGGCAGTGGGGAGGCTGGGTTTGAGGAGTGAGGATGTTGCTGGCTGAAATTCTGTTTTTCTGCTTGAAGAGCTCCAAGAAAATGGAAGGGAGGTGTTAACTGAGTTTAACCTAAGGCCAATTTGTAAATTAATCGCTAAGGGGAAAAAAAGAGCAAACAGAGATGGTAATAGAAAATACTATCTATGAAACTGACCTATAGCCTCACTCACCCCTTGGTCTGCATGTGTCTAATTTAAGTGTCATTTGAAATTACTCTTGTTCATTGTCAAAGTACAAAATGATGAACTTCGTTGACCAGCAAAAAATGATGAAGACTTCATTCTGTGGACCAAGGTACTAAGAATTCCATTCGCACAATGATTTCCCATCAAAGGTGGGGGATATGATGTAATTTGCAATCATTAAAAATTTAACCCTGAATATTAATTCTATTTTTTTCTCCAGCCATCCAGTTAGTGCCCCGGTGATGCAGGGCCAGTCAAGGGAAGTGCTGGTGGAGGGGTGTGGTTACCCGGGCATTGCCCAAGAGCTCTGTACGAGGGAAAGTCACAGCAACTCCTGGGGAGAAGATAGGCATGAGGTTTTCCAAGATCAACTTTGTATCTTTATTACTACCACTCCTTTACTCTGCCATTGTTTCTTGGTCCATCAGTCTTCCTGTCCTGTCTATTATCTTGAGTTTCCAGCCAGATTAAGACAGGATTTAACCAAGAGTAGATTTTCAGTACCAGTTGAGGCCCCAGACTTGATTTTCACACTTCGATGTACCAAAATGTAGGCCAGACTGAGAAGCTATGTCTGGTCCCTGCTTTTCAATAAAATGGATCTTGGGGAGATGTTGATTGTTCAAACACGACTTATTGGAATGAGAAGCCCTACTTTCAATATTTAATTATGTTTAATCTTTAATATGTTTCTTCCTATTTTGAGTTGGTTCCAAATGTGATATAATGTGTAACTTCCCGCATTCTTCCAATAAAAGGCCTAATTGGCCCTAAAGTAAAAATACAATCTTAAATTTCCTCATTAGATCACCTATATTTATCATATTAGTCAGTTATTTACTAAACCTACATTCTTGCTTCGACTTGATAGACATGACAGTAATTGTTTAGGCTTCAAGAGAACAAAAAGGCAAATGTTGCACCAAATGAAAGATTTAGCACCAGACAGAGTGATTAACAGGTAGAACCACATTGCAAATGGCAGCAGGACAGCAAATCCCTTGCAATGCTATGGGAAAAAAATGAAGATGGATAAAATGTGTTAAATCCTACAAATGAGAAGGAAAAAAATTGTAAGGAAAAAAACCCTCCAATTCTAGTGCAGGAAAATCAGCTTAGTGAAAATTGAAAATGCATGTAATAAAACTAATTCAGGCAGGATATTAATCTTGTGTAAAAAAGATAAAAGCATGTTAAAGCCTGATTGTAAAATATTAATGTGCTAAACCATCATAAAACTTCACATATGCCCTTTAGCGATAGTATTGTTAATGATGATAAAAACTTATTTGCAAATTCTTCTTTTATGAAGTCTGGAAACAGAAAAGCCGAAAAAATGACTAATGTAGACATCCACAGTGTGTAAAAGCTAGGAAATAGTGAAGGTTAATGAGGTTCAGGGTGACAGGTCTTAACATTTAATTGTGTGACCACGTTAAGGACCCTCTGCAGTCCGTGAGTGAGGACATTCAGGGTAAACAGCGGGTTTAGGGCCCTGGTGAAATGGGCTATTCTTCACTCTATTCCTAATTTGCTTTCTGATGGCCCAGAATACTATTGGAAATAACACTCCTCTTTGCCCACTGGGACAGTATCAGGCAGTGTATTTCTAGATTCTCTTTCCACTGAAGCCCCATTTAACAGAAGCAAAACAGAGAGAAATTTATCTCAAGCTTTATTCTGCTTTTGCATTATTATATTGTAGGTTCTGAATTGGGGCTAGGCTCACTGAAATTCTGTGATAGCTCAGAGCACTGTTTTCATTTAATGGAGGAGACAGCATTTTATAGCAGGCAGAACCAAACTGAATTCTGGAGTCGGCCTGACCTGTCTGCAAATCCTTGTTGTTAAATGTGACATCCATAGAAACAGGTACCAATGATGCAGGTACCTGCTATGGATGTCATATTTAACCTCTCTGGGTCATGCACACTTCATAGGAAAAACACATATACGCACAAAAAAAAGATAATTTCCATTTGCATAGTTTTTGTGATGGTCTCTAATCATGCATCCAAAGCTTCTGTCATACCACAGTTACTCCAATGTAATAATAAGCATTAAAATGTTTAATATTACTGTTTTTTTCTCTATTCAGAAAGCTCTGCTGGCTGACCTTCCACATGGTGTGTGTTTTCCACAAGTCAAGATTCACTCACCTATGTCTGTGTAGCTGGAAGGCATTCCCTCCTCACCTGTGGTCAAGTCCATCCCCTTCCTGTGTTAAGACCCAAATTATACCCGTTCCTCCAGGAGGCACTTTTCAGCCGCTCCACCACACAGCGATTGGTCCCTGCACTTCTGTTCTTTCTCTGGCCCCCGTCACAGTTATCATCTCTGAGTGTCTGGTGGAATCACGCTTCATTCCCCCTTGATAACAGGAATGATGACGTGCACATCTCACTTTCCTCACAACTCCCTAAAATATTTCGCATGTCACTATAGTCTATAATCTCATATTTAAGTAAGAGATAAACTTTAATAAAACATAATTAGCATGAATACACTTACAACATGATTCTGCTGTCATATCACTCAAAATATTATTTGGATTAAACTATCAATAAGTATAAACTATTGGATAATGATAAGATATTTTTAGACTGAATGAAGAAGTACATTGGAGATGATGGATTAGTAGATTAAACAACAGCAACAGAGAATTGCATAAAATTTATTTTTTAATTTTTAGATTTTCTAACGCTGTAGGATTGGGAGCACACACACACACACACACACACAATTTTCCACTTGACATCACAGATCCACATTTTGGTTTCTTCTTGCATAACATATATGTTTTCAGATACATGAAATTCAAATAATCTGATTGTGATGCTTGAATCACTCCAATTACAAAAAAAAAACATTTGTTAGTGGAAGGCACTGGGAGCTGTATTAGTTAAAATTCTCCAAAGAAACGGTAGCTGTAATAATGATAGATAGGCAGATGAATGATAGATAGATGGATAGATAGATGATAGATAGATAGATAGATAGATAGATAGATAGATAGATAGATAGATAGATGACAGATGAATGGTAGTGTGATTCCATGAGTCTGAAGACCTGAGAACCGGGGAAGCCAATGAGTGTGGGGAGAAGATCCATGTGTCAAGCAGAAAGAGCAACTTCACTCTTCTCTGCCTTTTTGTTCTATCCAAGCCTTCAGTGGAATGGATGATGCCCACCCACATTGGTGAAGTCCATCTGCTTTATTTAGTCTCTATTACCAATTGTAATGCTCACCCCTTCTAGAGGCGCCTTCACAGACACCACCAGAAATGACGTTTTACCAGTTCTCTCGGAGGGGCGTCTCTTAGCCCAGCCAAGTTGATACGTAAAGCGAACCATCCCAGAAGCCACTAATGACAGCTTCTCCAAGGAAGAGACCTCGTAAGGCAGTGACACCAGTTAAGTCAGATCTTTGTAGAATGAAGCATATTTAGTACTTGATTGTGTGGTGTTTATAGTGCCCTCTAACATCTGAGTTTTCTAACCCACTGTAAGCATTTCAAGAGAAAGTTATTTATTCCACTGTTGCTAACAGTGTTTGATGTTCACTATTACTGTCTAGTAGAAAGTATTAGGAATTAGCAGACCCGAATTCTAGTCCATCTCTATCTATCACTTCCTAAACCCACTGCACGATAGCTAAACACACTGCGCAATAACCAACACTAAACTTCAGTTTCTTTTCTGCTAAGTGACAATAATTATTGTTGCCTTAACTAATGCATAGATCACTCTCAGGCCTACATGTGACATCAGGTCTATAAGTTCCTCATAAGTATGAAGCCCTATAAAGAAATTAAATACTAATGTTATTATAATTGACATTCCTAAGCAGTTTTCCTTTTATATGGTATTACTATATGAGTTTGGTAGCCAAACATTTGGTTCTCTGAAGCAATATTTTATTCATGATATGAAAAGTAAGCAGTTTCTAAACTACTTCATGTAATTATAATGGTAGTTTATAGACCATGAGAATTGAAAATTTAACTTTATATAGTTCTTCATATTAATGAGATGAAACCCATTTTATCCTCTGAAGAAAAAAAGTCTTTTTCTTTAGATTTTATTTATTAGAGAGAGAAGGGAAGGAGAAAGAGAGGGAGAGAAACATCAGTGTCTGGTTGCCTCTCACATGCCCTCCACTGGGGACCTGGCCCACAACCCACACATGTGCCCTGACTGGGAATCAAACCCAGGACCTGTTGGTTCGCAGTTCCACACTCAATCCACTGAGCTATACCAGCCAGGGCAAAAGTCTTTTTCTTTAAGTATTATTTCTGCTAATTCCACATCCAGATTCCTAGAAGCTTCTATGAAGGTAAAAGATTATACACTAATATTTTCTAAAATTTCTTCCAATGCATATTTTGAAAAATTGAAAAAAAATTATAATTAAAAACTATCATAATGATCACTGATAAAAATTTTATTCTCTATTTTTTATGAAGGTAATGAAATACCTATGACCCTTAAGATGGAAATCTGTTAAAGAATCTCTTCATTACCGGTAGGTATGTGGAGGCAAATTTTAATGACTAGATTTGCTGGATATAGTACAACAAAGAAAAGTAAAATAAATAGGTTTTGATTTTTTTAACCCTGAAAAGACAACACAAAGGTTAATGTAAGGATGTGTCTGTTCTTGGCCACTGGGTACCTGGCACAGAATTTTAGAACTAGATTTAGGCCAAGGTAATGCATCAGTGTCCGTCATTTGAGACAAAGAAAGTTCTCATTTGAGTACCAGCCAATCCATTCCTATAGTTATTATTATTTAGCAATAAGCAAAAGAACATTGAATGTGTTGGAAACAGAGAAAGAAAGGAATTGAAAACTTTCTCCTGTAAGTCCTGTACTCTCTCTTTTGCAGCCAAACTGCTTAATTATGGAAGGTCACATTTAACGAGACACTTACACAGAAAGCTTTCCTCCAGACCAATCCCTCCACTGGAATTTCTTCCACTACAGTCATCTAAACTTTTTTTTAAAAAGTAAAACAAATAGAAACTCCAGAGAATTTAACTTACTTGAAATTTCAGCAACATTTAACACTGGTGGTGACCTTTAACTCCTTTTAGACAAACTTTCTCCTTTGACCTCAGTGACACTATATTCCCCATAACTGGTTATTCTGTTACAGAACAGACTGGGGGATGGGGCTGAATGATATAAAGGACCCCCCTTTTCCTCCAGAGGTTTCCCCGACTCGAGGTTCACTTTGCCCACCGCCAGAGGAAAGATGTCTCTCAATACCAGAGATCAGTGAAAAGGAGATGAGTTATTATTTATTTAAAAGTTATACAGACTGAAGTTCTTTAGAACACCCACAAACACACACAGTCCTTCCTTTTTTCTCTGCCCAGTCTGGGGTACTGTATTTCAGGAAAGAAGTGGAAGTCCATGATTCAGGCTCCCGGCACCATCCACATGGCAAAAAGGGAGCACTTCCAAAGTTGTGTGGTCCTGACTCTCACCCAAGCCTACATGGTCACCACTCTGCCAAAGCCACATGGTCCCTGAAAAGATGCATGGTCCCCAAAAGACCCATGGTCCCAAAGAGAGACTCCCCAGCGACTGCCACGCCTGGGTTTAAATCCCAGCACCAATCTTCCTCTGCAGCCTCATTTCCGGCTCCTCCCACAATTGGCCCCAGCTGCTCGCATTCTGGCAGGTGTGGCTCAGTGGTATGGAGCCAATCATCTCTAAGTTCTTCTGGACCCCATTCCAAATCCCTGTTTGGGGGCCCCCTCTTGGCTGCACCCTGTTACAATTCCTTTTGCAGGCATCCTTTTCTCTGCCTGTAGATCACATGTCTATCTCACTGAAGGTTCTTTCCTTTTTTGAGTTACCAATTTTTCCATGGAAAATCTTACTCAATACTTACATGCTGATGACTCCTAATCCAGCAGAAAACTCCTGCCTGAGTTTCAGTCTCAAAAAACCTAACTGCCTTTAGAATATGTGCATTTTCTTGTCCTGCTTCAAACTTAACACAACTGAAAGTAAATATAAGATCTTTATCAACTCCGAAATCTACTCTTTCTCCTCTGTTTTTCATCTAAACAAATGGTACCATCATCCACCTGGTTGCCCAAGCCAGCAACTTGGTAAATTCTTGGACCACACTTTTTCTCTCCCTGCTCCATATCCAACCAAGTATCAGTCCCCTTTGATTTTTCTACCTGAGGCAGTACTAAGTCTTTCTGGTCCTTTCCATCTGTAACTTTAGGCCTGTGTAAGTATTAGTGGGACCCAGACAGTGGGGTGAACTTGAGTCCCCTGGCTCTTCAATACGTCCTATCGCTCTCATCTCTCTCTAGGATTGAAAGAAGAATATTTAAGAAATTCCAGATTAGCTATACATATTTTATGAAGCACTGACCCCTGCACAAATTAGGAAGGCCAACATAGAGAAGCAGCCCACATGTGAGCATCCTTTAGGCTTAAGATGAAATCCTATATCCCAGCTACTCCCTACTTGTGAGTTCTACTCACTGCCCTGCCATAGATCTGCCCACCGTCCTCTCTCCCCCAGTCACTGCGCGCGCCTCCTCACAAGCATTTCCACCCCTAGGTTTGCACCACCTGTCTACTGCTCACACGGCACTTAGATAGATCCATGCGAATTGGAGACTGGAAAAGGGAATTAGTAATTAAGAATATTCTAGAGGTTTTTAAATGTGAAATCTCATCCCCAAATGGGAAAGTTCAGTTACTTCTTAATTAGTTGTTTGTAAAAACATATTCCAGATGTATAAGTGCCTGTTACATATTAGAAAGTTCTTTTTCTATAACATGAGATAATATACTCTTCCTCAGTTTAAAAAAAGTGCCGTATACTACCCTCTTGCTTTTTAAACACTGTACTACTCCAATACACCAATCATTTGTTTCTCTGTTAGATGTATCTTTCCTAGAGCTCGGTGACTATATATATGTGTGTTACTTTATTATTAAAATGATGATGGTGATGGTCATCATCGTCACTGGATGTTCCCCATGGTGTCTCCACAAATAGGGCCGTGATTACATCACCTAATCACCTCCATAAGCCTTCACAACATCTCCTTTCTTTTGAATTCAACACAAAGCACACTTGTGATGGAATTTCTTTCAATTTGCCTGGATGCAGTCTACTTTGCAGCCTTCATGGTTCTTGCGACTTCATGTTCTCCATGGTTGGCACAGTTGGATGATGTAAAAGCAGACCTAGTAAAACGCTGGAGAAATACTGCACAGTTTTCTAGCCTTGCTCCATTTCTTGTAGGCTACCGCACTATCTAAATGGTTGTCTTCCTGGGCTATAATAGTTGCATTTTAGATTTTCTTAAATTTTCTACATGACAAAAATTTTAACTGAGAAACTATAATATGAAGATTCATACCCTAAGCCAGCTTTTTTTCTTATTTTGAAACTAGAAAAAAACAATATATTACATGGCATTGCTACTAGGGTTACTAGGGATTTAGATTCACTAGCACAGATAGTGCGAATATTTCCACAATAATGAAATAAGTGTGCAATGGGAGTGACAGCCATCACTAACAAGCTTTTCTTTATCCAGACCTATATGGATATAAAGGTCAAAAATAAAGCTAAAATAATCATCACGATCTCAGCCTTCCCAGAAATCAGACAACGTACAAGCATTTATATAACATGTACAGACATCACCACAATGTGAAACAGAATCTAAAAATAAGAGTGGCCACTTATTTTCTAAATATGTGCTAAGAAGTAGCCAAAAAACATTTGTAGAGTTAATCATTAATCATTACCAAAAATATGTAGTGGTTTTCCAGATAATAAAATAAATGTTTGGAGAAGGTAAGTGATTTGCCCAAGTTTGACCAGGTCAGGATGCAAACCAAATTCCATGCACCTGTCTGTTCATAAAACCTGTGCTGTTTTATAAGTTCTGCGTGTGTTCAAAGTAAGGGGCATAAGGGATGGCTTACAATAAAGTGTTATTTTTGTTGAGGAGTCTGTAAGAAGCTGAGCAATGGAGGCAGAAGGAATGGCAAGTAGAGGCACCAAAGAAAGAAAGGGGTGAGTGTGTACAGAAAACAGTAAATTACGTATTTTCCTTGTCGGTTAAGTGGAGAGTGGAAAGGTAAGCTGTGGTCAGTTTACAGAGGGGCTAAGCAGTTGGGACGTAATTCAGCAAGCTACCGGGAGCCATCTACGTTTTCTGAGAAGCATAATTATTGGATTATGATTGTACTCTAGGAAGATTTCACTGACTACAGCCCGGAGATGAATAGGTGTGTGGGAGGGGAGACTAAAAACTAGATGATGATTGTGGAAGGTTATGAAGTAAAAGGATAATCACATGAGGTGGGACAATGGAATTGCTCAGGGAAGGAGAAAATGCATACCGTAGTGTCTTCCAAACCCCGCAGCCTTGGGAACGGTTATTGCTCACCCTCAAATAATAGATTGCAGTTTGAAGCTTGGCACATCTGGAAACTATGAGCCTTGGGGCCTAAGTGGTCTCATTCAGACCCCAAGTACTTTTAAATATGAACTTGCCCTAAATTCTATAAGAAAGAAACACCTGGGATAAACATTTTTGTGTAATCTGACAGGCAATTCACTGATAAAAATGCTTGGTTCTCTTGACGTAGAAAGGAAGAGTTACTAAGTGGTATCCTCAAGCCCCTTGGGGTTTTACTGAGGTCCTGGGGTACCTGGTAGAGCAACTTGGACTTCTAGGCTGCAGCTTTCTCATTTGGAAAACACGTATAGTCATAATTAGCCTCCTTGACTCTCCTGAATGGTGTAGGAATTCAAATGAGATCATTAATGTGGAAGTACTCTAGGAAACACAAAATTCTCTCTGCTTGAAAAGGCAGGTCCTATTTTGTCATGTCTTTTTGGAGTTTCCTTAGCACTCCACAGAACCCACAGTGGAGGCTTGAAATATTTATCGCATGACTGGTTGATGACAGGAGATTTGGCTGAAGAATGGCTCTCGTGCCAATACTTTGATGCTCTGATCTACAGAGGGAATGGAGGCTCATGAAGGGAAGAGGCAGACAGAGCGGTGACCAGCTCTGTTGCAGAAGCGGGCAATGCAGTGCAGCGTGTCTGCCGCACTGGTGCACTTTGATGTCTACTACACAGATGTAACAACCACAGAGAAAAAACACATTAGCGAAACCAGTGTGGACACTACAGGCCGTGTTCCAGAATCAGGATAGAATACTATCTCCCAGAGCAGGTGCTTCCTTTACCTGTCCCAGAGGAAAAGGGGACCAGGAAGGGGAGTAAACGATTAGCGTGTAGATTCTGAAGAGGGAGACCACACTTTCCTGGACACAACTTTCGAGCCCTTGGCACTGAGAAGGGAAAAAGCAAAGAGTGACGTTAACAAAAAGGGAATGCCGCATACTTTCATTCATTCAGCAAATATTTATTGAGTATATGAACAGGTAGCGAGGGAAGTGCACCTTGCATGCGGGGTAGAAATGCTGTTCCCCGGAAGACACTGCCTTCCACTCATGACTTTGAATGCAATATAAGGAGGGATTAATTTACGCACAAATGCATAATAAATTGTGCCTCTGGCAATTAGTAAAAAAACAGCATCCAACTTTTAAGCTGTAAGAGGAATGGCTAATTTCTGAAGATGTTTTCACTAAATCGAAACACATTTACTCTCTAACAGATGGAGAACACAGAGGAAATGAAAATCAAACAAAAGCAGAATGAAAATCAGTAAGATGCTTTTTCATTTAGTTGAATAATTTTTACTCTAAGAAGATCCCCTTTTGATTATGAAGACATCGGTCATTTGAATTTTGACTTTAAAAGGAAAGTAGCTGCTGTTCAAAAATTTCAAAAGCCAGTGTTTCTTTATCAAGGTCCTGGTGAACATTGTACCTAAAAGGTATCGAATTTTGCATAACGGGTAGGGATATGTGGCACGGTCTTCTACAGAGATACAAATGAAATGGAAACAAAATCAGAGGAATCCAGCTCGGTCCACATTTGGACACAGAGCAAATGAAAAGACATTGGCGATATAGTTGTAAGTGGCAAACACTCACAAAGAGGTTAGGGAATAGAAATTTCTGAGAAAAATGTGGCAAAAGCCAAAATCCTTTGTTTCTCGTGATCTAACAAATGAGACGTAATTTTGCTTGTCCTCCCCATGTTCAAATGCTTTCTCATTTTTAATCATACATCTATATTCAGTATATGGGATGTACATATAAGCATGTAGCCAATCGCATGGCTATGACTGAACAAGGAAAACACATAGAAACAGAAATTCTGAAAGAGATAGGGAGACAGGAGACAAGACGCATTCAAGGAAAGGATTACCCTTGGGCTTGTTTTTCATTATGTATTTTTTCTGTTGACTAAAATAACATTTTTCTATCTTGAACATAAGTCCTTGTCAGGGGTCACAGCTATATTTCTCTCTAGTTTAAATGACATCTTCGCTGGTATCTTCTATTTTATTTTGTGTTCATCCGCAATCTTGTAACATTCCCATTTACAGGAAATTGTAACTTCAAACACACAAAGCCCTCTTGTTTGCTCTTGACACAGACTTGGCTAGAGCATTATTTGATGGCATTTTTAAAAATCAATTGCGAATTTTAACATTCATAAACATGTTATCCTAAAAATAGGTGTTGCTTTTTTGCTTCCAAATTTGGAAGCACCCGAGATGCTTTCCTGGAGCCCCTTTGAGGGACCTGTCTTGGTTTCCAATTTGATGGTGTGCTGGGCATCACACTGTGCCTCGCACATCACTAACAAAGGAAAACGGCAGCGAGCTCTCATTTCAGGCTAGTCCAGACTGTCGCCCTTCAGAGACATTTTAGAGACAGAATAACAGTCTGCAATAATTTCAGCCAACCTACGTATTTATCACAGCTTCAAGCAGGCGGTAATTCACTTATGTTTGTTTTCTCAGAATGTAACACTAGTCTGAATTAAACATTATGATACATACCTGCACTAGTATAAACTATTTTTTCAAATTTTCCTAGTCAAGATTTCTTTCTCCGAGAAGAAAATTAGACAGGTGCAGCACACCAAATGAGATGAACTTTGTCCTCAAAGAAAATTGGTTTTTCCTTTTCAATTTCATTTCAAAGAGATCTGACAAGTGTGGCTTTGAACAAACTTTAACAGCACAATATCCTTTGTGTAAGTTTTCCCTTGTCAGCTTTTCCATTCCAGCAGGAACTTAGAACAAAGTGGATGTTGCCCTTTGAGTTGAGAACTTCATCAGTTGAATGAACACTCGTGTAGTGCAGTGAAATTGAGGGCATACTCTCTCCTCCAATCTCAACAGTGCAGTGTCTCAACAAATATAATTTCTCTATCTGGTGCAGGGAGAGACACTAGCCATGCATTCACTTCCGTACACTCTCCTTCCTTTTTCATAGTAAAAGCCAAACTATTTGGCAATATGCCCACTTGAAACTTGCACAGATTATGCTAACAGATCTTCCATTGCATGTGGAGCACAAACTACATCATTTTGTGATGCTGTTTGGTCCTGTATGATTTGATATCGAAATCACAAGGAGCCTGTTATTTTGAGGTGCAAAGTTAGACTCAGGTGGTGCTGTTTTCCTTACACATGAAAGAAAAAAAAAAAAACATGGTTTCCTGTTCGTTTTGCTTTGTTTCATTTTTAACCAGTTGTAGCTTTGCTACCATTTAAAAGTAAAGTTTAAAAGCAAGGGATAAAACACAAGAAACAGCTTCACAGAGATTTTAATCTTTATTTCACAAAAGCTTGTTATGGCTACTCATTCCTTCGAGTTTAAGATTGTGTATAAATTGTGCTACTTTAGGCTGGTACCTAACTGCTTTGACAAGTTTATTTTTCTTTGTATACTCTCCTAACTTTCTTAAGGTTTTTTATTGCAATTGCCCCTTGCTATCTTTTACTTTGTCTTGGCTCCAGCTGCTCTTTTTATTTTTGTTTCTTCCCGATGCATTAATATTTAAAGACGGCACTAGTGTCAAACATTCATGTAGACACAACTTAAATGCAAAGTGGTTAAGGTTACAGAATAAGTCCATGCCCAACTTAATTACAGCATTTTGATTAACACAGATTGTAAGTAGCTTGAACTTAGAATTTTAAGTTGTTCAGCTTGAATGTTAGAAAGGCTAACCAGAGATGAAGTGTAGCTCCGACTCAGACACTGCCAGAAAACAATTTAGGTGTACTATCTAATTAAGGACCTAAATATCTTTGGGTTACAGAAATTCATGCGTATTGATAAGATAAAATATTTATTACCCAGAGAGCTGAATTAGCAAAAAGAAAGAACCTAATCGGGTGCTAACTCCTAGAGAGAAAAATATTGGTTCAAGCTAAAAATGTGATGTTCGTGAGCAAACCTGGCTTGTTTATTCAGAGACCATGTTTCTTGCCAGCAACTTCAGCAACTACATCCTTGAAAGGTTGTAGTTGATGAAGTCGGTGGCCAAGTTTGTAAGTGGGTTCGATAGATAATGACTGCCCATGGCAACTGCTAATTGAGAATAATGACGGGAAGGGGAGGGAAGGGGACAAGGCAGACAGAAGAAAACTGCTCTACAACAGAGGCCTGAAAACACCCCAAGGTCAAGGGGAAAGGACCCAAGCTTTTTGTATTTACTGAACTGTCACTAGGTGACTGAACTGTTTCTTCGGGTGAATATAATGATGTTTCTGTTAAAAATTACAAGATAAACAAGGCAGGGATACCTTGTAAGTTCCTGTTAATATATTTCCTTATTACTGGCGACTTTCTATACAGAGGAAATAAGCAATAAATGTACAACTTTTTCATCTTAAGAAACATGAAAATAGAGGCCACTTCGATTTCTCTTTGCGTAAGATTTCATTTTGTGTTAACTCGTTTTGTTGCTTTTCGAGGTATCTCAAATGGATGCAAAATCAGTTTTGAGCTATACAAAGATTGAGAGCAATATTATATAAGGTGATTATTGTTCTTGACGTTGTTCTTTAATTTTTAAAATGTTAAAAACATTGCGAATACAGAGTTTTGTATGTATGAGGTTCAATATAATTTTTAAAAGAGTAAAACTGTACAAAAGAACATGCTATTTTTACACATTTAACCATATCAAAGACAGACTAAATATCAATATCTTTTCAAAGCCAATACCTTTTCAAAATGGGATAATTAGCCAGGTGCAACCATTTGCCTGTTGGCAATTATATTCAAATTATAATTAAAAATTTGAACACACAAGTCACAGATACACATACACAGTCCCCACTCATTCTAGCTTTGCAGACTCATAACATAAAAGAGATAAAGTCTAAGACATATCAGAGTATTTGATAGTTACTTCCTGTTTGGATAAACTTTGCCTGACAAAATTTACTAGAAAAAGTTTAGAAGGGGAGGTGCTGAACACTCATGCAACTCGTCACTACAATTTTTGGCCCATATTACACAATCCTTTCCTCTGAAGGAGAAGTTTCCTGAGCACAGAATACCCTGCATGTGAGGCGCTGCAGTCAGGATCAGTATCACTACTGTTTCGGTCCGTGCAGTTTGCTGAAAATATCAATTCAAAAGCTCGTGGATACAATACTAAGTGAATTGGAAATTAAAAGCAGGCATCTATTCAACATAAACATTGAAAATATGTACTAATCTGACCATCTCATCCATTTTTACGTAGCTAAAAAGCACACATGCTTTTTAGTGAAACATATTTTTAGTTTCCTTTTCTTTTTGCGGGGGCATCATAATATTACCCGTCGATACCAGGGCTGGGTAGTGTATGCAGTCCCTAGACATTATAGTGTGATCTATTATCCTATTAAAACAACATATTATAACATTATCAGCATCATTATTACAAACAACAGATTCAGAGCCATGAGCCAGATTTGACCAGAGGCCTGTGCAGCTATAAATCTGCCAGAATCACCTGACATTTTGTTCTGCTGACAAGAAATTCTTGGGCACAGGCCTCTTGAGACATGTTAGATTCACAGGCACAGGACACAGGAATATCACACACTTCTGTCCGAGTGCTAAAGAGGTTACGTTGAAGCAGGTAATGTCCTTTAAGACCAAACATACAAAGCATTTCTGTATGAAATCAGAGTGTCCACTGATATCTTTCCTGGAGGGAGCATCACATGAACATTAAAGTAAGAATCCTAAAATGACTACACAGAACAGTGCCACACTTCATCATTAAACTTAGTGACCAGAATGACGACAAATTATAACCTATCGCCTATAGTTGAGGTCTGTTTCTGGGCAAAATAATAATTCAAACAGGATTTATCTTTGTTTCCTCCATGCCTTGCATTCCTATTCCCCATCCCCTGCTTTCTGGCTGCTTTCTCTCTCCCACACCAGGCCCAGTCATCTGGGGTGCTCACTTTTTTACAGGAAAAACATCAGTCTATTGAATTTAGAAGTGCCCTTGCGATAACTTAGTCTGCACACCACTGTTTATCAAAAGAAAGAGGTACCGACACCTTAACTGAGCTGCTCAACATCCCTCCAGGGCTTCCTAGCAGGTTTTCACATGGGATGCCTCCTTCCTTGACTGATAAGAGGCAATGCATCCTCTTCTTGTGATGGTCTTACTAATGGCAGGCAAATTATCAGCCGAGACTCTGTATTGCTAATAGTGACAGTGTAGACAGAAACAGATTCAGTTGTTCTGTGTCTGTGTTTGGGGTTGGGTGGGGCTGAAAGTGGAAGTTTAGCATATGTACCTTTGCATTTTGAAAAACCCCCACCAGTGATTCCTATATGTGGGGACAAAAATATTTCTTGCGGATCCATCACAATGTCCAACAGTAGGTAGAGCTCTTGGGTAATGCCTATGTTTTATTTTTTCGTGGAGAAAAAGGTTAATTAATGGAGGCTTTGGAGATTTTTTTAATCTAAGATTTCCTTCTTTAAAAAAAAGATTTAAAAAATTTGTTCCTTGAAAGTTCCATTAGTATTTGCAGTGTTGGCAGAATAGTCAGGTTCATACTTCATTTCCTCCTTGTTATTTTCTGAACAAATTCGTATGATGTCTCTCCACACTTGTTGCACATGTGCTCTTAGCCCAGCAGGAAGCAGCACTTTGCAGACCCCAGTGGGCCCAGAAGCCCCTGGGCCAGAGACAGCACAGCTGTGAAAGCCCCCAGGGGATGGCTGTGCCGCCTCTCTCAGGGCCAGGTACTGAGTACAGGTGTTGCTGTACCAGGGCTGACTGACTTTATGGCATCCCTGGGCCACAGTGGAAGAAGAAGAGTTGTCTTGAGCCACACATTAAATACACTGGGACCTGTAATCACCAAAAAAAATCTCATGTTTTAAGTAAATTTACAATTTTGTGTTGAGCTCCATTCATAGCCATCCTGGGCCACATGCAGCCCGTGGGCCACAGGTTGGACACTCCTGCTTATAGACCAAAGAATGCCAGTCTGAGGGTCATAAGATCTGGATTTGAATCTACACCCTGCTGTGTGATCTAAGTATGGAAAAAGCTGATGAGGCTCTACCGCTAACAACCTGAACTTCACATGTGTCCTCACCTATAAATCGGAATATCTTACTTTTGCTGCTTCTAAAATTGTTGAAAGATCAAGGAATATAATGCACTGAAATGCTTCACAAGTTACAAAGTGCTCTACGATTAATGCTAGTTATTAATGTTTTATTTTAAGGCCCTCTTCTAATGCAATGTAACACCAGCCTAGGAGAACACCAGGCTATTTTCTCAGCCTGGCAGAAAAGATAAAAGAAACATAGGCTGTGTCTATCATTTATTAAAATCACATGATTAAATTCTAAAAAAAATACGTGCAATAAGTATTTGAAAAAAAGCTCAGTACCTAATTACTAAAAATGCTAAATTAAATAAGATGAATAAACCCGTCACATTGGCAACATTATCCTTCTTCCTCGGATGCCTGGCCGTGGGGAAGATGCGGTAGAGGGGCACTGGGATGCACTGCTGGAGAGGGTGTAAATTGGCGCTTGATTTATGCACAGCATTTTAGGAATATGTGTGAGAACCTTAATAAAAGTGTTTGTCGTTAAACTCAGTCACTTCACTTCTAGGGATCTATTTTAAGGGAATAAAAAGAGATGTAAAAAAATCGTTTGTGCATCAAAATGTCCATTATAGAATTAGTATCATCATAAACCTTTGCAAGATCCTAAATGGCCAAGAATAGGAGTACTGCTAAATAAAATACGGTGTGTCAATATAATGGAATATAGAGGTAGACCTTTATTCAGAAAGATTTATCATTTCAAGTTTTTAATTCACTAGATAAAAACAAAGCAGGTAACCTCCAGAGCAAATTTTGGGATATAACAGCCTTATTATGCAAATGTTTAAAACATATGTATGTGCTAATATATACTAATACATACTTCTGAGCTGAGTAATGTCACTACTAGGAATCTGTCTACCTGTTTCTATTTTTAGAACTCAAAAAGTTTAAGGTATTTCATTAAAAATATGCCTCATTCTGGCATTCTATTAAGCCTACACCAGTTGTGAGGGAATGTGGCTCACCTAGCATTCTATAGGGTTCACAGGGAGCATTTTCAAGACCTTTGCACCTCTCCCAATGCACTGTTCTATATTTTAGTTTAATTGAATAACTCTTTATTCAAGAGTTATTTATTGGCACCCACTATATATCTAGTACAGAAGATGGTGAAAGCAAAGGCAACAAACAAATAAGTGAAATCATGCTATATCCAGGGATACCGGATTCTTCTATTGGAAATACAACACTGAATGGTTTGGGGAAAAAATTCCAGAAAGTTTCCCTGAGATCAAATGGTCAGTACCCTGAGTTTCAGGACAAGGTATATAACCTTCATCTTACGAAAAACTGGAAGTCATTGAAGGTCTTTAAGCAGCAAAAACTACACAAAGTCATGCTTTAGAAAGATTATTCTGATGTAAATGTTTGAAGACTTTTGTGGGAAACTGTAGACTTAGCTAAGGATATCATGTATGAGAGAGACAAATCAGAATTCTAAGACCATCTCAATAACATCACTACTTCTATTGCCCTGGAAAAGTTCCTCCTCTCCTTTCTGAGATTTGATCTTCCATCAGAATAAATACACCTTTGTGTGAATAGAAAAGGAACCCCTTGGGCAGGTAGAGCCATGAACAGATTACACTGCTTAATAAGTAGACAGCACCTTTTTGCAGAGAGAGAGAGAGAAAGTGAGAGGGGGGGGAGGGGAGAGGAAGGGAAAGAACAGGAGGGCAGGGAACTTTCTCTCGGTCTCCGAGTTGATTTTGGCAATGTGATGTGTGCATAAAACATAGTGAGTGTGTATTCTCAGTTTAAGCCCCCACTCTCCACTTAGGTAGGCATGGGATCATGTTTCACTTACCTGTGAATTGAGAATATCAAATCTTACTTTCTAGGATGATAGTGAGGACATACAGGCAGGACTTATAAAAGAGAATTGTGATAGAGGTTCAATGAATGATGATGATGGCAGAGAGCAGCCGCAGTAGAAGTAATATCCATAGTATTTGTTCATTACTATTATCTTGACTTAGAATATTAAGATCTTAAACTAATGTTTAGAGAATGGAAGTGAACAGGTAAGTTAACAAGTGCAAAAGTAAGAATGGATTATACCTGGTGACTAGTTACAGCTGCAAAGCAAAGGGAAATAAGTCAAAGCTGATATTCAGTTTGGTGAACAGAGGAAGAATGATTATGCTCCAGAGAGAAATAGGGAAGCTATGAAGAGCTATTATAAGAAAGATGACAAGATTTGTCTTCTACATGTTATATATCAAAGAAATAATGAGGTATCCAGATAGAAATATTCATCAGGTGATTGAAAATGTGGAATTGGAACTCAATGTAAGGATGGAACTAGGCACAATACATCTGAGATTCAGGTGCATAATAGAGCTATAAAAATTTATGTGATCCCTGAGGGAAGGTACATAAAGAGAGAGGAAAACATGGACAGAAGTGAGAGGATTCTCTTATTTATTTGTTACAGCTATCTGCTGCTCAGTTCCAGAGGTTGTCATTTGCAGTATAGTTGACGTGGTAAAACCCCACAAAGAGGAACAGCGCACCTCTGTCCAGTCGTACATGATGGTCGTATCTGAAGATTTTCCATGTTTAGGAAATAAGAAATAAGCACACTCATCTGCAATGTAAGGAGAGGTTAGAGAAACCACAAGAAAGAGGGGAGCCTTCCTCTCCAATGGTGGAACTGTGATCTCGAAAAAGTGAGGCGAACCTTTGCTCATGCTCGTTCTCTTTCTCTCTCACTCTCCCTCCTTCCTCCTGCCTTTGGCTCCCAAGGCAGTACAGAGATGCCTGTCAGAATGGGGGAATCGGAGAATCCGGTGTCTAGGTGGAGGGCCAGAAAGGCCCCCTGGGGAATGTGAATCGCAGAGAGATGGCAGAGAAGGAGGGTCTCAGGAAAGCTACTCCATAAAGTCATTTGTGAACACCTGGGTCCCTGGAGCAACAGACAGATCTCAACCCACTGTGGTATACACGACGGGCAGATCTGAGTAACACCACAAAGCCTCTGAAAACTTACCTGCCATTGGAACCATAGCACATAGGCGGAAAGCTGGTTGGAACGTACAGATTGAAACTAACCATGCCAAATACCTACTAAAACAAAAATATTAATATCTTCCACAAAATTTAAATAGGCCTAGAGTCTCCTAACATTCCAAATATCCAGGACACAATCCAATATTACTCAGGATATCAAAAATAAAGAATAGTTCAACTCTCGTGGGAAAAAACAAATAACAGTCACCGACGCCAAGAAGACACAGATGTTAGAATGATTTCACAAATACCTGCAAGTATTTATTACATAAATGCTCTAATAAAAAATCATAAACCCTCTTTAAGTGGATGGAAAATGGAGAGCTTTAGCAGATAAGTATAAGACTTATGAAATAATCAAATGGAAATTATAGAACTGAAATAACATAAGTGAAATAAAAATAACAATGATTGGGCTCAGTAGCAAATGGAGGTGAACTTGAATGGTTAATAGAAATTATCTAGTCTGAACACACACACACACACACACACACACACACACACACACACACACACACACACACACAGATTTTGAAACTGCAAGCCAAGCCTTAGGACTTGTGGGACAACATAAAAAGTCTAATATTTGTGTTATCAGAATCCCAGACGGGGAAGAGAAAGAGTGCAGTGCTCAAAAACATTTAAATAAATAATAGCTGGAAACTTCATGTTTGGTTAAAGATACATATCTACAGTTTGGGGAGCTTGGCAAACTGCAATCACTATACACCCAAAGAAAACTACACTTACCTATACCTGTGCATCATAATCACACTGTTGAAAACTAAAGACAAAGAAAATGATTTTGAATTCAACCAGAGGAAAAGTAATGTATTACCTGCAGGGGAGCAATGTTCAAAGGGCAATGAACTTCTCATCAGAAACCATGAGATGAAAAGAAAGTGGCAGAAGATTATTAAAGTGCCAATAGAAAAAACAAAAACCGTCAGCTCAGAGAGTATGGAGGATTTCTTTGGGAGTTCTTTGGGGACCTGTCTGTGTCCCAATTGTGGTGGGAGTTACCCACACGTGTGCTTGTGTTAAGAATGTGTACAGACACTGTGTACCAAGAAGTCAAACTTGCTGTGTGACAATTGAAAATAAAATTAATAACAAAAAATGGTGGATTAAAATCTAAAGCCAGAAAATAACATGCATCCATCCTCAGATAGCATGATTCTGTGTACAGTTTCCCTCTAACTACTGTATTCCTTTTCATGCCCCTTCTCCAGATTTAGAACCAGTGACAGCATGGAGACTTTCTACTGAGGACAGCAAATCATGGTTGTTTTATAATTGGATAAGATACCTTTTTCCCCGAACAATAAATTCTTCGTGGTGATTGGAAACTACATTCAGTATGTCAAGTCATTAAGGCATCATTTGTTGAATAGTCGATGAATGCACTTACTTAAGATGTGGCAACCAGTGTCTGGTGAGCCATCAGAGGGCTTGTGAGAGGGGCCTTGGGGATCAGCAACCAGGGACTGGGACCGGAAAAGAGACCATTTCACATCACTTGGCACGGAATGGTGGGAATGCCAAGGTCAGGGCTGCTAAAAGCAGATTGGAAGTAGGAGTGACTTAGGAAGTAATTGGTAGTACAATTCGATGCATGTACTCCTACACTTCGATTAATATCTTACCAAACCAATCCGTGGTCACTTCATTGTTCAGGGCGGTGCTTTTCAAATACTGTTTTGAAAGACCCAGGACTCAGTGCAGGTGTTCAAGCAGCGCTGCCAGCGAGGCCCTTGCCCACCCCCACCCGAGTCTCAACAATACAGGTTATAAGATTTGGCTTTCATGAAGACTTTCCTTGAAAAGGGCACTGTTTGTTTAGAGCAGGAAAAAAGTGTTGCATGGGTCATACTAAACATCGGCCTACATAAAAGCTTTCAATCAAAAGCAGATACAGAAGTAAATGAACCATATTAATGAATCTCAGTATCACCTCTACAAAGAAAGTGTCAGGGACTTTTAGGATCTGCTAACTTTTTCAGGAGGTTTAGAAAACTGCATTGAGAGAAGCTAATGAAAAAGGAATAAAGTAAGAAAAAATGATACTGAGGAAGCTGTAAGAGAGCGATATACCCAGTGGCAAAAACCAGAGAGAAAGATATAACACAATTCTCAGATTTCCTAGTTGACCTGCATGCAAATGAGCTCCCAGTGAAGTATGACTTCCTGTATTCTGGGCACAAGTGATTTTCAGCCACTTCACTGAGAATGTGGGAGAAGTTAAAGAAGAACGTGGGAAAAAAGAGAAAAACCAAAGGTGCGGATCATGATGAGGGAAGAATAATAGGCGTCTGTGGGGTGAACAATTTTAAAATCAGTAAAGGATACAAAGAAAAGCCAGAAAAGATTTTAGAAGATATCATTTGAGAGCTAAAAAAGGGAGGGAATGTTTAACTATTGTAGGATGACTGAAGGGAAGAGAAATGATGTTCACACAGCCAGGAATGGAAAGGCTGTCACCAGGCTCAGCCATGACAAGGCAGGTTTGGGCCAGATGAAAGTCAGAAGCATTTTAGACTTATCTCATCCTCACAGGAGCAGGTTCACGACAGCCTGCCATAGGGTTAATAGATACTGCCACAGAGTACCCAATGGTCTGAAAGACTCCCTCTAAACTGGGATGATGACCTCTAAGGTCCTGCCTCTCCTAAGTGCTTCAGAGAGGGAGGGCAGGTTTGCGGCTGGGCGTCGGGGCAACGATAACTCATATGCAGGAGTCCTTTGGTCTTGCTTTTACAAGGGGATGTAAAACATTACTTTAAGAATTAAAAAGCCAGAGTTTAGCAAAATGGAGTTTTTTTCTTCACATGTTAACTTAACGGCAAGAGAAATAGTGAGATGTGCTGGAGAGAGACATTGCTATGTGAAGATAGACCATGATAGGTTACTCCCATCTCTGGAAAAATTCATTCGCCAAGTCAAAATACATCTTCAATATTACAAAAAGTGAAAATTCTAAAGATCCTTTTTTAAGAGTTATTGATTAGGAGGACTTGTGTTTTAGGTTTAGTTTTTTTTCTTTGTTTGTTTTTAAATACAAGTTTTCTGAAACCCAGTAATTTTCCTTGTGGTCTAACAGGTCAATATATGTTTTGGCAATTTTAGAAAACATATTTTATTTATTTTTTCCAATCAAACTGAAAAGCCCCTTAGGAGCCATTGTACTTTGTTAGTTAAATATGTTTTCATCCGTATGCTTCTTAAAGAGGTCTACTATTTACAAAAGACAGTAATGACTTCATATGAGCTAATTCAGTTCTCCATGTCATTCTACAATGTATTTCGGGCATTTAAAAAAGTCCCTGTGAGAACTCTCTACGGAGTGCCAAGATCCACAGTAGCTTTTGTGGAATTTCCTGACTGCAGTGTTATATGCTTTTTGTTTTCTCTAGCAAAGACTATCAATTTTGTTTTTTGTTTTTTGTTTTTTTTGCTCCAGGACTACTCACGCAAAACCAATTCAAATATCTGGTGTTGATAACTTTGCTGTACCATCCAGCACCTGTCCCCAACTGGACAGGTAACAGGAAACGCTTGTGGTCATTAAGGGGGTAGCAAGGGAGACACAGATACAGATCTCTGTCTCAGCTTTCAGCTAATTAGTGGAGAGTATAATAAAGTATACCACTTTTGGGGTCCCCCAGACCAAGGAGAGGATGTTAGGAATGAAACTATGCTTATTACCATTTATTCTTTACTGGGCTTCTTATAAAACACTTTTTGTGTTATTTCCTTCATTTTAAAGTAAAAAAATGTTGCTGTTTTTTTTCCCTCTTAGAGAGGAGGGAAGGAGAAAGAGGGGGAGAGAAACACCAGTTGGTTGTCTCTCTTTCATGTCAGACTGGGGACCAAACCTGCAACCCAGGCAAGTGCCCTGATTGGAATTGAACCTTCCCCCTTTCAGTCTTATGGGACCATGCTTCAACCAATTGGGCCACGCCCTCTAGGGCTGCTCTGGTTTGTTTTAAAGAAAATTGATATTGCTCATTAAACATTTTTTATACCCAAAGGAAGGAGAGAGAGTTTGGTAAAACTTTTCTTGTGTTAGCCAGCTATTACATTTTCATAAATGCATGTATCCAAGGTCACTACACTATGGAAGGTGAGATCTAAGGTAAACTCAGAGAAATGGTTGTGAATGCACAGGACAGACAAAGGTACCTCTAAACAAATTTGTGGGTGTGATATGGCAATAAATGAGGTGCCCCATTTGGGGCTGATGGTGCCCTTTATTTTATTTTATTTTTCATTGACAAAAGTAAATTGTTTACATTTATTATTGTATTTTATTTATTTTCTATTTTATTTATTTTTTATTGTCGACACTGTTATACATGTCCCTCAATGACACCCTTCCAATCCTAACCCAACAGAGGCATCCTAGGTGAAGAACTTCAGTTGGGGCTGCTGGGCTGGTCTCCAGGCCTTGCTCGCTTCATGACACTCTTCCTTTAAGGATGATCACATCCTCCCAGTGTCTGTTGAATTGAGGGCATTGTCCTTGGCCCTCTAAAATTAATGAACTGAGGAAGAGTATAGAAAATGGAGAGATCTTAATAATCAACCTAAGTGTGGCGGAGAGACACAAGCTGATCAGCAAAGCCCTAGAAGAATGCCTCAAAGGAAGGAGTCAGTAAAACTTCCCAACACCAAGATGGCAATGAGTTATTTGTACTGACTTCCGACTTGTAGAAGGGAGGCGGGGACACTCTCACCTTTCAGGTCCTGACCATATTCTTCAAAGCAACCCCGACATGCATCCAAACACACATTCGGAATAATACCATCAAAGGGCCATGAACAAGTATGAGGCTCTGCAGGACTATATATGCTTAATTTTCTATTGTATACATTTTTCTTTTGTTCCAGACAATTCCAGATTCTATTCCCAATTTTTTTCTCTCTATGTGCAAAAACTAAGGCTTTGTGTGCTCTGTTGCTATGGAAACAGGAGAGCGAGAAACAGTTTATGTATTTCAAAAGCTGTCAGCCTATATACTGTGGGTTTTGATAACTAAACCTACACACGAACCATCTTTTCCTACTCTCAGCTCCCAACACCATAACATTTATTTTTCCATACGTATGTGTGTTGCTTGGCAAAATTAAGAATCTATTTATATTTAGCTTTGCTGCAATCAATTTTATACTTAATTTAATGTCCAGAGTACAGAGAGAGGCTTTGGCGAGGCATTTAGAGAAATATAAAACTGTTCTTAATAAATGCTTACTAAATCAGAATGAAGACAGAGTTAGCAGGCATCACAACTCAATCTCTTGCCAAAATAAAAAAGATTGAAGCTCTATTAATTTTAAAACAGAACTGAATGTTGCCTGGCTTATATTTCATAGAAATGTAATGTCTGCTATACACTCTTCGGCTCTCTAATAAAAGAGCTATTTTGAAATTACAAAATACACTGTGTTCTCCCCCAGAGAATCCAATTCAATCGCTTATTGATTTTTCCTGGCATCCTTAGTCTGGTGTGAAGGGGTTTCTGGGCTCCTGGACCTAGAAGGAAGGAGTGTGTTTGTAATTGATTCAGATTCTGTGCAGCCAAGTACCCCTCCCCCTTGCAACCAACAAACCCATGGTCTTTATGATAGTCTAGCCCATTAAGTGCTTGCCTTCCTACTATTCTCAGTTGCTTCCCAGCACTTCCAAATATTTTCAAGAAAATGACTTCATTGTAAAGCTGCTTTTATCAAGTTTAGATGATGCAGTTAAGTGGATCAGGAAAAGCATATAAGAACTTAGACCTTCAAATCTAGAGCACACTCTAATAGTTAAAGGGCCTGTCAGGCTCTCTGCTATGAAGCCTGCTGTCTTAGTCTTTATAACTAGATGATTCACTTGAGCCTGAAAATCTGTCCCTTGTCTAAAATTGTTTTTTTTCCCTTCCATGAAGACACACTAGCAATAATTGATCTAAATGTGAGCGAAGGACAACTGAAGGACAAGTTAGAAATAATGAAAAGGATGATGCTACCCATTTTCTTTGTTAGAAACAAAGCTATGTCCTTGATCTTAGAGGAAAAAAACCCTCAAGTTCAAAATCTACTGGTCACAGTGTGAGTTTCACAGCTGTATTATATTTAGTCTACTTGTTCTTTAGACTTTTACTCAGTAGATAAGAATAATTATAGAAGGATCAGGACTCTTCAAAGTAAATTATTTTGTTATTCTTAATAATCATAGATATATAACCTTTTTTCCTCCAAGGAACTTAAAGACCCCTATTGACTTTATCTCATATACACTTACTCTGCTCCTGAGAGGTGACGCATTTTAAATTTTTATTAAATTGCTGGGGGTAAATAAGACCCAGAGATATCAGATGACATCCTCAAGGCATTTGACATTATCTGTGATATTTTACAGATAAAATAGAGAAATAAAACCTGGCTGATTGAATCTCAATTATGCATATTAAAATAATCTCCATTAATTTGGAAGAAGGTTTCTACAAAGTGTCAGAGGATTCTCTTTCAGTGGCTTGATCCTTCCCACAGATTTTGTCAGTTACTTGGATGAGAATATCGAATACATAATTATAAAATTTTCAGATGATATATGCTATAAGAAATGCTATATGTGCATTAAAATCAGATTCCAAAAAGATATTAACTTCTTGGGACAATGGCTAAAGCCAACAAAATTAAATTTGGTAGGAATACAAGTGCCTGGTCTTAGGGTTTAAAAAATTTCAAAGAGTCATGAAAGAACAGCTTGGGAAATATGCAAATATTATTTTTTATAGATTTTATAACATAAACCTCAACATGAGCTTGCCATGTATTGTGTCTGATAAAAAAAAAAGCCCATGGTCTTGGTCTGCATTCATATAATTATGGTATTCTAAACAAAGAAGGGACTGCTGTGACAGTAATCTAGTTAGTGAGACATCCTCTAACAGGTTTACCTATTGGATCGCAAGAATCTTATACACAGGAAGGGACTCAGACTAAGTGGAGTTTATTCAGAAATGGGTACAGAATGCTAAAGTAATCAAACCCTATGTACCCCGTGATGAACACCTGGTGGAATGGAGCTGTTTAGCCTAAAGAAGGCAGACCCGAGGAAAACACAACAGCTGTCGTCATTATTTCTTCAGAGATAAAATTAGGACTGGCGTTTTGAAGTTACATAGGCTGAATTTCAAGTAATATAACTTTTTTAACAATCTGGGAAGAAGCAAAGGTGAAACGTTTGCTTCTTTGGGTAGGTGAGTTCTCCATGGCTGGATTGAAGTATCAGGTGGGTAATTAAACTAATTAGCCTTCCAGGTTTCTTCTAAGTCTGGGTTTATAACTCTGTGGTTCTAAAACTTGCTCAGGAACACATCATACGGTTTTCCATGGCCAAAAATAATAAACCGTATAATGGACTGATACATTAAAATGTTTAATTCATAATGCATCTGGACAATTGAAAGCCTGGAGCTTCGAGTTTATTACTGTGTGTGTGGCAAGAAATTTTATTAAACTCTCCTTCCTTTACTCCTAAGAGGATGTAACTGTGTACCCACTGCAGAAGGGAGGTCTTCAGGCTGTCACTCTGATGCCAGTGAATCCGAGTCGATTCATCCCTGTTACCACCTTCCACCTGCTTCTGCAGATTAAATGTGGATTCTGAAACCATATTAATACATTTTTCATACTCTGTCACCTTAAGATCCATCAGTCCATCTTGCACTTTATGTGAATATTTTACCCATACATAGTTTTGTAACAGCAGGCCTTTATCATCTGTAAATTCTTATTTAGTTAGTTATATAGACCTTCCAAATGTTGATGCATTTTTATTATATAACATCAAAGAATTGTATGACATTTATTAATTTCACCGCTTGTCTCATTTGAAAAGTCTTAACATATTGAAAAGTTCCCAACTTGATGACAGTGGATAAAATTTTTCCAATTGTAACCATCATGTGAAAACTTGAACTTTCTAGCTCCCAACAGATACTGTAATTTGTTTTCCTTAAAACAACAAAGTTACTTAGTCCACTTAAGAAAAAATGAGTATCACCCTGGCTGATGTGGCTCAATGGATTGAGTGCCAGCCTGCAAACCAAAGGGGTCACTGGTTCAATTCCCAGTCAGGGCCAGTGTCTGGTGTGTGAACCAGGTTGCCAGTAGGGGGCACCACGAGAGGCGACCATACATTGATGTTTCTCTCCCTCTCTCTAAAAATAAATAAATAAAGTCTTTTTAAAATATTTTAAAAATTAAAAAATGAGTGCCAAATACATAAGTCTGACAACCACAGTTTGTTAGTCATTCTTTCAAGTGTAAAAACAAAAAGTATCCATGAAAATGGTGGCTAGTTTAGCTTGCAACTCAAATGAAACCTACACCTGTGCTTTTCCTCAAGAGAACCATTGTACTCCAGTATATAGCAAAGGTGTCTTCTTCATATTTCATGACACAACTATTCAACAAACATCTATTCATGGGTTGAGATTTAATACAATTACTAATTTTTCCAACTTCATTCATCAAGGACATTCTTAAATGAAACTGATTTTTTTTAGTTTAAGTTTATAGCAGTGAAGAATATAATTACCAGCATGTTTTGGTGACACTGTGTTGATCCACCACTAGAGGTGACAAGAGGCCTTTTCACCATTGCTTTTGGTGAGACCATGCCTCTGGACTGTGACCTCTACAAATATGTCTCCATTTCCCCCTCCTGTCTTCTTATGTGGAACAGGGTGACTAGAGTGGGCTGGAGGTTATGTGCACCTAGTCCCATTATTAGTGAACCTAACACAAACAGAAATGCCCATATTCTATTCAAATATTTAATACCCATTAGGCAAATAAAACTGTTTGCTTTTCCATAAAGCTCAGTGTTTTAGTTCTAGTTTTGTAAAGAAACTAATAAAATTCTAAGGTAACTACTGTCTGTTCAGCATTTATGTTATGCATGTGCTAACTCTATCCTATTTTTCCCTGTTTCTGTCTCACAAGACCTTTGAGACTTTCATGCTCATGACTTTATTGATATATCTCGTTTCATGTGTTCTTTCCATCAGCTTCAAAGGGAGAAAGTGAAGCCCAGAGGGACTGGCCACGGCCATGCTGCTTTAGCCTGAGTTTTCGTCCCAGCCCTCTAACAACAAATCCAGAGAAATACGAGAACAGAACAAAAAGAAAAGAGCGTAGTATTCCAAATACTAGGTATGCCCTCAATCTGCTCAAATTGTATAGTATAGTTAGGGCAGGCTGGTAACATTCACCCAGGCTTTGGTTTATTCCATAAACCCTGTCTCTTGACATAAGAGAGCACTTACAAACTGATCAGAGCTCGCTCTCTCTTAGCAATGGAAGATTTTCTTTTCCTTACAAAAACAGTCATGAATTACATGCAAGGCAACAGTCAGAATATGTACGAATGGTATAGAAAAAGCATGCAGTACAAATGCTGCCGTTGCCTTGCATGTAATTTGTCATGGTTTTCTTTTCCACTGAGCCCCGAGGTGGCTTCAATATTCTTCTCAACACAGGACTCCAAGCACCACGACCAATTAATCACTGTTAACAATTCAAGATGAAAGCAATTTTCTTCTCTGGTTTAAAGTAAGTCTTCATCATGGTAAACAACTCAAATACTACTTTTGCTTTTAGGGGATTTACATACTGAAAGATTACAGTTGTGATCTATGTAGGCTTAAGATGACATAGATGTTCATTGTCATAAAGAAAATAGTCCAGTACAATTTAAGAGGTAACTGGATACCTGCCCATGCAGACTTGGTATACTTTCTGTTACCAAACAGCATCTGTGCCTTCTTATCGGAAACTAAATGCAGCCACTTGCCACTTGTTTTTCTTCTATGCCCTTCAGTAAGTCAAGGAAGGTGAGAGTCAGAGCTCTGTACAACGGGGAACCAAAGAAGATGAGTCATACACACCTGAGCACTATGAGCCCAGACAGCCTCTCTTGCTCACTCATCCACCCTTGCCTGCATACTCAAAAAAAAAAAAAAAAGACAGAATTGAAGTCTTGGATGAGCTCCCCAAAAGAAATCCCTTAGCAATGCTAACTGGACTCAATCAGCTGGCAAATTCTTTTAGGCTTCTGAGAAAAAGTTAGGCAAGGTCTGAAGATAAACCTCTCATAAAAATTAAGGTCGTTATTTATTTCAGTACAATAGAAGAATCAACATTTTCTGGTAGGTGGCAGGGGATGGTATAGCCCCACAGCTGTGCGCTAACATTGAAGCTTTCCCACGGGCACTTTCTAGTCTCAGTCAGGACAGTGATGCGGGAACTATATTGGAAATGTGGAGCTTCTGATGGGTCAGGTGAGTCAGTCAAAACCAAAAAAATCACACTTCAAAGGGTTGCCTGCATTAAGAAAGGCACGACAAAGGAGAAGAGAGAGGGCGGCCCCACACCACCAACTCTATCGTGGAAGCTCTTCTTATCATTCTGCTCCAGCCCCTGTGATTATGAGGAGCGAGTGAAAGCATCCACTAATCAGGGCAGTGTGGTATGCTATTCACAAGCTCATAACTGGCAGTAAAACAGAAAGGCCCATGTCTGCTCTGCTGAGTAATTTCCACACTGAGGCCCTGAGCAGATATGTCGTGTCATTTGTAACATCTGCCTTGGCATCCAGGAGCCAAAGTAAGCTAGTTAGGGAGTTTCACTGCTTCTTTCTCCCTCCTCTTATGACAAATCTAAAGGACTCGGGGTTATTTATAAAGAAAACTAGTCTGAGCTCTCCAGAGAGTTGTCAGTTTGATGCAGGTGAGACAGAAGAGTGTATTTGGAGGCTACAGAGACACTCTGGCTTCCTATTGCTCTAGAAAAAGAGGAGAGAGTAGCGTCATTTATGAATGGAGAAACCTTCAGATGTTAAAGCAAAAATGGGAAGATTAGAGGGGGTCTTTATAACTGCTCAGGAGGGCAGACTCAGTCTTCATGGCTCGTTGATGTTCTGGCTCCTCACAATTTCCTGGAGAGTAAAAGTGGACAAGTTTTCTGTATGAGGCTGTGCCCCAATATTAATAATGGGACCCAATAACAATTTGCTAATTACAAGACTATTCAGCTTTCAACAGTAATCTTGACCTTTCCTAATTATCCTAAAACCCAGGTCTTTGACTAGCATTTCTCACATTTAAGGTGCATACAGATGACCTGGGGATCTTGTTAGAATGAAGATTCTGATTCTGCAGGTCTAGGGGCGGGGAATGCGGAGCTTCTGATGGGGCAGTCTACAGCTTCCAGGTGATAGCTATGCTGGTGATTGCCCCCCTGGCCACTATTAGTAGCAAAGTTGCAAAACACCTTTCTGGGGCGTGGCATGGTTTCTTAAACAACCTTTGCCTTTATCCTCTTTACTCTGACTTCTCTTAAAAACAAAACAAAACAAAACAGAGGGTCCGAAGTGCAGTTGTAGCACATAAGCCACCTCTCACCAACAGTGAAGCCTCATTCCTTCAGGGATGCGGGAAACAAAGCTGTAAAAGACAACTTCATTCGGGCCTGAATGGGTGTGAATGGTCACTTCCTCGTGAATTTGAGGGTAAAGTAAAGCTGTACTTTTTGTACACTCAGGCCACACATCTGTGAGACTGGTTGCATAACTAGAGAGCCCAGAGAAATTGGGAAACAGAAATATGGCAACTTTTAACAATTTGGCACTTGGGTAGCATATCCGAGTACCACAGGCACAGCAAAGCCATTGGCCATCCCACCTCAGAATTAAAGTTGAGTCCCAGGGACCTTGGATTATAGCTTCTCTTGGCCTTGAGTCATACAATGATTAGTGACCCTCAACTGAGACTCCTTTGATTCAAGGCCCTAAAGTAGGTGCCGTGGAACTCGAAAAACAGGAAGAAAACATAAAATATGATCTCCAGAATCCCACTGAAAGGCTCGAGTGGAGTATCTAATCTAGAGTTTTGGTTTGACATATTAATATCATTGTCCCTCAAAATTTCCACGGGGTAGCTATTGCTTCAGCAATTCCTAAAAGGCTAGATACATATGAGGGCTGACAGTATATTGAAGGCTTGCTGTACCAGGATTGCTAAACACTAATGAGTTTAGTTGCGTTTTTACCAAATAACGCCACACTGAACTGGTTGTAAACTTTTCCACTGCCCTTTCCCTTTCTGTATCCCAAATACTATGTGCTCATCACGGAAGGGTTCTGCCTCACGGCTCCTCTGCCTTCTTCTTTCCACTTTACAGTTGGGGGACTGGGCAGAGAAAACCCAGGGACTGCCCAGAGCAAGAGCTGGAATGGAGGACGGTGCCCGGCCCTCTATTCCCATCGTCCCCACTGAGGCATCCCGGCTCTGTCACCCCGAGTTGCTGCACACACCAGGCCTGCCAACCACTTTAACAGCCAGTGACAGACGAGTCATTATGAGCTGCTATGCAGAGAAAAGAAAATAGACGCCAGATTCCCTTCCTGTGTAACTCTAGGGGAACTTTAAACTGCCAGATGTCAATCTGGATCCTTTCCTGAGTGCTGAGCTCTCACGCACAGATGGGAAAGCAGGGTTCTCTCGGGGACTATGGGGACACACTCCAGGCAGACCTGGAGTCCAGGGTACAGGAATGGCACCTGGCTCTTCGGGGCTGGAAAGCGGGCCTTTGCTCAATGTCACTGAACCTTTCCAGAAAAGTCTCACCTCCAGAAAAGGTTCATTTGGCTCATTTGCCTGTGAGTCAGAGGATATTGCTGGAAAGAGAATAGGCTTTGTTATGTCACACTTAGGTTGCATCTATTTTTTAAATGTATTTTTCAACTACTTGTCCCCATATCTCATTAACTGCAGGATATCAGGCAGGCTATTGTACCTTGCTGGGCCCCATTGTTCTTACCTTTCAAAATTTAAAGCTTCCAAAAGCAAATTTTTTCACAACAATACTGTGAGGGTTAAATATGACAACGTAACTAAAACTTTGCTGATAAATAACTGACACTCTATGAAAGTCCTATTTCTCTCCTTCTTTGATAATATTCATGAATACAATGTCTTGGAAATATTTGGTTAAGAGAAATAATGCTAATATATTAGTCCTAATAAGCATTCACTCTGGGTCAGAAATATATCAACAAGTTATCTCATAAAGAAGCAAGGTAATTGAGATAAATTAACTGGAAAAATAGAATACTAAAAAGGGGTTAGTTAATTGTCCTCAAATAAATGAACTGTTTTCATTCAATAAATTATGGTTTCCTATTAGTTTTCACCTCTACTGAAAGACACAGTGAAATGTGTTCAGAATCAACTAAGGCATAAGAAAAAAACCTCCTAATAATAATGGTTAAAATTTAGAATATTTTTCTAGGAGAGATGCCCGGAGGATTATGGGAAGGTAAAATTCCATCTCAGGCCACCAGAACCACCTAATACTGAATAATAATAATAATAATAATTATTATTATTATTATTATCTTGTAACTACTCTTTTGGCCTTATATAAGATACATATTTGATCCTCAGATTCCTCACAGGTAAATGGGACTGTTGATTTAACTACTTCTAGGATAAGTTTAAGTTGCTGGTTTAATCTCTGATTTAAAATGTGTCTAGGATTATGAAATAAAATGACATTTTAATACCTTTTAAAGAAACAGACATACTTTTCAAGATAAAGTATGTCTGTAATACAAATTTCCATCTATCTAAAATGACCGAACTCTTCTCCAGCCTGGAGGCAGGAGGATGGATTCAAGGTCATGGTGCACAGCACACTGCAGCTATGCCTGCCACACAGATGTTCAATACATATTTTGTGAATAAAATAAGGTACAACCAGATAATCCCAGACATTAGCTCTACAATTTGTTCAAGTACTCATTCAACAAACCTACTACATGGCAGGCAGTATATTTATTATTTGCAGTGGTATTTGGATATGACATGAGCACCAAATTTAATTCTTTAAAACTAATTTACCTCCATTCAATTTAGAATTTTCGCACTCCTCTCAAAGGCAAATGAAATCAGGTGATTTTGTAAGAGCTGTGAACAGTTTGCTGACCTTGGTCTCCAAGTTTGTCTCTTCAGGGGCAGATGCTCTCGGAGAGGAAGGTTGGGATGAACTGGAGGATTCACAAAATTCTGAGGGTAAAGGAATCCTGTCTAGCCTTTCGGGAAAGGAGTGATAGAGCAGTGAAGCAAGGCACAATACCTGTGTTCGCTCGGAGAGAAAAATGAGTTTTCTGTTCCATGTGGAACTTATTAATGCATACTGACTAAATTGTTAGGAATTCTGCCAATGCTGGGACCGGTGAAATGGACAAAGATGAACAGGAAAGATGTCTGCAAGGAAGTTTTCATGGGGATTTGACACACAGACAGATTTTCAAATGCTTTGACTCAGAAGGCTCAGAAAGTAAAAGCAAGGAACAAGTAGGTGTGTGGAGTGTCATTCGGTGGGTGAGTGAGTCATACGATAGGTTTCTTTCCTGAAAATGGTATTGTCACAGCGCCTGCTTAAGTTATTTGATCCAAGCTCTAAAAAGAAGCCTAGCAAGCCTCCCCGGCAGAAAAGGAGGCCCCAAGGACTTAATAGAAATCATGGTTCTTTTTCATCAACACTGCTCCAAGCCCTGCTGCCACCAGCACTAATTACTGGAGCCCACAAACTCTGTACTCCTACAGTCCAAGGCTTCAAGGATACTCAGAACTGAACAGTGGAAATCCAACACTCGTGTGGGCTTTTTGCTCTCATTTTAAAATGCATTATATAAGAGGGAAAATCCTTATCTGGAACCACAGGCTTCAGCACACCGTAGGTCTTAAATTAGACCTCTCTTCGAAGCTTCATAACAGAAAGGTAGATGGGAACACAGACAGAGCTGAAAGTCACATTCTGCGACCAGTGCGGCACTGCCGTTTATGAAAGGCGGTTAGAGAAAGATGAGCACAGATCAAAACGTTATAGACACTAAACAGCTGTGCTTATTTGGGGAAGAAATGTCCATTACGGAGAACATTTCCTTGAGATTTATTCCTAGAAATTATGTTTCTGTGGAAATTCAGGTTCACTCTTCCTGGGAGGAAAATATTTCCCCCCATGGGGGAAATTAACTCTCTTAATCACCATGCTGTTGAAGATAGCATTGTAGCTAATGCCAAGCAAAAGAGTCGTTCTTCATCTGAAATTTGCAATAATAGTGGTCAGCCTTTTCTTTCCTCTAGGACAAGCTATTCCTCTGTCCATATAATCCTTGCACTTACTACATTCTATACTCATCACCTCTGTGCCGGTCTTCTCTCCCGCTCACTCATCATTTGTTGTAACTTCATTATCTAATCTGGGGCCTGATTTAGAAAGCATGTCCTGTATGCATGTTGAGTAGACATGTTGTTGATTTTTATTTTTAAGATTCATTTTCATTCCGAAGACAACAAAATGTTCCAAAGTTTAGAGTGCAGAGGGACTAAATCACCACTCTAGCCAGCAAATATTATTTTGGGAAATAACATTTTGAGGAATATTATTTTGGGGGGAAATACAAATCTAAAATTAAGTGTCATTTTACATCTTCAGGCAGAAAACATAAAATCATATTCAACATCACATATTAAAAATATGTTTCCTATGTATGAATGTCCTTGAAAGCTGTAGCACTCCAGTGAGATAGCTTCAGTGGGTGAGAATGATCTCAGCAGATGAGGAGACCGAAAGAGAGCTTCATAAAACTATTTTAATGACAAAGAATGAATTACATTTAAAATTATGCTGCTAGTACAGGATCAAATGGTGGTGAGCTACTTTTTTTTTTTTGCATGGGCCAAGAATGGGTTTAGAATTGTTTCTTATATCAAAAAGATTGTACTAAAATTTGCCTTGAAAATATTTTCAAAATTGTGAACCTAATGAAATTCTTTGAGAAATATGTGTGGTTCTGTTTTTTAAATTTTAATCAGACTCCAATTTTCTAAGCTGAATACAAGAATGAAGAATATCCAAGCAACTCCTAGACTATTATGACCTAAGATATATGCATACCTAAGACATATATATCTTGCTCCAAAATAAAAAAAAATAACATTCCATTTGCTCATAACATTATGGTTATTATAAACAAAACAGTTAAACAAATATGACCTCTACCTTCCTGAAGTGTGATGAAGACAGAAAGGTTGACTTAGGATGCAGTATAATCCTTCCTCTTCACACATGCGATGGTTGAGTCATGCTGTCTTTGGTCTTAGGAGTAGATTTGGTGATCTCAAACCAACACAGCCTGATCAACCCCAAAAAGAGACAGAGGCAAGAAACATTTCCTCCCTTAAATATTTTACAGAAACCGATTCTCCACATTGCTCAAGCATATTTAATCAAACCAAAAAAATAATAATAATGCAGCTAACCCATTTAGGGTACTTGAAAGGAAGGGGAGAGCAGGCCCATAACTGGGCACAGAAAAATTTTAGAACTAGAGTTGTTTTTTTTACCAGATCTCTTTTGCCTTAATCATTCCAATACTCATACTCTGAGTAAACCACTCAGAGATGAAAGAGCCTGCCCGCCCACTGAAACCAATTTCTTAAAGCAAATCTGTTCAGATACTTTTTGAGGAGTCTGAACTTAAGCTTAAACTGATTGTTCAACTCCCCTCTAAGTCCCCAGCCCCTGGGTGTCACTCCAGTTCTTCTCTATATGATTCTGGTTAATCCTCGGTAACCTACTCTGCCGTGAGGTCAGCGTGGACTGGCGCTGACCAGTGCCCTGCTGTCCCAGCATGACGTGTGGCCTTTCGGAGAAGGGACCCGGCACCACCAGCCTCTGAGCAGAGCAGCAGAAGCATTGTAGGTATTCAACCATGGTCAACAAAATGCACGTGTTCAGTAGTTAATTAACCTTGACCTCTAGTATAAGATTTCTAGATAAAAGATGTGTAAAAGATACGGGTTTCTTTGACAGTCTCTGGTCCCTAGGAACTTTCATTGTGCCCAAAATTTTTCCAGGTTCAAGATAATTCCTCTTCACTCTCCCGCAAGGAACCTCAAGATTTGGGGGATTAGAGCACTGTTTCAGAAATTTCTTGTCATTCAGGGCATGTTGCTTGGGATGGTGACAAATTAATCCCAAACCACCCCTTACTTCTTTAGTGACTATTCAAATACTAATATGTACTAGGCACTCTACTAGTCATTTTGGGGTTGTGGGGAGGGATGGATGACATCAGTAGTAAGAAATGCAATGCGGAATAATAGATGCTACAACCAAGAAGTGCCTCTGTACAGTAGAGCTGAAAGACTACAGAAGGAATCAGGAAAAATAACAAAGGAAGTTTCTTAAGACAATTAGAGACAAAGGCAGACAGAGTTGAGGGGGTCATTCCAGGTAGTGGGAGTTTGTGTGCAAAAGGACAGAAGCGAACCAGCATGAGGAGTCCTAAGGAATGAACCATGATGTGCTTTGTTCCAGGGAGAACGGGACATGCTGGTACTAGTGGTTTTCTTCTGCAAGGCCCTGGAAGAATGGAAGGTTCTAGTGGCCTTGCCAAAGGGCTTGATTCCATCCCATCAATGATGAAGCACCATGGAAGCCAGAGAGTGTCTGGATTAGACTTATACTTCAGAAGGTTCGCTTTTACTGTGACATGGAGGGTACGTTGGAGGTAGGAAGACTGGACACAGGATGCCAGCTAGATGGACATTGTACCAAAACAAACTGCGGGTGATCAACGCAGAGAATGGAGATGATGGGAAAATTGGAGAAATTTTTAGAGACGGAGTCAATGAGACTTAGTAACTAACTGTAAGTAACTGGACCTGGTTGATGAAATAGAAGGAGGATTCTAAAATGAAGCCAAGTTTCTGGCTTGGGAGCAGGATAGAAAAATTATTCTACTTTGGACTGATTGAACTTGAGATGTCTATGAGATGTCGAGTTAGACAAGTCTATTAGAATATATTATCTATATGTCTAGAGCTCATGAATGACATCTAATCCTGAAATAGATAATTGTGAGTCATCAGCATACAGCCTAAATTGAAGGATCTTCAACTGATTAAATGTGATAGGGCCAGAGGAGACATTTGAAGTGAGGGGAGGGGGGGCAGGTACAAACATGAGATAATGCTCCACAGTGAGAATGACCGGGGACACTCCAGAGGGTGATGCTGGAGTGGTTCTCTGGTCTCCACGCACTCACTCTCCCCACCCAGGCAGCCGCAACCGGCCCCTTCCCTGGGCGGGGCAGAAATCTGAGGCAAAAGCTGTCACAAGGTCATCCCCCTCCCCCCAAATTGCTCCGGAGTTCCATAACTTGGCCAACCTTGGTGATAAATAGAGGTACTTGTCACCACGACATTCCCAGGAAATATCCCTCTGAGTCAAGTGTCCCTAGTCTGGGGACTGAACAGTGAAGATTATGGGTAGGACAAGAGGCAATGAAGGGCTCCCCCCTTTTACATAGTGGGGTGTATTGCTCTGACCATTTATAAGGCTAACATTATCATCAGGCAGTCCCTGGACCAAATCTTAACCTCACACATGACCTCTTTACTACTCTAACATTGTTTCTGTAAGTCTTATCTGGCTTTCAGTCTACATGGTAGCTTTTTTAAAAACACATATACCTGCAAGATGCTGCACTTTTACCATGAATTACCTGGATGTTATAGTGGAACGGGACTGGATTTAAAGTTAGAACACCTCACTTTGATTTTCTGCCCTGGCACTTATTAGATTTGGGACTCAGATAAGTTGTTTAACTTTTCTAGGCCCAAGCTTATAATAAATAACAGGGTTAGATGAGATAATCTCTAAGATTTCTCCTCTAAACATTTCTGGATGAGATTTAGTTGACAGCCAGACTCAAGAAACTACTTACTCATTTACTAACTCAGTTATTCAAGGGCTATGTATTAAACACACATTAGGTGCTCTAGGACTGAACAGGTAGTTAAGGGGATCAGAGACTTGTGGAACTGAGATATATATTTTTCTTTAGTGGAAAATGCATTTTTTCATGAATAAATTCATCAGGTTGCAAGTACTTTTCTTATGAGTCAGGCTTAGCATATGCAGTTGGAAGCCGCTGGAGAAGAGGGAAAAAACATTTATTGTCCAAAGTGATAGCCTTAGAAAATAATCTTAAAACTTCAGATGCTGAGGGTCCCAACATAACAAAACTTTGTGGGACTTCTAGCAAAGACTAATGCCAATAGATTGCAGTTAAATAGACGTCCTGGTAACAGCATGATCTAAAATAGCGAGACTACCTTTTTAGGTAGAGTCAGAAGATAGATACTCAAAAGTACAAGAGAAGGTTAACCATGTAAGTCTGGGGTCTTTCAGTGTATATGGAGCTATGGCTAGATGTATGTGTCCAATGGGTAGGGATCTACCCAGCAGACACAGTTTTGCACGGTAGGTGGGACCATTCTGCACCTGCTAGAGCATTCCTGCTTTTTCTAGAATCTTTTTTCCCATCAAATAGAAGGTAAATTAAGTTTCTATAAGTTACAAGGGTACCTAGAGAAGGTAAGACATGGGAGAGGAGCAAGTGCTAATGTGAGAGATAAATACCAGCTTTTCGAATAAGAATGATCTAACTGGGAAGCTGAGCTCCATAATGGCATAATTTCTCTCTTCTCTCTCATACATTTGTTTCTTGCTTTTCAAGATCCCTTCTTTCTTCTTTTGGGAACAAGTCTGTTTTTCTTTTAGGCAACTATACCTCCAACATTCCACATGGCCCTGCTGGTTATACCCTCACCCACATTATCCTCAGTTTGCAGGTGAGCAATGACTCACATTAAGACATTTCCTTGGCATTCCAATGTATTGAAGAGGAGGAAGTAACTTGTTTGTGGAAAATGCCTGACACAGTGTCACCCCCATTGCCAGCTCTGGTGAGAATGGGCCTTCATTTAGCTGCTTTGGAGCAACTTTGAACCTCACTTCCTAGAGCCAATTCAACCCTGTCTTCAGTTCCCTTATTTGCCCTGTAGTCTTTCAGTAAATGCCTCATCTGCTTACGCTAAGACAGCCTAGGTTTCTCATATTTATATGATTATAGATTGAATGTGCTCTCTCAAAATTCACTCCTTGAGGTTCTTACCCCTAAGGCAATGGTGTAAGGAGGTAGGACCTTAGGGAGGTGGTTAGGGGAGGAGAGTGGAACCCTCATGAATGGGATTAGTGCTCTTATAAGAAAGACCCCAAAGAGCTCTCTAGCTTCATGAGGACAAACAAGAGGCCTGCAACTTGAAAGAGAAGCCATGCTAGGACCTAATTACACTGCCGCCCTCGTCTCAGGGTCCCAGCCCCCACCACTGTGGAACATAAATTTCCATAGTTCATAAGCCACCCAGGTTACAGTACTATAGCAGCCCACACTGACCGAGACACATTAAGTGGATAAAACCTCCTCCATGTACCACTCGATGCAGTGAGCCCTTCCTATTCAGAGGAAGGTGAGAAAACACATTTGAAGACTTGGTCCTGGGTTCTTCTCCCCAACTCTGGGAAAGAAAGAACAACAAAATTTCAACGGCTGAAGGGCTTCTCAATTGAAAGCTTATTTGTGACATCCTTGTTGTAAAAGATTGATCCTAAAAACAAAAGCCCCTTTCAACGATGGAGAGTATCCTTGGGAGGTCGTCACCAGCCCCCACTCACACGGGCAGGCGCTGCCGCAGGCGGACTCGTCTCGTTCGCGTCTCCCCTCCCCACCCCGGTCCCAGCTAAACTTTCAGGCGTCGCCCCCACCTTCAGCTTTGGTTCTGGAACAAAAGGATTCCATTATCTTCAACTCTTTCTTCCGCTTTATCTACAAGTCATTTTTTTTATATTACAGCATTTCATGAAATTTAGCAAATTCTTGAAAAGAAAGATTTAATCTTCTCAGGAGAAGCTGGAGAAGATTTATGGACGCCCATTCTTAAGATGTCAAAATGGGGCTTGGCTGCTGAGTTTGCTGGGACCGCCTTCCCAGCTGAGGGTTTCTGTGGCTTTGCTGGGAAGAGCGGCTTTAGGAGGAAACCAAACAGCAGCAGAGAAAAACAGTGGAGAGAAAACAGAATTTTTTAGGTTGCAGAAGGATTTCTTGTTTTATAAAAGAACATTACATTTTTAGGTGCTTATTAAGTTGTTTTCCTTTATGTTTGACCCCAAATTAGAGTTTGGATCCCTTAATTTTCTCTTTTAAAAGCATCTGCAAGATATTGAGCAACCCCAGTTTCCAAGACTTCAAGTGCCACGCAAAATGAAAGCATTAATTCTTAAGTATTATTATGGAATAAATTGAATTTCGTGAGGTTGCCTTTTACAACCCTTATATTTTTCTGTGCTTAATCATTACAGGTAATTTAAAAATAAATACTTCTGCAAGTGAACCAATAGAAATATTTTACTGTCATTGAACAAAACGCTAAAAGCCTAATTACTATGTGCATTGAACATTCTTCTGTGGCAGCCGTCTCCTTCCCTCTTTCCATATCTTTATTTTCTTTATTTAAAAATCCACAATTCCTCCCTATATGTATCAGCCTTCTCCTGCCCCCTTCATTCCACGGAAGAAAATGGACTCTGTTATACCCATGTGCACCCTGTTTCCTCTGAAACTCCATTCAGTCAGGCCCCTGCTGAAAGAATAGGGAATGAAAGTCTCTCTCTCAAGTGTGTGTAGACATATCAATCACTTTAAGTGGGAACAATCATTCCCCTGCCATTTGGAGCCAACGTCTTTGAACGCGGAAGCAGTCCCGTTGCTTTCCGTTGCTAAAAATAGTTTTTCCATATAATGCTTAGGTTTACCTTCCAACCACAGGTGGCAGAGGTCAAGAAAAGCAGATTTCCTGATAACATTGGATTTGAGCAAAGGGAGTGATAGAAGTTGCGTGCTGTAATCTGGGTTTAAAGCCGACTGAAGAGGGGGAGTCCAGTGGAGGTCATCCAGCAGCCTGAGCTGTCCTCCTGCCGCCGCTCCCTGATCCCTGCCCACGGCTGGTCAGGAGGCACAAAGATTTACAGTTCTCTTCCAGGCTGCTGACACCCAGGCCTCCTACTCTAACAGCCCCTACACAATCCAGTGCTTTTCCCTCCCTCCCACGGAAGCAAAAAGAGTTTGAATTTGTGCTACTACCTTCTCCTCCAAAATCATCATCCACTGTGAAGCTTTTTGCCTTCACTTCAGTGTTTCACTGGGACTGACACCAGAAGGCACAGAAAATAAAGTAGTCGCCCTCTCTCACTGCAATTGCTCCTGCCCTTCGTGCCTGCTCTACCTACCACAAACTTTAAAACAGACACTTGCTGTATGCAAACCCCTGCTGGCAGAAGGCACGCAGCCGAGGAAGCAGAGAGGGACGTTGTCGTGAGGCGTTCTGGCTGCCGCAAGATGCTGCTGCCGCCTCTACCCAGGGCACTGCCGCTGTGAGTGAAGCAGCCCTCCCAACCCCCTGATACGGAGCGGTATCAACGCAGAAATATTAAAGAGAAAATTAATAATTGATTTCAAAAATTCATTTGCAGCTGCACTTCAGCGAATTAATTACTTTTTGTCTTTCCCTTATTCATTCCTCTCTCTTGCTAATGACCGAGTTAGAACTAGGAGGAGGAAGCAGGTGTGGCTGGCAGGGGTGGGAGGCTCCGGCGGCCAGAACAGAGAGCACGAAGAACCGCTTTAATGCGGGGGGGGGGGGGGGCCTGAGGGACCCGGCAAGTGAAGAGGACGCCATTAAATGCAATCCCAACTTCTCTACCCCAGAAGCAACAGGAGAACTATGGTACCATGCTAGAAGTTCTCCTTGGTATTTTAGAAGAGGAGAAAATTAAAATCCGGTCATCGAAAGTCCCAAGGTATTAAGAAGATGAACCTATTGTTTATCCTTACATTGTCTATGCAATTCACTCATTAAAACAGCACAGTCACACAGACGCAGTGATTGGATGACATTCCATTACATGTTATTGGAGCTCATGTACTGACTTGCAGAAGGGCCGGGGGCTGGGGCTGAAATTTTGGCACAACACTTGGGTCTCACCACTCGCCAGATGATGTTAAGGTAATGTTATGGCAAGGTTCAACCTCATAGTCATTTTAGTCATTTTCTAAGCTAGAATAGGAAAATCTGGCAGAGAAATTGTATTTACCAAACCCCAGACTGAGGCAAAGCAGATGCTTTCCTCCATATTTAAAACACTGATGGTGCAGGAAGACAGTCATGCCAGTCCAAACGACCACTTGAAAGCAAGCAAAAAGATGTGCTTTTTAATATACCTTACTCTAAGTAACCATTTAATGAGAGAAATAACCTCTTTGCTAATGAGATTTTGAAAACAAATGTAAAGGCAAACACTGAATCTTCTGTAATAATCTTGTTGTTTTGGCACAGGCTCTGTAGCCATTTGAGTACCAAATGATTCCCTCAGGGATAAACAGTTTCCACGGGTGCAGTGAAATGTTTGGTATGTGTATCAGCAGAAAGGGGGATAAAGTTAAAGACAAAGATGGAGAGAATCCAAAAGATCAAAGACAAGGAAAGGAAAAGAGGGAAGGAAGTACACAGGGAGGGAGGAGGACAGCAAGGGCCAACATTAAAGACAAGAGAAACAGTTTCCTGCTCTGGTCGGTACAAACTACCTCCCGAGGTCCTGTGGACTCCTCTCCGAGCAGCCGTCTGGCTTGCATCATAATGATGTGCCTCCGTGCACTGGACAATCATTTGCCACTGCTTTCCAGTGACCTTACATGACCAGGAGCTCGGCAGTTAAGTCCGAGTTTGTATTCTGAAGGTTGAGATGGGACAACAGTATCAAAAAGGTGCACATTTTACTTTGTCTCATCTGAGTAAGGGAAACAATAGCCCTGTGACTTTCTGTCTTTCAGTACTATTGTAGGTTGTGAGAATGTAGCTCAATTACCATTACCTCTCTTTCCTTGTATTTCTGAAGTGTGCCTAACAAATAACCAAAGAATCCACCCTGAGGGGCTTGATGGAAAAGATTTCCTGTTCCACCCAACATTGAAAACTCTTCAGGTCAGATGAATGCTTAATTACACCATTGTTCATTTATGTAGCTGTTGTCATTTAAAGAAACCAGGCTGAAGCCGGCTTATTCTGTATCAGTAAGCCACGGATAACCTCCATGCACTAAACACATTGGTAAATTTCCACCTGCAATGAACCTAGGTTTACTTTTCCAGCTTCCCTTGAAGTTCTGTGTTTGAAATTTTATCAAAGAGCAGCTAATGCTATCAGACAATAAGAAAACGAAAATCTATACCTAAGAGATACTTTGACCATTGCAAACAAACCAAGACCCGTCATCTGATAACGTGATAACAATGGTTTGTCTGTTTCACATTGTACATGTGAAAAGTAGTGTTAAATGGAGTCATCAATCAAAAATTTTCCCCAACAGCTCTTGCCAAGTGATTGTACCAGCAGCTGGAAATTGGTAGACATCGCTCCTTCCTAATTTTTTCAGCGAGAACACTTAAAGCACGATAATGATTGGCTTTAAGGAATCTCGTGCTTATGAAAAACTAACTTGATTCTGCTTTATGCATTTTGTCTGTCTCTTGCCCGCCCTGGAAGTTCCTGGAGGCTTTTGACTACCTAGTACTGCCCCCATGTGGGCCAAGAGTGTCACTACTACATGGAGCTACCTGCTTTCCGTTTTTGACATTGGCACAGGGAGGTAAAAGCCAGGATTTTTAATAGTTTTTATCTTATACACTAATCTAAATCTTCAAGTGAAATGGAACTGTTTTCCAGTCTCGGAGTTAGTCATAAAAAGCTACGAGGCCGGTGTGCCTGCAAGTGAAGGAGAGGAGAAGGCATAGGGAAATCTAGGCCAGTGTGCTCTCTCACCTGGGATTCTTGTTCCTCCGCGCCCAGAAGGTCAAACCTCGGTTGAATCAGTATGCAGATCACATACACAGCAGCTACAGTTCCAGACTAGGGAATGTGCTAATTGGCTCACCCTCCCAAAGAACTGGGGTACCAGGCATCTGACACACAGCCTCTGAGGGAAGCAGGGCTTAATGCAGGACAAAATGTTCTTGCCACTGCACTGTCTCCTAGCCTTTCTTCTAGCAGGCAGTCTGGTCACATGCAGTGGTGACTGGAGCCCTTCCATAATTATGTCTCTCTTTCTAGAATAATGTGCACGCTTGGGATTTTAAAAGGCGATTGGGTTCAGAAGAAATTAAAATTAAAGCCGGTGCCCCACAGCCTCCTTTCTTCAGACATGTCTCCTGCAGTATTCCAAACAGTGCTCTAAATAGTCTAATGCACCCTAAAGTTAGGTCAGAAACTTGCCGTCAGGAGCGTTAATGTTCTTAGCACTGAGAATCTTGTGAAAGCTATAGTCCCCGACCAGACAGTACAGTACAAGAAACAACGCTGTTGGTCATTTGCATGAAATCCCCTCTACGGCTGCCTCATGATTCCAACTCGAAAACTGTTTTTCTGAGACTGTTACTGGAAGAGACAGAATGGAATTTATTTAATTTAAAAAATGTATGTATTGATTTTAGAGAAAGAAGAAGGGAGAGGGAGAGACAGAGAAACACTGATTTGTTATCCCACTTAATTATGCACTCACTGGTTGATGTTTGTGTGTGTCCTGACCAGGGATTGAACCCGAAACCTTGCTGTTATCAGGATGATGCTCTAACCAACCGAGCTACCCAGCCAGGGTGAGTATAGAGAGAGAGCATCGGCCCCATTCCAAGAAGCCATAACATCCTAGAGCCCCCTTTGAATAGGAAGCAATCTTCCTGAATCCTATGGTATCCACGAAGCTGAAGCAATAGGAGAGGAACAAACCACAGCCATCAGTTGTTGATTAACTCTGATAACTCACCCTGGCTAATGAGATGGAGGTTTTTCATGCTTCCACTGCTTAATGTCGCTCATTAGATGTACACTTATTAAATATTCAGATAATTGTGGCAGTCATAATGGCGGTAATGATAGCTGCATGAGGACACGATGAAGAAGAAAGCATCCTTGAACTGAAAAGGTTTCATTTTGCTGAAGCAAAGTCAAAATGGTGCTGCTACAAGACATGTGCAGGACACATGCAGACTATTTAGATACTCCTTTGCTTTATAATGTTTTTAATAAACTAAGCACCTCGAAGATTTCCTGGGATTACCTGGATATACAAAATTATAACCAACTCCCAGAAAACACAGGTATTTTCTCCGGATTTGAGTTTGCATTTTGACCTGCAACTAGAAAGCTCTGTGTCAGCATTGTAATTTACGTTCTGCGTCAGTTCTTTATTTACGATAGTTAGATTTTAGGTCAAATGCCCTGGTGGAGGCAACTACCTTATACTAAAGACAACCTTCAACTTCAACTAAATAAAACTTGTTTAAAAACAGGTCTGCAGCTGAAAATTTTTTCTTGCTGGTATTTTTCAACTTTTATGTTTGTCAGACTCTCCAAGTTTGGGGCAGGATGAGATGTGAAGATGTCAGAACATTCAAGGAAATCTTTTTTCTGTAAGACTCAAAAAATGTGATAAGAATATGAATTGTCAGTTTTGTTCATCACTGAGCCCTAAAATCTATACTCAGAACCTCTCATGTCTGTCTTATCCCTCACTAACATCAAACATCATGAAATCAAAATAAACTTTTGATAAAAACCAGGTTTTGAAATTTTGTCATGGGTTTCTTTTCTGTTTGATTTTTTTGGATGAGCAGCAGGTACTCCGGAAACAAGCAAGTTTCTCCACAACCCCATTTTGTCTTCCTAGAGAGACAAAAAAAGAAAAAAAAGACAAATATGGAAAGGATGCTAAGATATTTCTTCTGTCATACTTTTCACAAGTTCATAAAAGCAATATCCATATTGACCTTATGAATTTTCCAAATTGAAAATAAGATTGATAAGACAATGAGACTCGGATTTCGAATTCGTGGTGATCTTTCTCCTGCATTAGGAAGCCTTGCATCCCTGACAGTTCGGTGGCACTGTTTTCTCTTAAATCTAATGTAAGTCTAATGGGCTCATTTAAGCTCATAATGGAACAGCTTAGCGGTTTTTGCTCTCAGGTTCCCAATCCTGGGAGGTGACAATAAATAGCCTGTTTGCATTTGCCTTATGTATTTGATGCTACACGGCGGTGAAATGCAATCCTTTGCTGTCTGTGGAATTATTATGATGCTTTTGCAGCATGATGTGCTCACTGACACTAGTTTACTTCTTGCACCCATAGGCTTGCAACCCAGTGGCATTTGAATGTACCTGCTCCAAAGAAAGCACTGGTCTTATGACAGCTGCGTGATGTGGAATGAGCTGAAAACAGGCTCAACTGACCCGATTATAACACCAACCCTGAGTCTGGAGACTCTTCTAGCTACTGATGATTGCTTTTCTCAGACTTGGGCAAGGCTATCACTTGGCTTTAAAAAAATAAAAACTAAAAAAGAAAGAAAATCATTTTTGACCAAGTCTCCGAACTACAGGAATTTGTCAGAGACCTTTTATTTGTTTGTTTCTCTTTTGTCCTAAGCAATAAAGCTAAGGCTAGCAAACTTCTGGAAATATATTTATGATGACTGACCATTCATAGAGTCCCAGCTCATGTTTTTCATGTCACGGTAACTGTGACATTTCCAAAGGTTTAATTTGGAGAGGTGGGGACGGGGGTATTGGCTTCCATCAGACTAGGAGGGTTGGAGGAATTGCAGTCCTTCTGTTTTGACCAAGAGTGTCTGACTCAGTAGCGGGGGGATGGCAATGGTGGCCTGAAGGAGGCTGTGGACAGTAGCATGTCTTACACTCTTTCTCCTGGAACTTCTAAAATCCACTGCCAATTTGGTGACCATTTTAGAAGTCTATTGTTTAGTTGTCTCTACATTTCAAGACATGTAACATAAACAAGATAGGTTCAAGAAGGAATAGTCATTTAAAAGAGAGACATACTCAATAGGTGTGGATCAAAGTAACCTACCTGATGAAAACAAACCAAACAAAATATTTGCTTTGAAGCAGTAGCTTTTGTTCCACTCTCTCCTTAAGATCTAAATTAGCTGTATTCAGTCTAATTCCCAAAGAAACTTTTATTATCTGGGTCCATTTGCCGATATGAACTGCCATTTATATTGGACTCAGAAAGTGGTAAGTATGTAAGAAATTTGCTACAGTTACCCTGGCTACTGCTGATACAGGCACAGAAATATTGCACAAGATTTCTTTGCAAATAAGAACAAACTAAAAACTAGCTACTAAATACATAAATTTCTCATCACTGCTGAAGTGAAATGAGGCCCAAAATTCTTACTTACAAAGCCATCCACCAGAAAAAAAAAGGGGAGGAGGAGGTGGAGAAGGAGGAGGAGGAGGAAGAGGAAGAAGAAGAAGAAGAAGAAGAAGAAGAAGAAGAAGAAGAAGAAGAAGAAGAAGAAGAAGAAGAAGAAGAAGAAGAATAATTTCGATGATCAGAAAAAGAAGTCAAGAGCTGACTTGCCTTATGATCTCTCCAGAGTTCTATGGAGACTATTTTGTTCTGGTAATTGTTCCTAATCAACTGGATGAAAGAGAAAGCAAAAATAAGAATAACGCCTTGCTACATATTAAGTATGGGCCCAGCTCCCCTCTAAAAAAGAAGGACATCTAGGAGAGTCTTAATGAAGGTCTTTCCAGACATTTCCTCCCACCTATTAACCAGTTCTCGTACTTGCCCTCTTTTCAGAGTGATTTTAATTTTTCCATGAAAATGTATGCAGCATAATAATCTGCTAATAATGATATAGTCAGCATAATAATCTTTACTATTCATTATGGTTTAACCATCGGCAATTTCTAGTCATGCTACATAGTGAATTTTGAATGAGTAGAATAGCCCCAGCTAAGTCCAGCACTTGGAAATGATCACCACCACATGGGTAGGATGACCCTGGGAAGCCTGGTGCTTTGGAAAGGGTAAGAATTCAGTTCCATGAGGCACATAATAGTACCATAGCTCTCTATATTCACTGAATTATAAAGTTGTCTTCTGACTTTATCTATTGGAATGAAAGGGCCTAATATTAATTATAAATAAAACCATGCTTCAAATCAATACTCAAAATGGACATTCCCAAAGATCTGATGGAAGACAGTGCTTTCCTTTTAAAACTTATTATGTCTTCTTCTTGCCCAAGCATAAAGCAAAGGCCTAGGTCTAGTTCTTATGGCATACCCTACAATACCACCGAGCAATTGTGGTGTGACTCCTTGTCTTTCAGTTTTTCAAAGTCATTCATGTAAAAGCTGGATTTACTCACTCTTGCTTCTTTCCATATATATGGCTTGGATAAGTGCAGACAATTTCCTTAGCAACAACTTAATGCTAATTTACCCACAAAGAAAGCCTGAAAGAAATTGCACAAGAGGAGAATACACACAAATAAACAAAACAAAATCTTAGGCTGATGGGCCATATGCATTTGGTTTTTTAGCTGACATAAATTTTGGGAGCACTTCCTTACATAGCTATGACCACTAAATTATAGCCACCCCAAAGGCATGAGCTAAATTCCATGCATCTCTGGAGTCTCCAGATTACAAAATGTCTGACTAGTAGTAGGTTCTCAATTAATTTCTGCTTAAAAATGGACAATGGGCTCCTTATTTATTTGTTACCATAATACTTTCTTAAGGAAGAATGTAGAATGCAGCAAGTAGTCACACCTACTGAATAAACAAGCTAGATCTTCAATGCTGAGTTAAAAAAAGTTAAACCTTATTTCCTCCTTTTTTGACCTAGATCTGTTTTACAGAGCTACCCATACATAAGCTTTTCTAAGGACAACTGGCATTCTCAAGTCTCTGCAGAAGTTGAAAGGTAATTTATAAAGGGAATAATTCTATACTCCAAGCTGTAGATAATGGAACTGAAGATAGGCATTTCACTGACAAACTTTTTCCATAAGGAAAGGATCTACCACCCATTGATATAGAAACACGTGGGCCCTTTGAGTGCAAGAGATTGGCCAATCATATTCTCAGCCTTTAGAACTTGGAAGGAAAGATAAAGAACTTTTTTCCAGTTAGAAAAGGAAATAACAGAGAGTAACAGAAAATGGTAGTGATGGTGGTAGGGACAAAGGGATGGGGTAGCTGAACTTCATTAATGGCAGGTCTCCCAGAGAAGACCCCCAAACTCCAGCAGCTGACATCCTTAAGAAACCTTGAGCTCTGAATCACTTCCATGAGGGTCAATCCATTATTGATCAGGAAATTACCATATTTTTCAGACCATAAGACGCACCTAGGTTTTAGAGGAGGACAATAGGAAAAAAAATTGAAGCAAGAAATGTGGTAAAATATTTAATAACATAAATAACATAATATTTCACCAGTGTAAATGTAAACAGAACTCAACAACAGCATTAACAACCATTATTCCTCCCAAATGGTGGGGGGAGTGCATCTTATAGTCTGAAAAATACAGTAGGTATCTATAAGAGCCCACTACTAAAATCACTCCATGCATATTCTTAAGCTGCCCTTCCCTCCAGTTGAGTATAATAATTTATTTTTCAAAATCAAATAAGCCTAATGAGAAGCACTCAAAATATTTTCACACTTGTGAATAACTTAAAGTGTTAACTAGCTCCCTTCCCTCAAAGAATGATTAAGGGAGGCAGGGAAGCAAGAAAAGAAGGATGTTAGAAAGTTAGGGAAGTTTTCACTATTCTCCTAAGGTGTGCCCGAACTGGTAACTGCCAGCTTTCATTTGCTTGCCTGTCATAATGAGCATCAATGTCCTATGTGTCTGAGAGGAACTGTATAGACTGGGAAGTTTTGAAAAGCTGGAACCATGCAAAACCTAGGAAAACCTGTGGAGGCAATCAGTGCTTCTCAATCTTTAATGTTCATAAAAATAATCTGGGGACAGTGTTAGCAATGCAAATTCTGCTTTCATAGGTGGGAGTAGGGGTCTATGGTTCTGTATTTCTTAGAAGCTTCTGTGTGAGGCCAACACTGCTGATCTGTCAACCACATTTTGAGTAGCAAGGACGTACAATGAAGAGGCTCTCCATGAAACTGTGCAACCATTCTCATTTACTCTTTGCAGGATGGTAAAATAGAGAATAACCATTGAAACCAGGCAAAAAGTTGACCATTTCAGAGCTGCATGGTTTTGAGCAACTCATTTAATCCATCAAAGGTTTAGTTTCCTCATTTGTAAAATAATAATGATAATATTTATCTTGCAGGATTATTTTGAAAACTAAATGATGTAAAATATGTACGTTTCACAAAAGCTCCTAAGTAAATGGTATTTATTTTTCTGTTAATCCACTTGTTAATCAGAGTATTTTGAACAATATACAATTTCAATAATAAGTGCTACAGAAAAAGAAATATATGCTCTATGCTGTAAAGAATTTATAAATCAAAGTGTCTGTAAATAGTTATATAATATAATATAATATAATATAATATAGCCATTAGAATGGTGAAAGCATAATACTTTAGAGTTAGAAGGGGGAAGATTGACTGAGGGATGGAGGAAGAAGAACAGGGTGATGAAATCAGGAAAGTTTTCAAAAAGGAAGTTGCATTTGAACTAAGGCTGAAAGGATGATAACATAAAGAGAAGATGGGGACAATCATTTAAAGCAGAAAAAAAGTCACTGTAGACATCATGGTGATGCAAACAATGGTGGCCTCTTATGACACCAGCAGAAGAATTCTAATGTGGCTGGAACTAGCTTAAACTGGGAGACGGGAGGAACATGAAACCAGCTACATCTAGTAAGTAAAGGTCTCATACACTACGCTGAGTTCCTGGAACAGACTGACTCTCCTATCACAGCTCTCAACATGCCTTATTATAATTACGTACCAGCTCAGGAATAACTCTACATCTCTACCACAAATATCTGGTCCATAACAAGTGCTCGATTAATATTTGTTGACAAAATAAATGCATAAATATTGGGAAGAATTAATTTTGGTAGGGGGAAAAGACCTTCAATAATATTCCATGGTCAGATCCCACACACAGTTGCCTTCTCTTCTTGTCCTGCAATGTGCCCAGAAAAAATGGGCGCTCCAACATAAATATGCTTCTTAGAGAAACAAAGCATTTTTTTTTAAATTGGAATGATTGTTACACTAGATATAACAAAACAACCATTGCGTTACACAGCCCATCGCATGAATTCCATTTGGCCTCCCTGTGATGATTCAATCTCTTATTGGTACTTAAGATGGTAAAGGTTGAGAGAAACTATTATACTCTAAGCAGATTGGGATCATCAGATAAAAACTACGGTGTGTCAGCATTGTATCCACCATAGCTTGTAACACAAAGTTCAGTAATATAGCTTGAAGCTACTAGTTGATTAGAACAGCTTTCTAGGCTAGGACTTCTGCTTTCTTAAATACACAGGAGCACAGGACTGCTTGTTTTCCCAAAGAAGTAAAATGGTCCAGTCTCCAGTGAACAATATGATTTCAATACAGAAAGCTTGCTTACATCTCATTTCATTTTCATTCCATTTATTGATTCCTTCAGGATTGTGTGCATGTATCGGAATACCTTTATTGAATCCCCTAGGCATTTCAAGTAAATACAAACAGAGTAATTAGGAACAACTGTAAAAGAACAATTGCAAAGTAGCTCTCACCAGAATATTGTATTAGAAATAGAAACCTTGAATTTATCAGATGGAATCATTTCAAGGCTGGCTCTAGGCAAAATGCTGAAGCAGGCAAGAGCTCACCCTCTTCAAAGGGAGGAGATGCCCAAGGTCAAGGGCATGGGCTGACAGCAGGCTACTTGGATTTGAAACCTTACTCAAAGACTTGCTGACCTGATGACTTTGGATACATTGCTCAATCTTTCATGCTTCAAGCTCATCAAGTATGAAGTAAGGATAATCATATTACTTAATCCATAAAATTATGGAAAATTAACCCAGAAAACATTTCTTAGAATAATGCTGACATGCAGTAAGAGTTTCATAACTGTCAGCCATTTTTATACTCTTCAGGTCTCCACCCCACTAATTCAATAAATAGCTCCTACCTCCAGAATATCTCAGTCCACGTTCAAGTGCCCCATATGTCCTTTCGCCTTCTTTAGCACACTCATTTCTAGCAAGAGCTGAGTCATTTATACGTTGGTATAATTGGGTCCCACAAAATATAGTCCCTGACAGAAACCTTTTTATTTTACCTGTTATCTCTCACTGTAGAAAGAGAAGTATCTTTCCTTATTATTGGGTAATCCATGCATTAATGTGTAGGAAGCTTACTATTCCAGCTCATACCCAAAGCCCTTGAAGATACAACAACATAGAGCCATTGGTACATATGTACTTTCTGAAGAGTTCTGTGTGCCAGATACTCCCAGGTGCAAAGATAAACAAGGCAACGTCAGTGCTCAGCATCCACTTGGGAGCCTGGGAGGAGCAGGAAGGGGGCTCCATCCAGTCTGCTGTACAGGAGGGGATGGTGGCAGGAAAAGTCTCCTCTCCCTGTGTCACTTCAGGCTTTCCTAGGGTTGTTTAAAGACAAACTTCAGTTTTCATTTGTTATTTGACATCTAACTGGTAAGAAGACAAAGTCTTCTTTTCTCTTCCCTCTATAAATCCTAGAAACATATCCCTCCATACATTTACAATGCTCAGAGGACGGAAAAAATATCATAATTCTGCAACTCAGAAGTTGGAGACCTGGGCCACACATAGAAAACTTTCGGGCATTACTTGCTGACACTGTAAAAACAGCATGAGTGTGTTCGTTCATTCCATTTCTGCCTTCACCGTGCCTTCCTACACGGTGTTTGCTGGGCACTCCTAACCTATATCAATAATGTTAGATAAAATGGACTTTATAAAAGGAATTTTGTCTCTGCCCACATGGGAGTTAAACAAAGTTGAAAGATAAGATGTATTTTAATAAGACGTATTAAAGAAATAGTTAAAGACAATAAAAAACGATACATAAATAAACCCTGCTGCATTGGTCAATCAATTATTCTTGATGTTCTGTAAAAGACATCAGCTAAGATAGCAAATAACAAAAGTTTCATCTCAATTGCCCCTTCCGATTAACTGGAGGCAGATGCCAGGCAAATTGCGTGGCCAATGATGACGTGACTTTGCCAGTCCCAGAAGGAAGTAATTTGAGGACTAATGTTGGTCATGTCACAGAGGGAAATGCAGGCACTTTGCTACGCATTTGCCATGGGGGGCTGGCTGGAGAAGAGTGTAGTCCAGCAAACCTGGATTCTGCAGTAGCAAACAGCTAGCTCGTGGCCTTGAGAAACCTACCTCACTTCACTGAGCCCGTTTCCTCACTTGAAAAGTGAGGATACTGTCATCTCAAAGATGGTACCTATTGCTCAGCTAGTGTTTAAGTTCTGTGAAGGACAGTAGACAGAACCAGGTCTGTCTCATTCATCTTCGCATCTCTGGCACACGGCCCAATAGCTACCTGCTCCCCTCCCTCACAACATACTGCACTTTGGAAAAGGTCTTTGAAAGGAATTAGGATTTCAGAACTTTAATGGGTGAGTAGAATATTAATATGTCAAGGATGAGAAAAGTTACCACCTGAGCAAAAAGACCTGGGAAAATATAAAAACCAAAGCAAGTATGACAGTCAGGGACTAAAGAGGAGACAGACAAGCAGAAGGAAAAATAAATAGGATCCAAACAACTTTGATTTGGGAAGATGTTAAGAGTATCTCATCTATATTTCACTTTGCAAAGCAAGGAAACTGAAGCTCAGAGGACTTTAAATAACTTAGAGTGGTAGACATTGGCATTGCTGAGATCACAACCCAGATTGCCTGACATACCTCAGTGCTCACTTGGGAGGGGCCTGGAGGGCCTGGAAGAAAATGCGGGAAACTCATATAGTGGAGTTCTCCGTGTGCGAAATTCACTCCTTGAATAATGAGGATCCCTCTTATCTGTTACCAGCAGGATGTGGTCAGAACAAAACTCCCTGCAGGGCCCCTTGTGGGAGGGGGTGAGGGTGGGGGGGAGTAGATGTGGCCAGGGCTGAGGCCACAAAGCAAGCACCACTGATCAGCAAAAATGATTCCTGAGGAGCATGAACTGAAAAATCTCAAGCTAATTTAGAGGAAAACATCACTTAGGTGTGTTAGCAAGAAAAGATACAAAGGGCTTGATGGTTGGGTTTAAGTGGAGGTGATGTGGCAAACACGGGAGGCGTTCTCCTCCCTGAAGACACCATGTGTTTGTACGGCCACAGAAGGGGAACACTGCCCCTAATACTTTGATTGCTCCTTTGGTGTGTGGTGGGTGTTTTTGACAGGTGGTAGCTGTTGTTGGTTTTGTTTTGCTATTGTTTCCTTTTGTGAGGAACTGCCATTCCTCACAGCATGTATCCCTTTGTGTTTCGGGCCATATGTACTTTTAGTCTCATTTATAATGGAGCAACAGTGAACAGTTAAATATGAGTAACACTCTGGTTTCACGACTCCCCTTGCCTCATTTCTTACTCCTGGTGCTGTCCTTCCCAAAGATGAGGAATGGGCAACCCAGGTGTCCTCGGTAGGTGGGTAAATGTTGATGATTTTAATTTGTCACCTAATAAGTAAGAGGCAGATTCAGAGGTGGAAACTTCAAAGTGTAGATGCTTTACCCCGACAAAAGGTTGGTGTCTGTTTACATCCATATATTAATGGAATAATCTTCCAGATCAGTCAGAGTACTTGAGACACAATCAGTGATACATATGCCCCCATTGTTCTTAATTATCTTCTGATTAAAATGTCTTCTCATGCTCTTGAAGTTTAATTGTTGTCATCGAGACCCACGGAAGTGCTCTTGCAAAGATTTCTGCATCAAGAGTTAGAGGCAGGGGACCAACAGTGAAGCACCTTGACCCTGGGAACTTCTTCTCTTTCTTCTAATTATAATCAGTGTCTGACTACCATCATGCAAAAATGATAATACCCAGGTAATGGACACCCTCTGAACATACCGGGACTGTAATATTTGGGTGCTTCAGGCACAGTGGCCCTGCGGGGCCAGTCATCATGTTCAGTAGTGCTCGGCAGTTCCACATCGAAGTTTCTTCCATCAGCGATGGCATTTACTCCCCTTCTCCACTGGGATGTAGGCCTTGCAGAGCAGAAGTGAGGCCTAAATTCCAGCGTGGTTCCTTTTGCATCAGTTCCACCCCTTAATTCACTGTGTAGTGGCGCTGTTGTCGACTCTGGATATACATCAGGGAATATTTTTAAAATCACTAATCCTTTTTTTAGAGATATTTTTATTTATTTTTTTATTTATTTATTTATTTATTTATTTATTTATTTATTTATTATTTTTAGATAAGGGAAGGGAGGGAGATAGAGAGGGAATCATCAATGTGTGGTTGCCTCTTGAGCACCCCCTACTGGGGACCTGGCCCGCAACCCAGGCACATGCCCTGACTGGGAATCAAATCAGTGATCCTTTGGTTCACAGGTCAGCACTCAGTCCACCGAGCCACACCAGGCAGGGAACAAAAAGTCGCTAATCCTCAGGCCCTATTCTAGACTAGTTCACTAGGAATATTTGTACAGAGGCCAAGAGCCAGGGCTCTAGAGTCAGCAGCCAGTTTGTATCCTGAACCTACAATGCAAATTTGGGCCATTTACTTAAACTCTCTGTGCCTTCATTTTCTCCTGTAAAAAATAAGGCTAATAATAGTACCCATCCCATGGAAGTGTGGTAAAAATTATATAAGTAAACATTTGTAAAGCACTTAGAGCAGTGGTTGGCATATATAAGCATAACTTAAGTACTTTTTACAGTGGCGATAAAGATGATCATCATGATGGAGGAAATGGAGCCAGGACTTAACCAAATGGTGCTTGAAGCCACATGCTTCTGGAATTTACATATGGAAGAGCCAATAAACACCTTTTCTTTTTCCAGTCCTTTGGAGCTTGGTTTTTCTAGTGTTTGCAACTGCTATGGCACCTGGGGCAGGCTAGGCTGAGCAACCTGTGGGTATTCAGACTAGGTCTTGGAAGAACTCAGTTCGAGCCCAGGTGCCACTTTCTCTAAGAAGCATATGATTTCAGAAGGCTTGCAATATTAATTTTATAACATAGGAGAGTCTATGGAATTGACGTCTGGTAAACCACCAGCTAAGACTCTTTACCCTTCAATTCTACTTAACTAGTAAATAAGGAGACTGAACTAGAAGAACCTGAAGAGTGATCAAGCTTAAGGAGCTTATGTTTTTATTATCTCCTGGGGGTCAAGGGGTGAGCAACCTCTTAGGACAAGGCAATTAGTGGACTGAACTTGGTAGGGTATTGTGCACAGCTTTTCTTTCCTTGCAAAGTAGCTTTTCCTCCTCTTTCTGAGGATGAATAGAAAGGAGGTATTCAATGCTGCTAATTTTCAGAATGGCAACTAAGGCAACAATAGAGGTGCTGATTCTAGATGGCTGATAAATACAGAAATTACCTGTCTTTGTTACATGTTTGGAGCAGAGCCATTTCTATAATTAATCTGTGTATCTCAGAGAGCCTATATACACAACAGTAAGATATTTTCTTACATGGAAGAGACTCAAAAGCAACACTTGGAAAAAAGCAACCATCACTTACATCTGGTTATCATCCATGCAGCTTGTCCAAGACTAGTTTGAGTTGCCTCAGCTGACCTGAGTGCACACAAGCACTTTAGGCCACAGCCACGCAATATCTGAACACCCACGTGAGATGTGAATTCTACAGCACAGAACATAAACTGACTGACCACATAAAGGTTTCTTGTAGCTGACAGCAGGGTTTTTTTCAGCCCATGGTTTACTTTTATTTAAATTAGGAGGCAATTTTTAAAATCAGTAGTTTACATATAAAGATCCAATTTTCTGGGCTCTCTAGAAAAACACGGGAAGAGCTGACGGCACTGGGCAGGCACTTCCCTCGTCTGGAACAGGCTAATCCCGCGCGGCAGCTGCCTGGAGTCTGCCGCCGTCCTCGGCCTCTCTGGCATCAGCAGGACGCGGAGGCTGGCAGCGTCCGTCGCCCCGTTTCTGCTCATGTCTTCCCGTGCTTGGTCTGCTTCACTCATTGTTACCAATGCTGTGACTCGTGAATATTTTACTTAGCAACTTCAGCTTGCCTTTAAATTTTGTCCACGCCCAAGCTGATGAGCCTGAATTTAACTTTTTAAAAATTGAACGAAGTGTTGCTGTAGAGTGTCAGTCAGAGCATGGGCAGCTGGGGGCAGAGAGAATGCAAGCCAGCCGCGTCAGAGGGGAGGCTGCCTGGGGACTGTGCAGCAGAGGATGCAGGTGTCCCAGGATCCAAAGGTGTCTGTGGACTCCAACCAGCTCCTCCAGGTGCAAGGTCACCGTGTCCAGCTGGGCATGGGATGAGGGCTGTGGGCATCTCAGGGCTTACCCCTCAGTGTCTGGCAAAACCCCTCCTCCACAATGACCCTGATTCCTTAGACAGGGAGTGCCAGGGGGTCTCCCCCAGTGGCCAAGATTGTGGATAGGGAAGTTCTTATACTGAGCACACCAACAGCTGGAAAGATGAGTGGGTAGGGTCCCAGTTCCCAAATGCTAGCAAGATAACTGGGTAGAAAAAAAAGCCCTCCCCACTCTGTCCCTATAAGAACCCCACACTTGAGCAGGAAAGGAGGATGGTCCTTGGGACAGGAGTCCACCACTCTCCCAGGTCAGGAAACCTGAATAAACCTATTTTTCTTGCACCAGCACCTGCCTCACCAGTTTGGCTTTCACTGAAGCAGGTAGCCAAGCCTGCATTTTGGTCACAAAATTGCTTCAAGATGTCGTGAGTAGAGATGAGGAACACTGACTACGTGATGCCATGCAATTTGTTTAACTACTTTACTTTCCAAAGATTTCACATGATGTTCCATGGACACAGAAATGTAGTTGATTGTATTATGAAGTTCTAAAATAGACTTAGACCTCTATGTGCCACATAGAAGCGATGGTTCTTCAGATCACTTACTGAGATGAATTGAGGAAGAGTTTTCTGACATAGGCTTCAAATTGCTTTGTAGATTAACCTGAATCTTTCTGCATTTTCCTCATTTCTCTTATGGAGCTTAAGTCAAAAACAGCTTATCTAGCACCATCTATTAGAAGCATGTGAAATGTCAAGCCAGATTTATAGACTAAGAAGTGGACATTGGATCATAATTCAGTTTCGAGTGGAAGGAATGACTCAGAGCCAATTCCTTCCCGGTCACAGTAACAATAGAAAGAGAGTATTGGTTTCCTAGTCAAAGCCCCTCCTACCTCAAGCCTGCCCTCCACTCTCATTCTGGTACTCTACATACCATTACAGTCCATGCAATTAAAATGGAGACCTGAAATATGCTCGCCATTTCTCCTGTTTTTCATTCCCCAGACATCTGATTCTGAGCTTCTTCTCTATGACCACCATTTCCTTTCTTCTTTCTCCCATTTCCTCACTTCTGCTGAATTGCCTCATCTTTTGCACATGGCTGCCTCTTTCCCTACATGTGACTGCCAAGGGGAAAACATCTTGTTCATCATTGTTCACCCAATTCCTAAGCATCCTACTTGACACAGTAGGAGCTCAAAACCTATTTGTAGTTACACAAATAGTGATGACCTCCAGCTCTACCTCAAGTCCTTTGTCTCATTCTAGGACATCAGCCTTCTGGTTTCATTTGTACTTCATCACCAAACCTGAACCCCATGGTCAGATAGTTTAGAGAAGTCTTGCATTTTAGTGTCTTCTATCTGCCTTTGCCAGATTCCAAGACTGCCAATGGTTACTACGGAAAGTTTTTAAGACTTATTTATTAATTGTAAAGTAAGTACTGTATCTTTTGGACCATAAGACACACCTAGGTTTTAGAGGAGGAAAATAGAAATAAATTTTTGAAGCAAAAAAATGTGGTAAAATATTTAATAATTTAAATAACATAATATTTCACCAGTGTAAATGTAAACAGAACTCAACAGTAGCATTAACAACTATTATTCTTCCCCAATTTGGGGGGGGATGCATCTTATAGTCCCAAAAATATGGTACATGTTATAAAATAGTAACTGATCCTTCACAGACGTAGAGTAATGATTGTATTCACTCAGTTCTTGTTCACTCTCTCACTGCATATGTCCTCAAAATGTTCCAGAACTTTTAGTTTTTCCAATATTCCACCCTTATTCTGCTCAGTCTTTTTAGATAGCCACTTATGAAATTTAGATAAACCAACACAATTTCCCTTAAGGTTTAATCTTTCTTCTAAAAATAACACTGCATTGTTATTTCTATTTTCCTGCTTGCCTTTCTTTGACATCTAATTGATTCATTTGTTCATTGGTTCCTCCCTGTCTCATCATCTATAGGGTCTTTTCCTGATTCTTGTCTCTCTCTTTCTCCCTCTTTTATCTTCTGCTCTTATTTATTCTTTATTTTAGTTTGACTTTCACTCACTTCTCATGTTTAAAGCAGATCTTTTGAAGGTTAACAATGATGCCACAACTGCCAAAGCCAAAATTTTTCTAGATACTATTCCCCCTAGACATGGGCAATGTGTTTGTCACTTTAAGTGACATTCTTTCCCCCTTTTTATTGAACGTGTTGGGGTGATCCCATCACACTGTGGTTCTATTACTTTTCAATCACTGTATTTTGCATGTATAATATGCACCCACATTTTTGGCCCAACCTTTTGTGAAAAAAATTTGTTTTAATTTTTTAATCCAATTATTTACTTACTTATTTTAAAGACTTGTTTTTTGTATTACAAACAAATTTTAGCATTCATTTTTAAACATATAGTACAAGAAATTTTATGTACCAATAACAAATTTACAATATTCATATATGGAATTAGTACTATCCATGTATAATGCTCATCCTTAGTTTTCTCTCAAAAATTTGTGCAAAAAAAAGTACACATTATACACGGCAAAATACAGTACTTTTTACCTACCTCCTATTTTTAGCACCTCATTGTCCTTCACTTTCAGTCACACAGATCCATGACCAGTTTTGATCTTTCCCTTTTCTTTGCTGCCCATGCACAGTCAGTCATCAAAGTCTTTAAGTGTCTTTCAGGGGATAAGATACACATTTAACTAGCCATGTTGCCATCAAGTACTCAATTTGAATATTTCCATCTCTTCTCAGGGCCCAGAGATGTTCTAGAAGTGTACTCTGGAAAACCTCAAGTAAGTAAGAAATTAAAATCAGGAATGAGGCTAAGGCTGTAAAATCAGCAAAGCAGTTAATTATTTGATATATGACAAGATAATATTTGAGCACATTTATCATCTGCCTGTACTTCTGGTTGGGGCCTTAGTTCAGAAAAGTCATTCCTCATGTCCCGTCCTCCAACACTCACTCCCTTCATACTGAAAGGAGAGAAAGGAGAAATGACTTCTGTGTAGTACTGGGGATCACTCTTAGTTGCAAGTGAAAGAAATACAACTCAAACCAGCTTAGCCTAAAGTGGGGGATGTCTGGGCAAGAATACAGTGCAATCAAACTGGGGGAAGCGAAACAGTGCCTCTGGGACAGCGGGGACAGCCGGGACAGCTGGGACAGCTGACTCAAGGGGCGCAGTGCTCTAACCTTTCTCATGCTTCTCTTTCACTTCAGATGTATTCTATTCGATCAACTTTATCCACCGTGATTGAACCATGGCATGTGGAGGTCTGGGTTTACATATTCTCATTTTATCCTACAGGGAGAAGAGGACTCTTCCCTCAGCTACCATAAATAAAATAAAATAAAATAAAATAAAATAAAATAAAATAAAATAAAATAAAATAAAATAAAATAAAATAAAATAAAATAAAATAAAATAAAATAAAATAAAATAAAATAAAATAAAATAAAATAAAATAGACTGACAGACAGGCTTGGGTGATACGCTGATCTTCAGATCAATCAAGTTAGTTGGGTAGTAGGGCATTTAGGAGGATGGCAGCTCTCATTTGCGTAAAACAAGATCCATAAGATAGGGACCTATACAGCACCTCCCTCAAGCCAAAACCAGTGCAGAACCAGTATGTGATCCCTATCTTAGTAGAATGACCACTGAGGCTAAGATTTGCTCTCAAATTTTAAGTTTTATTTTCCAACTAAGATAGTTTCATTTTAAGCTTTATTTGAGTTCAGAAAATTTGAGTTTTCCCAGATTAAAATAATACTATTTCATGCATCTGTCGCCACTGGGTTGGGAGAAAGGATTGCATATAGTCCTCACTAATCTTAGAATCTCTGGAATCAAAGTTACTTTGACAGAATTTGCCAAATGGATTATCCGACAGTGGTACTAGTGTGCACTTCACAGATGACAGAACACTTTCATGCAGCTCTCAGAACTGCCCATCAGGGATGGACTGAGGCTGCTTTAATGTGTTGATCAGGATCACACAGGCCTGGAATGGAGTGTGGGGACAGCGTCATGCAATCAGCGTCTCCCCTATCTTTGTACTGTTGCAGACAGTGACATTGCCATCCCGACTCCTCGAGGCCATAAGGAACCCCTGTTTCTCCCACACTTAAGACTTGCTCTGGATTTGAGGACAGGAAGATGAAATAAGTGAAAGAATAGCTTTGTCTCACAGCCTAAATCAACATAAAGTATGCATTCCCAGATTACAACTTACTTTATATAACATCTACATAATTAAAAAGTATTCCAAAGAATGGATAATATACTCTTAAATTTAAGGTCCTGCTTTGGCAATCTTTTATCAAAAAAAAAAAAAAAATCCCGAGGGGAGAAAGAAAAACCCAGCCTAGTAGATTATGAGTAACCGTGTGTGTCTGAGAAGAGATGTAATGGAGACTGCAGACAGCCAAACAATCAAACACAGGGAGGGCTGCCAGCCACCTCCCTGCTCCTTTCAGACAGAAATCTTCTCTTTTGGTTGATGTGATTGAAAACAATTTTCTATGTAAGACATAAAAACCACAGTTGAGAAATAATAATAAAAGGTTATAGAATCAGAAAATTCATTCCAGTCCATCTAAAAACACAAAGGCTGACAAAAATCAAAGCTCAGAACAAGCTGACACACACCCTAATTCAAGAATTCAGCTTTGCCTTAGTGCTGCTGCAGCTTTTATTTTTTTTAATTGGGTACTCAAGGTCAGTTGGAGAATCAGTAATTGGTGATCTATTGTGTTAAACTCACATGAGTAACAGTCAATTCTGTAATAATGACTGCTTTGGTAAGTAAGAAATTTTTGTTAGTTTCTTCAGTATCACAAACAGGAATAATAATAGAAATGAATCTGCTGAGTATGATAGGAAGGGTGTAATATGCATTTCCACAGAAATGTCTTGTAATTTAGGATTAATTAATGTCCAATTATTGTAAGCTGTTACTAATAAATTTTAAAAGTCAGCTCTGCACTTCCGTTTTGTAATGTTTTTATAAAATGGAACATTAGGTGTTTTTAATCTTGTCTGTTCTAGCAAAATACCCCAGATAACATGCTGTTTTGCATTTCAAATAATATATACTCATTTAAATGCAAAACCAGGGTCCAATCAGAATAAGATGGCAATCAAATTACAATATTCAATGAAGAGTTTTCCAAGCTGACTTCATTAGTAAACTATCATGAATTTCAAGATCTTACAAGGTTTCTATTTGTTTGTACAACTGCAAAGGGCTCAATTACAGAGCTTTGAGAGAGTCTAAAAATAACATCGGACTAATTAAAAGTTTCAACCGGATTTGGGCTAGCACTGTTTTTGAAACTCTCTTAATCTGTTCGACTTTCAAAATGGACTTTGGAAGATAAGACTGTCTCAAAATGTTAAAGTAAAAGCAACTGGCCAAATAAATAAATAAATAAGGAACGGCAGCCTCACTCTTCCCGGTACCTAAAATGACAGAGATGTGTGCAGCTCTGTGGGAAAAGACCAGCCAGGCCTAGAGGGCACTGCTTCCAAGTTCTCCTGGGCTCTTAAGGGGACTCAGCTCATTTTCTGCTGTTACTGTGCATGTTGAAAATAAGCTGGGAAAGTTTGTAGCTTCAAGTTGCTAAATTTTTGAAAGACTCAGGGAAAGGCTCAGTCTTTGAAGTCATTTTCCCTTTGGGCGGTAAGATCCAGGTAATCAGGGAAAGCTCAGGAGGTCGTGCTATTATGATAATGTTCTGCCAGTGTAGCTGCTGCTCACAGTCTTACATCGTTTGGATCATAGGACGTCGTGGGAAGGCTCAGCAGGGCTTTCTCCTCAACAGGTGCATCTTTGACAAACAGGGCAGTGATAGGGTGGGGGGCTGAAAGTACCTGGGGGCTGAACTTCTTCCTGTTCATCCGACAGTGCAGTGTTTTTTATTTTGTTTTTTTTAACCTCTTCATATCTCACTATTTGAACTGTCTCTCTTATAAAAACAAAATAACAAAGAGGCTTAGGCTCTCCTGAGATTTTCCGCAAGATATGAAGTAAATGTTAGGAAATTATTGTCTTTGCAGAAATGCTAATTTCTCACTCTAAGGAATCACAGAAATGAATTTCTCTGATTTCAAGTCTTCCAAAGTTCAGTAAATACTACCCTCACTGCACTTCTGTTCTGGAGACAGTGTGGGCATCAGAGCATCTGTCACTGCCCTGCAAATATATTAGAGCTAGCTAACAGCTTGTGGAAGATACAGGTTTTTAATTTGGTGTTATGTGGCTTATTAATGTGAAAACCATTATCGGAAACAGTGTTTATGCTTCCATGTCATTTAAATGAACAAGAGAGAGATTGTGACCAAGGCAACAACATCACCATTAAACAGAAGGAGGCAAGTCAAACCCCTCTGACCAGCAATCCTGTCATTGTCCACCACATTTCTGAAGCTGGATTTCTTTTAGAAGACTTTCTCTATGCTTAAGTACTTTTAAGGGCAATAATCCATGAATAAAATCTCTATAAATGAAGGAACTCTAGACTCTTAAAAAGCTAACTCAGTTATGTATGCAAATGGGAGCTTGGGTTGCATAAATCGATGACCTCCAAAGCTAATCCCCTAGTTTAAAATTAGCCAACAATTAGCCTATTTTTCATCTTCCTTCTTCCACTGACCATCTTTTCCCTAATCAGAGCTGCAGCTAAAGACACAAAATGCACCCCCTTGAATTTCATCTCACCTTCTCTTTCCATCCCTATTGGAGGGTCTGATAAGCTGAAATGGTCAATGGATGAGAGCAAAAGACCTAAAACATCACCAGCTGGATCATTAATTCTTAAAGAATCCAGTAGCAGGTGCAATTCATGTAACTTCCCATTCTCATGAGACTCAGGTCAACAGTTACCAAATCCCAATCTTAAGGCTATCCAGAATCCTAAAAGACATTAGTTGGTGGTCAGATGTCAGCTGTATAGAATTTTCTACATAACTGGATTTGTGCTGAGTACACTCTGGACAGGCCTGTACAAAAGAAGGCATCTCAAAGGTAAGAAAAAGGACTAGGTGGTCCAAGAAAGTAATAGAAACACAGAAGGCTTTAACTAATAGTGGTAGTTGGAGAAAAAAATACCAATTAAGATGCCAAACTCTTCTTATCAAAGGGAGATCAGAAAGAACGTTAAACACACCATCACGTTGTGAAAATATCAGTAGCGGTGTCCAACTGGGGGCCCGTGGGGTGGCTGTGAATGTGGCCCAACACGGAATCATAAATTTACTTAAATCATTATGAGATTTTTGTGGTTACATGTTGCAAAGTGTTTAATGTGTGGCCCAAGACAACTCTTCCTCCAGTGTGGCCCAGAGATGCCAAAAGCTTGGACACCCCTAGCAGAGTAAGAGCCCACACAGCAATTGCCCTCAGCGTTGCTGACCTGCCATGTTTCTTGAGAAAACTGAAAACCTGCGACTACTCTGTGTATTAGTTTATGCAGTGATAACCTTAGGGGTTACAAGAAGTGCTATTTTATCAAATAATTCCTATTTTTAAAGAAAGTTTGCCCTGTTTAAGTTTGAAAATTTTAAACTCAATGTGACCACATGTGACCACATAGAGAGAACAGATTTTAAACAGTAACAGAGTGGTTTTCTCATGAAGTCACACTGTACTTTTCTAAGAAAAACACCTATCAGAATAAAGGGATCATTAATAAAATTATTTTATGCATTCAGAAAGAGGTGGTAAGTATGTAAATTAACTCAATTTTTCAACTGAACATGTAGAACAGGTGTGTACTCCTAGAAACAGCCTTGCCATAACTACAAGAAAGATGCTTATATGAATATCATGACTACTTGGCCTTTTAATATCTACTCAGGACCCTGCCCCAGCCTTTCCGGGCAGAATCTCAGAATCCTTTATTGGAATTATCATTTCCCCAGTGAATATTGGGAGGAATTGTCTTCCCTACCCAAAATGTGGGTATGTGAGCCATTAGGCCAAATGGATGTTTACTCCTTGGAATCTAATGAGAGCAACATGATAAAGAGACAGAACATGTTTGGTGCTCCCTTCTATCTGAGAGGCAGCCTCCAGATCAGAGCCTCCTTGCCCAAGCCCATTACTATGGGTCCTGTTCCATCGTTTCTAGCACCCAATAGATTGGGTCCCCATCTATTCTCAAGCCCAGGTCTTTGGGCTCCTTCACATTCTCTGAGCTTACTGTATTTGTCCAATAAATCCCCTCTTGTTCAAGTTAGCCAGAGTCCATTTCTGTTGCTTTCAACAGAAGAATTATGACATGTGCAATCTTTAAGGCAGCTTAGAAACTGAGAGACATAAAATGTGGAATGAAAAAAGAAAGGCTCAATGTCAATAACACAGAATTTAAAATCAGACCATTAAAAAAAGAAAGCTGTTGGTCGGGGGCAGGAGTCGTGGGAGGTGAAAGTGACTCCGAAAAGACAATATATCCCTGAAGGGATGCTTCCCTTCACACGTAGGCCTGACATGCACTTCTGTCCCCAGAGAACTCTGACCGTGAAGGCCTTAGTAGACCAATGGTCCTCAATCTTCTTCCACCCCAGCATGCCAGGAGGAAGATAAAGAGGCTCATCAACACTCTGGTCCCCTGGCAGCAGGGATTGAGAGTTTGCCAGGCAGATCAGAAAAGGTGAGGGGGCTGGACAAGCCCTCTGGGTGATTTGAATACTTCTCTCCCCAACACCTGTCAGCTTTAAAAGACAACTGCTTCTGATGTTGGTAGACAAGTTTGAATACATTTGAAAAGTCAGACTAAGTACAGGTAAAGAAAAGAAGCCACACAAAATATGCCAGCAATGAAGTGCACATTTCAAAAGCAATTTAGTGTTCAGTTGTTTGAGCCTCCTTATTTTGGGTTGGAGGACACCGAGGCACAAAAAGCTAGTGCGAGAACAAACGTATCCAGGGTTATGCAGTCACTGTGTTAAGGCAAGACTTGGGGCTCTTGGTTCTCAAACCATGGCACCAAGACACCCTGAATTCCTATCTTTAAGTCTTTTTCCAAATAATATTGGTTATGTGTGTGTGTGTGTGTTTACTTATCTAGCAAAGCTTCATTATGGTATATTAATAAAAAATATATAGCGGAAGCTCAAATTTGTTTTTTTCAAAAAGTTCACCAGAAAACTAAGTATTAAGTTTTAGAAAATATATCAAAAGTTCGAATTCACTTTATATTTTCTTTTTTTTAAGATTTTTATTTATTTATCTCTAGAGGGGAAGGGAAGGAGAGAGGGAGAAATATCAATGTGTGGTTGCCTCTCGTGCATCCCCTGATGGGAACTGGCCTGAAACCCAGGCATGTGCCCTGACTGGGAATCAAACCATGATCCTCTGGTTCGCAGGCCTGCGCTCAATCCACTGAGCTACACCAGCCAGGGTATATTTTCTTACCAAAAGAAAAATCACCAGCGACTTCTTTATGTGATAATTGCTGACAAAACATTCAGGAGCACATCTGCGTGTAAATAGAGATACATCTTCAATATTAAACATGAACACCAACCCACATTAAAGATTATGATTGCAAATACTCTTCAGATGCCCTCTGAGATGAGAATACTGAAAATATCTGCATTCCAAATTGACTTCAGTAGGTGCCAGACCGACCACTATTTTATTTTCCACTCTCACTTTTTTCAAAGTGAAAGTACTTGTAGCAGTTTGGGAAGTCTTAGCATTTTTATTCTGAGTAATCTTTTGTTCTGCATTTTTTAAAAGTATAGAGACTTGACTGATAGAGTAATCAAGCAGTTATCACTCTATGCAATCCTATTTGGTTTTTGTCTTTCAATTTCTCATCATTCATTGATGGTACAAACAGACTTGTCTTTTGACTAAAATTCCTTTTTTATGGTTTATAATTTATGAAGAACATGGCCTTCTGTGATAAAGACCCATCAAAGGCATCATTATTCTGCATTTATCTGCATTGAACTGCCTGTTTTATCTGTTAGTATTTAAAAGGTTCCACTTTTTTTTTTCTGTATCTGACTATAGTCCTCTAATTCATCTCCTCTCTATTATCTGCAGGATAAGGTTTTGACTTAGAGTGTGGGTCAGAAAAAATCACATTATTCAAATTATCTCTGACATTCAAAATAAAAAATATTCCTACGCAATCTTATTATTTTGGTGAAGATGGCAAATGAATATCATTTAGCACTTCTGATGCTGTTCTGATCTTTCATACCTATTGCCTCTGGTAATACATTGCAATACAAAATGTACTAAAATAAATGATTTGTCCTTCGGTTCTTTTAGTCCTGTATTCTTTCTCTGTTAATGGGGTACCACATGTTTTGCCTTTTAAAACTCCTCAAATTGTTGCATAGAATAATAAATGTTTAGCTGATCTCACTTTTTCTGAATACTGAGTAAAAATAGTTGAAAAGGGACTGAGAATTTAAAATGAAGTTAAGTTCAAGGTGAGAAATACACAACTTGGACCCTAGATTAAAAAAGGAAAATAACCACAATTTCCTCAAGTTCTCAAAGAGCTCCACAAATTCTCACTCATTGGGATTTCATTTCTGGAATAAGCTTGTGGTTTCAAAATCATGTGCCCAAATAGAAAGATGAATATTGCATATTTTCATCCCTTCTCATTCTATTAATAATGGTATGTGTATATATACTGAGCTCTTCTGGCCAGTAACTTGATTTCTGCCTTCCCTGACCACCCAACTTTGACCATCAATGCTCATGTTACCTTGTCACTTGCATATTAGTTACAAAATGCTCAGGAAAAATATAGAATTTAGAGTTAAAAAATAAATAAAATGCAGCTTCAAGTAGGAAGAGTATGGGACCAAAAGGAATAGTGAGAAACATTTAGTTAACACCTCTGCTTCTGGAAGAGCAATGCCTCCTAGACCATGTCCAAAAGGTAAGATATTAGTCTTCCTTCTAAAAGCTCAAAAGAGAAGGTGAATTACAAAACATACCATGGTGACCTGTTCAAGGATACCTCAACGCAATCAGAAGAAAAGTGTGTCAGACCTAACAACTACAGAGCAAACATTCCAATTGTTTAATACAAAACAGAGACCGTATTTACCGAGGTGTAGTGGGAATGGCCTGGGTCAGAATCTGAAGACCTGAGTTATTTCCTCTTCCTAGTTAAGGGCCTATTTCAAGCCATCGAACTTGAATGAGTCTAGATTTCTTCACTGGAGAGAATTGTATTAGCATAGTTTGTTACAGAACTGTGTGCACTAGTTTAAATTTACTGTCATCACTATCATCATCAAGGACAGTAACAACTTAGCACCTACTAAGCAAAGGCCCTTGTGCTAAGTAATGTGAAAAGCAGGCATATCATGTCGTCCCTGCCAAGGAGCTGAGCACTTAGTAGAGACAAAAAAAAACAAAACAGAAAACATATCCACCAAATTTGACCTAAATTGATAAAATAACATATACCACAGATTAAATCATGGGTACAAGAAGTAAGTCCTACTGAAATTCAGAGGAGGAAAAAATCTAATGTTTACTGAGGTAGCCAGAGTGTCAACATGTTCCTAAAGATGAGCATGTGCAGCTTCTGAAGAGAAGACAAGGCCAACTGAGGCTCATTCCTTGGACACAGTATTTTGTAATGAACAGAACTTACTTATGAGTAGAATAAACCCTCCTATTGCCTTTTATAGAAAGAAATGACATCATCTATTTATTCAACAAGTAATGACAGTTTCTCCACAAAGTGCCAGATTAAAGGAATAGAAGTTAAAATAAAACATAGTTGTATTCTAAAAGAAGGTTGCAGTTAAGTGGAAGGAAAATGAAACTAAGACAAGCCAAATGAGTTTTTCACTTGACCCCAATAAAAAACCGGCATAGCCAGGATTCCAAGTGAGGTATGACCTGTCGAACACACCATTCACTTCCACCCAGCACCTTCCGTTTATCCCCAAATCCCACTGTGTTTCTGTTTCTCTCACTCTCTCACTCACTTGCACACACCACACACACCATGCACACACCATGCTCACACCACACACACCATGCACACGTACATCAAAATGCAGTGTGATAACACTGAATAACAAACTCTGTGTTTCTAAAAAATTCTATACTGCTACCTTTCTCCTCACCATTCAGGTAGATGAATGAGTTTACCAAACACAGCGACTAAGAGAAGGGATGACACAAAAGATTAAAAGAGTCAATTTACTGGATTTTAACATTTTCGATACATTTTGAAAAATCTCTAGCAGAGGTAATGATCTTGAACGTTGTGGCTTTTATTTTTGAAACAGGCACTTAAGAAAGAAAATGTTTCTGTTTTTATATGTCAAACATTCAGTTTTATATATTAAGAAACAATTGAAAATTCAGAGCATGAGTTGATAACAAGAACCAATGTTTCTCAAAGCACAGTTTGTAGAACGTGTGTCTCAGAATGTGCATGTATAATGTGTCACGGAAGTGCAGGTTGTGGAGTCTTACCCTGAATCACAAGGACAAGGACAGAAACATAAATGTTAACAAATGCCTCAATTTTCCTTGGTCATTATAAACTTTGAGTAGCTCTGCTTAAACTCTGCTATAAAGAAGTAGACTCAATAAAAATAGTCATTTTTTTTTCTGCTCAAATAGGGATACGCGTTTGGCCTGCAGAAAAGAGAGAGAGAATTGGAGGGACACGACTGGTGTAGAGATGACTGTGGGTTGCTGAGAAGGGTACAGAACCTCACCTGTGCTGTTGCTGCGGAGTTGGGGGGATAACAGAAGCAACACTAGAAACCTGGGTATATTTGGGAAAGCTCCCAAACAGAGAGTGCCAAACCATGGTCTGACTTCCAGATTGTCTCTCCTTCAGGAGACTGCAAACCTCTACTAAGTCCCAGTTTTGTTATCTTTCTAGAGTCATCGCTAAACAATAGCCAGGGAAGGCATAGGCAGGAATGTACTTTAGTGACACCTCACAAATCCTGTGTACCACAGGGGGTCACCTTCAGAGGGTGAGAAGTGCCTGAGAGGATGGGCAGTCTCTACAAAGAGTGTGCAGAGTAACCAAATGTCATGGGTTAATTTGTACCCCCTCCCAAAAAAGATATGTTGGAATCTTAACCCACAGTCCCTCACAATGTGACCTTACTTGTAGATAGGGTCTTTACAAAGGAAATCAAGTTAAAAGGAGGTCATTGGGATACATATCATCCAATATGACTGTTGTCTTTATAAAAAGTGGGAATTTGGATGCAGAAACAGACACACAGAGGGAACAAATATGAAGAAACACAAAGAGAAAATGGCTATTACAAACCAAGGATGGAGGCCTGGAACAGTCCATCCCCCACAGCCCTCCACAGGAGCCCATCCTGCCGACACCTCCGTTTCAGACTTCTAGCCTCATGTGGAGGCTAAAAATTCCCCATTTTTCATGTGGCAATGGGACTTTGTTTGCAGCCTTCTCTAGGAAATACAGCCTGGGAAGTCAGACCATGATTCTTTGCATTCTGAGAGCTCCTTAAGTATACTCAGTGTTTCCACTGACCTCCTCTGAGATCAGTGAGGGACATAACAGGGCCAGATCTACTGTCCAAGACCAGGCGAAAAGTGCTACACATCAGCCAAAGGCAAACAGGAGCACAACCAGCACGAGATCCAGTTTCTCTCGGATGCCCAGTGAGTACATAACTCTTCCTGTTCTGCCTTAAGCAGGGAGAAAAGCAGGTCAGGGAGGGCATCCTAAACTGACTGAGTAGGTTCCCAAAAACTGTTTTCATAAGAAAAGTGACTGAGTTATCTTGGATTGGCCAATGGTCACCCTCAGCTAAAATTGAAACTTGAGAGCTGAGCCAGGTTTAGAGAAACAAAAGAAGATATTTATTTTCAATTTGCATTTTCCCCTAATAGCTAGTGAAATTGAGCATCATTTTATATAACTGTTGGCCATTTGCATGTTTTCTTGGGAGAAGTGTCTGTTCAGGTCTCTCCACATTTTTTAATTGGATTGTTTGTTTATTTGGTGTTGAGTTGTATGAGTTCTTTATGTATTTTGAATATTAGCTATTTGTCAGTGCTTTTGTTTGTAAATATATTTTCCCACTCAGTTGGTTGGCTCTTTTTGTTGTTGTTGTTTTCTTTTGCCGTATTGCTTTTTAGTTTGATAGAGTCCCATTCATTTATTTTTGCCTTTACTTCCCTTGCCTTTGGGGTAAAATTCATAAAATCTTCTGTAAGACCAAAACCCGTAAGTATAGTGTCTGTGTTTTCTTCTCTGTACTTTATTGTTTCAGATCTTACATTTAGGTCTTTGATCCATTTTTATTTAACTTTTGTATATGAGACAAACTGTAGTTTAGTTTTATCATTTTATATATGGTGTTCCAATTTTTCCTAGCACTTTTTATTGGAGAGGCTTTCTTTTCTCCATTGTATGTTTTTGGCTCCTTTGTCAAAAAGTATCTGTCTACATACATGTGGGTTCATTTCTGGGCTCTCATAAGATACCACCTCACACCTGTTAGAACAGCTATTTTCAATAAGGGAAGTAATAACAAATGTTGGAGAGATTGTGGAGGAAAAGGAACCCTCATTCACTGCTGGGTGGAAAGTAAACTGGTACAGCCACTATAGGAAAGAGTGTGGAGGTTTCTCAAAACATTAAGAATGGAGTAACCATATGACTCAGCAACCCCTCTTCTAGGTATCTATGTGAACAATTTGAAAGCAGTTATTTGAAAGGATATATGCACTCCCATGTTCATTGCAGCATTATTCACGGTGGCCAAGATATGGAAACAGCAAAAGTGGCCTTTGACGGAGGACTGGATAAAGAAGATGTGGTACATATACAGTATGAAATACTACTCAGCCATCAAGGAAAAATGAATTACTTCCATTTACAACAACATGGACGGACCTTGAGAATATCATGCTGAGCAAAATAAGCCAGACAGAAAAACTTGAGTCGTATAATTTCACTCGTATGTGAGATGTAAAACTGAAAGGAACAAATGAACAAACAAGAAAAACAAACAAGCAAAAACTCATCCACACAGACAGCTTGGTGGTTACCAGAGGGAATGGGGGTGGAGGTGTAGTAAAAGGTAAAGGTGATCAAATATATGGTAATGAAAGATGATTTGGCTTTGGGTAGTGGGCACACTATGCAATATAAAGATCATGTATCATAGAAATGTGCTCTTGAAACCTATATAATCTTATTAACCATTGTAACCTGAATAAGTTTAATAAAAATAAATAAAAAGATATATTTTTTACATAATGAAGTTTGTAAAGGTGTAAATACATACATTGTTTTCACTTCAACAAATGTCCTTGGCACTTTGTTATAGGCTGGTAATACAGAAATGCATATTTACTAATTGATGAATGGTTCCTATGCAATGTGAGGCACTTTGCATATTTAATTGCTGTTCTTTATATCAGACCTGCATGTGGGTATTATTTTCAACCTTCAGAAAATTAAACAGATTTGTATCAAGGTCACATTGTTGTGACTGATGAGTGAGGATCAAACTTAGGTCCACTTGCCTCTGTTTCCTTTTATTCACTAAGCCCTAAAAAGTTTTGAATAGAATAGTATAAGAGAGGTATTGAAGTGCAATCTAGAATCCCATAAATGTCATAAGAAATGTATGAATAGCATGAGATAGGAACACTACTGGCAAAGGTCTCAGGAAACGTTATATTAGGGATGTAATTTTTTTAGCTGTGTTTTGAGCTAGAATAAGAGTGTTGGAAGCAATAAATGGAAGGGGAGGTGTTCCAAGAAAAGGAAGGCATATGCCAAGCACAGGGTTATGACAGCTTATGGCTTATGCAGAGAAGATGGGAAACTGGACTACCCAATGACAACATGGGTCTGCTAGGGAGCAGTTCTACCCTAGGTGGTGGGTGAGCTAGGAGGTGAAGGCATTGCAGAGTCATACAGGTTTTTAAGTACAGAAATTATTGTGATCAGACTTGTTTTTAGGAAGAACCAACTTTGGGGAGCATGGAAGGTAGATTTGGGGAGATAAGTATGTGATGAGAAGAGCTAGGGGTGGGTAGTGGGAACTTCCTGATGATCCAGGAGAGAAATAATAAGGCCTTGGAAGGCAAAGCACAGGTTTTGGAGATCTTCTTCAAGAGGAATTAGCAGACATCCATCCGTGGCTAACAGTATGTTTGGAGTGCATAGTTGAGAATATTTTGGTCCTTATTTTGTAAGACAGGTGAGTTGGAATGTCTGCAAACACGACAGGAAATCCAGGCAGAGCCTCACTGCAGTCTCCAGTATTTGTATGAGATCTCAAGGGAGATGAGGCACTACCCAAGGAGCAGAGGCCAGAAGAAGAGCAACTTTTAAAAGCTTAAGTATAATGGAATACTTGGCAAGTCTTTGATCAGACTTTAAGCCATTTTCCCCTTAAAATAAATGCTCTATATATTCAATAAATGTAAGATTTTAGTGGAAAGAGTTCTGACGTATTAAGGTTCTTGTGCCAAATTTGCCTCTAATTAATTATGTGACCTTTGGCATGTCACTTAATCTAATGCCTCATCTGTAAAACTAGATGTCCAAAGCCAGTCATTTTTGCTGCCAGATGCAATGATTAAAGCATTCACTAATGTTTTTGTTTTTTATCAGAAGATTTCAGCTGAAGCATATGGTACCATGTGTTTCCAAAATATGGTGAGAAGAAACATTTCATGTGGAATCTAGTGAACCACATAAACTAACAAAGAAAATAAAAAAAGGTTCATACATATAGAGAACAGACTGACAGCTATCAGAGGAGAGGGGTCTGAAGGGGCTGGGTGAAAAAGGTGAAGGACTTCCAGTCAAGACGCTGGCATAGGTAAACATGGCTTGGCTCCTTGCACAATCTCATCAAAATGACAGCTAAAATATAGAACAACCATCACTCAGAATCATCAAAGATCAAACTGAATGGAAGTCTGACAACTGCAGAATTAAAGAAACTACATTCACCCAGACTGGCAGGAGGGGCAGAACATGGAATGAGCTGGTCCCACATCCGCATGTGGTGGAATAAAACTCAGGATGGAATTCTTGAGAGTGAAGAGCCCCAGCCTCACACCAGGGCCCCAGCCCAGGGTTCCATACCAAGAACACAAGTCCCCATAACTTCTGACTGCAAAAATCTGTGGGGAAGAAACACTTGGAGTCCCAGGCAGTTCCTCTTAAAAAACCTACACACAGACTCACTTCCTCTGAGCTCCAGCATCATGGTATCAGCTTGAAAGTCACCAGTGGCAATCAGGGGTATCTGAAGTGTCTAGCATCAAGGTGAGAGCTGTGGGAAATAAAGGTGGGCAGAGGTCATTATCCCTTTTTTAAACTCCTCCTCCCCCGCCGAACAGAGCCACAGAGCTGGTAGGCTGGTGCTATATCTGAGACTTCATCAACCTGGCTAATACTATTTCCCTTGACCTAGAGATCCCCAGAGATGCTGTCACACCCAATTTATGGGCCCACCCAAACTGCTTTTCCACCTGAATGGCTGGTCTTGGCTCATGCTAAACAACTTCTTAAATCCTCTCAAACAAGCAACAACCAGACTCAGTGAGCTCCCAGACCCCATACATCTTGCTAAGTGGCCTCAGGCCTGACTCTAGCAGCAACCAACCTAGAATTACAGGTTGGCTTTGCCTGTGAATTTCCAAGCCCAGCATAAGCAGTAATCATCTCAGATTGCTTTATAGCTCAGGCAGGGTAGCCCTGGGAAAAACACAGGTGGGGACTGACCTTGCCCTGCACCACCCAAGAAACCCCAGAGCCTATGCACCCAGTGGGCAGCTATAAACCATGTTGGAGCACCACTGTCCTGACTCTGCACAGCTGATCTTCCACAGAGAGCAGATATCAGTGGTCAGTGGTCAGTGGTCACAATAAGTCCCTCCCATTGACCAGCCAAAAGCAATGAAGGCTTAACTACAAGAAGAGGGTGTGCTCAGGCCACATCAAGGGTGGCCCTCAAATACCCAGCTTGGGTGATAGGAGACACTGTGCCACTGGACCCTACAGGACACCTACTACATTAGGCCACACTACCAAGACATGGAGTCATAGCAGCTCTACCTAATATGTAGATACAAACACAGGGAGGCTGCCAAAATGAAGAGACAAAGAAACATAGTCCAAATCAAACAACAGAATAAAACTCCAGAAAAACAACGAAACAAAATGGAGAAAAGTGATCTATCAGATGCAGAATTCAACACACTGGTTATAAGAATGCTCAAGGAAATTAGTGAGGAGAGGATCTCAATAGCATAAAAAAGATCCAGTTACAAACTAAGGATAAACTAATTATAATAAAGAATAATTTATAGGGAAACAACGGTAAAGTAGATGAAGCCAAGAATCAAATCAATGCTTTGGATCATAAAAGAGCAAACCACAACCAATCAGAATAAGAAGAAAAAAGAAACCAAAAAATCAAGGATAGTGTATGTAGCCTCTGGGACAACTTCAAATAGTCCAACATTTGCATCATAGGGGTGGCAGAAGGAGAAGAGAAAGACCAAGATATTGGAAATCTATTTGAAAAAATAGTGAAGGAAAATTTCCTTAATTTGGTGAAGGAAATAGACAAGCAAGTCCAGGAACCACAGAGGGTCCCAAACAAGATGGATGCAAAGAGGCCCACTCTAAGACATCATAATTAAAATGTCAAGGGTTAACAATAAAGAGAGAATCTTAAAAGCAGCAAGAGAAAAGCAGATAACTACCTGCAAAGGAGTTCCCATAAGACTGTAGGCTGATTTCTCAAAAGAAACTTTGCAGGCTAGAAGGAACTGACAAGAAATATTGAAAGCCATGAAATGCAAGGACCTACAGCCAAGATTGCTCTACCCTGCAAAGCTATCATTTAGAATCAGGGGTAGATAAAGAGCTCCCCAAACAAGAAAAATCTAAAAGAGTTCATCATCCCCAAACCATAATTATATGAAATATTAAAGGGATTTATTGAAGAAAAACAAGAAGATCAAAACTATGAACAATAAAATGGCAACAAATATATATCTATCAACAATTGAATCTAAAAAGCAAACTAAGCAAACAAGAAGAACAGAGATAGAATCATGGACACAGAGAGTGTTTTGAGGTTGCCAGATGGGAAAGGGTCATGGGGGAATGGATGAAGAGGTAAGGGGATTAAGAAGTATGAACAGGTGGTTAGAGAATAGCCATGGGGATGTAAAGTACAGTACAGGAAATGGAGTAGCCAAAGAACCTGTGGTCACGAATGTTGATATGGGGTTGCCTGCAGAGTGCGGGATGTGGGGTGCTGGGTACATGGGGCAAATGAAAAAAAATTGGTACAAATGTAATAGCATAATCAATAAAATATAATTAAAGAGGAAAAATATAAAGGAATTAAGTAATAAAGTAAAACAACAACTCATAGATAGACAATGGAATGGTGATAACTGGAGGGAAGGGGGTTGGTGGTGGATAGAAGAGGCTAAATGTGGGGGGAATAAGTGGTGATGGAAGGAGACTTGGTTTGGTAAACACAAAATACATTACATACATAATGTATTACAGAATTGTACATCTGAAACTCATATAATTTAATTAGCCAACATTACCTCAATAAATTCAAGAAAAATGAATAAAGTACACTTATGCACAGAAACACATAGCAACAACTAAGAGCAAGAGGGTGAGTATTGTATCACCAGTATTCTACCTGTTGTTACAAGTTTAAATCGGAAAAATAATTCAAGTCAGCACCTTCTACTTACTTCCTTTCCAGCAATTCTCTGTTACATGTCATAATTATGAAATAGGAAATAAAATTAGGACAGCTCCGTACATTTTTCCTTCAGTATTTAATTGTTTCTCACATCTTTAATTTTTTTCTCATTTAGGTAGCAAAATAAAAGATTTAGTATCTTTCAGGGGAAAAAAGAAACATTTTAATAATCCTAACTTCATAGCTGTAGAACTTCGAGGCTTTTGCACCT